>NW_024528044.1:0-670000 GCF_017590135.1 Pyrgilauda ruficollis | reverse complement strand
CGCCGCGCCGGGAGCTGTCCGTTCAGCACCACCGCGCTGCCGCTCGGAGCCGCATTGCCCTTTTTTTCTTTTTCACCAGGAGCTTTTCTTTCAGCACCACAGCATTGCACTTAGACTTTTTAAACGGCTGCGTTCCTCTTTGGTCTGAAGAACAATTTCGTCTGCACTTCCAGTTATTCCTATTACCTGTAGGACTTTCAATCCTATTTCACCCTTGCCACCCTTTCCCCAAGCAGTTTTAAGGTATCTATTTCTGTGGAAGTCATTTTTTCTCATTGAATGATCAGAAACAAAGATAAATTCTAACCTTTAACGGCTCATTCCGACTCATTGCTTACAGTAGATCTAAACTCTTTTTTCTGCTTATTCGACTCCTTCCAGCTTCCCATCACATCTGTAACAAACTTTTAAAATTATATTGCCACACCACCATGCACAAGCCTACCTGCACAGTAGAAATAGATTATTCCATCACATTCAGATGGTTAACAGAGGTTAGCACGTCCTGTATTTATATATATATATTTTTATATCGCTTTCTAAGAAAGTGCATATTAATGTTTACTTTAAAGAATGTGTAAATGGTGCTATCAAGAAATCTGATCAATTTTATCCCAGTCTTTTTGTGTACCACTTCGAATGTATGAGATTTATTTTTCTATTGGAAAAAAAAAATAAACAGTCTGAAAGCATTACAATTGGTAGATTTTAGTAATTTTACAGTGAATTGAATCCCTATGTCATAGTATCATTAAAAAATTTAAGGATGGGTCATGCAAATTACTATATGCTTATTGATAACACTCACACATTTCTGTCTGGACACTCTTCTGTCCATCTGCTGACTCCTAAATGTCTGTTTCACTTGAGACAAGATGTCTACATACTCCAAATTTTAAATGCTTTGATGTGGATTTTGGGTGGATTGAGGGCTACTGTTTACCACAGTTTCACAAACTGAGACTGGGTTATTCTATAAGTGATAGCGATTCAAATGGTATTTTTTATATGCAAGAATAACATGGCTTAGCATGTCCGTATCTGGTGCAATGCAGTCCCTGTACATATAATATGCTGCAGCTCTAATAAAAATGATTGAAAAAAATCTTTAATGAAAAGAGAACAATATACTCTATTATAGTTCTATAAATATGTTTGCTTCCAGAAGTTTTGCATCTTTGTTCTTTCCTCAAAACTTTAATAGTCCATAATAATTTCTTGCAATTACATGTTGGTGCCTTTTGTTCAAAGGGTAAGTACTGTGCTGCTTTAACTGGTTCTTGGTAGGCAATTTTACACACAGCACATTCTCCTTGTAGCTACATTTATATATTTTTCTCTTAAAATTGTAATTCCCTATTGTAGAATAATTAATTTAGAATTTATTATTAGTTTAATAGTAAAGTATTTTTCTATACAGATTAATACAATAACCTCTATATTATATAAGCAAAAAGATTTTCAGAAAGGTTTACATTACATATAAACATATATACTGCTATTTGTAAATAAAACTTCTTTTGTGATTAAATTAAAAAGTAGTATAATTTCAGGCTTATAATGTAAATATTGTTTAAACTGAAAACATTCAATATTTTGCTTACAGTATATTTTTAGGGATAATTTAAAATGTGTAGCTTTAAAGAAAAAAAAGTTTCACAGATTTATAGTGGGTGAGCAGCTGTTTCCACATTGTTAGGGCACAGAAGTTCCAATTGCCACATTAATCAAAGTATTGAGACTACAAAATCCATTTCATTTAATCTCATTATTGAATAAACAGCTCTGTAGTGATGCCTATTTGTACTTGTTTCTCTAATAAAAATGCAACTGTAGCTCTCAACACAAATTAGTTTTAATTATTTAAATGATATGAATTTGTCAAACATAAATAATCTAACACCTGGTTTGCCTCCTCGTTTTCTGAAAAAATGTGTTTCATGAAAACTAGTAGAGGATGATAATGGGGAATAACAAAGGTAGGTCTACGTATTTATTCCAATTCTATTAATTTTAAAAAAGGGCAAATGTAAGTTGATTACTGTCTAAGAGGGTGGAGAAGTAATCTGTCTTACTGCTCTGCAAGGACACAACAGCATACAGCAAAGCAGAATGATGTCTCACATACTCTGGTTCTGTGCAACTCACTTGTCCTGTGCTCCTGTCTGAGAACTGGTGGCAATGATTTACAGCTTAGCAATCCTTCTTCTGAACACAAGGATCACATTACCAAGCGATAAGTGGTGTAGGTTTTAAGACACTTAATCAAGATGGCAAAATCTGCCATAACAGTCACCAGTTTATGTGGTTTAACAAACCTTCTCAGGCAAAAGAAAAGGCTGAATTTCCCTGCTTTGTCTTTGTTTTAGTAACTTCGTTTCAGGAGGCCTGCCTGACCTTAGAAGAGGAGTACCCTAAGTGTCAGAAGGGTATAATATCATATATAAACCAATTGGTAGATCTCTGAAAATGGAGATCCATTTGTTTTCACCACAAGATAGTATAATTATGTTTGCTGTTTCTGTCTCATGCTACATTTTGTTTTAAAATATTTGGTATTTAAAATTCTGGATATCCTCACACGCTGCCCTGAAATCATTTATCATTTGGTTGAGGAAATATATAATCCAGCTGTGGTTGTTGGTGGTGGCCTCATATGGCACTTCAAGCAGTGATAATTTGTATTACTTTCTGTATATTAAACAATTCTTTAATATTGATTCTGTTTGTGGTGTATTAACTGTTATCCTTTCTTGGTAAAGGAAGAGTGCTAAGCAGATAGTTACTGTCTTAAATCAACAAGGCAATTTTAGAGTCACATGAAGCTGTTGAAACCTACCACTCAGTAGTTTGTCTGCCAGATTAATCATCTTTATTGTTCCTCCTGGAGCTGTGTCTCTTCCTTTGTGCAAAATATTTCCAGCAGGCAGGCTTATAGTAAGAACTTACAACACTCCCAGGGTATGATTACATGACTGTCACCATTATTATTGTGCCCTACATGTTAGTAACATAGTTCAGGGTTTCAAACTATTTTTTTTAAATGCAAATTGCAGGTTTTTTTCTTAAGCATTTTATATTTTATCGTGCATTTTCTCTCCAAATATTCGTATAATTATTTTGTGTTAGTAGTCCCTTCTCAGTACTTTTAATTTAAAAGTTCCTAACTCAATTTTTTGCATATCAGCAAAATGGTTTTTTAAACCATTTGCAATTGTTGCAATTATTGTTAAATAATCAGTAAATATACTACAGAAAAGTACTGTGAGACTACCAAGTTAGTTTTGATGTCATTGGAATTCAATTAAATGTCAATAGTAAAACTAAAATCAAAGAACTCTGGTATGCAACTACTCAACAAGAATGAGAACTGTATTTAGCTATTTTAATAATAATTTTATAAATTTATAACTTGAAATTATATAAACTAAGAAAAAGCATACACAAGGCAGGATGTTTTCAAAGCTCCTTTTATACATCAGATGACATTAATTTGTAATCTAGATACATAAAATAATATAAGTAAAATGGTAGTATTATCTTTGCTGATCATAAACCTTCATGTTACTGAAGATATTATCATGATAAAAATACTTTTAAGCAAAAATATCAGGACAATCAGATTTCATATTTTTATCTTTGAAACAATATGAGGTATCTCAGTTTTTCAATCTATTTCCCTAAATAGGTGGAGTTCTTTGCTACTTAATATGAGCTCTTAGGAAAGTGTGTTTATGGGGAGAGGAGGAGAGAATTCACACTAATATTTTTACTCAAATGTGTTGATAAAAAGTAAATATCACTTTAAAATCAGTTGCTTGTTTTCTCTTATAAAAGCCTAGTTGGCAGTGTGTCACATTCCAGACTTTTTGAAATATTATAATAACCTTATCTGGCAGCAGCTATTCTTGCCACAATACATTATTCCTCTTTCTGTACCTAGAGAATGTAGCACACATCATTGAAACATTTCAGTTTATGCTGTGCATGCTAATTTTAAATTCAGATTGGAGCTTTGAGAATTTGGAGCTTGAAAATATAAAATGCAAACAGAAGAGGGCCATAGTTGAGAACCCCTGTTTACATGACAGTTGATGAATACATCAGTGATATTGTTGCTAATCTTCCTGTCTATATGAACATTTTAATTATACACTTTGTAACCCAATATAGCTCAAAGTTCTAAACAGTTGGTATCCAATTTGTATATAATGATTTAATTTGCAATTTGCCTTCCTTTGAGTTAAAAGATTTGGTGCCCTGTGATATTGTCTTCATACTTTATATTACCACACAAACACATGTAAGCATGAGCAGTTGCAGACTGTGAGGTGTAGAGAAGATTGAAGAAGCAGTAACAGTGTGATTTTACAAAAGTCACAGGACTCCAGAAGTATAACCTGTAATAATCTGTAAACCTACAGATAGGTTTACAAAAAGAAGAAAATATTTTACTTTTGATTATGATGCTCCAAAGAAAAAGTGTATTTTCACCAAATTCTCAGTCATACACTGTCAATGAACTCAAACCTCACAGAAGTTTATTCTGGTTTTTAAAAAAAAAGTGTTTTCAGATGTCTTGTTATAATCAATTTCCTCTCTAAAATTCAGTTCATTTTTTCCTCCCAATCAAATGACATCACTTGCTGTACAGTGAAAAAAAGGGAAAATCTGAAACAAAGGCTGTTCCTAATCAGACTGTATTACTTACTGGGAGCCAATTTGATTGCATGTGACTAATGCATTAATTTAATCATTATTGTAGGTCATCAAGACAAGTAATGGAGTGTCATCACTAAGTATAATTTTAAGTGAGAAATTGGATTATTTTTTGCTCCCACCATCAGTGGGCATAGTAGAATTCCTGGCATCCATGGGTTTATATGTCTCCTCTTTTGCTATATGCATTTGTCTACATTATGTGGAAGCAGAACTCCTGATGAAAAACACTAATTCCAGTTTTAACTGAACATGCATATTTCTATATAAAAATAATTTTTAAAAAATCCTTAATTAATGTGTTTAGGCAAAGCTCAAGTGGCTATAAAAAAGGACTCATTGGTGAATGAGCTGGCCAATTTTTCCCCCATGCGGGCAAGTACATCACTTCTATCTGCAGATCTGTATGTCAGTCAGTAATGTTACTCACAGGTCCACCATAAAGTTCACAGAAGCTTGGTGTGGCTTGGTGGGCAGTCTGCTTTGAAGGTGCTAAGCTGCTCTGGATTGGTGACCAAAATTAATGTAGAAACCATTAATAGTGGAAGTGATGAATTCCAGCCTAAGGGAGCAACTCTATAAATATATTAACCAGAAGACATATATATGGTATTCTTATTTTCCCAGACTGAAGACTTAGAAGACAAAAATCTATTACAGAAAACGAGCCAAAGGGAGTTAAGTGTCCCTAAAGTTTCCAGCTTTGCCTTTATTTGAATTCTGATGAAATCAAAGGAGATTTTTGTTAAAGTGAAAGCCCTGGCAAGAAAGCTATGACTTCTAGGGACAGTGAGGGGTTATGCTGTAAAATTTGGATTGTATGGTTGAATCTCCTTTCATCAATACTTAAAGTAGGGGGTACTAATTTGGAATTAATCACTAATTGGAATTATTAATTATGTCAATCAATCCTGCTCAAAATTCAGTGTTAATAAATGGACATTCCTCACTGGGGTAAACTTTTGATAGACATACCAAGCATAAGACTTGAAAAGAGTTTACATTGTTTATATATGCTCCAGAAAAGAAATATTTTCCAGAATCACACAGTACTGTAATAAACTAACAATATGATTAGTAGTGTTTTTGGTTAAAAACAATTAAGTGTTGCTGTTTCAGTTTAGACATGTTTATCCTAAATGCTGTGCATACAGAAATCACTGAGCAGATCCTGATGATGGTTCTCATAAAAAACTCAACTTCCAGCTCTTGCAAAGATAATCTGTAAGAATTCAACAGCAACAATGTTTTTTAATATGTATTCTCCTACTAAGCATTTTTCCAATACTGCATTTAATATTTTCTTTCTTCAAAATAAAGAAACATTATTTGGGTGTGCCCTAAAAATGCTTTTATATTTATTGTTAAAGCATTGGATGCATCCAGCAGATGTCATCCTAATATGGCATTGCTCTGGAATGACATCATCTCTGATTCTCTTGCCTTTAACATAAAATAAACTGATTGAAGTTTTGCTTTTCACTTCTAATATCAGTAACAGAAAAAAAAGAAAAGTTCTTTAATATCTTTAATACAAAGAAGGTGAGTATGCAAGGTTGAATCATTTATAAGGATGTTTTGGAGGACAGGAAATGACTTGGTTGGCTAATATTTATGTATTTATTTGAAGAAATACAGCTGTATGTGTCTTTAAACTACCTGTCCATTTCCACACACTCCCAAAATACATCTGCTTGATTTCAAAGTGGGTATAAGAGGATAAAGTTAATAAAGAATCAAATATACCCTCTGTTTCTAAATTTTGATAGGTTTATCTGTCTTATCTGATAGACAGAGCAAAGCACCTAGCACAGTAAGATGCCACATAGGTTTGTGAGCTGTAGAGTAGGCAAAAAAAAAAAAAAAAGGCAGTAATGCTTCCAGTGTGTGTATTTATCTATATTTGTTTATGGTTTTTGCAGAGAACACTTTCCTGGACTGCACATCATTATATCAAAGCCAAAATGTTGTGTTCTCCCTGCACAAATACTTCACACTTAATGAATTGTAATTTTGACACAATTTGGTTTAATCAGAATTTTTCTATCTAGCTTGCTTGAAATAAGAATGCAGTTTCTACAGAAGTGTTCAGAAAACTGGAACTGTCTTAGGAGGGTAAGTTAACACCTCCCATATCCTCCCTCACGGAAGCAGCAAAGAGATAATTTTGGCTACAAAGACTCTGGGTTTTGTTTAGAAATATAAGACCAACTGTAAATAATTTTAATATCAGTTTTTCTGAAAATAATTAAATAATACTTCAATTGAAAGATGAATTACCACCTGAGAAGTCTTCTTTAAAGTTGCAGCATGTTGTGATCACTGATTTTTACCAACGATCCTGACTCCTGAACCACTTGCTACAGTGTATTGCAGTGTCATAACTGTGCTGCTTAGGGTAGAGACTGTGAAAGTCAAGCAAGTCAGCCTAAGCCCATTGTGTCTGGGAATTCATTCTATCTGCAGGAAAACAAAACAAAGCAAAGGCTCATGTCACTGACACAAGTCAAGCAATTCATTCCTCCTTGGAGTCTTCCTCATAATTTTTTCCCAGATGGATTAAAAGACAAGTTTCCTCAGTGCAAAGTCCAATTGTGAGCTATGACTACACAGTGTAGGGCAGATTTGATTTGAAAGTTTATTTTACAGTACTTGAAACTAATGCCGATTTTGGCAAATGTCTCTTAGCAAGCAAGCATAAACCTCACAGAAGCACAGTGTTAGAATACTGTCAGCTTAGGTTTTACAGTTGTTTTCTCTTGACTTAGTTCAAAGGAGAGCACATGCATGAAAAGTTTTCTCCTGCATTACCAGAGATGAGTTGGAACTCTGACATTCATTGTGGCAAAACTGGAACTGTTTATGACAAAATTCTTTTTTCATCACAGACTACATAAACCTATTAATAATGTCAAGTATTAGTCATGAAGTTGAAATAGCTCTGGAAATGTTGAGAAACATGAAGAGATTTGAAAATGCAAGTGCTGTATGAAAGAAGGTATAAGTCAGTTCATGCTAACAAAATGTTGGAGAATACCATCCTGGTTACACAGCAGCTCTTCATTATAACAGAGTGTTTGCAGCAATGAAGCAACTGGTAAACACCCTCTTTGTAAATAGTGTGTCTTGGGAGGAAAAAAATTTCTGGAGAAAATAAATTATCTCCATGTATAAGTGCCTCCTTGAAGTATATGAAGCTATTCTCACTGTTCAAGCCAATCTCTTTTTTTTCAGGTAGTTTTATTATTATATAGACTCTAATGAAATGAATATTAATGGATTGAAAGAGCCTGATAAGGTATTCAGCATAAAAAACATCTATTTGTTTCATGAGTATTGTAAGTCTCAAAAAACACTGTTCTCCATACATCCATCAGTGCTACTGAGGTTAAAACAGCCTCTGTGTAAGAATCAGCATAATTAGGTCTTACGTGAGGAAAACACAATAAAACTGGAAGTGTTATCACTTTGATTACCAGTTTTGCAGTAGTGTGCATGTTGTATAATGTGTTCTGCCCACAGATAAGGCATTGTATGCTGGTACTTTTCTCAGTGAGGTGAGTGGAATTTGCAATTCAGTGAGACTTTTTAGAGATCAAAGCAAAGGACAAAGGCATGTGTAAAGAGACATATGAAAGAAGATATGACTGAGTGCCACATTATTCCTTCTAGGCCCTATTCCATAATCAATTTGAATAAGTTAATTGATGTAGATACAGTTCAGCCTGGCAGAGATGATAATCTTAATTAGGAAAAATGGTCACACTGCAGGGATGTAGGCTGCAACTGGAGGTGCACTTGAAATAAAGATCTGATGTTATCAGTTGCGGAAATTGTTTCTAGCTCCTGCATATAAGGCTCATTTATCAAAGCCCCAAATGCTCTGACAGTTAGCATTGTACAAGTCACCTTTAAGGCAATACTCTGATGCCTTGTTAAGGAAATACTGTTATTCCTGCCTGTATGCTTTCCTACATAGAGAAGTCTAGAATCCAACCCACATACCTGTCCCCAGGCTTGAGTATGTAAGATGTCTTTATCAAACGTAGCTAACTTAGGGGTATATCCCTTGTATTTAGGAACCATCAGGTGGTTATGACAGCCTATGACTGTTGTTTGGAGATACTAAATTTCTTTCTGAGCTTCATTAGTACTCGCTTCTTCATTTTCACTATGTAGCTGTGGAAAGAATTCTTTGATAACATTGTTCTGGTGACCTTGTTCTGATAAACTCACCTTTGTCAAAAGGACAGTTCCTTCCTACTCACCACATTTTTACAATAGATCTATACAACCAAAATATTACAGTTTTTTATGATTATATTTTCAAAAAAATTATCAGTAGATGTCACTTGAGTGATATAACACCAGTTAAAAATTTTTAAAATACTACAATTTGAAGCACCTGCAGTAAAGCGAGAGAATGGAAATTACATTACTTGGCCTTTATGTAATTCTGTATTCTACTTTAGAGGTTTACATATATCACTACTACCACTGTGGTGGTGAAGTATAAGCACCTCACTATTTCAGATAGATTCATAGTCACATTGCTAAAATTCTGCTTTTACCCCATTCCACCAAATAAAAAAAAAAAAAATCTACTCACAAGGAGGCCCCATTTAGATCTGTGAGAGAGCCAGTTAGAACATTTCTACCAAAAAGCAATCACACCAGATGCAGAAAAATCAAGTATAAAAGCAGAGTGAAGTACAAAAGCAGAGTGAAAAACCTTATGGTTTGCTATACTCCTAGCAGTAAGCTCTGAGAGCATGGTAATACACATAATAGCATTGATGTAGGCTAAGTAATGAGTAAAACCCAGCTATTTCTAGCAGAATTATTTAAAATTAATTAAATTAAAAAAAATGAAAAAAGAGCATACAACCACTTTAAATTAAAAAAAAAGGAAGGAAAATCACATTAATTTTGCTTCCATCTAGTATTTCTAAAATGAATTAAGAATTTTTGCACTATAACACAGCCATAAAGTTTTAAATGCTTGGTAGAACAATGATTTCTTGGGAGAGAAGTATGATGCGTATTGGAGTGCAATAATGTGCAAAAAAAAAAACTTGTCTTATTTTAGAATAATTAAGCCAGTTTTCACTTCCACTTTACATTCAGTAATGTTATATATAATTTAGCACAGGTATATGTACATGTATATATACTTTGAAAAGCTAAAATTCTGCTACTTTCCATCATCAAAACCACTAGCCAACAAAATTTCTTTCATTTTTCTCATCTTCTCCTTGATCATTTTTAAATGAACAGCATTTTAAATTTGTGCTTTGAAAAACTATTTTCCCATTCAGTGGAAGTCTGAATAATTAACATAGTCTAGAAAACATGAATTTAAACTCTTAATTTTGCTACTAGTAAGGCAGTCCGCTTGTCCAATTTTTTTATAGAAAAGATGGCTATCAAATTTACTACCCCATTACATTCTCTAATTAAGTCTTTTAATGCATGAGCTTGCTAACAACCCTGAGGACCTATGGTCAGAAGTATGTTTCAAGGCAACAGTAGTGCCTCACTGTAAATCTGGTGGCCTGTTTAAGTTCTCTGCTGCATTCCCTAATGCACACTTGCTGATAACTAATTTTTTTCAGTTTAATTTTGCACATCTCTAGATTAGCACTCTTCATGACTTCCTCTGGGAAGTTTTCCCTCAAGTCTTTTAGGCAGTCGTTTTTCATGGCACCTGATCTAAATTTTCCTTGTCATTTTTCATTTACCTCCTTCATATTTTATAGCTTTTTCTCTCCTTGACAACTTGATAATATTAAAGAAATTGAACAGATTCTCTCACTAAACAAAAGTGAACACAGGTTCAGTGATGGAAAAAGAGAAGAAATTATCTCTTTTCTTCTTCACATTCATGAATAATTCCCACACAAAAAATGGAGCAAACTTCCATTAAGTCATATATGTGAACTGATTACAGCTTGGTCTCAGGCAAATAGCAAGAAGTCCTTCAGAGGTACACACATGCATTTGAGAACATTAGAATACAAACTTAATCCAAAAAGAACAAAGCCTGTCCTCTCAGAATATTTTTCATTTTCACACCCTGAGATTTGTGTAGGACTGAAAGAGTCTAAGTATCTCCATAACCATGTGTAGCCTTATATCTGTCCCGTGTGTAAAGGATCAGCTAGGACAATACTAGTCACTGGTTTCAGAATTAACACAGGGAAACCTCTTTTCTGGCTCACATTTATACCAATATTGCATTGACTCAAGCAAATTATACATTTTACCAGGCAATTCAGTTAAACTAGTGAAAAACTTATCTGGAAGAAGGTACACCAAATTTTCAGTAATTCTTTCCTGATTCAGAGCAGGATTTAAGAGCATCCACGTAAGAGAAAATATAAAAGTATATTTGGTAATGATTTTATGTAAACCAAACTAAAAACCATGTTTCTGCTTTTTCCATCCAAGGTCAACAAGTTTTCTCAAGGCACAAGAGATTTCAGACCTAGAGTGTAAGACTCAGCAATAATCTGATTTGGGAACAAGGTGTGCTGCTGGTTTTGTAAGCCACTTTTCAGAGTCTTAAGATTTAGTTTGGAAGGTACCTAGGCAATTACAGACTGAAATAGGCTTTTTGTTTTTGGAAACACCCATTAAACTCATGTTTAATGCTTTTGAGATCACACTAGGCTTCCATCTACACCTTCATCTACACCTAAATAATCTTTACAAATCCAGCCTTTAGGCTGGGATTTCATTACTCTCTCTGGTTTTGGAGCAAAGCTAATTTAGAGTCCCACTTCCTCAGGCAACTTGCCCTCCCTTTTCTCATCTGAAGTTTATAGCCTTTCCAGTCTTATAGTAAAGCTAATAAGGCTTAGAGGCATAATTTCCAAAATCAAATTTAAAAATTGCTAAAAATATTCCAAGTACTGTAAATAAGAAGAGCAGTATTTTGACACAGGCTGCTTCAGTGCAGTTTACCCTCAGACAGCTTTATCATCACAGGTGAGGTAACAAGCTGCAGCACATGTGGTGTGTTTCTTGAAGCCAGGTTGCTTATTCAGTGCTTATTCCTTAGTTTTCTGTTTGTAAAAGATCCATCCAGTAGAAGTTCCATAGCAAGTTTGTAATTACTGGATTCCTGATAATGTGTTTTCTTTATTTATTTTGTCAAAAAAATGCTATAGGGGGTAGATATTTTCTGTCTGTAATATTTTTAAATATTTCCTTATTTATACATTTTATACACTATCTGGTTTTTTTTTTTTGTTTTGTTTTTTTTTTTTTAATTCAAAAGGGGCCTGATCCAAACCAAGAGATGTGAAGGAAATTACTCTGATGAGTTTTGGAAGATCACCTTAGAAATTACATAGCAGAACTTTCTTGAGCTATAATTAGTCATCCTTTCTAGTGAGCTGTTTCAAAGTCTTTTACAGTTGATTTTTTACAGCACTTGTCAAAGATTGTTAACCTATGATATGATCTTTTCTAAATACAGGATAGTACGTAGCCCTCAGAGACATTTGCTCATTGCATGCCTCTAGGGGTTAGACACTTAATGATATGCTATCAACATCAGTGAGAATAAATACAGATTGTACCTCATCAGTTACTGAATCACAAAATCACATATTTTTTGAAGTTGGAAGAGAACTCTTGAGACTATAGTGCAACCCCACTGTTTAAGCAAGGTCAATCAAAGCTTTTGCTGAATTTCAAAAGATTCCTATCTGCTCAATTTTCCAGCCTGTTTATGTACCTCTGAATGGTAGCACACCTATCTAATGGCTAGTATATTGTAGCCATTTCTCCAGGTTTTGTACCAAACCTGATCAGGATGAGCCCTTCCCCATCACCCATGTCATTAGTGAGGATGTTATATAGTTATGGTGCCAGTATCTGACCCCTGGAGTATGCCGTAAATGACTGACCTCCAGCTGCTTCCCCCACCACCCTCCTCCAGGTCAAACCGTCCCAGCTCTCTGTCTTCCTATGGAAGGTGCTCCAGTCCCTTAACCCCCTCTGGGACCCTTCCCTTGGCCCTCTCCACTGGCTCCATTTCTCCCCAGTACTAGACACAGAGGAGCCCAGCACCGGACGCAGATGAATATTGGGAAAGGATCACCTCTCTGCACTTGCTGGCAACTCTCCTAATTACAGCCAAGGATTCCTTGGCCTGCTTTGTCATGAGGGCACATTTTTGGCTCGTCCTTAACTTGTTTTCCACCAGATTCTCCAGGTCTTTTTCTTAAAAACTGCTTTCCAGCCAGTTGGCCCCAAAACGCATTTTTGCACGAGGTTATTTCTCCCAAGGTGCAGAACTTCACATTTTTCTCTGTTGAATAAAGGGAACAGGCCAAAATCTGGGCTTCTGATGACCAGGGTAATGATTCTGCTTTTTTCCCTAGTCCAGCCTCTTAGGATCCTGACTTCCACTATTCCTGTTTACTGCAGTCAAAGGATGTCTCTGAATTCCACATCCCTGACCACTTCTTCCCTGTTTTAAGTATTTTGCATGACTCCTTCTTAATTCCTGGACCACCTGTGTCAGAAGCTGTTCTCAGTGCAGTTCAGAAACCTCCCAGTTTTCTTCTCCTTGCTACATTGCCTTTCTAGCAGATGTCAGGGTGACATGTCAGGCATAAGAACCAGCAGCTGGGAATACGAGACTTCTTCATGTTGTCTGACAAAGATCTCAACTACTCCTTTCCTATTCAGAACGACCTATGTTGATCTGCCCACCAGTTCCCAACACAGCAGCTCTCAGCTCATCACTCATCACAAGGCGGAGCTCCATGAATTCCAGCTTGTTTCTCACACAAAGGACAACTCCCTCTGGCATTCCCAGCCTGTGGTTCTTAAGGGGCCAGAGTTTGTGTTTTGCAGCACTCTGTTGTGTCATCTATCCCACCACATCTCCATTGTTTTAATGAGGTCGTAATCCCATAACCGCACACGGACCCCAATTCTTCTGTTTTCCAGTCTGTGTGCATTAGTGTGCAGGCATTTCAGGGGGCACTCAAGGGTCCTGATTCCCCATGAAGAGAATAAGAAATTCCCTCACAAGACTGTGGCCCAAGCACTTCTTTATTTACATCCCTGTGCTTCTGGAGATTCCACTTCAGCCTGCTATTTTGATTGTTATGTCCCTTCTGTTCACAGAACCTCAGATCCTTTGCCTGCCTACCCTCTCCTCCACTTGCTATCATGAAGGAAAGGACCAGCAAATATTGTCATGCTCTTTTCCAGCTAAATTTTAACTTGTTTAGCCTCCTGTGAAAATCAGCAGAAAGTAAAATTTCTAATAAAGAGGTTTTTTATATATAAGTTTGGCACACTTAGTACATTACTTCATTGCTCTTCATTGGCAGAAAGATTCAGGGACTGGAGCTGTTAAGTCTTGCTAAAGTTGTTAGTCTTGTTCTCAAATAAATCTTTTAGGAAAACCAAGGTTTTACTCAAAATATATTGTAGTATTTGACTCACCAATGCATTTTCAGTCTATTTTCAGACTTTTATTGGATTCACACATTTATTGGGCAAATCTGATTGGTATAGTTTCCTATTAATAAATTACAAACTTTTGTTCTGTATTATTGCTTGACTTATAGCCCTCCCAAATGCCACTGTGGTGTTTTCTTTGGTCTGTCACATTGAGATAAAACTTTTAATGATGCAGTTTTCCTCCCTAGTGCTATATCACGTCTTAGTGTTGTAGTTCATAATTGCTGCAATTGTATTATCTTTTCTTTTTATATGTTTTGAAATATCTAAATTTGATGTGCTGAAGGCATTTCATTTTAATCAGTAAGCTAGGATTAATAATTGAAATTCAGTAGAAAAAACATAATTTAAAATGTAAAACAAAAACCATTTATTGGATCTACTTGTTTCTTATTGTTTTGTTATAAGCAAAATTGTGTATGCTTGACTTTGTCAATGTACGGCAAAAATCTCAGATTTACAAGGAAATTAGAATATTCTTGATAATAAGTTGCAGTAAAAATAATAAATTAGTGTCTTCTCTAGATTAAATGTTCATTATCTTAGCAATAATTACGGTAGAAATGTTTAGCAGTTTTGCACACAAAAAAAGATATGTTTATCAGAGTCCACATTGGACTTCATAGTTGTAATATATTATCTGAGTATTTTGGGGATTTTTTTTGGTTGGTTGGGGTTTTTTTTAATTTATTTTTCCTTTCAATAAGAAAGATAAGCTTAATTTAATCTTAACAATTTTAGAGGCAGCATTCTAGTATATAGGTGGCCAGCATTTACTGAAGAAGACGCTGTAAAGAAGAGCAACTAACTAAATAAAACTCAAATATCTTTAGAAGCGTGAAGTCCTCTGCGTAACACACAAATTGCCTGCATAATACAAGCCATGTCATACAGAGGAAGGAGCAGTCCTCTGATACTTTAGTTGTCTTCTACACAGCAATATAGCTGTCTTGGTGACTTTGACAGCCTGAAGTTAAGTATGTGGTTTCTTTTTACAGTACAAATTTAGCTCTTTTAGAAAGAAATTGGCACAAACCAGCACAAATATCATTGGCATGTCTAGGCTAGCCAGAAAGACAGCCCAAATGGAAGGAGCATTTTTTTCAGTCTCATGGAAGAGCATATTTTCTGTTGCCTCACTTTGGGTCTGAATGGATATGTGTATCACAATTTAAGATACTCCCAGAAGCTATTCACTTGTCAAAATCTTTTCTCATAGAGCTCTCAAAAAATCTTTCACCTACTTACTGATACTCCCACTTTCTAATGTAGTAACATTAGGGATTAACACATCTGTGTCAGTGCCTACTGGAATTTGAAAGTTCATCCACGTTCTAAGGAAATATCACTAACTAGCACAATAAGTGAGCATTCTAGGATAGGAAATGCCCTGCTGTATTTAGCATTAGAATTTATTGTGTAAGGTGTTCAATGACACTAATATTCAGTTCTTACTTCTCTCCCTAGTGGTTGCTTTACTTACTGTATTTTTTTTCTTTGACCCAGTAAGCATTTAATTATATTGTGCAAAATAGAACAGCTTCAAAAGAAATTTAAAATACCTTTCACTAGTACTTTTTGCCATCACTTGATGACTAACAGTTACTTTAAAAAAATTTAAAAGCAGAGTATGACAAAAAACCTGGATTTTTTAAAATTAGCTGAGTGCATTAACTGTTGAGTTAATTTATAAAATAAAGAATAAATTTAATCTCACTTCCTGTTCTTTTTTTAGGCAGAAATAAATGTGTGTTCACAATGCAATTTTCAAATGAGTTCCATATGTGACAGAATGGAATATGCAACTCAGATCATAGGGGCCACACATCAGAGAGAAAGCGGGCTTCTGGCATGTACAAACTAGCTGCAAAAATATGGGCACATGAGAAACACTTGGCCAAAATCTAGGTGTCTAGAGAACGTAAAAACTAAAATTAAAAAAACACAAATATCTTCAGAAATTGCTAATATTCTGGTTTCAGAGAGAAGTAAATAAGCATTTTCCGAATTTAAACAGGTTCAGTGCTGATTATCTGTAAAGTGCTTATTTGAGTGCTTAGATATTTGCATGGGTTTGAGCCAACTACTGAAACACAAAGTACATGTCAAGTAATGTTTAAGGTAAAGGCACGAAAGACTCTAGTCCACATGTATTAGCATTCACTTTTCTGTAAGTGCTAATTCTGATCTGCAGTCCCCCAGCAGTATGATTTAATTTGCCACTTGGCTGTGAAATGGTACTCTACACTGAGATTGGGTGTCCTTTCTGAGCATTGGTACAAATGTAGTAAGACTGAGTTGCCACTGTAAAGGCTGTATAGGCTAGGTAGATGGGAACCATATCTCAGTGAGGGTGTATTGTGGGAGCAGAGTGACTTAGGGCAGTACAAAAAGAGAATTGTTATGGTGATGCATTATCTGTGGGTAGAAAAACTATGACTACAGAGACAATTTGCTCAGCATGCACATGAACAGCTTAAGGAAGAGCAGCAAAATGAAAGCAACATCTTTTGAAAAAACTGTAAAATCAGCTTGGGGTGTTTGTGATTTCATAGCATTGTTTGTTCCTCAGTGGACCAATAATTTCTTCACACTTTTGTATTTTGTTTTAGAAAAATACAGTCACATAACTTTTAGGTAAAACCACAGAGTGTGGGTTATCCTTCTGTTCCAAGTCCTTGCTAAAATGAGAAAATAAACAAGGAAAACATTGAAAGGGTAAACTTAGATACAATGATCACTTACCATTATTAGCTGTACTTATTTTTTTTTCAAATTTCCTCAAACCTTTGGTGTTCAAGCATTACAAATCAAGCCTAGGCACAATAAGATGTGGCTTTAAAACATAATTTGTGGACTGGTTTTCTGTTTTGATTACTTTGATATGCTCCTTCCCCACAAATGTAACAAGTAGAGATGAAAATTACATAATTTGATTCTGGAAAATATTTACTTCTGGGAGCAGACAATAAAATGGAGATACATTAATAAATTGAATGAATAATTAGAATAAGTAGAAAAGATACTTTTGCATGAACTTTTTGTGGCAGCACATGAGACAGACTTTCAAAAACCACTGGAGTGAAAATACTACTTTTCTTGAAACCTGAAAATGTCCAAGGTCAACCACACAAACCAGAGCTTCAAGATAACCATCTCTGTTTTAAAACATGCCTTCATACATCATATGTAGCTGCTTCTTGTGTGGATAGCAGCAAGCTGGAAAGGGGTGTTGGGGTTGAGAGGAATTGTTCTCCAGAAGGAATGAAGAACCAGACATTTTACCCAGATTTATGAAAGTAAAAGAGAGTGATAATTTTCAAATTTTTTATTATTATTATTTTTTAATTTTCTTTTAAAATTTTATCTGAGGTGAAGGAAATATTTTAACTGACATTAATACTTTCAGTTGTATGGTTATTTTGGGGAATAACAAGACTGAGTTTACAAGGGTTTATCCTTTTTTTTTGTTTTAGAAATATATTTTAGAAATATCCCAGATATATTTTCACAGTTTAGAGTGCATCAGAATATGAATCAGGGGTATATATGCTACTCCCGTCCTCTAAAAAACATTTTAAAGAGGAACAAGTATATTTTAGTGCCGCAGTAAAAAGGGATGCTAATAATCATATTCACAGAAAAGTTATTTTCTAAATCACCACCACTCTTTAAAGCTTTTAAAATACAATAAAACCTGAATATTTTTGTCATCATAGACTGGAATTCAAAGCTGAGACCAACTACCACTCCACTAATGACCCTTTTCTTTGATATTATTGCTATAGGCAGTGAGAATTAAAATGTCCAGCGTCTCAAGGCTGACACATCGGATGTCTCCTTGTTGTGTTGAAACAATTTGTTATGGTCATGTTAAAAGTGTTTATTTAGAATAAGACAGATGTACTGTGCATGGTTTAGACTTAATACTCTCTTACTATGCTGCGGAGATTTCGGATGGTGTTGTACAATATCTTTTAAAATATTTCTTTTGTCACATTTACTCCTATCATAAGCAAATGCCTGTTGTGCACAGTACAGTACAAACACCAAACTGAAAGCTGATACAAATAGTTACAGCCAGCAAATGTAAAGTCTCTCTAGGAATAAAACTGTTATGTTGAACGTGAAATAATCTAAATTAAAAAAAAAAAATAGAGAGTGAAGAGGAGGGTGGGAAGCTTATAAGAAGCAGGCCCTTGGGAACAGAATATAAGGCAGATGATATAGGCTTATGTTTTTCATTAAAAGATAAATCTGATGCAGGTCTAAGAACAAAAAGACGTCATCAGAACTGCAAAGGAGACTGATAAATCCTTGCCCTAATCTGCTTCCTGAAAACATGCAAAAAATGAATGACTATAGGAACAGAGCAATGAAAATAGTCATAAATGTAACAGCGCAGTATCCTCAATGGTGCACATTTAAGAGTTAAATCAAGAATTTTTCATTAACTGGAAGATCATCAGCCAGAAGTGAATGAAAAAGAAGTTGGCCTTATTAGTGGATCAGAAGATGTCACAAAGAGAAACCAGCTAAAAGAAAGGTAAGTGTCACTCCAGAATATGCAGGGAGATATGCTTCCAATACAAAACCTGAAATATTAGTATCACTCTGAGCATCACTTCTCTGAAATATGGTAAACTACTCTGATCACTTATATTAAAAGGCACAAAACTTCTATCTGCATGGGTAAAGGTGAGTGATAACCAAAGGAATAGAAGTCTTAAGAGAAGGATGTTATTTGTAAGTACAAAAGTGAGTTAAAACAGAAAGGGGGAAGAGATACAGAATATTAAAATTAAAAAAATATTTCAAACTTCTGATGAATACACTGAGTCCTACCACTGAAATGCTTTCACCTGTCAGTGTAGTATTTGAATGGTTTTTCTTTGCAGCTAGCAGAGACAAAACCCATTTATAAGATGGTTGCTATTTCAGTCAAGACCAGTAAAAGTGGACGGGGAAATTTAGTCCTATCCAAAGTTGTCCATTTCTTCAGCCTTAAGACAAAATAGGGCTCTAATTCAGTTTTGAATAGATTTCTCTCTCTTAACAAAGACAAAGATCCTGATCAGCACACATCCTTCATTGCTTTGAACACCACTTTTCAGAAAAAGCATCCCTTTTTTTTAGGCCATATTTTTTTAGAATATTTACATACTTCTTGCTAAGGAGTTCTTTTGAGATGACTCCCACCATCTTATTTCAGTAGCTTAATGTGCTGAGATAATAAACTTGGGTCAGCATGGTCTTCTGAAACATCAAGTACTTTTATGATGCTGGAGACAGTTATTGATCAAGTGAGGCAAATGAAAAGGTATGATGGAACATTGGAAATCTTGCAGGTTCCTATGAAACTGAGACACACAAGTAGTCAAATACCAAAATAAACATCCAAATTTATACTACCATGATTATAACTGGCTAGAAGAAGTGCAGCATTTGTAGCAAGCATCCAGTTGTAGAATTTCTACAGCAAGCATCCATTAGTAGAAAAATTTCTAAACCAAAAATGTTGTAACATTTAAAAAAGTCTACAAACCCACAAGATCATCTCTTTTGTAAAAATAGCACTTGACCATGCAGGTACCAAAAAGCCAAACAAAGAGTCAAGTGTTTATATTAATTTCACTTTTGAATTATGCATTTCTGACTTTTTAGCATCTCATTTAAGAAGCACATTTATAATTGATAGGAAAAGTTTGATTATTTTCCTGTGCTATCATATACTTAAAAATAATTGAGCCTAGAGGTGCAGAAGGGAGCTTCGTTCTTCCTAATTGGGTTCATCTGAACTTTTTACAATCTACTCTGAGAAAATTTAATTGATAATTAACAGCACTTCAGTTCGTCTACTCGTGAGGCTTTAAAAATACATGAAAAGCTGACAACTCATTGACTGAATGAAAAACAGTGTACACAATTAAATATAAAGAAAATCTTGATTGCCTAAATCAAAGCTTACTGTGTCAGGGAGATGAATGAAATCTGTTACATAAAGACTTCTTTTAATGTCCAAATTGGTTTTTAAATAGCAAATATATTAACTATCAAAATATTCAGTGCCCCACCATGTTTCCCTCCCAGAGACCAAAGGGGAGCCAGCCATCCATTACAGGAGGTCAGAGGAAATTTTTCTGTGAATCACAGCTTTCAACTGCTGGCTTCTGGCATTAGGAAGTAATAAATGTTGTAACATTTAACCACACAAAGTCCAGGCAGAGGTTCTTCTAGAAACGTGCCCTTTTTTTACCAGATTCACTGAATTGGAGATATCCCAATATTCTTTGCATCTAAGAAGTTAGTGGATTTATTCCCGTGTTAATAATAATGCATGCATCTTGCGCCTATCTCCTGAAGATAACAAGTCTCTGTATAGCCCCAAGAGGAAAGTTTAATAACATTTTAACTCTATTACCTATCTAGATCATCTGAGGTACAAAAAGACCTGCAACACACTTGCTGCAGTTAGTATCTGAACTGAAACTAGAAATAAAATTATGTTTATTTTTAGGTTAAATTTTAGCAGCAAGACAGCAAGACCATGTGTTTTCTTTATGCACAAGAAGGAAAGAAGTACGTAATAACATTGAATACGTAAGGGAAATATATAAATATATACGTATTTATAAAAAAAACAGTTGGAAATCCAAATAAACATATGTGCTCCCCAGGTACATCTACAGGGAAGATTATGATAATTTTATATAATCATGCCCCACTCTTATGAAGTTTTTTCAAGACATTTACTTTTCTCTCACCGTAGTAAATAAACTCTAAAGTTGGAAGGATATTGGGAAGAGACAGTAGCTGAATGAAAAATCCCAGCCAACCATAGATGGGATAAAATAATAAACAAGGTGCATGTTTGACAGATGTTTAATGATTTTTACTTCAATAGGAAAAGGGTCAACACAAGAATTCTCAAAATGTACCTCTGATTACCATCAGACAATCATACAAGCAAGGAAGCCATAAATCCTGTGGTGAAGAGACAAGGAAGTTTCCATATTTCTGGTAAGAGTGAGTAAATAATAAATCCTGAAGAAGAAAGTAAACTTGTTCATTCCAATGGGGCTGCCAATTCATCTCTGAGTCTTAGCGCAACTCCTGATTTTTGGAAATTGAGGTGGAGCATTTGGGAGAGCCACGTGCTTGGCAGGATTATCAGCCTCTCAGTAAATATACATTTGTGTTTTTGATCCCTGTGGCATATTCTCCAGAACAAGTCAAATTACATGAACCAGCAATCTCACTGTCATGAACAGCTTAAACAGGTCATGAAGAAGCAAATAAACCAGGAAATATCTTCTCCTTCCTTCCTTTCTTAGTATAATTCCACTGTATATCTTTTTAAACTTAGGAAAATGCAAATCAGTTATAAGTGCAAGTAATTTTTAAAAAAGGATGCTGGGCCAGTGAATTACACAAGAAAAAAATGACATGCATCATGCTTAAAAATTCTATTTCTCTCTCTTTTTTTTGTTGTTTTCCTGAGAGCCAGTTACAGAAAAATGCAACAGTTGCTAATGGAGATAAAAACCCAATAAAACTTCACCTGAATTACACAGGGACTTTGAGGGCACTTCTACACATAAATCTCACAAGCAGCATACTGTGACTTCCAAGGATATTTGGTGTAAAGATTCAGTGTGGGCAACTCCTTTAGTGTGAGACCCTGCCCTCAAGTCTTAACTCAATACAGAAATGTTTGGCCTGAATAATCAGGGCTTGTGACTGCAAATGCCTCCTGTGTTCCAAAAGAACAAAACAATATGCTGAGGATGATGAGAGGATGTAAGAGACTTAGAACAGACTCTAGATTCCTTTTCAGTATTTGCCAGAGCTACTGAGCTGTGGGCCAGATCTTTACCACATGAAGAGGTTGAATATAGCTTTAAATAAAGGCTTAGGAACTCTGACAGTCCTGGAAAAAACTGGACTGTTGAGGAATGATGACAGAAGATATAAGTATTCTTGTGAACTGTTTGCAGAGCAATTTCAGTGTCTGGCTATTGTTAATAATTATTTTTACTGGAATTGGCAAAAAAATTAAAAAAATCTTATAAGGGATTAAGTATATGAAGATTAGTTCAGTAATGCCTTTGATTCTTATTTTCAAGTTTCATGCTTCTGTGAGACTGTGGAAACAGGGAAAATATGCTTCTACTGTTACTCATTCAAACTCCCTTTAGAACAGGAACAGTTGTTTTTGTTTGCTGTGTTCTGTTCCCTTACTTCAAGGAGAGGATTTGAGTGAGAAGAAGATTAATTAAATTTCTTTTGCTGTGTATTTAACTTATCGATGTTCCCTGCCAGAGGAACCAAAGCTACTTCAGATACCTAGAGAAAAATCAGAGGTTTTTAGAAGACTCAAGGCAAATTACTTTTCATAAATTACAAATGACTTATAATTACTTATACTTAGTACTTACCACCAAATTTCAGTGGTCTGTTTGTAGTGAAGAATCTTTTTGTCTCAAAATCTCTTACGCAAGTATGTGCATATGCATGTGTCTCTCTGTTATGCATATATGCAAAAATAAAAATTTAGAGCAATTTAAAATCAGGATTAAGGACAAAAGCAGTCTCTGCATCTCTTAACAAAACAATTAGGTTGCAACTCTTTAGCAGAAAAACAATGTTTGAAATGAACAGCTCTTTCTAAAGAAGTGCAAATATTATTCTCTCTGATTATAGACACTGTAGCTGAGTAGGGATAAGAGATGTTGTAAATCCATTAGTGAAGCGCTGCTTGCCTTCATTTCAGTTTAATATTTCTTAAAGCTATAAAATTGTATTATGTTAATGTAATGTACAGTCCAAGTGATAAAGGCAGCTAATGTGATTACTACTCACTGTGCTATAAACCTTTCAGCAAAGCTGCAGATAAATTGGTATTCAACTGTTTCTCATGATGACAATGTTATACAGAGCAGATCACATGTTGAAAGCATCATCTGGTCGCTAGGAGGTTTTTATATGCTAGAATGCTTATGCAGATGCTAGAACCAACCTTCAAAGCAGTACCTCACTTATTGGTGGTAAGCAAGGCCTAGTGGACCAGAGGTCCTTATTTAAACTATGTATGCAAAGGACAAATCTAGTGTGATGTCACTATTGTGATTATTCACTTGCAGAAAAATTATCACACATCAGATCACAGAAATTTCAATTTTGCTGGTAATAGTGCTCTCCTCTTCATCTTGCTGTCAAAATAAGCAACAGATTACTGAAAATGATGAAGAATCTTCCTCAATTATCTTATGATCATGTAACAGCCATTATTTTCAGTTATTCACCTTACACAATTTGAAGTGAAAATTTTACCTCACTGTGTAAGTTTACATTATAATTCTATTGGGCAATTCACAATAAAATTCTGGTTGCCAAGCAGAAATATTAAGTTGGGAATAGTTAGAACAAAAGTCTGAACATGTGGTCAGTGCATTAACTATTTCACTGAAGTTTGGAATTTGAAGACAGATCTTTTCTGGTAGGACAGATTTGTACATTTCCCTCCAGGAAATTGGAACTAGGTAAGAAGAGACAGAAAAATTATATTCAGAAGACAAATAGCCAAACAGTCCTCCATCTTATGTGGCCTTTCCCTGTTGCAATATTTGGTGCAGTCATTGACCACCAATGTCTACCAATGGCTATTGTTTCTTCTTTCAAGCACTTCTGAAAGGAGAAACAATCTTTTTGTATTCAAAAATATGGTAGTGCATAAGCACTGACTTCCCTTTTGCTTACTTCTTAATTTCTGTACTTTGATGTTTGGACGTAGCTCATTCTACATGAGAATTTCAGCAGAAAAGGACTAGGCAAATTACTGCACATGTTTATACCCAGCCACACACTGTCTTTTTTCTCCAGAATGGAATCCATGCTGGGAGACATTCATCCAGTTTTCCTGAAGCCACTAAGTTTAATGGCCAATAGTAGTAACTGAGGAAGAGTAAAGTGATTAAAGCATGATGATAAAGTAGAGCAGGAATCAGGTTTGTTCAGCCCAGGGAAGGAAAGGTGCCACGTGGCACATAACAGCCTGGCAATAGCTGTGAGACAGTTATCACAAAACCTGAGTCAGTCTCTTCCCATTGGCTTATGGCAGGAGTACGAGTTGATTTAAGGGAATTATTTCTTCATCAGGACTGTCAAGAAGTGTAGCAGATTGCCCATAACAGTTGTGAAGTGTCTGGTCTTGAGCTTAAAGTACTGAGAAATTTTGACCTTGTGACTGTTTTAACTTAGGCAGCACCTTCCTAAGGTCCCCCACCACATTGTTTTATTCTGTATTATTGTGATACTGGTTTTCAGTAGGTCACAATATTATCTAGTACTGTGATGTCAGAGAATATCAAGGCAGTGATAAAAAATTAAGAGGGAAATAAATAGAGAGCTATGAGCAATTTATTATGAAAACAATTCTCCAGATGTTTAAAATGATTGGAAATTTACATTTTGTTATCCTCTGATAGGCAAAGGTACCTTGGCTAAAAATTTAGGAAACATCATTAACTTGAATTGATAACTGGAAAGAAAATCTGTGGAGATGCTTTATGAAATAATCCTGAAATTTTTTTGTGTTTTACTTACGGAAGAAGCACATATTATTCACATCTGTCTCCATCCTCAAGTCTTGCCCACTGTATCCCTTAATTTGTACCAGAGTGGATGTGTCCAAACAAGCTTATGCAGACACAACTCCTCTTTGGCCTCTGACACAAGAGAGTGGCTAAAAGCTGTGAGAAAACATACCAATTAAAAACATTAAAAACTCAAAAGAACATGCATAATAAGTATCACTTTCAAAGAGAGATGAGAGCAAAATTCCCCAGTCTAGTTACAGATGTAGACACCTCCCAATACTTCCCAAATCCTTGCATCTAGGGGCTTAAATATGGATTCATATCTAATGTCATACAACCTAGCAGTATATTAAAGATTAAAGGGTACAGCATTCCCATATCTTTCTAATGATGATTAATTCATTTTGTATTCATTTGAGTATCATTAAACAAAATCAATTAATTTAGCATGAATGTGGATAGACATTTATTTTCTTCTGCATTTTCAGGAGAAACTCTTTAAATAAATAACTGTACAAAAGTGAATAGCAGAGAGAAAGAAACTGAGAGTTTCCATGCCAGACATAAATTGTACAGTAAGTAACATAAATCCATGAATATTTATTTGTCTACCTTTGGTAAATGTTATATTTACTTTATGTACATATGGTACAGGAAATGAATAGTTCTGTACCATGGGGAAGATACAACATGAAGTTAGTTTATATCTTGACACACGCTGTTATATTATTTCAGCAGTGACAATCAATAAGAACTTCTGAGAAATATCTTTTAAAAAGACCTATTAAATCAGCTGCTTTGTGCTTTAAATGAGGATTTACCCTTCTTCCACAATCATGCATCAGCAGTTATGTAAAAATCTCTGTATTTTATAGCTTTCCATGACAGAATTCTTCAGAGAATATTTTTCCCACTATCCAATTTTATGGAATTGCTTCCTTCTTTCCTTTCCCTGTATTTTTTTCCCCACATAGACTTTGTGAGATCACCTAAGGCTGACCAACATCTGAGATTCTGTAGCCAATTACTTCCAAGCAAAAGCACCTTATTTTTAGAGTAGATTTTCCTGAGGTGACTAGGACTTCTTTTCAGACTGTTAGCTGGAGCTGTAAAGTCATAAGGCTCAAACCTTTGTAAATCACATCCCCATGTGGATGTTTAGTATTACCTGGGGGTCAATGACTCAGCCACAGAGTTTCAAACTACAGCTCCAGAAAGTTTATGCCAAAAGCCAAGCATCCAGATTTTACCAATTTCTGAGTTTTTCATTTGTGGATTTATCTATGAGGTCAACTTGATTGTGCAGGAGCAGACTCATATCTGTAATGTAAATAAATGATTAGGAAATCTGGTCCCTAAAACTAAATAAAAAGAATAAAAATGTGTTTTGGTATGGAATTTCTTACATTGGAAAAAAATATAAATTGGCTGAATTTACCTCACCTAGTTACAAGTGACTAATGACCAAGTTCCTAATTTCACTGGAAATTATAAGCAACAGATATAATGTAAAATACTTTCTTCCCTCTACTGACAAAAAGGCAAAAAGCTTTCATGTGTGTTAATTTCTTAACTTTACCTTGAAATTTTATTTGATAACTGCAACCATGTTAGGGATTTCCAAATTTTCATCCTAATCACATTTTAAGATTTATTTTCTTAATACTGAAACTGTATCTAATTTTGGGGGTGGTTTTTTTTTTTGCCTTCAGCTATGGAGGGCCATCCATATCATCCATATTCTGGATCCTGTACATTCTTTCAATAAATTCAGGGCTAAGAAAACAGCAGTCAGATTAAGACTTATCTTGAGACATATATTTTATCTGTGTTTCTGTAGTTTTTAACATAGGAAAGTTTAAAAAACCCAAATATTGTGACAACCTTCTGGATTTAAAAAGAAATTTTGTAATTCATGACAGCTTCTAAGGAGTCACTCCAAATCTCTGCAGATTTGGAAGTGTAACATTTACTTTGTTGAACCCTTCAGCATACTGCATATATCAATTTCTTGGCTTTCAGTGTGATGGTTTGCAAACTTAAAGATGTCATTAGTTCAGTTTTACATACATTTAGGCAAAAAAAAATCATATGGATTTGTAAGAAAATTAAATATCACTTTGAACTTTAGAACTCAAAATCACATTTTAGTGAACAAAAATGGAGTAAATATTTTTAATGAACTGTGAACAGAAAGCTGAGCCTTCTCTATGAAACACATACCTTAGGAGAGATGAAAACTATTTAATACAATGCATTGTATTGCATATATTTTTCAGTGCTGATGACTTACTACAAATCAAACATTTTTTTTTTTAATATTCAGAGTACTGGGTAGTAAAGAAAAAAATCCTAATGTACTTTATTTCCTGTTCTTGCTGATGAACACAAGGATGTGTTTAATACCCTGTGGAAAGAGAATAGGATCAGCAGCTGGTTTACCTGGGAAAAAAGCTTAGTGTGCAGATAAATCATTGAAGCATATTCTACCCTCAAATGATAACAAGAAACGGGTAATGTTCATTACTGATATACCCAAGTCCTTATCAGCACATCATGTAGTTTACTCTCTCATGCAGTTTACCAATCTTTAGTAATCTGACAAGGACTGGTTTCAGATGTGGTTACCAGAGCCTTGTAAATAATCTTAGTGGGATGTGAGGGGAAGGAAAGTGAAATTAAGACTCCGAAGGGCAGCTTCTCAGGTGGCAGCTTACAGTGACAGTTTGACAGACTTTCTGGTGTGGAAGAATTATATGCAATAACTACATAAATCACTCACTTTCCTCCAAGGATTACATATTTTTTAAAGTGCTGTAAATACAAAGATGTGGGAAGCATTACCCAGTAGAAAAATATAAAATTCTATTTTATGTCCTTCGCAACTCATTTGCATGATGGAGGGTTATGTTTGTCAATGGTGGCAAATATAAGACATTTTAGAAAAAATATTCGATGTATGTATACCATCTGTAGCAAAAGGTCATGGTCTTAGCAGGCAGATAAAAAAGTAAACAAAGGCCAGCATGTCTGCTTTCTCCCTGCATCATATTGACAGCAAACAATAGCTCCCTAACAGAATATCTGTCAACTTGGAAACATTTACTGAGCATTTTGTTCTGGCTGATAGAGACTGTTCAAGTAAGTCATTATACTGGGAGGCAGCTAGTGCCATTTCAAAAAGTATCTTGAGACTACAGCAATTTCATATCACTGTAATTCAACAGCAACTGCCTACTAACTAGCTGAGTGCCACAGACTCCATTCAGTATGACTGTTTCCATGGTAATTGGATACCTGGGCATTTTACTGAAACCTGTTTGCCAGACATCGTTAAGAACTATGAAGGAAATCCTCAGACTTTTCCTTTCTACAGACTGACTGGTAGGCACACTGAATAACTAATTTTCACTATTTCCAGCTTCATATTATACAACTCTGACTATTCACATCACAGAAGTACATTGATAACTTGTATTCTGACTCCCTTTGTTCCCTTCATCCAGTGTCTACTGAAAGAGTCTAGGTGAAACCCCTCACCTCCTTGCACTGACCTACACCAGTAAAAACATCTCTTTGACTCAAAACAAGGAGAGTCTCATACAGGGAGTTATTCCACCTCTGATAGTGGCCAATGCATCTATTGAATAATTTAATGAAGAGTTTAAAATCCAGTATATTCCCACAAAAAAAAAAGCTTATTTAAAATCTATGCTATGTTTTGTCAACTCACCCTGATTTCTGGGTGTAAAACAAATTTCATCTATGAGAACAGTTACAAAATAAACTACAGGCTTATTGAGTATGAAACAGGGAACAAGAGAAGGAAGAAATGAACTGTCCACTGTCTTTGATAAACTGATAACAAGTGTTAGGGCAATTATTTTCTTCTGTGCCTGTTCTTACCCAGTCTCTCTTCTAAATGATCTGTGTATGTGCCAGTAAGCAAAAATCAGCTCCTGTTTTTAATCTCATATTCCATCTGCTTCTGGAATTACTGCTAAGGGCAGGTGGCAAATGAGTTCTTTCTAATTTTCCAATCTTCTCCATGGGATGAATTCTGCCTCCTTGTTCAGGCTGAGTAGTTCTTTACCAGCCCTTGGGACAGAGTAAGGAGCAGCTCAAGCTGTGTACATGTGACAGAACTGCATCGGTATGAAATGAGGGCACATATGGTTTAATGTTACATGCGTGATGCGTATAATACATTATGAGACAATGATTCCTGAGTTGGAAGGTTTCAGGACAGTAGACCAGGGCATGACATAAAGGCGTTTGCTTTATGGCTAGTTTTTTTAGTGACATGTTTACATACGGTTGTTTCTGCACCTGTTAATACAATTGTGTTTTGCTGAATATAATTCTTCAAGAAAGAATGATTTCTTTTATCACAGTGTCAGGTTCTAACTAAGGAAAGAAGTGAGCAGTAGCCATATTAAAAAAGTGATAAGTCAAGACCATCAATCCATCAATCTAATTTGTGAATGCCAAGATTTTTTTCTGTCATTTCAAAGAAAATCAAAATCAGGTGTCTCTCTGATTAATTCTTACATCTTCAGATACATATTACATATACCTATACATTGGTATAACATTGTTCTATATATATATATACTTATGTATATGCATGAATATATACTTATAAGTGTATATTCATGCGTATAACCATGATGTAAGAGCATCTCCTCTGATAAAGAGGAAACAAGTGATTTTCTAGAGGCTTATTTGACGTAATAATAACAATAATTCATTGATCTCTCTCCTTTATTGGGGCTGATAATAGAATACTCCAAGGGGAAGAATCCATGCCAGAATCCTGGATCAAAGGGTTTACCTCTTTGCTCACATAGGTGCTGCATCCATGGCTTCTTTCCAAGTGAGAGTGCCTGCAGCAACATTTGCTAATTACAGGTTGTGTTCTACTGTTTCCAAACAGGGTGAAAGTGACAGAAGTTTAACTGTAAATAATTACACACTTGAGTAAGTATGTGATTAGTCCTATTTGTTGTGGTTGGGACTAGAGTGACAGGACAAGAATGGAGTGATTGCATTATTTACAGCTTAATTGTAGACAAGTAATTACTTACGTAAGCTGGTGCTGTGGGGTCAGGGAATACAGCCTGAAAGCATGTAGGGGTTGAATGGAAACTTCAGAAAGTCGGTTTCCAAATGATGTAGCAGAAGTGCAAATTCTATGCATTTATCTAATTATGGAGGGAGGTCCTTGAATTAAATGCTTTGGAATGTTAAATGTCTTGTTCTCTTGAAACCAAGGATTAGATGAAATATTTAAACCAGCTCTTTCAGCCTAATAAATCACAAATGCCACCTAGTGGCTTTTGCTATCTAGTGAATCATTGCATACTAAAAAAAACAAAAAAACCAAAAAAACCCACAACAACAAAAAACCAAAACACCAAAAAGGAAAAAAGAATGATAAAAAAACTCCTAAACCCCATGTTATTTCCATGAATGTGCGTATGGTTGAGCATATGAGATTATCTGTGAACACATTTTTCCACCTAGCTCCCAGCCATGTTTTATTTGCATTGGATCAGTTTGTGAAAATCTTACTCATATTGGCAAGTAGCAGTGAATAATCCCATTAAAATGTAGTTAAACTCCCTACTTTGGAACTGTACTTTAACTATGTGCTCTCCTTGCCAAGTAAAATAGGGTTCTGATTTACAAAATATGATAAATCAGTAATAAGGTTAGCTTAGTTATTTAAATTAACTAAACATGTAAATAAACTACCCTAATTCTAAGTCTAGTCCATCCAACTAAATAAATACTTCATTTTCTACTTGTGTGCTCCTTTTCCGAAATGACAAAGTATTTCAGAACCAAGGTCAAGAAAGAAAGAAAGGGAAAAAAAGAAAAGGACCAAGCTGATTATTTTGAAGGAGGATAATTGCAGTATAATGAAACTCTTACTTGAGCCATCTATATGTTGATAGATTCATTTAAAATCATGAAAGGAACTCTACAGAAGCAGAACAAAAAATTTATTAGTAATAATTATGGTCCCCTTTAAGTTGCTAAGTTTCTATGTTTCCACATCTTTGCAAACAACTGCATATGTCGAGCTTATGATGGATATTCACATGTGAAAAATATTTTGCAAGTGTTAACTTTTTTTTCTGAGATAGCAAGAGATTAAAAATCTCAGAAGCACTAGAAATTGAGTCTTGTGATGAGTGCAAAAAACAAATTTTTAAAAAGTCTGTCATTTATAGCCCAATTCAGCAAAAAACCTTAAACTGAAACATCAAAGTTTTGAAATCTGTCGCGGTTATTTTGGAACAGCAAGTAGAAAAAAAAAGTTAGTGATTTTCAGAAATTTTTGAATAGTCAATCTGCTTTGACAAAATGTGATTAAAGTGCAGTTATTAAAAATTGTCAAAGCCTTGGTTGGAATGTTGAATCAACCAGGCTTTTTTTTTTTTTTTCTCTCTACTTAGAGATATGTACACTCCCTTGATTTCAGAACGTGAAAATGACACCAATAATAGTTTGCAATTAAGTGGTATAGATATGCATAGGCAGGTATGTGAATGTTTTATGTTGTAAAACATTCAGTGATATATATTTAGGTCGTTATTTCTAGGGATGCTTCGAGTTATGCGTGTGGCACGTGAAAGTTTAGTGGTGCCTAAATGCCCAAGGTGCTTTGCCTCCCAAAATTGAGCTGAATCCGCTCAGAGCTGTTCCCTCTGAAACATTAATTTTTGATGGATTACAAATTTGTTTGTACCTCAGAGTGATTACTTTTAACATCTATTTGTACAAATTTTCTATGGAATATTGATATTTCTTTATGGCATGACCCTATAACTTTCATATGCCTCAATGCTCATATTATTTTAGTGTATGTTTTTCTTCAAGCAGGAGAATAATTTCATTAAATTAATTTCATGGTATTAAGTCTAGTTGTTGCAGAGATTTCAATATAAATAAAATTATTATATTTTTCAGTGTGATGAAAAAAAAGCAGAGGTTCAGGAAAGTTAAGTTCCTCTCCAGAAGACATGCAACACCTCTGTGAGGCAACAGAGTGCAAAATGCCAGCTCTGTTCTTGATTATTTTCTTTGCAAGTGCTAGAGGGTTTGTGTTTTTTAAGGAAAAATGTCTGTAGTTATTGAATGGGATAACTAATGCACATGCTAGTAAAGGTGTTTACTTTCTTAAATACTCAAAGCTCAAAGTACATTCAAAGGTCTCAATTTTATTCCTGGTTTTATTTTGACATGGAAAAAAAAATAAACCGAACCACTCACAAAGTATTCCAAAGCCTTTCTTAGATCATAAATCTTTTAAAAATTCAGAGATGTAACTTTTTAGATCTAAATAATTCCTCATTGGTATATTTGCTTTTATGTTCCTTTATTTTTGTTATTCTTGTGGAAACTCTGCACAGGCCTGTAAAAATGACTACTGAATAGAAAGAAATTACCCATCAAAATAAATGCAAAATTGCTACCGAGTGTTATAGCACAGCCTGTCCTTTAATCATGTGTGTTGACATTCTCTGAATCTGAGGTAATATAACACAATTTGTAAAATGTAAATTGTTTTGCAGATTGCCTATATATCTTTGCAGAAAGAAAACAATAGATGTTAACTTTTGGTTATAAAATTTAGAAAACAAAACCAGTTTTTCTGTGTGGAAACAATATCTTGTAGTGGGATAAGGTGACATATTAAAATTCCATGGCTGGAGTGAGTTGTTAATGACACTACTAATAACAATAATTGGAATCTTTGTAATTTTTCTTGACCTACTCTTGCTTACTTATGATTTTTCTTTCTTCCCCCTCTTGTTTTACCTCATTTATTCAAATTTGTTATGGAAAGTAAAACAAAAATTATATTAAATCTTCCATAATATTCATGACACTAATTTTTTTTTCTCACATATTTCTTCCTTTCTGATTTATCATCTGGACTTCTTAAGAAATATATATACCTTATATATATATATATATATATATATATATATATACATATACGTGCTAAGATGTTTAAGATGTTTAGTAGTATCTCATCTAATAGTGGATTCTTATGTTGGATTTTCATGTGATCAATCCAGTGCAACTTTAGTGAAAGTCAACAGAGTGTGTTCTGTGGTCATTAATTCACATTAACCACATGGTCTAGGATCCCAGTCTATAGTAGTCACCTCTCTAGAGCACTCCGTGTTTCCAATCATCCAGAAAGTTTAAATTTTTATATCATGAGAAGGAATGCATGACTGCATTTCTCTTTAAAATGGCACATCAAAGAATGCATCACAATTGTCCTTCAGATCTGGTAACAGGTCATAGGCCTCCAAGAGAGAAAGAACTAGGCTTTGGGAGCTCTTAAGCCCTAAGCTACTTACGCTACAGCTCCTGAATCCCTATTACTTTGTTCATAGTGTGTTTCCTTAATGTCCAGCACAGTCTTCAGGGAATCTGCCTTGTTTCCATTCACACACAGTAGAGGGAAGAAATAGGCCATGGGGATGCTGGAAATTAAAACAGGAAGATACTGTGGGAGTGGTGGACTGGGAGACGGACAACAGGGGCTGAATGACCTCTAAAGGCACTGCAAGACACAGGATAGGGCCAGCCTCTAACCCAGATGCTGGACACAGCTTCTGGCTTTGGGTGGAACAGCTGCCTGAAACCAACCAAAGAGTTTTTAAGGCAAGTGGTGGGTATATTTTTTGTGGCCCTATATGTTGTAATACATAAAAAATATTACTTAAAAAAGACATCTGGGTTCTGAAAATGTTTATAATGTTCCAAAAACATGCAGTGAAGCAAACCAATTAATAGCTGAAAAAATTGTCAATATATAAGAATTCTTCATTCATTTATTTTTTTTTGGAGTTTGAAAATAGAGTCAATCACTGGTTTAATCAGTTAATGACATTAAAAGAATTTGAATCCCATGGCAAATCAAAACACAAATTGTCCATATACATGTTCTATGAAGGACTTTGGCCTCAAATCACAATAAATTCTTCAATCTAATAAGCAAATTCTATAAGAAAAATATGACTGCCTCCTAATTTCTTATTTTGGCTTGCCTTTTTATAAGTTCCCTTTCCTTAATTCATAGCATCATAGACTCACAGAATATCTCTTATTGGAAGGGACCATATGGCTAAGAGCTTCCTCCAGATGCTCCTTGAACTCTTACAGGATTCGTGCCACAACCCCTTCCTTGGGGAGCCTCTTCCTTGTGGAGCCAGTAACTGACCATCCTCTCAGCGAAGAACATTTTTCTAACATTTAATCTGAATTTCTATTGACACAACTTAATTCTATTTCCTTGTGTCCTATCATTGGTCTCCAGAGAGAGGAGATAAACAACACCTCCACCTCCACTGCTGCCCATCTTGAGGAAGTTGTAGACTGTGATGAGGTCACCCCTCATGCTTCCCTTCTCCAAGCTGAACAAGCCACCTTTGCCCTCAGCCACCCTTTGAAAGTCTTGCCTTTGAGGCCTTTCACCATCTTGGTTGCCCTCTTCTGGACACACTCAAATAATTTGATTTTCTTCTTATATTGAGGCACCCATAACTGAACACAGTAATTGAGGTGCTGCCACATCAGCGCAGAGCAGCAGAGAGCATTCCCCTCCCTTTCCTGGCTGGTGATGCTGTGCTTGATGCACCCAGGACACAGCTGGCTGTCCTGGCCACCAGAGCACTAATGACTGATATTAAATTTACCACCAACTCAGACCCACAGATCAGTTTCCGCAGGGCTGCTCTCCAGCCTTTTATTCCCAGTGTTTATAACCTGGATTATCCTGTCCTATGGTGTCTGTTCATGCTAAATTTCATATTGTTGATGGTATCCAGATCTCTCTTTAAGGTCCCTCTGCTCTCAAGGGTGTCCACAGGTTCTCCTAATTAGTATCATTGGCAAACTCATTAAAGTTATTTCTACCAGAAAAAAAAAAAAAATTTCATACACGAGTAACAAAAATTTAGTGAGAAGTCAAGAAATAGTAGTGAATTCTGCTTAAATACATATGATACCTGTTATTATTAATTATGTTGATTATTGCTGTGACTAGGAAATAAGAAGAAACTCCAGGTTTGCCTGGCCAGACATGAAGTACTAGTACCTGGAAGAACATGCAGAATAACCATGCAGATGAAGTGTACACCAGAATATAGACAATAAAGTCAACTGAACTGTGCTATCATCAAATGTCTTCCCAAGTCTTTAGTGAGGTAGGAGCCCAGAAAGGCGGCAAATTGGTTAATTTACTAGAAAGGAATGAAAGTTCTGTGTCAGCAGAAGAGAGAGAAAGGGAAGTAAACAGATAAAGTGAGAAAAAGAGACTCAAAGTATGCTCGAGGCTTTTCCTATCAATAGGTCAGACAGTTCTCTTTGATGGATATTACGCAGATCATAATTAATTCATGACACAATTCAAGATGTCTTGCTGGCTTAAGTTAAGAATTTAGAGTTATTCATTGCTTAAAAAACAAGGAAAAATACTACTTTATTGCTCCTGCAATCAATTAGTCCACTTATCATTCAGCCAATGATGACAGTTTGCACTTCCTATCAAAAGAGAATAAAACACCCTCAAACAGTCAAAGAACATGCTCAAACAGTCAAAAAATGATTAGCCATTACTTTTAGGTGATATCCCATACCACCATGTATTTTGGCATTCTTATGAGAAATGCACTTGAAAGCCTCCACTCACAAGTACCTCTTTTACTACATGAGAATATGCATATTTTTACATTTAAAACTTATGTTAGCTTCTTCCTAATTTGTGACCCAATCCATTAATTTTACAATAATATGTCCTCTATATTCTGTAGATCTATTTGAACTGAAGTCTTGGTATCATTTCTCTCTCTCTTTTTTTTTTTTTTTTTCGTTGACACAAATATATATATAATTCTCTTTAATATTCAACTATGTACTGTGGTGCTATATACTTTTCAATTCAAATATGAAATTCAAAACTTTTTTTACCAGTCTAAAGTCATTGTAGCTCTCCACAAGTTGAATTGTGAAAGAATAATGCATATAGGTCAGGTACAGACAGAAATAATTTGGAAGAGAAGTGACAGTTGTCAATATACTCATCAATACTATCAGATGAGAAGGAATCAAAATACAGTCACAGAGAAGGATTTACTTTAAGGCAGACAAATTCCTATTTCTTTTGCATGCCATAATGAAAACAGAACTGTAGGGGTCATATCAGGGACTTCATTCTAAAAATACACTACTTTAATTATGGAATATTCACAAGTATCTTAACATAAGCTTCACCCATCTGCAATCAGATTTAACCTCTTCTAAAAAGGAGGTGTCAAAGTATATATCTAATATATATTATATATGTTATAATCTATTTAATGTATTATTTTTTTAGTATGTCCATTAATTGGATGGAGGTAGAAAGATTACTCTTAAGAGCTAATTACAGATACCAAAGAATGACATCTATTTTTTTTGTGGGTTTTCTCAGAAAAGTATCTTATCATGTAAGAGGCATCAGAAATTTTTGCTGGTTGCCTAATGCCTTTTTCAGGGTTCCATCCTTCTCATGCTTGTGGCAGTGGTTATATTTCACTCCTTGTTGCTTTTTGGTGCTAACAGTGAATAAATGAAAATGCTTTTTCCCTGGTCATTCCCCTAAATGTGCTCATAACCTTTGCTTATCTAGCATGTATAGGCAAGTTGACACTTTTCCCAGCATAAAGAGTGTAGAAATGCTGGCAGCTGTAAAGCTCTGGCACAAATATCCAAGCTGATTCTCACAAATGGACATACAAGTGCTTAGGTCTCTGTTAGGGATTCTAAATCCCAGAAAGTACGCCAAACAGCTGCTCTGCTATTGTCCCAACTTTGCCTTCACTGGGCAATAAAATGAGTATTATTTGCTTTTTGTAATCACTATTTATTTCTGCTTTGCAGTTGATACAAACATTGAAAATAGCTGGTCAGAAAAGACTTCATGATCCAGCTGCCAAATGACCACGAGTACATCTGTGGCACCTTGCAGATTAAAGCACCAGGCAAAATAAAGACACATATGGTGCACAGGAACAGGACTTGGACTGTACGTGACAGTTAATCGAATGAAGATTGCAAATCTGGCCTTGGGATAGCATTCAAAATGTACGAAAATATCCAGTTAAACTAAGTGAAATCTCCACAGCTGATGATGACTCAATGTGCACTAAGCACTAGCATTGGAAAAAAAAAACCTAGCAAAACTTGTAGAAGTTATTATGCTTTCTGCCTCTTCTTGCTGTGTTTGGGAAGCACAAGTTATGATTACTTCATATGTTTACCATTTTCAGATCTCTCTCCCCTTTGTCAGGAAAGGTACTTGCTGAGCCTGAGTGAAGAGTAAGAAAGTTCTAACTAGGTTATTTACTGGACTGTTATGGTAGGTACCTTTTTTTTTTTTGTCAGCATAAACTTGCACAAATATATTCTGGGCTTCATAAGTATATTTTCTCCACTAAATATTTCTCTGTCCAACTCTAAAATACTCTTCTGGTAAATTTTCAGATTTTTACCATTTAGGGGTAATTCAATTAATCTCCTTTTCCAGATATGTGTCTTGACAGGATTTTGCACAATATAATCATGCTCTTTTTTTTAACATTCCTTCTTTCTACTCTAGTTATTGTTTTCTGTATTTGTGTGATTTGTGGTGCTTTGCTTTCTTTTTGATTGAACATGTATCTCATTTCAGATAGTTCTGTTTATTGTTCTCTCAGGCTGTTGCCAAAAATATTTTTATACAGCAGTTAGAAAATTCTATAATACAGAACCAGTAAAGAACCACATGGTAAAATGTCAATCCAAGACTTTTAAAAGCCAGATTCCATTAAATCTTAGTTATAAATATTTTTTATGACCTTATCTTACCCTGAGATAAACTCAGTTGGTTAAAGCATTGTGTTGATAACACCCAAGTTCTGAGTTTAATTCCTTTAAGGGCTGGACTTGATGATCCTTGTGGGTCACTTCCATCCAGAATATTCTGTGATTCTGTAATTTGTACCAATTTAAAAAAAAAAAAAAAAAAAAAGAAAGAGGAAATAGCTAAGTTTTCTACATTATGTGGGTGCCCCCATTACTAAACTAAGATGATCCTGACATCTTCATGGTGGTATCTAAGTCTGCTGATGGTGAAGCTTGCCAGGTTACCCCAGGGTTCATACCTTTAGACTGCATGTGAGACTTTCCAGTTGCCCAAGGAGGATCATCAGAAGTGATGTTCTTGGAGCTGCTACACCAGGGTAACCTGATCCTGGTTCTTAAAGAGCACTCACAGATAGGGGAAAAATATGTGGCAGAGGGGAAGCCAATGTGTAATCCTCACTGCATCCTGTCAATTTTACTTCTAATGATGTTAGAAATTTGCTTTTAAATCCTTGGTCAGTTTTAAATAGATCAGCTGGACAATTTTCCTTCATCTCCCCTTTCTATCTTATTTTCACTGTATCTACATGCCACAAAACTGGGAGTTTTCTGTCTTACTGCATAATTGCTTACTCAGTTCTGCAAGAACTGCAAAAATTCTACTTTCCTAGAAACAGAGGCTTTGGGGGGGATTTTTCATAATTAAGGACATTTGATCTATGATTTTTTTTCATGACCCTTAAATAAAGTAAGTATAATACAGGTAATAGGGGGCAGAGGTGTTTTTCCAACCCCCCCCCCAAATTAATTATTCCAACACTTATTTTCATCCTGAATTAGAATGACGTGGCAAAGCAGCAAATTATTCCCGCACTGGAAGCTTTAAAAGCTTTTCTTTAAGCAACATTCAAATTTTAGTTTTTGTAATAATTCCTGCTAACGTATTGCAATTAAATATCTGTGGGCCAAGTGTCTGGGATACCCTGGACAGAAGGATGCTGTGTGCACGTACTCTGAGGTGCACAGGACTAATCACTGCTTGTCTGGGATATCCAGCTCTCCAGCAGCTCAGCCTTAGTTACTGTCACCATTCCGTCAGGGATCTGCTCGGGGATGGTGAGGTAAGAAGGAGGATTCATGGATGTGACTATTGCTGTTACAGTGGTTTTTTTAATTCATCAAGCTACTGTTGGATGCTTGCTTTTTACTCAGTTTGATACAAACCTGAATACCACAGGGATTTATTATAATTCCATATGCACTATGAACTCCAAATGTAGGGTAAGCTAAATCATAGTATAATCTGCCCTAGGAGCTTTAGTCATGCATTCAGAAGGGAAACTGAATTATTTTATAGGAGATATAATTAAATCAGTGATTCCTCTCCATAGAAAAGCTCTATGAGCCATCCTAACAAATGCTGTTAAAAGCTTCCTTAGGGACGAACAAAGGGGCAAACAAATATTGAAACAGTTTTTTATTTTATTTTGCAAATGAAAATGTCAAGAATGAGATCTATTTGCCCCAAGAAGAAGTATTATATTTAAAATTACCTAAAACAAATTTGAATTTCGTAGCAAAATTGATATTTTAACAGACACATTTTTACATTATAAAAATTTCGAGCAGAAATTGTCCAAAAATTCCACAGGTTTGTTCTGATTTCAAATCAGTGAAAGCTGTCAATGCTTCTAGTGGACCACTCTGGTGGTAGCAATGTCAAAATGTGTATATTAACAAATAAACTATTCCTAGGTACATTCTGCTCTTCATTAAATTAATGAAGTATTACTGAAGTTCTTCTCCAATTTTTACAATTAACATTTTCTCAAATTGGCTCAGCTTAGACATATAAATAAAGACATTTCTCATAATGTATCTCCTTGGTGATATAAACTGACAGAAGAGATAGCAGCATGACTTAAAGTTGTTGCTGTTAAATACCCAAATCTTTGGCTACAAATTAGTCAGAGTTGATATGAACATCATGAAATCACCTGTTTAGAATTCCATTGTATTATGTTGTGGTAAGATCATTGCATGTGGATACTGTGAGGAAGGAATTGTTCCTTACAGTATGTTATGATATTCCTATTATTTCTCTGAAATTATACCCATATTGGCTCTGTTGCCATTGGCATTCTGCAACATGCTTTTACAATACAACAGTAGTAATTGCTGAAAAGTAAAGCAATTGTGCTTGAAATTCAAGAAGAGGGACAGCATTATGAGAAACAATGGAAAAGGACTATAAATAAAAATTGTGGTAAAGTGCAGTAACAATTAATGGACACAGTGAAAGTGGAATCTATTCATATGCAGCAACGTACAAATCTGTCCCAGCAGTGTCTCCAAGCATTCAGTCAGGCAACACAGTTGAAAGAAGGGAAGTGAGTTGGAAAGCAAAGGGTCAAAGAAGAGGGAGGTATGACTGTTGAAATAGGTGATACCTGCATTAGAAGAAAGTTAGCAGTAGGTTTTGAAGTAAGAAGCAGGTTTTTCATTGAGGAAAAATAAGTTAATGAAAAGGAGAGGGCTGCAAAGGATAGAATCATTGAATTCCTTACAGTTCAAGAATACTTAACATTCCAAACTATTGCTTTCCTCACTTTTCAAATCCCATATCTGCTTTCAATTCCTTTCACATTGCTGCTCATATTCTGAATAACAAAGCATTTTTATCCTTTAAAAAAGTAGCAGACTCTACTGTTTGTTGCACAGTACATAAGATATAATTGTGTCAGGATTATGATAAGGGGATGACTTGATTTCTGTAAAAATGATGTGGGGTTTTTTTACCCCAAGAAAGCACTTGAGAGAAACATATAGATGAGGACCCAGAGTCAGTTAGATAATGAACTAATTTCTGTGAGTCTGGCAGTTTGAGGTACATACTACAGAAATGATTTTTCATGCAGAATTCTTTAAAACTCTTGCACATTGTACCATCTGCCCTAGAGTTTTATTTCTAGATCATTTTTGATCTTTACAAAACATCTGGTAGTATCACTGTCTTTTTTGCAAATAGTTTATTTTAACTCATTCTTTTTCAACAGAGAGAGCTGGCCACAAGCATATGTATACTCACATATAGCTATTTCCTTTTAGTAGTCTCCACACCATATGCTAATTGATGCTGTAAAGAAATGGCACTTAAAACACATGCACAGAGATAAGCATAGATATGTCTGCCCTTAGCCTTCCTTCACAAGTAATTAATACCAAGGTCCATCAAGTTAAACTGAAGGACATGATGGTTCTTTACTTTCTTACTTATAAACTGATGGCCTTGAAGATTTTTATAAGTTTCTCAACAAAATAAGAGAGGGAGAGGCATTTAGTTTGTCTCTGCATTGCTCCATGATTACTCTCTGATGGAATGTCTCTGATCTTTAGCCAGATGGGAGCTGCATATGATTACTCAATGTTTCTTGCTGAGCACACTAAGGGCATTGGACAAAATCACCAGGCACCAGCCCAGGAAAAATGAAAGGTACATTTCATATCATGCTTAACTGAACTGGAGAAACCAGAAGTACAGACTGTTGTAAATGATGTATCGTGAGGATTCAAAAGTCATGAGATGTTCCAGTAGAAACTGGCTTATACAAAGTCCTGGGTATTTTACAGAAACAAACTTGTCCTTGATAAAGCTCCTCCATCAAATGTCTACTATTAGCCATTTCATAGTCAGGAGAGAGGGCTAAGAGCATTTTCTACACCATCGTGGTCATTCCCATGTTATGTTCCATGCTCAGGAACTGATGTGCACAAAAAAATTCTTTCACTTTCTAACATGTTTCATCTCTTAATGACCATGCCAAACAGAATGGATTTGGGTGCAGCTTATAAATCATTTGAGTAATCCTATTATTCTCAGGTTGCATTATCACCTCACTTACTCCTAATATTAAAGAGTCTGTATCTCTCCATTGCAACTAGTCAAGGGATCCATGGCACCATGTCTTTGTGATCCCAACAGGAACATAGCCCTGGAGCTGTACACAGATCTTTGCTATGTGTTCATGCCTCGTGTTGTGAACATAAGTGTTTGTGCCCATCCAGATGTTACAAGGCAGCATCCATTGCTCCAAATATTCCTACTTATAAAGGTCTAACTACCTTCACAGTAAACAGATAAAACTAATGCTTGATTTTAACTGGTGTGTCTGAAACACCATTTTCTGAACCCAATAGATGTCTGTCTTTTTTTCATTCATTGATGAATGCATGCAGTGCATGTAGCTAGGTTTGAAAGTTGCAGTGTGAGCTGCAGGTTGAGCTCTGGGTGATGAGAGCCTGAGGCAAGAAGCTGTGTCCTGCCAACCCTTTGCACAACTAAGAGCACAGGGACCTGTGGTCCTGCTGGGGGAGCAGACATGGCAGGAGGCCTTTCCCCCCAGACTGTCACTCAGGCTGTGATGGTATAAAAGGCCAAAGGTTCCTTTGTCCTGGGTCCCTCCTTGGATGTACCAGCTCAAGTTTAGTTTTGTTATCTGGTTATTGCACCATGATTAAATTATTTGAAGGATCTGGATGTCCAAGACTGCAATGGGAGACCTGAGGTCCAGCAGGTGAGGAAACCTGGTGTGACTGTGTGACAGCAGGAGGTGCAGCTGTGCAGGAGCCTCCATCCTAGCTCAGGTCATGTGAGAGTGACTGCGCCAGAGGGCCCCTGGATGGTCAGACAGGGAGTTTCTTTAAAAGTTTTATCTCCAGCCATAAATAATTTCTGTTCTAAGCTATTGCTAACCTGTTTTTGCATTCCTTTCCCATGAAAAGGTGTTTAAGTTTAAGTAGAGTGCAGCAAAGAAGAACCCCATTCAAGTGCCAAGACAGCTTAATAAGGTAAGATGTGACCAAGGACTCAGAGGTTTTAAAACTGTTTGCTATCATCTTAAAAAAAATCTCCAATTTTGCCTGTAAAAAGAAAAGGGATTATCTCCATCTTTCATCACTGAAAACTGTCAGATATACGTCAATAGAAAAAAGCAGAATTTTCTTAGGCCTCTAATATTTTAATAGGATAAAGCAGAAGATGATCATATTTACACCAAATGCTATTTTATTAATTTTTCTCCTTAATACTTTTCAGTTGAAAGCATCTATTCTCCTCATAGACTAATCTCAATGTTTAGGTATGAAATGATACAAATAAGAACAAAAGTTATATTTACTGTTATTCTCATTCCTGTGAGGTCCTTTTAAAAGACTGAACCTTCTGGGAAGGATGTTGAGACGTTTTCTTTCTTCATAACTGAACAATTTCCTTGAGGGTTTTCTCCCCAAAAATCTCATCATCAGGTTGTCTCGCATCCCTTGTTGCTCTGAAAACCATGAGGTACGGCTGTACACAGAAGTCTCCACTATTAGGTGAGAAGGCTGCGCCCCTTTCCCTGACTTTAGGTGTTGTGGTATTGTATTACTCATTAATCAATAATTGTGGAATTGCTCATTAATCAATAATTAGGTGTATTGTTATAGATGACCTTATGAAGGCATGAAAGCAGTTTTGGCAAAGCAATACAATATGTTCCACACATGGCAGTCTGCCTTAGCAACAAAGTCTGGAATCACATTTCTTCTCATTTTGAAGGCACATTGGGAGATTTTTCAGGTATTAGAACTGCATTTTCAAACCTCTCTGTGCTCTCATTTAAGATGTCTTTGGGATTATGTCTTCTTGTGAAATCCTGACTGGTGACAACAGGTACAGGTACATTCAAATGGAAAAGAAATTTCATCTGTTTCAGGAATAAATCCCATATGTATTCAAAAGAAAGCTTTCTCTGAGCCTATCAGTCAGCAATTCATGTTGGAAAGAATTCAGACATCACTAAATAAACATGATGACTTGCTCTGTGCTGAAAATATTGATGTTGAATATTCAGTACATAATGACAGAAGAGAAAAATATCTGTTTGGTCTGATTCATACACATGTAACCAGAATCTCTTTCAGAAAGCAAAGTGAGCTACATTTTGTTTTGTAATGACACTTAGATATAACAGATGTATATGTCTTTTGGAAACATCTTGAAAAGCAGAGGAATTGTGGGAAAGTGAGAAACAAGCCTTGTATTGCTTTGTTCCCATGCTAGGCTCAGAAGATATTGTAGCAAAGAACTGTAGACAGCCAGTGCACCTTCGTTTAAAGCAGTTACTACAATCTTTCCCCCCTGCTTCAGCTTTGTGAGGTCTCGTGGTGGAAAAGAGGGTGGTACTTCATCAAGTTGAAAGAATAGGATCACCAAGAGTTCACAGAAAGTTCCATTTCAGAAAATCATCTAAAAAATCCTTTCTTCATTAATATGGTTTTTACTGGTTTTTCTGTTTCCTTCGTATTCTAGGAGAGCATTTTGTTTCTCACTGGCTTGCACACTGTTCTGAAAAGAAGACAGAAGGCCAAAAGACCACCAGAATATTTCTCCTTTTAAAGAAAACCCGTTGTTCTGGAGTATCAAACGTGTGCATAAGACAATGTGGATCACCAGTTTCCATCTCAGAAAAAATAAAGTGCATGTGTGCATGAATGCAGTGATATTACATCTAATAGAAACATAGAGAACAGAGCTGACTAATTTGTGGATTAAGCATAATAGTTTCATTTTCCTTAGGTTTATGTCTTAGAGAGAATAAAAAATTGAAAAATAAAAATTATAATAAGTAACTTAAAACTTTTTGTTTATTACAATATTTTGCCACTAAAATATGTGGATTGCAGTCATCTGACAGCTCTAATGGCTCATGACCATGTCCAGTGGACTACAGCCATGCTAACCCAGTGTACCATCCAGGAAAATCATCCAGGATACCTGAAAAAACACATTCTTGAATTTGAGTGAAGGCATCTGAGTTCCAGTGGTGGAGAAATAGATTGACCATGGTATTGTCAAAGCATAATTTTAAGCCATAGTGGCCCACATCTAGTGCCAAAAAAGTAGTTCTGTACAGAACTTTATGTGTTATAGATAAAATCAACTCTTTCTTTGACTTCACTTGACTTTGTTTGCTTTAACCACTGAGAAATGGATGCATGCTTACCAACCAATTAGCTCATGTGGGAGAGGTATGGGAAACACAAAGAAAAGCTCTCTGATTTAAATTGCTTAGAAAAAAAATTAGGCATTTCCAACACTGGTGTTTTTTGGTTTTTTGGGTTTTTTTAGGAAAGAGTTTGTTGAAATAAAGCTATTCCATTACTGATATTTAATTAAGTAGTACTGAATGCCATTCAAATGATACCTCACCTGTTTAGAGAGGAATGAGGTTAACAAAGCTATTCTTTATCCATCCTGACTGTGAACTGTGAGCATTTGGCTGAAACTCAGTGACAGTAGAACCTGACTTATTCCCAAGATTCAGACTTTGAGCAGTCTTCTCTTCCTTTGTCCACAGAAGAATATTTTATTTGCCTATATCATGTGACAGACATTGCATATAGCAGAATGACTGATGTATGGATGATACTGCCAGTGTCCTATTAGGTAATGAATCTACTACACATAAGAGCTCTGTAGACTCTGGCTACACAGCAGGCCAAGCAGTAGCAGAAAACTTCCAATTGAGGAAGCGAGAGAAATGACAGAACCAGAGGTAAGCCTGGTTTTTAACCAGAGGTAAGCTGCAGAGCATTGTGATATAGTATCCTACAAGGTACCTAAGTTGTCAAAGTCATAATTGAATCATCTATTATCTTGACATCTAGGGTGCAATAATTTTTTTAAATTTTTTTTTTTTTTTTTTTTACTGAGTGAATAATTATAAAGTCATGTTAGAACACATATCTCATACAAGAACCTTCACTTTCTTTGCTCCTTTTCTTATGTGTAGGGTGCCTACGATTCTGGATAGGTGCTAGCTGTTCCAAGCATTTTTGGACAGAATATCAGTGAAATAAGGAGAAGAAGTGCACAGACAAGCAATTCACAATTCAATTTTTACTGATAGTTTTGAGGAAGGTTCATTAAAATGTTGTTGTTGTTATTTGGTTCCTTTGATGCTTTTTTTTTTTCTATGTAATACCATGAAAATGGTGAGGGTCTTTGCTGCTGAAACTACCTTGGTTGTATACAAATACAACCTAGAACATTTATCAAATGTCTATGTTTTCCATACCAAAGCCTCAACTAGGTACTAAATGTATTTATATTGATTGAAATGCATAGTAATGTTTTAAAGTTATATAATATTGAATGTGATATTTTATTAGAACATATCTAATATTAAGGTTTCCTTTGAAAATACTGTATGTTTATACCTGTCAATGTTCTCAAAATCTATTTTATTGTAATAAAAAATGTATTAAAATGTAACCCTTTGTGCCATGATGTTATGTCTTATATATATTATATATATTAAAGAAATAAGCTTCTTTTCATATGTTATCTATAGAATCATCGGATAATGCTTGCTATAAAGCGAATTCCTCTCAAGACAACATAATGCAGAAAGCCTGTGTGCCATTGGTGAAGTGGATTTAACCCCCTAAAACTTGCATAAAGGGAGACACAAGAGTTCAGGAATGATCTCATAGGAGCTGCTCAGACTGAATTTGAATATTTTTAAACCCTAAAGCAAAGCTACCATATACTTGGAGGGAAAACTTAATTTCTTTAGACTTCTTTAATTATTTTAATGAGTGCACTCAACAGATAGAAAGATACAAATTTCAAAGGGAAAAGAGAAAGCTGGCAAAAAGGAAAATCCCCATCACTTTCAAATACAAATATACCAGCTTTTGGCAATGTTTCTGCCATGTTGAAGTTTTTCTTATTACATGTGGATATATGGAGATCAGGGAGTTCACCCAACAAAGGTGATCTTTTAGGTTGCTTAAGAATCATAGAATAGACTTGTTTTATGTTGGCTTTATTACTTAGGGTGGGGAATAGTTTCCTCTAGAGCTTTATATACTGGCTTCTGCTTGTTTTGTGCTTATTACATACATCCCTTCCAAAAATAGATTGTTTTGACCAGTGCTCACCTGAACGAGGTGTAGGTTCCTTGCTTGTGGCACATTGCATTTAGTTCAAAGCATAAACTTATTTCTGTAGAAAAGATTAAATATACATACGTATATGTATATTAAAATCAGAATAATAGAAACATAATGTTTAGTGGATTTTAACATTAGTTCTCTTTAAGTAGAATACTTAAAATGACCATGGTTTCGTTCTTGATATCAAAATGCAGGTAAACAATGTTCAAAACTATTTTGAACATTAAAACTCACTGATCATTGATACTAATCACTTCTCACTGGTGAGATGTTAGTATTTAGGTGTCACCTGCTACACAAAAACAAAACTTAAAAAACCCCCAAACCTCAAATCTTTAAATATTTTTTCTTTCAAAAACTTGAAAATTCATTTTGAAAGAAAATGGAGGTAGCTCATAGAGTTTTCACTCCTTGGCACATCAAATAATTTTGTTTCTATCTTTTCCCTGCTACACAAAATATGATTGACTCTATGCCCAGCTTTGAGATGTTGCCAGTAACATCGTACATTATAGGTTTCTCTGCTAGGCCAAGGCAATGACAATGGTCATGGTGATATATGAAAATAAATCATAGTCAGTGTATGCTATTTGTGGCATAAGGAAAAAGGCTTTAAATAATAATAGTGGTTTTTTTTTTTTTTAAGATTTAGTGGAAGTTCCCTTAAGATCAGTCTTCATGTTAGTGCAAAGAATTGCAGTAAATAGAACATGTATCAGCTTGTAGTCTCTCCAGATATCTCCACTGCTTAACCATCAAAGGCTGACTTACATTTTCCAGGCACCCCTACTGTGACATCCTCTGGTTTTTATTCATTAGACCTTTGTTAACATTTTCAGGAGTTTTCCTATTTATTTTTACTGTGAGTGGATGCATTATTGAATTATTAAAATGTTGCTCTTTTTTGAAGAGCAAGTTCTTGTTTGCTTTAGGTTAATATTACCCCATGAGTAAAAGTGCAAAAGTAATTATTAGTTTATTCATTTAACAAGACTTTGTTTTAAATATAATTAAGTTCAATTTTGAGAATAAAGCTGTGGAGCTCATACTTAATTTTACCATGGGAAAAAAACCACAAAAAAACCTCTTATAAATCACAGAAAGTATAAATGCCACTAGCTTTATAAAAGCTAACATTTTATTGTTACCAACATTTCTAGTTAAAAAAAGTTTACAGGTCATTATGACTTCATAATGCAGTGTATACAGTTTTATATATGATACAAAGCCATATGTACAGGTATGATAGACTACAGTTCAGGCACTCTGGATATTTGCAGTAGAAATGGAGAGAGGATCTGTGGATGAATTTATTCTGGGCTCCATGCTGTGTCTTATACATTAATCATAAAGTATCATGCTTATGCAAATGTGCAGCAGCCTAATTAGGCATACAGAGTAGAACATTTGGAATAATGTTATGAGCTATTGGGCTTCTGAAATATGTTCCTCAGCCAAATTCTCAAAAGCAAAGTAGATGTGAGATGCCTTTTTACTTTTGAAAACAGGTGTACAATTGTCTTCTTGGTGCTTATTCCATGCCTTCAACTTTAAAATAAAGCTTGATCCCAGTTGGCATGACATTTTCCTTGTCACGGGAAAGTAACTGTGGATATTCTGAATCACTGACAAGAAAACAAAATGTTCATTCAGAGTTCAGACATGCTGAGAATTTTGAGAATCCTATAATACTTTGAGAATTTCTGTTGTCTGTTTTGAGCATTCTGTCTTCTGAAAATATTGAGGTTGAATTTGACACTTCCTTTCTTGCTACAATATGTGCTTAATCAAATTATCCTTATTCACATTCTGAGAATGCAATATCTTAAATGTAAATATGCAGAATATTAAGCATTCCACTTCAGAATACAAAATTTTATTCCACATATTATTTTTGCATGTTATATTAATTATATATAAATTATATTATATTGGATAAATTAATTTATACTCTTATCCAAAAATTACTTTTTAACAAAATTACTACCATGTTTCCTATGTCCATGAATGTTTTCTAGGTTTTTCTTCACATCTGTTAAAAAGTTAAGCAGCAATTTATTTACTTTTTGATGACTGCTGTAGAGAAAAAGAAATTAGTACTTACAAACTAAATCACTAGTGTTATGGTAAACACAGGAACACAGTATGGTAAACACTAAACAATCCTAAAATGATAATACCTTTCCCAAAATAAGATAATACTGTTTGTTGGGATTTTAACATTTGATCTCTACATTCTTCATTTGTTTAGAACTTAGTATATAGATCAAATTCCATCTTTGCATAATAGCAAAGACACTGTGCTGCCTGACAACAATAATAATGCGTGATAACAAAAGCAAATGTCTGAAGACTGCCATAGAAAGACGAATTATGACCTTTAAACCAAGGTGCCAGTATACTTAGAAATATCTGAAGGTGTTCCCTGTTGTGGTGTCTCATCTCATGATGCATGGAGATTCTAGTGGAAATGGGTTCTCCAGCTGCAGCAGAGTATCAAATGGAAGTTAAACTGCAAAAAATTTCAGGTGGTGAGCAAAAGAATTGTCTTTTTTAAAAGATATGAGAAAGAGAGAGAATATGAGAGTGTGAGATTTTTGTGGTTTTTAAATTGCAGTGGACACATTGTCATCTGAAGTTCACACCACAGGATGACATGGAGGTTAATAGTCTTCCTCCTGTCCAGCAGAGGATTATTATGGAGCCTCTTATAAGGAAAAGTATTATGTATTTTGTTGTATTTTATGGCCATATAAGTACCTTTCCTGAATAATCCTGTATTTTGGGAACACAGAAAGAAAATGATAAGAAAATAATAATTTATATTTGTTGTTATTAATGATCAGTATATGCACTTTACAGAAGGCCACAGCCTCATATCCAGGTCAATAGAATCTAGACATAAACCCATTTAATGATTCAAGAGCTTCATAAACAGTCTGAAATCTGTTGTTTTCTCATTTACATCTAGTTCAATCAGTATCTTCTCTGACCATTACTACAGTGCCCAAAATGTGACACTTCACGTTTTCCCATTTTAAGTTTTCTGTGAAGAAAAATGTTCCCTGTTTTCCTCTAGGATCTGAGCCTATCAGAGAGTGGCAGTCTGGCTCTTGGTGCAGGTCTAGATGTGATGAGAGAACTTCCTGTACAGTCAGAGGGAACAATTCATGATGACATCTCTTAAATTTCAACTTGGGGCTGCCTGGAGCAGGGTGAGCTTTCAAGAGCAAGTAATGAGACAAAAAGGTGAGTTCCACAAAGACAATCATCACCTGCAAATTAGCAGACTCATGTCTCAAATTTTCATTTTTTCAAGTAAATCATGCCTTCCTCTTGACTTTGGAGAGTGAGTAATGTTGTATGTTGAAATTCTTCTTAATTACCCTTAGCAGCTCTAAAAATGGAACAAAATTTTGATTTAAAAACTAGAACAGTGCAGATAAGAAAATAAAGTTTAATTACTATGCTTTAAAAGCCCTTAATATTCTGGCCAATCTTGTGCCTTCAAAACACAGAATAAGGATATTTTGAATTCACAGACCTGTCAGTTACCTAATAAAATTAAAATTGAGATTAAAATCCTATAACATAAATAATTAAATAAAAATATTTATTAAATATCTTGGCTTTCTTGGGCAATGTTATTTTAACAGAAAATAAATTGAAAATATGTTGCAAATGTCTATTTATTCCCCCAGAAACTCTCTGAAAAATTCTATAGTCTTTTTGCACAGGCATAATCATTACCAAATTTCATAAATTTGGGGTAGTGAACAAGGCAAGAATATTAAAAAAAAATCTCTTTTGATTCAATCAAATATATTTTATTTATTGTTAAACTGAGAAAGCCTCATTTCTTCTTATCTTAAAAAATAAATTTCAAAGCATAAGCATCATTCCAAACTGGAAAATGTCAGCAGTAGGATTTTTGCAAGAAGGTTTAGTGCTGCTGTTTGGACTGAGTCTATTTTCTTTTTTATCTTATAAGGAGTTTTCCTTAATGTTCCTTAATCTTCAGAACAGTTTTTCTGAGATCTGCTTTCCTGCCAGCCCTTGCATCCATGTTGGGTTGATTTCCTTGGTTTGAAAGTGGACTTCACACATTCCAGTAAGCTGACTTGCATTTAGTCTGACACATGGATTTCAATTTTCACAAGAAACATATGCATCCAGCAGTAAGGGTATCTAAACTATGTCTCCTGACACCAAAGGAGGACTTAGCTGACTGGAGACAGGATCAAAGTTCTCAAAACGATGACACTTTGGAAATGGGGTGTTATGAATGCCAAAACACATTCTCCTGAAATGTGTGGCTGACTCCTCCAATTCATGTCCATGTCCTCTGAAAGCGCTTGTGTTTTCTATCTGCCTTTGTCAAAAAATACAAGGTTTAAAGTTGGTCACAGTCCTATCATCTCTTTCAAAATGGTGTTTTTTCAATTGTGTTATCCTCTTTGATTTTTGAGACTCTACAACATTCATTTTAAACAGTGAAATTCAAGTGCCTGCATAGCAAGAAGGGCTTTTCAGAAAGTTTGGGCATTATATGACACATATCTCAGGTTTGTCTCTGTATATCTCTTGAAAGGAGGTTTATGAATTATATGGACTAAAAATTCTTAGGATTTCTGAGCTCATAAAGTTTAGTTGTGCCTTATACATAATTTAATCTCATTTTTGTCTAAAACCCTGCAATCTGCATGAGCGAATTCTTAGGTATTTCCCTTACCTTGTCAAAGACTGTGAAGAAATCAGCCCCCTCAAACCAGTGAAATTCAGAAAACTTGTAAAGGAAGAAACACCACAAACTGTTTAAGTGACTTCACAGATAAGTGAAAATCGTTGTATTCAGAGAAGCAACTTGTCTTTTTAAATCAGAAATTTCACTTACAGCAAGGTGCAGGAAAATGTAATTATTTCATCCTATACAAATGTGCTTAACAACCTTCTAAAAGCATCAGAAATGGTAGAGCTAAACCATCTGACAAGATGAGAAAATGAGACCATTAATTTTTTCATGTCTACAAATTGCTTGCTAAGAAGAAATTCCCATGAAGTCCACTTTATAAATATGTTCAAACTACTTGTGTAACAGTGAATAGAGCTGACATTTTAATTTATTTAGGGATCACATACAATACTTGCTCATTTGTCACTGATATCTAAAATCTTGATGTGCTACATTGGATGGGACTTTGTTTGAGCAACCAGGTCTACTGGAAGGTGTCTCTGTCCAGAGCAGAGGGTTTGGAGCTAGATGATCTTTAAGGTCCCTTTCAACACAAATCATCCTATGATTCTATACTTATGAAACATATTAGTCAAATTTTACAAGACTCTGCCTGAGTGATTTTTGCAGAAATAGGTTACTAATACTGCTTTTGCTGTTCTCATAGATTACTGTCCTTATGGTTTAAGTTCCACTGTGTGTGAGTATATATAGTTGCCAGCTACCCTAAACTGGGAATTGCACTTGTGTACTGAGGGGAGATAATGTCAAAAACCTTGCTGCAGTCCAGGTAAACAGCATGCAGTGCTCTGCCCTCATCTGTTCAGCCAGTTATCCCATTGCAAAAGGCAATCAACTTGTTTGAGCCTGATTTTCTTTTGGTGAATCCATGTTGACTCCACTTGGTCATCTTGTCTTCTACATGCATAAAGATAGTTCCATCACTTTTACTGGCTGGGCCTTTAGTTCCCCAGGTTCTCCTTCTTGCCTTTTCTGAAGACTGGAGTGACATTTGCTTTCTTTCAGCCCTCAGGTACCTCTCCTGACTGCCATGACCTTTCAAAGATGCTTGAGAGTGAGCTAGCGAAGATATGTACCAATTGACTCCATAACCAGTGGACATTGATTCCTTTGATATGATTTGCATTATACCAAGGTTTATCTTATTAAAAGAGAATATAATAACCCAGGATACTGAATTAACTCCATATCCTAATAATTTTATTAATTATTAATGTGATTGAAGAAAAATTTCTTTTTTTACTGTGGAGCCCAGGAGGAAAGGGACAAGGATGAGGGTGGTGGCCAAGGTGTGACTTGGATCATCTGTGGATAACTAGTGGCAAGGTTTACTGATTTGTTTCTCATGAGGCCTTAGACAATAATCTACTTAGGAGGGAAAGAGTGAGAGTTGCTGGTTCAGAACAGGGTCTGCCTTTCTTTCAAGAAATCATTCCCTCCTTCATACAGTTTCTCAACACTGAATCCATCAGTGCCCTTTGCTCTTGTGAGCATCTCTCAGCTGTAAAGAAAGTTACTGTAGAGGGACAGCCAGCTGCCTAGGATTACAAATTACAGCAGAGATCCCCCACACTAGACTGATTGCTCATCATAGCCCCTGACACTGCTGTTTCTGAAAGGTCATTCTGTTGCTGTCTAGTGGCAAATGATTGTAACAGTGGATGCATCCTTTTATGCCTGCGTCACTGCGTTGACATTTCAGGTTTTGTATATAGTTTATGCCATTCCTTACATCGTTCCTAAGGACATCAGCCTCTTCCTTCTGTCTGAAAATATTTGTATTCATGCTTAATTCAAACAGGATTGTTGACTGTCACTTTCTTACTTTATTTTACTTTTTTACAGACAAGCTTTGATGAGTTAAGTAAAATGATTCTTATCTATGGCCAGAGTTATTTATTTTGTTAGGCTGCCTTATCATCTCACTGTCTTCTATGGATGGAGGAGAAAACCAAAGCTATGAAATCTTGAAAAAAAAAAATTGTCATAAAAAGAATACATTTTTACTTCAAGATGGACATAAAATTGTGCAAGGATCCTTCTGTGTTTAAGATATTTCGGTCTGTCAGTCTCTGAAGTAATTTATATTCCTACTAAATAAATTCAAAGATTAACAGAAAACAATATCTGACTGCATTTGTAAAACACAAGTAAAATATTATTTAGTGTTTACCTTTTATTTGAATTCATAATAACCACCTTTTGGTTTAAATTTCTTTTACAATGGCTGTGATACCAAGTATGGTGGAATTAAAGACAAACACATTAGCATAATCAAGATATATCTGGAAGATTTAGCAGCATTCTTTTATACAGGTATTTCCATACGCGCTCTGCATTTTAAAGTACTTTTTTTTAATAACTGGAGCAGTGCAAAATCTTTCCATGACATTTAAGAGCTGCAACTCGCAAAGTCCCTGATAGCCATTGCACTGTTACAAATCTTCTTTGCAATTATCATGTTATCTGTGTGCACAGTGCATTTGAACTCCTGCCACAACTACATCACAGTTTTCTAGAATATCCATTAAATCAGAACTGTTCCACAGTTCTTCAGTTGTTATTTAGACTTTGGTTTGGTTTTTTTCCTCATAGTGCTAAATTAGTTGACTCTTAAAATATTGATTTAAGCCCTTAGGGTTGCACATTGATCTAAGACACGCTTGTTGAAAACTGAATTATAAATAAGTTTTCCCCCATGCTGGAAGAGAATAGCTTACACGTTCAAAGAGAATTTGGTGACTTACCCATTTTAAAATTGTAAAATTTACTTATTTTAATTTAATTATTCCTAGAACTGCATAATACTTAAGTCACTCTGAGTTGGACAAAACTAACAACAAAAGTGTTTGAGGAGGCTGTTCTCTAAAAAATTCAAAATTACCTTTTATGCAAATTTTCATATAATTAGGGGTAGTGACCTTGGCTCAAATAAGAAAACATACCTTCTATTTTATAAAACTAAACTTCCAGTCATGATAAAAGAATTTCTTTGTTGTTCTAATGTTTCAGTTATTATAATTAATTTGAAAAACACAAATAAGAAGAATGTAGAAATGGAATATTGTTAACATTCTAATAATGTTGTTTTGTTCTTTTACAATGTATTTGAATGTAGTTAGTGTATTTATTAATATTTTGCTAGAAATTTTCAAAATTAAAAGATAGTCTGTTTATGCTAAAAAGCCTAAATTATTGTACAGATAAGTGGATAACATCAACATGACATATAAGGCATCACAACTGGATGAAACTTCCCTGTGTAAGAAGGACTGACATACTGCACTTCTTGTGTACATGCTGAATTTATGTGGTATCAGAAGCACAGAATTACTTAATGTGATACAAAGTGAAGAAATCCATCCTTTGATGACAAAATAATATTAAAGATAAAGAATATGGAAAGACACATAGGAAATGAAATTTGTATATGAAGAAAAGGTGATCCCCTGATTCCCAAAAGAAATTACCAGATATGCAAGGGCAAGATATCATATTGATTTTTGATATATGAATTAGAATTTCATTTCATCTTAAATTGCCCAGACTTATAAGAGCAGCTCCTCAGCTCATGTTAACTCCATGTCAGAACCCTAACAATGAAGTAATTTATTTTAAATTTTGCAAAAAATCCCCAAACTGTGATTCTTTGGAGAGGTTTTATGTCAAGATGAAAACTCTGAGAATTAGATTGCATTGAGACAATCACTGCATAAGAAGAAATATGTAATTGAGGTATGGAGGTTTTTTATGTTTTCTTCTAGGCCAGATTTGCTGTATATTCTTCATATCATTGAGCCATTGTTCTTCAAGAGTAGAAGAATAAGGGTGGTTATTTTTGTGCAAGAAAATATGTACTGGCAGGGAGATCTGGAATCTTGTCCTTTTTTTTTCTTCTTTAATCTACAGTTGGAGATATGAATAAATCTACTGCAATACAAACAATCCCTGCAGGAGAGACAGAGAAGAGGGTGGTTCCCTCACTCTTAGCTTTTTCATGACCTCCAGGTTAAGATTACCAGTATGCTAATTTCCACACAGTTAAAACACTACGTATGTATACATTAGTAGAGTGCATATGCAACAAAGATAAATCTTGACTGACTGGGACACATGGGATCTGGCTGTTCAGCCAGCAGCAGCCTGGGAAGCATTAAGAGCGACTTCAGAGCTCCAGAAGAAGTGCTTAGGGCTCAAGCTTGAGTAGTTATTTCGTCATCCTCCAGGCCAAGGAGGTGGAGCATGGGAGGGACCCTTCTTCAGTAGTAGGACAGGGAGACGTGTACAAATTGAAAGATGAGAAATTTAGGCTTACAGTAGAAAGAAATTCTTTACAGTGAGGGGGGTGAGATACTGGAACACGTTGCCCAGGGAGGCTGTGGGTGCCCCAACCATGGCAGTGCTCAAGGCCAGTTTGGAGAAGGCTTTGAGCAACCTGGCCTAGAGGGAGGTGTCCCTGCCCATGGCTGGGGAGGCTGGGACTTCTTTGAGGAGTTGATCTTTAAGGACACTTCCAACCTTTAATTTTCTATGACTCCGTAACTGGATATGTGAATACGTGCAAATGGAAAATAATCTTGGGGTTTTTTTGGAAAGAAATGTATGAAGCAATGACACAGTACAGCCCTCATACAAAACACCACATTAATTGTATTTGCACTGTGTAACAATTCTTGTGTTTTTTCACATTACCCAAGAGGTAATGCTAAAGCAAATTATTAAGCCGTGGCAAAGAAAGTGCAGAGATATCTTACAATTAGACTAATTAGCTATGCAGAAGATAACTTATCCTTAGAAGGAACATGCTGTCATATCTATATTTTTTCTGGGACCCAACATTAACCAAGTAGTTCAGAGAGAAATGAAAATGTATGTTTTATTATCCAGTGTATATATTAATTATCCTATTGCATTTGCACATATTCTACTGGTGGAATATGTATAAAACTTTCAAACATCAGACCACAGTGCAAACATAAAAAGACTTATGCAAGGTTTTGCAAGAAAAGACTTAAAAGAGAATGTGTGGAAATAGGAAGTGCATTGTGTTCACATACATCATGGTGAACTTTAGCAGACAGGCTTTTCATCCTGCAAGCATTAAAAAAAGAAAAAATAAATTAACTTATGGGTAGCTGGACAATAATGTCTTTATGTGTGTCTGTCATGACAAGGACAGCATTCTGGATTCATGCAGTTTTCCTGATCTTTGATCACAGATTCATACTTCTGCTCATGGTTTTAGGTAAAGCAATAGTGTTATTTAACTAACTTGCTATATCATGTGTTGGACTTCTGGTCTAGAAATTAATGAGCACTTCTTGAAGGGAAATGCTCACACACAGATCTGATAGGCTAATTTTTTTAAGCCATTTTAATAAATCAGAGAAAGGATCCAGTAACTGTGTGTGTTTTATCTATACAAAAAAAAGCTCATAAACTTTCCTCATATATATTGGATTTATTATATTTCTCCAAAGCAATTTGAAAAGCACTGAATTATACTCCCTTTCAGGTTCCAAAAGAACTTTAGTAATAAAAGGAGAAAGTTGTTGCTGAAATTCATTTTCTTATGGATTTATAGGAAAACTAAAAATTGCTTTGATGTCTTTTGCATTCCCTTGCCAATTTAAAAAAGAAGAAGGAGAAGAAAAAAAAAGATAAAAGAACTTCTATTAAATTTAACAACACTCTTCTCCTCTCCCCCTACTTCAAACCTCATTTATCTTTTATGAGCCCTGGGCACCATGCCATAATAAAACTGTGCATAATACTAGAGTTCCATAATAATTTTGTGGGTTTTCATTTTTTTTTTACCCTAACTACTCACTGTGGCACTGACCCTGCCATTTAAGAATTTGGGTTGAATGGGCCAAAACTTTGAAGATTACAGCATGTAGTTCAATATTCAAAGCACTGAACTTGGGCAATGAAGGTACCAAATTTTCAGAGGGATTGCTAGCTCCACTTGCTGCTGACAGCATTCCTTGCACCTTAGCATTGCCTAAAAATAGTCACTGGGATATACATTTATTCAGGAGTTGTGGGAAGAAGAGAAAATATCAACATATATTAGAAAATGTATAAACATTAAATGTATATAACATATAAAGAAGGATGTTTCACATCCTTGAATTAATCTTTTTTTCTACTGATTTCCATTGGGTGATTTTTTGGAACAAAATTATTAACTTCTAGTGAATCAAAGAACTTCTAATTGTATCTCAATGAAGGTCTTATTTTCTCAGTTTTCTGAAAATATAGACCTTTTTTACCATCTAATTTTTTTTTCTGTTCATTTAAAGGCATTCAATTGTCTTTGAAAAGTAGATCCAATGAAGACAAGACAAAACTATTTTTGATTTTGATTAGGTTGAAGCAATATGTAAAGGGGAGGTTTTTGTTCAGATTCTCTTTTAATATAGACATCTATAATGAAAAGTCCTGCAGTAGAGTATCTGTCCAGACATCTTTTAAAAAAACTGGAGAAAAAACCAGCCATTTGGAGTGAATTATTTTAATGAAAAGAAGGAAATTATTTCCAGTAAACATTTCCCTGAAGTTGCCCTTTTTCCCCTTGTGACTGTACCTGGAGTTAGGTTTCTATACCCGCTCTATACTGTTTAATCTTAGATATCAAAAAATCGTCCCATATTGCCAGCTTCATTTTAACACAAATCAGAAAATTTTGTCAGTCATTTCAACTGAATTACAGTATAACTTGTTAAAACATTTGTAAGCGACATAAAAATCTGTATTCTAGACTGAAATATAAATGTAAGTTATAATTGCATTCATACTGCTCAAAAGCTATTCCTTTGCTCAAAGGCAAAGGAAGCAAGAACAACATCTGAAGGATATTTTGGATATTGTCTCAAGAATTCTGAGCTTTAAATGTGACCAGTAACCCAATACTGAACTCCTGCATTCATCAACTGTAGCTATGCAGCAGAGTTGGAAAATACGAAAAAATCCCCAATATAATACAGGAGGAAAACTGATACACATTTCTCTTGAGTATGTTGTATTTATAATTTTGAAGGTACAATAAAGACAGTGGCCAGCAGGATTTGCCTCCATTACCTACTTCCTATTGAACAAGTGGATAGAGGGAAAATGCTAAATTGGAGATTGCAAACAGAGCAGAGTTTGGTACTTAAGATCACAGAGATGGAGAAGATATAAGGGAATAAGGCTCTAGGAAGGAGTCAGATCTGTGTAGACTTCTGAAAAACATTACTCTCTGAAGAAATTACCTTCTATTCTCTAATATTTGAGCCTTGGTTTCCTTAGTCAGCCCACCAAGACAGACAATGAATGTGTTAATAGATGTCATGGAACTCGATTCCAATATTAACAAAAACCATACCTAAGAATTCTAAGGCATTTTTGTAATACAAGATCTTTTTGAAACCTCTTCAGTATTTTATTTCCAGAGTTCCTAAAGCCCCTGTTTTAAAACTGTGAAAGTGAAATCAATTAATCACAGGTTGCAATGTAACATATAATCAAAGAGAAGTGAGATTTGATATGAATCTTATTTTCTCTGTCAAAGATAGTTGTAAGAGTAACCGGTGCCTATCAGTGAGAATATGATTTCCTTATTAAAAATTATAGAAGAGACATATCATTCATGAGTTTCTGGCCTTTTTCTGGAAGGAAGTCAAATAATTCATTTTTCAACAATTGAAATCAAATGACTGAAAAAAAGAAGAAATTTGAGGGCAGGTTCTCAGCCAAGTCTGTCAAAATGAAGTGTTGGTGATTTCTAGAAAGAGGAAAATTTCAATACATCAGCCTGTGAATTGAAATTACAAAAACCCCCAGGTTTTTGGTTTGATGGGGGTTTTGTTTGTTTGTTTTAACAAGAATCTTGGGGAATTTATTGGTGTTCTATGAGCTTAGGGTGCCTTATATTTGCATTTGTAAAGTTGTCAAGTCAATTTTACCTTTTTAATGCTGGGGAAATTTATTCTGTCGGAGAAATTTTAAAATCTGCCTTTAAGATTACAATGTTTCTTGTGTGGATAGAAAATCTTTTCTGGACAGCAAGTTTGTCAAGGTAGAATAGTTAGAAAAAACTTCAAGAGTAAAGTAAGGCTAGCATTTGTCTTCACTACTGAGGAACATGTAAGTTTGATAGGGAGTGGTCAGATTTATTGCAGGAAATAATGGATCGGGAAAATATCAGCTTTAGGATGTCTGGAGTATTTTCTATCCAGGACTGCACACTGCAGATTTTCATTAAAATTATGCCATTCAAGGCTGAGATGTTTATTCAGTAGTGGCATAAGTCCATGACTTCAAGTGGTCCCACAGGGAGGGCAGGCCTTTCAAACCCAAACTGAAAAATGTCAAGCCTAAATTCTGAGTAGAAAAAGACGTGTGTTTTGGTTTTTGTCTACTTCATATGAGAAATAAAAAAAAAAAAACAAAAAACCAAACCAAAAAATCCCCAAACAAAACAACTTTTTCCTTTTCCTTTTCCTTTTCCTTTTCCTTTTCCTTTTCCATATTCCCTTCCTCCTTCCTCTTCCTTTTCCTTTATGTGCTTATATCAAGGGCATCTTTTTAAAGAAATATCAAGTTCAGAGCATACCAGAAAGTACTTGTATTATTATATAAATTTCTCTTGTGTTGGTCTGTCTTTCAGGTAACCTTCATTTTATTCTCACTATGATATTGTTTTTTTTTCATTTTCAGAACGGATTTTAAATTATTCATTTTCTATGAAAATTACATAATGGTCATGAGGCTTCCAAATATGCATTTTCCAAATTATTTTCCATTATTTTCCAAACAGTAATTAAAATAATCAAAATATTCCAAATCAAATGTATCATTTATAACTTGAAAGTTACCACTGCCTTTCTGTGACTAAACAGTTGATTTCTCCAGGATGTAGAATGCAATAAGATTTTGATTTTAACTCTTTGCAGTGTTGTTCATATAGCTGAGAAGTCTGGAAGTGTATTCTTGATTGCCACATTTCAGTGTGCAGCAAGGAAATTCTGATATAAAAATCTAAAATCAATGCAAAAAGAGATATATAAGATGACACTTTTACACTGTCGCATCACAATCTGGAGTAAACTCTGCTTCCTGCCATCATCTGTAAGTCACTGATAGCAGCTTGGATCCATTTAGGGGAGTATTAAATGCTGTCTTATACACCTCATATCTTAGTTTATCCTTTAAATAATGGGAAGGATAACAGCCCTCAAAACACTGGGGTCGCTTCATGAAGTAGATTACCTTTTTTCTATAAACAAGAATAAAGAGGATGTGAATAAGCTTTAAATTACCTGAGGCAGAAGTGGATATTTCGTTATGCATATATTTCCTCCTAGTAACTTTCAGCTTCGTATTAACCCAGCAGCTGGAATAAAACTTATTAGAGCAAATGGTGGTCTCCCAGGAACCTTCACGTTCTCAAGCCAGTGGATTAATGTTACATAAATAGCTTGATATTCTTATTTAGTGAGTTTCTCCATGTCAGTTTTCCATACATATCATCTCTGGTCTAGACTCCCTTCAGGCTAAGCCCATTAATATATACTGTATCTGGTTGTTGCTTGGATCCATTTTCGTGCTTTGTATCTTTGTGCCATATCAATGCAAAGAAAATTAGGTGAGATACAGCATGTATATTCCCAAAAGGAATGCAAGCAAAATGAACAAATCTGTTTCCAGCCTTACTGTAGTGCTGCCAACATTAGCCACTCTGCTGGAGAAAGAATATCCTCTCCTGTTAGGGCAAACCTGATTAATCCCTTGGTAATCTTTGTTATTTTTCATTCCTGTTCTGTGAATAAATTTTGCATCTTATACACTTTTGTGCTGTAAACAAGAAGCTGTTCTCAGTTTCTCACTTCATTACTAATCTTATTTTTTGTAACCTCTCTAAATTTGTATCAGTTTATAAAATGCCTTTAGTCCATTTAGTATTGATTACATTTGTTAGTTAGGAATTATTGCTGGACAAGATGGCATCTGCTATTTTCCCTGGCCCCCTTTTTTAAATGGTGAAGGCTGAGTCAGCCGACAGTCTATGACAGTCGTCAGGAACTAAGATGTTTGACCATTATTTACATGGAAAAAGTGTAAATTAGAGCAGCAAACCCCAGCTCTACTCTTCTGCTCCTGCAGCTATAAAATGTGGCCTGCTTTTAGAATATTGACTTTGCTGTGACTCTAGCATATTGCTTTTATCTTCCTTGATACAAATTTTACTGTCCCAAAATATAACAAAACATGTTAGAATCAGGGAAAAAACATTGTTTAAGGCTCCCAGTGCTTATTTGGTAAATATTTTGTGACCCTTTCTAGAAAACATGTTAGATTTACTGCATGTGGATTCATATAAGGAAGGTTATTTTAAGGAAGATCTTTGCAAGACCCTCTGCCTGTGTTGTTGCTTTCTCTGCCATTCATATGCACGAGTAGCATAACTGTATTTGTTAGCATATGAGTTAAAAATAATTGGTAATACTATGCAAACTGCATTTTTAACAGAATTCTTAATTGCATTAAAAAAATTACAGCTAAACAGAACAGTGAACTTCCCAGCAGTCACTCCCTTATCTGTGACTCACAAACACAATAGATTTCACTCACTACACATCAGCGAACCCTGAGGATCCAAACTTTCCTTAGGTCAGAGGAATAATGCAAGTAATCATGCAAGCTGCAATTCTTCCAAAGTGCCAACCTTCCTCTAACTAATACAAGTATTTTAATGGAACTGCTACTGGGCTCAGGGCTGTGGGCTTGGAAGCTAGTCTGCATGTCATAACAAGTATGGAAAGACAGACTTACACCTGTGACTGGCCTTTACTGAACATGCTTGGTCTGCAGGATACCCTCAAAATGTTTTTGTCTCACTGATTATGTTGCAATTTGCAGAACTTTAATACTTTCATGCTAATTCAAGGACACAGAGGGGTTTTTAGCACAGGAACAAGGCATACAAGATCAAATTCTGCATGTGAGAGAGAACTTCTTTCAAGTCGGTAATTTTTGAATCCATCTACTAATTTGACAAAAATGCTTTACAGTCTCTGTAATATTTCCTATATCTTTTATGGAAATATGAAGGCAGATTTGTGAGAAAGTCGTTAATGCTTTTACTAAGTGAGAATTCTTGAGCAGCTGAAATTATAAAAATCAAGCTCCATTGGCTCATGGAACTACCTATTTGAAAATCTGTCTCTGAACCTCATAAGCATCTATCACCTTACTCTTTGACAGATGTTTGGTGTTCTGCATGAAGATATATCCTAGAGAAATGAAACAATAACAACATTTTCATTTCAGTTGTTTCAGTTTTGATGCTTGTTTTCATTCTCATAAGCAAATGTTTTCCTCTTGTTCTTTCATAAACTGCCATGGGATAAAATAAAATAAATCTCTAAGAACAAAGAGAAAACAATAAACTCTTAAGTGGCTATTTGGTTTCTGTTCAGACTCCTAACAGCTGCTTCATTCTACTCCACTGATTCCAGATTTAATAAGGCCATGTAAGATTTTAAGAAAACAGCAATTAAGAAATTCCTTTTTTTTTTTATTTTTAATTTTTTCCAGATTCTAACATGTGCTCCAGTTTTCCTTTGACTCTAATGCCTGAATTTCTTATTCGTAATTACTTAATTTATTTTTTAAGAATAGTGAAAGTAATAAAAATATTTATTTTCTTTGAATAATGGCTCAAAATTCCTGTCCTGCATACTGATTAGACTCAAGCCAATAAAATAAATCAATCTTTATTCTAGTGAAATATCAGAATTTTGAAAACCAAAACAAATGAGAAAGATCAAAATCTGTTTTGTTCCGATCATGTCTGTTTCTTTGTGAGCAGTAGTGAAACATTTGAGGAACTGTTGTTATAAAATTTTCATACTTTATCTCTTTCTTGGATAGAACTAAATGATTCACTAATTTCTTAGTTAAGAAACTTTGCATTCATTTTTGGGCTTTCCTTGGCTTCTACTTTATTAATTTAGGATGCCACTCTACCCAGCTTCTTTCAGTTTTGTATGCCCTAATCTTCCTTGGAGATCTCATTGCTCTTAACAAACTCAATGATTCTGGAGCCACACTTACTGAAGACTGTCATAGAAGCGTGTAAGATCCTGAGTTGGAAGGGACACATTAGGATCACCAAAGTGTCATCAATAAGTATCATGAAACTATCATCAGCAAGTGCTCTTGATATAGTTGAGCTCATTTGTGTACTGGTTAATTTTCTTCAGGATGTGTAGTGTGAGGCCAAATTCTACATTTGTGCTGAAAAGAGCATTGATAACTCAGTGATGTTTTCATTCCTCCTGTGCAGGGCTTACACAAAGACCTTTGTACTCCTGGCACCGCCCTACAAGCAAGGAGGCTGAGAGCAAAAATGGAAGTTGGGAGGCGACACACCTGGGACAGCTGACCCCACTGAAGAAAGACATATTCTGTACAATATAGTGTAGCAGCATTGAAAGCTGGGGAAGGACTAGGAAGGGATATGTGTTTGGGGTGTGATGGTGTTTGTTTTCCCAAGTAATTGTTAGCCATATTGAGGCCCTATTTTACAGCGAAAAGCAGGCTGAACACTTGCCTGCCCATGGGAAGTGGTGAAAGAATTCCTTGGTAAACTTTATTTGCATGCATGATTTTTGCTTTACCTATTAAACCTTCTTTATCTCAACCCAAAATTTTTCATACTTTTTGTGCCCATTCCACTAGGGGAGTGAGTCAGCTGCTCAGACACTTGCATGCACTTGAAGTGCCTTTTTTTGTCCTAAGGTAGACAATGGTCATGTGTGTCACCGTTTCTGGTAAGGTGGGGTGGTGTGCCAGGTGTTCACTGAAACAGGAAAAGAATCTGGTTTATTTATGGACCTGAGAAGCATTAAAGTCTTGTTTGCTTCTTTAGCAATTGAATTATTTCTGTCCTGATTGGAACAACACCAATGCTTCAGTATATTATCTGGCAGCCGAAAGAGCCTTTTGACAGTATCAGTGTCCTACTGGTAAATCTTTAATAACATTTATAATATCACCTGTCATCAGATAGAGTTCCAATGGCAATTTATCTTTACTCCTCCCCTTTGCCCTTTGCTAGAAATTAGCAGAAATGAGATACACAGTTACTAAGTGAGACCTGTAGTGCCCCAAAGATACATTCCTGATAGACTAAATTATCCTAAACTTGAAAATGAAATTAAACTTCAAATTGAATTTTAGACAGCAGTGATAAAATTTTAAAGAGGAAATTGATAGTTGAAAATCTCCTTTTATTTTTAATGAAGTTTCACAGACTAGTCATCTTATTTTTACAACATTTACAATGCTGATTTCACATCTCCAATACTGGTTTTAGTGTTAAATTTTCTTTACGAAAAGAAAATGTGTCATTCTTCACTTATATGCCTTATAGCAAAAACAAAACCAAGTGAGGAAAACATTTGTATTCAGTAATAGATAACAGTACATAATCTCAAAAATCTTATTGTGAGGGTACACTCCACACAGTCACCAAGATGAAACTGTGCTAATTTTTGCTTTGGTTAAAACACCATTCAAGTAATATAAAGTGAGAACGAGATTTTGAGTGAGAATGTGATTAATTTTGTGAACAAAAGATACTGAAAATCACTTTCTGTCTTTGTGTTCTGTCTTTGAACCTTCAGTCAATTCTCATGGACCTTAAGGGTTGGGTTGCTGGACTTTTAGAAACAGAATCATCGAGGCTGGGAGAGACCTTCATGATCAACTAGTCCAACTGTCACCTTAGCACCACTCAAATCACCCCTAAACCATATTCCCAAGTGCCTCTTAAATATTTTAACCTCTGTTTAAGTGATCGCCACCTCCAGGGGCAGCTTATTTGAATGCCTAAACACTCTTTCAGTATTTTTTTTTTTTTTTTTTTTGCTAATATTATATCTGAACTTCCCCTGGTACAATTTAAGGGCATTTCATCTCACCTTTTCATCCAAGACATGGCAGAAGCAAACAACCCCCACCTCACTACAACTTCCTTTCAGTAATTTATTCTTTCTCCTGAGAGCAACAAGGTCCCCCTTTGACCTCCTTTTCTCCAGTCTAAACAATCACAGCTGCCTCAGCCACTCCTCATAAGATATATTTTCTAGACCATTCAACACCTTTGCCACCCTTCTCTGGACATGCTAAATTTGAAATAACATCAAGATTGGGGCTTGAAGGAAAGTATAATTCAGGAAAAATGAATATATTCAATAAAATCTGTAAAAATATGAAATACTAAGGCACAGATTTTTGACTTCTCCCTCAGCCCTGAAATGTTGCAGTATAGGCTATATATTTAGACCTCTGTTGAGCTAAATTAATCACTTTCTTAAAACACTAAAAGTGTCTTGGACATTTCTTTGAATAACAAAATCTGAAAAATCAAATCTATTTTCACAAAGGGATCCCTCTGGCTTTTAAACAAAAAATAGTGTCTTTATTCCATTTTGTTGACAGAGATTATCAAGATGTCATTGACATGACATATTCTTTAGAGCAAAAGTCTTTTCCAAAAAGTCAAGCCTACAAGGGTGGTAAATAGCTATTTCATATGCAAATCCACTTAGCTGCTTTATAATTTTCATCAAACGTCAGAAATTCGTTATATAGAAATTACCTCATCAATAAAATTTTGTATTGCAGAATGGCATCTTAATGTTTCTAACCATGGCAGTTGCCCTGTGTACATGTAATGTTTCAATACATTGATCTTTTATGAAGAACTTTAGTTTCAGTAAAATATAATATGTTTTTATAATGGATAAATCTTGATTTCGAGTTCCCCTTGTTAAAAACTGCCATCTCTGAGTCATTTAAGTCATTTAAGTTTAAAGTTAATCCTGTTTCTGTGGGCAATTTCACATTGTAATAGGAAACATTTCTCAAGGGGAAATTAGAGAAGCATTAGTCTCTCTAAATATGACAATTTGTTTCTGATAAGCATCCAAAATATTTGGGGGTTTTTAATTGCATTTTGGTATTACCTACATTTCTAGATGTAAACGGGAGTTTACAAATTTTAAAAAAAGATTTAATAGAGGGTGTGATTCAGGAAAGTTTTGTTCTGGAATGCCATATTTACTTCAAGACTGAGACTGTATTCTATAGACTATAAAATAAAGCCTGTAACTAAAAGAACCAATGTTACTTCTACTATATATCTAGTTTATGGTGGTACTCTTAGGCAAACAATAAAATAAAAATAATTTCTTGGCAGGAATTGTCTTGCTGAAATGGTGGATATAAAACAGAAAATTGGTTTAGAATTTCTTTCTGGAAAAGTACTAACTTGGATATGTTCAATACTTCTAGTCCAGGTCAACTTACAAATATTTCAAGAAATCCTTTGAAGTTTTCTACTTTCTGTATCAGGCTAAACAGCTGGTGAAAAATATGAAGAGAAATACATTTGCTCTCTTTGTCTTTTATATTAAACACAGAGACAAATGGATTTTCCAAGAAAAAAACCAAAGTATGTAATGAATTGTTATACATTTACCAAATGCTGTACAGAACTTCTTTTCTGGAGTCTGACAGTTCTCTATTGCTATGATGTGATACTTTCCTTTGAGAGGTTTATTGCTCTGTAAGTGCTGTATCTGTGCTAGACTGACTTATCTGAGGTGAGATGACCAGCAAAGGTGTCAGTTTGTCCACTTTCCACATGCAGAGAGATACCTGCGAAGAGTTCCTGGGGAAGGGCCCATATGCACACCTCCTCCCTTCATGGTGGAGGCAGAATTACCCACTTAGCATCATCCATACAAGTCTACATTTTTTTTGTCATTTATTATTTCTTTTGCTTACTGTGTCCAGTGGGCTGATGTAAAGAAATTATTGTTTCCATTTCCTATCAGTGGTAAATAGAAAAATAGCTTTTAGGAGAATTCAGGTCCTCTGATCTGAAGACCCATTCCTCTTGTTAGCAGTTTTCTCTTTAGCGCAGTCCAAAGTACACTCTGCCACATTCCCACCTCATTCACAATCAGATGCTTGGGCTTCACGTCCTATTGTTTCCCTGTGGTATATTTTTTTCCCCTGTGGCATGATGTAGCTGCCTGAAGACTGGTGCCATTTGATGTTCTCTGGGACACCACAGGTGGTGGTAGGGGACACAGAGGCAGCTGGACACAGAACTTGTTGGAGGCCCTTGCACTTCAGCAGTGGCAGCTGGATTCCAGGTAGGATATTCCCTGGACCCTTTGTGGACTAATGATGATCTATTTGGCAATCAAGAATTTTCTGAAATAAGGATAGTTTTACTCAATTAGTCAAGGCTACGCTGCAGTATCCACCTTGAGATTAGCACAAGATACTTTGATATTTTGTGATTCTTTATAATCCTAACAATTTCCATCTGAAACCATTCTAAGAATTTCCCCAAAGATGGTCTAAATGTGATTGATCAATACACACAATATTAAGGAAAAAAAGTAATGAGTTTGGAATGAAAATTATATTTCCTCTGGTGGAAATATAGGACAGTCTTAAAAAATCTTTTAGAGTTAGGGCACGACAAATAATGTTCCTTCACAGGAGACAATGTTAGGTTCCTTTTTATCAGAACGTGGGATAAGATCATTCTAGCACTACTCATTCCTTATCAAGTGGTAGGGAATTTTCTATCATTGATGATCCAAAATACAAACGACAGGTTTTTAGATTAGATCAGTGTGTTACTATGAGTACAGAACAGAGAATGCTGGCTGAAATCTTTAGGCTTGTATTCTGAGAAAGAAATAATATGGTACTTCCATTGCTGTTTGGCATTTCTCATATGTGATATATCAGTTTTGAAAGATAAGAGATACAATTAATTGTCATCAAGGCTCTCAAAACCAGGAGGTTTAAGTGTTTTGATGAACATCTGGTTGTAGTGCATTTCCTTTCTATAACTTCAAAAAATAACATTTGTCATTTCAGAAGAAATAAAATGATTCTTATCTTAGGTGAAAGTAACAGGTGAAAGTTCCACTTACACATGGTATGAAAATTTAAGTAATGAAGAATAAAATAAATAATGTGTTGGAATATTCAGATTTTAATAAATTCTCTTTTCCATTCCCAAAGCAATACATCTTATATTTGCATCCTGTAATCAGCCTCAGGGTTTTGAGTTGGCGAGGAAATTTCTCTTCTAGCCTGTAGCCGTGTGCTTTCTTGTTTTCTTTCATCCTACAGTTTTATTTATCCCCTTTTGCTCCTGTCTTTTATTTTCTTCTGCATACTCACACTTTCTGATCCCCTGCCTTGTATTTCATCTTCTCAGCCCTTATCCCAGTAGATTTCTTTTCAAAATACATGCATAGCTCTGAGAAAATGGCTTTCGAAGGAGAATCCCTGGGGAGAAGGCCTTCGGAAATGAAATAGCTCAGCTCAAACATAACAATGAGTTGATCACAGGACTGGGATGAATGCAGTTAAGTGTGCTGAGTTTGTATTGTTTGGTTCTTGAAAAGGCCTAAATAATACTTCATACTTCAAACATGCCTAAAAGTATTTTTTTTTTAAATTAAACCATATCAGAAAGATAATTGAAATTTAAGTTAGTAAGTTTTTTTATTTCACTCAGTAATACAGATTTATCTACTGGTTGTTTGGGCTAAATTTCAACCAACTTTTCAACATCTAATAAATCTAATTCTAAGGTATTAAAGCAGTGCACATTAACAGAAAGATTATGGATGACAGCTGGATGATAGCTGAAGAAAAGTTTTGCTAGGTGGAAAGATTATTACTGAGGGGCTCACACAAGTAAGATGGCAAAATCAAACAGAGGCTGTGCCTTTAGCTGTTGGCATGGCTATGAAATCTGCATACACAAGCTCATAGTTCTTTTTCACTGAACTTTTTTACTCACTCTGTATATGAAAGACAAATGGTATTTTGCTTTCCTGGAAAGAGACAAATAATTTCCAGGTGTTGCGTTTGTCCATTTAGTCACTTTTTGATGTAAGATACAGTCTAAATGAAGCATGATTTTAAGCAAATTGTGCTGATTCATGTTCACTAATTCTTAGAAATTATTAAGATTTAAAAAACCATTCTTTATTTACCGATCATCTGTAGTATATTATTTCAAAACATAATTTGTTTTCCAGAATCTAATGTATAAAAATGAGTTTTTTACATTATATTCTGTTTTATGCTAGCATAAAGAACTGAGTTTTAAACCACTATAGAGCCTCCAGTAGTCAGATTTTGTAGTACAACTTCAGAGACTTGGATAATGGAGGTTTTTTAGCCTTTAGCCAACACTTTATGGCACAGGCTATAAATTAGGAAGGAAGTTGACTTTTAGTGGATTCATATTACAGTCTATCAGGACAGTGTGGAAACAAGAGCTATTTCTATTAGCACAGTAATGAAACATTTTTTTCTAAAGATAGTGAATTAAATCAATAAACGAATTAGATATTATGCGTAATACTTGATGGTCAACATTAGTCAAAAAGAGATAGCAAAATCTTCTATTTAACACAGACAGTATTCTTGTTTATATTGGACCAGGAAAAAGAACAAGATAGCATAAACCACTGGGAGAGTAGTGCTTTCCAGAATCAAATCATGTGCATCTCACTTTTCCACTTCCATTATGCAGAATAGAAAAGGAAAAAAAATAGTTTTCAACATAGCATGATATTTGTTACTTAATTCAGTGGTCATGTATACAGTTACAGAGATAGAACTGTCATGTACATCAGCTATGACATATGCACTTGTAGGGAAGAAGTGCGATATTTCGTGTCTAATCTTACAAACATACTTGGTAGTTTGTTCATAACCCTTCTTCAAAAAGTAATGAAAAAAATCTGAAATCTAGAGACTTTTTTTCCAATGCTCCAGTAGTGTATTTTGTGTCCTCTGGCATATTTGCTGGAACTCAGTTGCCCTGAGGTCCTGAGGTCTGTGAGGCCAATGGCAGTGGTTTCACAGAATTTCATTTCTAGCCACTTTTGTTCAGACTGTCAGACCTAGTCCAATAGTAAGAACATGTAGCTAGAGAACATTTATATTCTTTCATCTTTATATAAACCAATATAAAAGTGGTATTAAACCTTTTCCTAAGACTTACTACACAGTTCTGCTTTAATGGAAGCCAGGTTGATTAATTCTGTCCTGTAACATCTCAAATGCATCTCTGGAATTACTGAAGAGCATATATTATTCCTTTCTATAAAATATGTATGAGTATTTCTAGTATAATTTCTTTTTTTCTACTTTTATATTCCTTTTCTTACCTGTATCCATCTTCCCCTCTATGTATCCACTGCCTTTAATAGCTCCTTCTCTGTTCCTCATGTGCTTATCATAACTCAATTACAGATGTAGATTTTCATTCCTGCTTGCAAAATCATTGCATAATTTATTATTCAATTAAAGGACTTTCAGATAAATTATATATTTTCAGATAAATCCTATTTTAACATAATAAAATTAATTAAAATAATGTATAAGTGTTCACTTTATTCTATGAAGAATGAAAAAAATAATTGTTTTATATATTTAAGGTAACAAGGAGAGGTTGAAAAGGAAACATTCTTTTAACAACAACATCTCTCATTATGCAACAGTAGAAAGAAAAGGTAATTGAAATTTACTCGCTCATATAGAGACTAAATGACTATTTTCATCATATCTCTTTTGCACAGTATTTAAAATATAAGTGGAAATAGCTTTTGACAAATTGCAAGTAACTCAGCAAATATATTAATAGTAATTTATGTGAATTGCATATAATATAATTTATGCCAAGATTGCTGAAATTTTATCAGATCATCACTCTGTGAAAGTACAGAATCAGATATTGACCTCCCCAAGTAAAAATTTTAAATACAGCTTGTCTGGCATTTCTCTTTCTCGTTATAAAACAAGCAGCTGCATTAACTGCATACCAAAGATTCATAATATATTGCTCTTCTACTTTATTCAGCTCTTGAGTAGAAAGATTCCAAAACACAGCCTTAGATGTAAACAGTCTCAACTGTTCCTAATTCTGTTGTGTAAACAGACTTTCACTTACATACACAGATGAAAACTGACACCAAATACTCTCATCTTGTAGGGGATTGAACGCTGTGAATTTCAATCTAAGTGCCATACCTTCAGTGTGCTCCTTGACACAGGTAGATTGATTGAATTACATAAGTATTTTTCTGTTTGTGTGTACACTTCATATGATTGTCTAAGACATCCATTGCAGAGTCAGTATCTACACAAAGTGTCACAGCTACAGAAAAAATGCTTTATGTATGTAATGTTCTATTTAATCTAATATCTAAAAGATGACAGAAAATTTTGAAAGCTGCCTAATACAAAATGAAAACAATCCAAATATTCATCTGGAAAAAAAATCTCAAATATTTTTAAACTTTTTCTTGTAAAACTAATACTGTCCCCATTGCATTCCTCCTTGAACACTATAACACTTTGTTGCAATGATTAAGTTTTGCATTTCATAGTTTTTACACTGTGGGAAATGGGGAATAATCATTCCTATTCATTTTATCCATTACTTTTTGTGATTCCACAGACCTCTGTCATATGCCCTCTTTTATTTACTTTATTATTTATTTATAATTTTATATTTCCAAAATGGAAGAGAACCAAAGTTTCAGTCCCTTCTTGCCACTCCACAAATCTGATAATCTTCATTGGCCTAGGCAGACTGTAATTGGTGATTTTTCCCACACCTCACGTGACCAGTACCACCTTTATAGCCCCGGGAAAGCCAGCTCATTGCTCTGCAGCTTCTTTACAGCTGTGGCCTTGGTAACAGAATTCCCTGTAACTGTGGATTGCTTACTGGATAGGTCTGTATTTGCTGTCATGTATTTTTTGGCACCAGAATGTGAAAGATCATGATTTGGGTCACAGAAAGGAAAGAATAGTAGAGGAACTCAGCACTGGAATTGCTTCCACCTTATTTTTTTTTCTTCTCGTTTTTTACCTGCACGTAACACTGCTCTATAGCTTGTAACTACAGCTTGTACAGCATACTGATTTTTCCTGGTTACTCTATCTGGTCTTCAGAGACCAAAATTATTTAAATAAGTGAAAAACTTTTTTTTTCTCTACTGTGTTGTTTTGTTGGTTTTCTGTTTGGTTTTTTGGTTTTTGGTTTTTTGGTAGATTTTTTAGTGCAGTTATTTTAATGCAGATGTTTAGAAAAATTGAGTTTTCAATGATATTTGTCATCTATTCTCCCTAAAGTATTGTGTGAGAGATACCCCTTTAATTCAGGTCAGTGCAAATTTATGTTGGATTGATGAGAATAAATTGCTAATTAAAGTGCACAGATTCCACCAGGGATCAGTGTATTTTGAGGACACAAAATGTAATTTTCAAAGAGAGATGACTGCAATCTCAAAAGATTTTTCATTGACTTTTCTCCTGCAATCTTCCATAATTTCTATTTCCCCCACCCCAGAGCAGCAGCTGAACTAATAAAATAAACCCCTAAATTCTGGAGTGAAAATTTGTTGATTTCACTTTGAAATGTAGTCGCATTACAAAACTAAACCAAACTAACCCCCACAAGGTATAGCGAGACTATGACTCTTAAACACAAAAAATGTGTTACAATTCCCAGTAAAGTTCCAAACATGAATTTTCAATTCTTTTTGCTCAAAGGTGAGCACTTCTACAACATCTGTATGACCAGAGTAGTGCAATACTTTGTAGGAATAAAATTACCATGGCACATAGCACCAAAATATCTCTCACTTACAACATTTGCTGTCAGTATCTTTAAAACAATTTCTATCAACTTCATCACTAAAAGAAAAAGAACTAACATTCAGTTTGGATGAATAAACAGAGATTTTTCTGAACGGAATTCAGTGCTCTTTCTGTAATATGAAAGCCTGAAGCAGATGAAGTTAAACAGTCAGTTGATTGTAGCTGAAATTGGAATTATAGACAAACTCATGTCATGGAAATATATTTCATTTATATCTGGTGGGGCAACAGATATTTATCAGTATTTTCTGTCAAATCACAGTCTTTCTTGCAATATCTGGATTGAATATTGGGCGTTGAAAAAATCAATGATTTTGTAATAAGTTTATAAAATGTATTACTTTATCGAATTCAAATGGCTTGAATTGGTGTTATGACCTGCCATTATTAACCTTTTCTAAGCCATAATATTTTATCTGTCTTGAACTTTCAGCTTCATATGTTGATTTTTTTTTTTTTTTGCAGTTGAAGTGCAAGCTTTCATCTGATTCATAGATTAATGAAGCAGTATTTTCATAAAGGACTGGACTTTTGTTGTTGAAAATTGCCTTTGAAAAATTTTTACATAAAAATCATTCAAAAAGTTAAACTCTTTCATTTGAACTGCCATGGCATCAATTAAAGGGACCATTTCAGTCCTTCACTGTTATAATAAATGTTTATTGTCCTCTTTGCAGGATAATTTTGCGAAAATGAAACAAGTTTCCTTGAACAAAAAAATTCAGCTTTTTGGAGACAAGATCCTGGTGCTTTTTGACTTCCTACTTATAGTCTTTGTATCTTGGAATAAAAATGTTTTGGATTTTATGATTTAGAGGCCTTTAGAAAATGTATTACCTCTAAAATTTGTACATAATAATGTGTATATTAAACTATGATATGTCTTACTCTATTAAGTTTGTTTTAGCCCTATCTTAAACTTTTAATTTTTGGCTCTCACACCTCTGGCTTATGGTAGAATTTTCATGAACTTTATACCAAGTTCTGCATCACTATACACCTACCACAGCAATTAACTATGATTGCTATTTTTGATGAAGTTTTTTGTGCAGTTGAGTACAACTTCTAGAAAGTGGTTTAAATTTTATCAAGATCATGTCCTCAACTGTGAAAGCTTATGTTTCTATGATATCTTTGGACAGAACCTATACTCTGAGTCTGTGATTTTTCAATTCACTTTGAAATATAGGGATCACTTTCTGCCATCAAACCAAGTTATTGAATTAAAAGACAGTCATTCTCTGTGCTTAACAACCTGTCTTCAGCCCATTTAGGTTAGTGGTATCACAGAGAAGTCCTTGTCTGGGAAGAGAGAACTTCCTATGCTACTGTTTGCATTAGGACTCTTCTGTTTGTTCTTCCTTCTACGAATATTGAAAATATCTCTCCCTCTAACATTTTCTGTTATTTTGAAGAACAAGAACAGCTCCTTATGAGAGGAGCAAGATCTATCAAACCATCTATCATTCAAACTTGTTTCCAAACCCCTTTTACAAAAACAAGACAGGATATTCTAAATCCTTTCCAGACAGCCTGACACAGCTGTGAGCACAAAACAGCCATAAAAGAGGAGCAGTCTGGTAGACAAATTTCAGCTAAGATTAGTGCTCCTCTTGCCTGTGCTTAAAATACTCACTACCTGTAAATTCACAGTTTTTCATTCTCCTCCCACAGATAGTGTATGCATCTGTGAGCACTTTTGGCAAAGCGTGTGAGATTTTTGATCTGGTTCAAGGACCTAAAAGTCAAGGCAGTGACAGCCCATGGTCGGTAGGGGTTCCCTGGAAGAAGATTCAAAGTAAAAAGAAAACACAAGGTTTGTAAGGCTGTACAGACTGAAGCAGTCAGAGGGTAGCAAAATGTTGTCAGGAGAGCTCTTTTCTAGTTATCACGTGTTGGGCTTCTATGGATGGCATTATGAGGTGTGTTACCTGAGGACAAAACGAAATCTTGAATCCTCCCCTTACATTGTTGGGTACTGTGTTGTTCTTAATGCTTTGTTTCTTCATGGCTAAAATATTACAAATAATTTGTCTGGCACCAGATAGGTTTTATGATCAAAGACTTCCCTCAGCATTTGCCTCCAGGCTGTTCACCGTCTTCCAGGATGTTTCAGCAAATTTCAGTGAAATGCTCCTGATTTTCAGCCTGCTCCCTCTCTCCCTAATTGTTATCCAAAAATCTATGTACGGTTTAAAGAACAAGTGTGGATCTTCTGCCTTGCAGCTGGAGATCTATATTCTGTATATTAATGGCAAATAGAAAAGCTGCTGGATGGGAGACTCAGTTTCAGATATTTCTGAGAAGGCAAATAAACTAAATCTGCAGTGTATAATTTAGTCCTTGTACTCACACTCTCCAAAATCTAAAATGCTGGTCTCATTAATGAATCACCCATGGATTTTCTTACGTATTGTCTAGGCTAATACCTGCTAGGGGAAAACATACTGTGTTAGCCCTGATAGGCTGAGTGAGGTGAAACTGATGCAGGTCCATGCCCCAGGTCCCATCAGCAGTGAAACTGAGCATGCATTCCCAGTAGGCACATGCAAAGAGAGAGCATGCATGCACACACACACACACACACACACACACACAAATATACATGGCGGTCCATAAAGGTTGATAGAGACAGACAAGACACACAAAGCACTCATATCATGCAAGGAGCCAACACTGATGGCCCCCAACCTGCCCCCTCATCTGGCTAAGCAAGGTTATAAATACATGTACAACATGGATTGTTCCAGCAGCCGGGCTCAGACACTTGATCTGCTCAGCAGTGGCCCAGGGTTCCAGACTCTCCATTTACTGCCAAATGGAGGCATACAAGACTCAAGGCCATAACCTGACTTCAGTTGCAGTTACAGACTCCTCAGACTCATGGTCACACTCGCATACACAATGGCCAAACAGTCTGGGACTCCCCTCATCTTCAGTAGCCAATTCCCCCACAGTCTCACCTGTAGAGACACATACTCTCAAACTCCTTGGCTCCTCAGCCACTTCATCCACCACTTCCCAGGAAGTCTGGGTTGATCTTCGCTAATAAGATCATGTGATCCAGTTGCTGGCAGCCATGCCTCTGAGCCTTGGTCCCAGTCCTGTGGCTGGCACTGAGTTTCACTGTGGTCTCACCAGTCACCACCACCCAGGCACATGAATCTCTGACCCATGGTCTGACTGCATTTGCTGACACCCAGACCCCTGTACAGACAGACAACAGAGTATGATTTCCAGAAGAGTACTCTGAGTGCCTAAAAAGCATTCTAAAATTGAATTTAGGCGTTATGATCCTGGAAGTTTTTACTGCAGAATAACTCATCAGAAATGTAAGTTTATTCAGGACCAAATGTGAGTTCTTAAGATTTTCTTTGGGACAGTAATTTTCCTAAGTAACTGTACCTGCAATATATGTACTTCACCTAATTTCTTTAATTTATTTTCTTCATCCCCAGTATATACGTCCACTTTTATAAACTTTAAGATATTTTAAGTTCCTTTTTTGAGTTCTAGTTTGTATTTTTTTTGCAAATCCAACTGATCAAGATACCTCTAAAATCTGTCTTTAGCTGTATAAATCACTTCTGATGATATAATTCTGTCTAGATCACCAAAATACCTCAGAAAATTTTATCAGAGGTTGAACAGCCTTAACAAATCAGTGTATGATAGAATATTAGATGATTTTTACATAATAAAACTTAGGTTTGTATTTCATTTATCCACTTGAATACTTTCGCTCCTAATTTGACCCTATTAACACCACATTGATTACAAATTGTGATGCTATTCTAGAAGCGCATTTTATTGATGAAAAAAGTTGAGGTAGCAACATAAACATAGAACATAAACATGTTTTGGTTTATTTTTCTTTAAATGTGAGTATCCCCTCCAGGAGCTGCAAACAAGCATTGATGTGATACTGTACCACTATATTTACAGAGCAAGTTATTCTATCTGGAAGCCAATTGCTCTGAGTGCTTATTTTCAGATCTTTACAAAGGAACAAGAAGAAAAAAAAGTGAGATTTTGCTATAGAAATATGAAGGAAAAAATAGCTCTTTTTTAGTACAAACTTTCTGGATAACACCAAAAATGTGAATGTTTGAGTTTCATGCTAGAGGTTCTAATTTTTGACCAGCATGACATTGGATTTCTGGCTGTGAGGTTTCAGTGAAAGAGCTCTAAGGACTTGATTTGAAAGCTGGCTTTTCTCTGCAACTTTAATCTGTATACACTGAAAGAGTTGCTTTCAGATTTGTAGCAGCCATCCTGGGACTGATGTCACCACCTATTATTATAGAGGAGAACCTTTTATCTGAAGGTTCCCAGAGCTTCAGCCAGCTTTCTATGATATGACTGTTCTATTGACATGTAATGTCCTTTGGGTCTGATATAATCTGATAACTTTCACATCATGTGCTTTTGGCGGAAACAAAGAATTTAGTTATCTCTGCTTCTTCATTAAAATTGTTACTATCTACATCCACAGTGTTAGATTTAGCCAACCCTTTTGTGATTAAATATAGCTGTATAAAAAGTAGAAATTAACGATCAGCATAATATTATACACAGGTTAAAAACATACTGTTAGAAAATGTTGAATGCAGATAGGTTAAAAAACAATGTAAATCTGGTTCTGGTGAATATGGGTGTGGTTCTGGTCTTTTTCCTATTGATGGTTCAGTGCATGTCGCTTCACGGGTAAACATAGATCAGAGCTTATATTCCACCTGATCTATAATTCTTTCTGCCTTGGTGGCAAGCACCAGATGTACTGAGGAGATGTTAGAGCAGGCTACCCTGGAAATAGAAATCCCTTTCTATTTCCAGGCATTGAATACTTGGTGTTTACTCGCAAACAGAAGGATCTGTTTGGTTATCTCAACATCTGGCATTTCCACAGCTTTGAGAAGCCTTGAGGGCTCTGGACAGCTGACTGGTCTGCCCTAAAAGATGAAGCTGGGTTGTGGCTAGTAATGAGACATTCACAAATGAAGGTAGCTCAAAGCATAGTCACTACTAGAACACATGCCTGTAAGCCAAGTTTGGTAAAACCAAAAATAAAATTAAAGGAATATTAATTTGCCACTGTGAGAAATTATAATTGGAATAGCTAAAAGCATTATAGGTAAGTTCAAAATTATGAGTCTCTGTAACACTGTTCCTTATAAGTTATATCTCAAGTTCTGCAATTCAGAAGTGAAGTAGGAAATATTTGTGCCATTCTTTGTTGACAAGATAAAACATCAAGAGAAATTCTTGAGAGTACCTAAAACTGCTAACCCCTAAAGACCAAAGGGAAATAAATATACAGTTCTATATTTCTGCTTTATTTGACCTGCTGCTAAATGCAGTGTATTTGCAGAAATACATACAGTAAGATGAGATGCCTATCTGGCTTTTGAAAAATTTTGTGTCCATTCTGCTAACATATTCTGGAGCAAAGACTTGAAAGAAAAAGATGATTGTTATTTTTTTTTTTATTATTATTATAGGATTATCTTGTCAAGTGATTAGTTCAATAGTAGCCAGCAGGAGAAAAAACTGTATTTTGATATAGCATAATGTTCCAGATCCAGTGTGGTTAAAGCTGATCAAGTTGAAGACAAAGAATCTTGTATGAGTTGAAAGTTTCTTGATTTTATATTTAAATTTTCTGCACAGACTCAGGTACAGTATCGTTTCCTGTGTTCAAAGTAATAGATCATGACAGATTTCCTGCGTATAGGATGATCTAATCTAATTGTTTACTTCTGTTCTTGAACCAACCAGTTAAGGCACTTCAGGAACAATTTTAATGTCATGTTGTGCATTGCACTGACAGCAAAGTAATGAGTCAGTGTTGAACAATGCAATACTCAGGTGCTTGTTGCTGCAAAATGCCTATAAATAAATAAATAAATATATAATGTATAAATAAAGTAAATAAAAATAACTGAGTTACAGTGCCAAGCAAAATGCTTAAACTACAGCCGGTCTAGAATCCAAATCATGGCAATCTCATATTCCTATGTTATATCCACACAGAGTTTAGTATATATGCTAATATATATTTATATACATACAGAGTTTATATGCACCAAAAGCTCTCTCTCATCATTTTCCATTACAGGTAATGGCATTTCAGCGCATGTTTAAACTGACACACAAATACTGTTTTGATTATTAATTGATAAAGAAGTTTCAAAAACTAAACTTAAAAAACCTTTCTGTAGAGCTAGGCATAGTTTTATTATATCGATTTTCTGCAGATAAATATACATGTTATAAAGTTTTAGTGGTTTTTTTTTATTCTAACATACCAGTATAAAATGTGCAGTGTAATAATAATTTTGGTTGTGCTTTGAGAGTTCAGCATGACCTTATGGGTCACTGAATTCATTTCACTAACTCATCACAAACCACAATGACAGCAAAGTCACCTACTGCGCCACCTTCATCTAAAGTAAATAGCATGGAGAATTTAAACAAGTGTTTCTGCTCCCTTCAGTGCTTCAGAAAATCAAGTTGTTATTGGACCTTTTGTGAGTTTTGAGAGTATCTTTACAATTTAACCTTCATAAAAATTTAGACCATTATTGTAAATGACGCCAGCTTTATTTGTAGCTAAGAAGAAAATATATTGACATGACTACCTAAAGGTAGATGGTTCATAAGACAATATTTCTTCATGTCTCACCAATTTAGGGATTTCAGCAAACTGTTCATTGAGAAATAAGTGTGAATACAGATAAAGTAAATAGCGGAAAAATAAAGGTGTCTCTTTTTCTTGAGCAAGACTCCTCTTTTTTTTTCCATATGCTTTAAAATATCTTCTTCAGATTGAAGTTTCTTTTGAACTCCATGAAAGCTTACATTTACAGGAAATAAAAATAAGAGTAATGCAAGTGGCTGTAATAAGTCACAGCATGACAATACATGCAGTTACAACTTTGTAAATCATTCTAGCTACTGCTCTCTAATCCTTTACGTCTAAAGGCAGAGGTTCAGTTGAAGGGATAGATCATAGAGCTCTTCCCATTAAACACAAATGCTCATTTCAAACCAATAGCTGGCCCAGTGTGTCTTTGTCTTTAACTTTCCTTTGTGAATACTGAATGAAGACAGTAAAATTTTTCAGAATGTATTGCTGATTTAGGACACTTCATCTTTTGGATGCCCTAGATATGATTTTCCAAGGGATTGTAGCTTTAGGCTTTTACTGATCTACCTTAAATTCCTTATATTCAGAATTTCAAAGAATTTACCCCAAAACTAAGACTTTCAATTCTTTCTTTTCCAGTGTGTTCATTTGCACTTTACAGACACAGACTGCTGGAAGGGATGCTGTCTTATCAGACAGGCACAACGTTTTTCTTCTTATTCATCAATGCTGCATTTTCTTTAGGTAAGAAAAGATAACAGCAATGAGCACTAATTTTTTGTGTGCCTCTGGGGCTGCATTGGACTGCTGAAAACAAGAGATAAGATCACTGGCTTCACTAAGCAACTACATTTACTTTAGATATATGTGTAAGAGACTCAGGAGAGAGGAAACTATTTACATTCTGGCATCTTAATGTATTTCCACCTTTTTTTCACCTTCTTCCTCCTTGCTTCTGTAATGATTTCTTTTCCTCCTGTTAAAACCTGCAGGATATATAACAACTTCAGTGGCATAACTAATTCATGTTTATACAGTAATGAAGGGGCTATAGCATTGTCTTTGAGGTGAGTGGACTTTTTGTCTGTACATTGAAACACCAGATCAGAGGGGAATTTACCTCATATACATTGCCTGGCAACAGTCTCCACTTAATGCCCCCCTTCACCTTTCACCCCCAACCTAAAACTCTCTCAAATATGCATCTTCTCCATGCATGAATGCTTTCACAGGGCTCTTGGTTTCACTCAACTCTCTTGAAAAGTTAGCTATCACAAAATCATTTAATAGCCCTTTTATGTGCCATTCTTTCCACCTGCTAATTTATGGCTCCTTCTTATGCATGTCTGCATTCTTGTAACTATCCTTTGGAGACAGCTTCTTGCCTTGAATGAAGAGATTTTGTTTTGCTCTTTTCTCCCTCTCTCTCTCTCTCTCTCTCTGTATGTGTGTGGGAAGTAAGCCCCTCACTTGAGAGGATTCATGTGCCTTTATCAAGGACATTTGACGTAAACTGAAAATATAACTTACCAGTTGTATTTTTTCTTGACACACTTACTGACCATCTTAGTCAGCAGTAGTTTGTAAGTACTTAGTGTTCAGAATGTACCCTTTTCTATGCTAGAATAAGTTTAGAACAAACACCTAATTTATAATTCTATTGAATCACAACATTCCCCTGGCTTTGTGCCCAGTTACATGAGAATGTTTAACCCTTTTATTCCAATTGCATTATTTCTAAAATTTGGCAGACTTGGTTGTTTTTCACTTCTATACATATACTACACTATAGGAATGTTTATGTTTTCTCTCACTCTCTAAGCCTTTCTCCCTTTTCCAAATCCTGTAGCCACAAAAGCATGCTGGTTGTCTACATTAATTTATGTTTTGAGGGAAATGATTCTTCGACTTTCTTCTGACAGTGCTGGGCTACTGGAAGACTGGTTCTTAATTTATTTGTCCACAGTAAAAGGAGGTGCTTGCAGGGGAAAGTTTTAAATAATTATTTGTAGCAGAGTCTACATTGAATGAATGTAATGAAAACACAAATAAAAAAAGTAATATCCCTTTGGAGAATAACAAGTAGTAAAAGAATAATTCTGTAGTATTTGATGTTTTAATAATTAGATGTGTCATGTAATAGTGAATAATACCAGGGTTCACCAGCTGCTTAATGTTTGTCTTGAAACCACTTAGTCTTACTGTGATTAAAAAAAAGACATTTATTTGTTTATTACCAGAGACTGCTGGAAAGCAAAATTCATCTAAGGAAAGCTTAACAAGTTTCTGCAGTAAAACAATCTGCATTAACTATAGGGAGGTCTTGTGGAATTAGGAACATTTTAGACTTCTACTGTGATTTGACTTAATACATTCTTATAGAAAAATAATTTTGAAAAGCTGTGAACACGAGGCATTTACAATTGTAAGGACATTTGTTGCGGTTCGTTTTGAGGTGGGGGCACCGCAGGCTGTCCCCGGAGGGCCCCCTAGGCTGTGAGTTGGCTGGCAGCAGCGGGCAGGCAAGGAGACTCCACACGGCTTCTGAGGGTGCTGATCAGATGAAGGTTTATTTGGGATCCCAACCCCGGGAACCGCATGGTTACTGAGGGAAAAGGGGGGAAGGGGGAAGGAGGGGGAGCCTAGGGGAGGGAAGGGGCAAGAGGAGGGGAAGAGGCTGATAGAGAGCATGGGCTAAGCGAGAGCCTGATCTCCTAGCACAGCTTAAGAGGGGAATTGAAGTGGGCGCGGAATCACACTGGGCCAATGGGATTACAGGTACAGGATGGTTCAGGGCAGGACCACAGGCTTAGAATATACCATACATTTTGGAGGGGTGAGACAGAGCATACCATTTAAATAAAATGGAATACAACAGACATTCTATATATTTCCTCAAATAATGTAAGTGTTCAGATCTCAGTTTTTGTCCATAGGCCAAAACCTACTTCTGATCTATATAGGCATTCTCCAAACTGTGAGGATATTAGCTCTTCAGCATATTTTATCAACTCAGTTTTTACATTTCCTGTGTTTTAAAATTTACTTTCCTTTGTGTTGGAACAAAATGAAGCTGAGAGAAAGAAACAGCAGCATCACTTTCTCTTGAACACGAAGAACAAAAATGAATAGATCCTCAGCTTTCACTTGATGAGAAAGCCAAACTGACAGACTAGGTACTTAATTTTCTAAACCAGGGCAAGTAGGCAGGTGCAGAAATGCCAGTCCAGTTTCAAAGACACTGGACAATCAAAAAGTGGGACAAAGATTCAACCTAAGCACCATTAAAACTTCAGGCAGGTGGAAACTTCTAGATTGCAATTATCAATGTTTGTACCCAATCTTTTACTGGACCTTGACATCAGTAATTTTTTTTTAAAAGTTGCTTCTAGTGATAAAAATAATTTTGTATAATTTGGTCACATATTCTGCAATTATTTCAATTTTGGTCTCTTTAGGAATACTTGAACTTTTCACATTTGGAAAGATGGGTGTGGGTAGTATTCTTCTACTGAATATCAGTGATCTTATGATCTATCCTATTGTTCCTACAGGAATTTTGAAATTGGGTTTGTTTCTATATTTTCCTAAACCAATATAATTCTATGAGATACATAAGAAATTATTAAACCTCTTAGATGTGCCCTAGACCTACTGTCTTTTCAGATATATTGTACCGTGCATGCATTTACAAGTTAAAGAACAGGTTATAGAATAAGTTTTTACCTTCTTGCATGTCGTTATAGTAGACATTGATGATTTCAGTAAATTGAATGAAATATTCAAGGCAGCATGTATCCCAACCCATCCAGCAAAGACACTGTGGCAAATCAGCTGCTCTTTTACCTCTAGTCACTTTTACCATGTGTTCCTTTCATTTCACTGATTATGTTCTGAAGATATAAAACACTTGTATGTTGTTAACAGCCTCTATACACCATTAAAATAGGATGCAGTGACAAAAATGTATTTTTCCTATAAAATTTTGCACAGACCTATTGTGGTCTCTCTTCATCTACTTTTAAAAAACATTTACTTTCACACAAATTGTAAATTATTACCTTTCATAAGTGAAAAATAGAAAACTTCTAGCTAATGTAAAGCTTAGTGTAAATACATGAGGAATTTATTTTTTTATTAGCCCCAACTTTTTTATAGGGTTTTCTTCTTTCAGTTTTGTTTTTCTGGTTTGCTGGTCTTTTTACCTTTGGAGTTTTATATCCTGTAACTTGATCAGTTTAACAGTGTCTTTGCTCATATTCTTTGTGGTAAATAAGGTAGTTACATTACATGCCTGCAGAGTTTCCACTGTCAGTACTTCGGATTTAAGAGTGGATATTGGTAGTGTACAGTGCTTTCTTTCACATCTACTATTAAACAAAGGGTTATATCCCTGCTCTATCTCTGCAATAGACCATGAGAAACATATCTGTCTTAATTCAAGCAGCTGTACAACATTCTGTCATTTACTCTAACAAATGTTTTAGGACCTATACTTTGTTTTCCGTATTATTATTAGGTTTTATTTTATAATATTCATTCTGAAGGTCCTAACTTTTTCATTTATCTTGATAAAATTGTGAAATACTATATTTTATTAAATTAAAGTACTGATCTCTTCACTGTCATGACCAGTGACAGGACTCAAGGAAATTATATGAAAATGTTGGGGGAGGTTTAGTTGGATATCAGGGAAAAGTTCTTCACCCAGAGGATGGCTGGGCACTGAAAGAGGCTACCCAAGGCAGTGGTCACAGCACCAGCTGACAGAGCTGAAGTAACATTTCAACAATGCTCTTAGGCATAGGGTGTGATTCTTGGGTTTTCCTCTGCAGTGTTAGCCATTGGACTTGATAATTCTTGTTGATCACTTCAAACTCAGAATATTCTGTGATTCTGTGTCATTCTGTGATTGCAATCACAATTTAAAAATCTCTCAGATCTGAACCACTAGTGGATTCTGCATATTCCAGGAATTTTTTTTATTGTCAAAATATAATTTAAATTTAAGAATTAGGAGAAAATAACAGAGGTCATATGAAAAAGATATTTTTCAATGCTCACAGGTTTTTCCTCTTCTAGTTATGAAACAGTTGAGGTGGAGAAGATAAGGAATAGTGTGGAAGATAAATAGAAGAATTCTTTGCTTTATAACTGTCCTTCACAATGTCAGATTTACCTGAGAAATCTATATGGTTCCTCCTTTTACTGGCTACCTTTTCTGCCTGCAAACCAAAGCCTTCCAAAACTGACTGAAGTAACTCTGTCCTGGTCCCAGCCAGAAAAAAAGGGTACAGAATTTATTATGCATGTGATTCTGTAAGCATTTTTGTTTTCCAGGGCAGGTGAGCTAATGAAGATATTATACTTATGAGCCATGATACTGTTCCTGCAGAAAGTTGTGCTTGACCTCAGTGGTGCCTTAGAATTCTAATACATCAGTAACATTGGTTTAAATATGAAATTATAAAAGTATCCACAGAGTTTAAAAAGAATATCACCCTTCCCATCTTATGTTTTACTTTGTTTTCTAGTTGTTGGTTTGGATTTTTTTGGTGGGTTTTACTTCACTGAGTTTTTAGAATCCTATTTGGTTTTCTTCTCACAGTAGTAATAAAATGTTTGGAAAGGTTTGGTCCACAGTACTTTGGCATATATTGTTCACAGATGTTTTTTTCTGGTCATTTTTATCCTCTTATGAAATGAACCACAAGTAAAACAAAGGCATTGCAAAACTATATGTGGCGACAGTCCTACTAGTATGTTGAAAGCAAGCGGAACTTCAAATTAAGTCTATGGTAAGCCTGTATGTGCTTTTCCCCCCTTCAAAGCATAATAAAAATGTTAGTTAAATATATTTAAAAATGGCATTTTGCTCACATGACATTTGCTACAGCAAACACATCCCAGATGTTAAGGAAAAGTGCAATTTTTCAACAGGGGTTCTTTTAAAGCAGCCCATTTTTTGCATTACACAAGACGGGAAATTCAGCAAACTTTGTGAGAGAAAGAGGATATTTCAGATTAGAAACCCGAATTTAACATGCTGAAATGAAAGCCCCAGTTTATCAACAAGAAATTAAGTCTTTTTAAGTATTATCTATCTTTGAGACACCTCATGCAGTCACATTAACTGTCCAGTTACAATTCTGGCTTTGCACTGGTGAGAATCACAAAATGGGCCAGGTGGGAGGGACCACAATGGGTCACCTGCTCCAACTTCCTTGTTCAAACAGGGTCATCCTAGAGTACATGGCACGGAATTGCACCCAGATGCTTCTTTAACGTCTCTGGTGAGCAAAACTCCACAAATTCTCTGGGCAACCTGTTGCAGTGCTCAGTCACACAGTAAAATTCTTCCTCACATTTGGGTGGAACTTCCTGTACATCAGTTTCACTCTGATGCATTTTGTTGGCCTGGCTCCATCCTCTCTGCATCTGCCCTTTTGATATTTAAATGCCCTGATGAGGCCCCCTCTCAGTCACCTCTTCTGGATGATGAGCAGGCCCAGCTCCTGCAGCTTTTCCTTATGAGTGATTCTCCAGACCTTTCTCCAGACCTTTGATCAACTTAGTAGCCCTCCACTGGATCTGCTCCAGAATCCCTGTGTCTCCCTTATGCTGTGGAGCCCAAAACCGAATGAACACTTAGTGTGTTTGAAAGATTCATCATTGAGGAGATGCCTAGCTTTTCAAAGATTCATATTTTCTATACAGAGAAGGTGGTTTGGAAAACTACTCACATCTAGATCTCTTAGTTATTCTATTGCTTTTTCTTTTAAATGTCACTGTTTGTTTGGTCTTTGCAAACCATAAATGGACATTTTCCAAAACAAGAGCAAAGCTTAAGTATTCATAACTGTTTGTAGTTTTCTGCAGGTCTTTTTTGGGAAGAAATCCCAAAATTGTATACAAAAGTGATAATATTTTGAACTTTTGGACAGTTATCAAAGGTTCATGGTAAAAGGGATTTGACCTTACCATTCCATTTGCTAGTGAGTCTTTTGAATTCCTAGTAAAATTAATTTTTAATTTTAAATGGATGCATATAAGAAAGGAACAGAGAACTGCATTTCTGCTTATGTTAGCTAATCAGAATTTCTAGTTTCTATATCTTTATATTTGCAGATATATCAATTTAAATTAACGTTTATTGGAAGAGGTTTTTCTTTATCATTATTTCTCATTTTATAAATAGATACAAGCTACTGTGCCAGAGTACTAGCACTATCCAATCTAATCTTCAACTATTCCAAACCTATTTTTATTATAGCAAGGTGCAAGTCAAAGGACATAATCCATGTATTAAACATTTGTGCTAGCATAATACTGCAAGGTAAATTGTTATTGATTTATACAAAGGGTAAAGTTGAAAAGATTTACATTTAAATTAAAAAAGGGACTGCTGAAAATCAATAATAACAACCAAGGGATTTACCTTTGGAAATATCCTGGCATTAAAAAAATTATTCAGATTTACAGTTGTTGTACTTTAGGTATACAGAGCAACCAAGGACAAAATTGATTTATTTTCTCACATTCCTGTTTCTATTAAATTAACTCAGATAATACTTGACTGCTAAGTACAGTTATCTGAGAATATTTCACATATGAAATATATGCTAAAGTGTATTATTACATGTCTTTATCTGTCTCTGAAGTTCACTTATACTGAACAATTTCAGTATTTTCACTAATGAAATCTATATCTAACATTTTTGTTGGTAGAAGGGCAATTTTATGTTGTGCCCAATTATTTGGTTAAAAAATGCTCCATTAGTCAATAGATAACCAGGTGATGAAATTGAAAATGTGGCTATGCAGAATTATACTTTAGAAAGTATCTACCTCATACTAGAATCTATCTACCTAGACTCATTTTCCCACCTGATTTCTATTCTATATGTGAATTATTTTGTGCATGATTAAAATGTCTCTCATATCCTGTAGATATCATACAAAGCACAGTAGGTAAGAGACACTAGAGGCTACAGTAGTGACAAGGCACAGAAGGCTAGCAGAGAATTTGTGGATACCTTGTGAAAATGAACAGAGAAACCTTTAGGTGTTGAATTAAAAAGATTTTTATTAACAATTATATAATATAAATATGTAAATCTTTACTAGTAGAAATTCATTAAACTAACATCTGTGTAACTCACTACCTTTTCCTCCTCAACTTTAAATCACAAATTGAAGTAAAAGGATTTATGGTTTGTTGAGATGATAAAAGGCCAGGTTAGAGATTCATACTTTCATATGGCTCCTGGATGGTGAATTGAAGTACCAATGGGATTCTTGCATTCCTCTCAGAAACTATGGAAGGAAAATAATTTCTAGGCCTAAACAAAGTCTCCCTGTCTCTTTTTCCGCCTCCCAACCTCTTCCCCCAGTTCTCCCCCCAAGTCTCTGAAGAGAGATAATTTTACTGTAGATTCTCTTCTTTCCCCAGTATATTCTGCATAACTTGTAATCACATAAGTCAACATTTATTAAGTAAAAGTACAAAAAAGTTTTTTGAAGTCCTGTTTTGAGGTCTGTACAGTGATCCTACAGAATACCCTTGCGACTAAGTTCCAATGTTGGGATTAAGAAAGTGTCAGATATCTTTCCTTCCACAAGCCAAATGCATTGTTAGGGAATATAAATTTATTTTAACCCTATAAGAGATTTTTTATCTAGAATTTATTTTATTTTCTTCTCAGTATCTCAGTTTGCAACCTACACTTTCACAGACTGACATTGTGCAATCTTGTACAATAATATTTGCAAAGACTTCAGCTATGGTGGTTTTGGAGGCTTTAGAATAATTTGTTTCATAGATAGGCAGAAGAACCATATGAGATAAGTGCCCGTAAATTTCTTAACCTGTTAAGATATGAAAGTTAGAAGTTAAGATTTGAACACACTTGGAAAAATTACCAGGTGTTCCTAGAATGATGTTTTTGCACAAATGAATTTGTGTTTCAGAAAATCTAAGTGATCTGTCTTGAAAAGAATTCCTGTGAGAAATAGGAGAATGGCACACTACTGGGTTGGATAGCTGGAGAGAAAACAGTGAATATGTATGAGAAGAGGAACAAGTACAGGAATTAAACCCAGCAATGTTATGTAATTATCTGAATAGTTTGACCTTAAGACTGTTTCCACTAAGTCTAATCAAACTCTGGTGTGAGTACTGGAAGCAACCCAAAAGAAATTTGCAGTTGGTGTGAGATTTCTTCCACAATTTATAATGTATATTGCATCTGTAGCATAAATTTCCCAATAAAATACATACATAAACTGAAATTTTGTGTTCCTTATAATTTTTGTGCAAATTTAATAAGGATGTCATCAGTTTCTCAGTGGCTGATTTATTAATTACTATTAACTGCCAAAAAGGCAGTTAACTGCCTAAATGAAATAAAATAATGTACTACACCAGTAATTCTCAGAGTTCTTAGAGTTATTAAAAATAAAAAATAAAATAATAATAATTTTTTAAAAAGCTAAAAGGCTTTCATTACCTTCATTTGAGACAGATTACCTTGTTTGAAAGCATTGGCAGTTGGGGTCGGATGACTTGTTGCAGCATACAAAAGAAAATTACTACTCATCAGGACTATGTCCTTGTCTATATATGACCATGTCTCCAGAAGTCATCATACAGGAAAGAGTGCCCATATTTCGGTCATACTCTACTAAGCTAAAGCACTTTACCCTAAACAATTCATTAAGAATATGCTATGCTTTTTTACTGAGTGGTTATACCACCTGCTTTGCTGAAGAGATCACCGATCACAGATCACAAGGATCATCAAGTCCAACTCTAAAGTAAATGGCACATACAGGGATTGAACTCACAGCACTGGTGTTAATATCACCTTGCTCTAAACAACTGAGCTAATTTCTAGTGAAAGGAAATAAAGATAATAGAAGGAAGCATCTGATTTATCTGCAGGTGATACCTAGAATTTTTCCTGAATTGCCAATCAATATCCTACATTGATTGGTTATGGAAAGGGATGTGAATCCCCTACTACATTATCCAGTATAACATATTATCTCACTTATTGAGATTTCAACAGAGTGTAATACAGCATTAAACTGGTCTCCCTTACCAGAAAAACACTTTAGGCAGTCTGGGGCAGAATTTGACCTATTTTTGAAGTTGCTCTTTGTTGAAAACCTTTCCCTGTGGGAAACCTCTGTGTCTGAGGTTTGTTCTCATATTTACCCTGAAAGACACTCTTTCATTTAAGTTCTGAGCATAACAACTTCCAGGAACTAGATAAAACTCCCATTAATTCTAAATTTGTATAGATACTTACATTTTACCTTTCGTGTATATTTCATTGTGTGTATTAGTGTCTTGACTATTCTTTAGAATTAACTTATTTGACAAGTAAATTATCTGGATATACTTTCATAGTATTCTACCCTATTATATTTTATTTTAGCTACATAATATCAACAAATGGTATATCAACATCACAATAAAAAATTCAGAAGTGGAATCTGTGAAACATGATATTGGGTTTCATCAGAGGCTTGAATATGATCTTAATCAGCACAGCTTTAATATCATTAACAGTTTTTCCTATGCTTCAGCTAGTGTGCATGCAGATGAGAACAAATATCAATATCCATCTGTCAAATGAGTGCAGCACATATGGTATCTTAGAAACTTAAAACAAATCAGGTGTGGTTTATGAAATGTGATTCAAACCACTGTAGTGTGTAATACCATAAGAAGGATAAGGGATTTGCTCACCTTGCTTTGCCTTGTGAAAGAAAGGCCCGCATTAAAACCTTGAACTGGATACCTCCTTTTGCAAAAATACTGTGTATGGAATCTTGAGCTTCTCAGGAGTGCATCTGTCTGTATTAATCCTAGACCTAATTAATTTCAAACATTGTGAGAATTTGGTTACACTACATCTATGCATATTTTGCTTTGTATTGATATACAGCCTTAAATGAAGGCTGTGTTTAAAGAGAGAGTTGCAGCACACCTATGTCATCTAAATGTCCTCACAAATTATAACATTTTCCAAACTGACTTCTAAAATCTGGCTTTAAGGACTTTTAAAAACTTTCATTCCCTTGATGAAAGCAGATGGAAGAGTCCCATATGAGTAGAGAAAGATTGGAAATTTTCAAGAATGTATTAATTTCAGAAGTTTCCATTTGGAGTCACAGATTGCAGTTGCATCAAAACTATACTTGTTATCTAGCTTTCTACCACAATCTCTTTTCTATGTTGTAGTTATGCCCTTTTTAGTGGAAACAGAGAAAGTTTGTAGAAAGAGTAAACCAAACACTCTAGAATAAAAAAAGTGTGATGTTTTCTAAAAAGTGTAAGGAGCTCATATCAGGGATGCTGCTGAGTGACCACCAGGACTCAGAAAGTGCACTGATCATTACTCACTGCTGTTGTTTCTGGGAGCCAGTGATGCAGCCATGAACAGTCCAAACAGCACCAAAAAGGATTACTGATCCCTAGGAGTGGCAGTAAAAGCCTCTGGAGTACATGTAGTTTTTTCATCAATCCTCCTGATCAATGGAAAGGATTTTGAAGGGGCCAATTGAATCTGAAGAATCAACAAATGGCTACAGGACTGGTGCCACAGGCAGGGGTTTTGCTGCTTAGATCATAGCACTCACTTTGAGAAACCTGATCCACCAGGGACTGATGGGGTCTATCTGTCAGAGAAGGAGGGGGCATTTTTGGTCATAAGCTTGCCAAGCTGGTGATGGAGACTTCAAACTAAAATAAACAGGCGAGGAGACTCTCAATCCATCCTACTCCTACCAATTTGATGCAAAGGGTTAGCAAGAGATGACTGGTGAGGGATAACAGGTTAGCAGGAGAACAGCTGAAGAGCAGAACAAAGGAATTCCAGCTTCTCTAGCCAGTAAGTCAACATCATTGAGGGCTCTAGAAGGTAGAGTAGAAAACTGTATTCTGCCCTATGAGGCCACATCTGGACCATTGTGTTGAGTTCTATGACTTAAGGTTCAAGAAAGACAAGGAACGACCAGAAATGGTTAAGAAAAGGGCTGTGAAGATCATTAGGAAACTGGGATATCTCTCTTATGAGGAAAGGTTGCGAGAGCAGAGTTTGTTTAGCCTGGAAAAAGGTGACTCATATGGGATCTTATCAATGCCTAAAGTTATCTTAAAGGTGGATGTCAAGAGGATGGGGTCAGACAAAGGTGGATGTCAAGAGGATGGGACCAGACTCTTTACGGTGATCCTAAACAACAGGAAAAGGAGCAAAGAGCACAGACTGGAACACAGAAGGCTCCATCTAAATATGGGAAAATCTTCTCTACTTTGGGATTGACAGAATACTAGAACATGCTGCCCAAAGAGGTTTTGGAGTCTCCTTCTCTGGAAATACTGAAATCCTGTCTGGATGTGATCCTGTACAATCTGCTCTGGGAGGGACTGTTTTAGCAGAGGGGTTGAACTAGATCATCTCCAGAACTCCCTGCCAACATCAACCCCTCTGTGATTCTGTGACCCTTCTTTAGAATAAGTATGCTGGTTTAACAGAAACTTCCTATTCACAGATGTTTGACTTGAGTGGAGAGCCAAAACCTTAGCTGTAAAGAAAAATTAGATTAATAAATCTGCTCTGCAAAATGTCTTCTCCTTTTCTAAGAGAGAGAGAAAAAATAAAGAACTGTATCCTGTCTATAGTAAGACTGGTGAATGTTAAACATCTGATCTAGGAACCTCATAGAAGATTCATCATGTTTCCTTTTTGCTTTTGGGTATTATGGAAGATTGAGAGAATACAGAAATTACGTAGAATTAAGAACAAAGCTGAGGAACATTATTATAAAAAGGTTTGGAGTATGACACATTCACAATTCCTTCAACACATGCTATGCAGAGCCTGTCTGTACAACTGAGAGTCATCTTAAGAATAAGTTATGACTAGAAGTCCACTTAATGTAAATATGTATGTACAGTGAAGTGAGGAATTAACTCTGGTGTCTTATATACAAGGCAAATCTGAATTAAGCAAGCTGTGAAAACTACAGTTACCTTTCAGTAGTGTAGAACTCAGAGACAAGTCTGTAAGAAATGAATGTTGAAGTAAAGCAAAGTAAAATTAAAAAAAGTATAATCCAGAACTTGATAAGGTTGGTGGGAGCTTATCTTACACAGATAATAGAAGACTTCTCACTCTTTTTCCTTGAATTTTCATCCCTCAGCCAATTAAAGGAGTTCAAATAGAACTATGATAAAAAGATAGAAAATAAAGTTTGGAAAGTTTTAATTTTTTAAATAAGTCTTATGTAGAATTTAATCTTATAAAAAAATATCTCCTTTAATCTTTTACTTTTATATCAAGCCTCATCTGAAATCTTTCTCTAAGCTCTTTAATTAGATTTAACTGAAAATATAGCACATTTATTTTACATTTCCTTTTCAAACTGTGGATTTGAGATAGTGGACTTACACACAAAGAACAAATGTAAGATAATAAATTCATCCCTGATGTAGTGTCACTGATTTCAGAAGTAATTCTGGCCCAGCTATTTGAAAATATATTTTTCAAAGATTTCATTATCTTATTGTAATTTTTCATTTCACTAGGGAAACCAGACATGCAAAAGAATGAGGAAAAGGAATCAGAAATAATTAAAAGTACATGTGATAGTAATTCCTTCTGTACCCAAAGAGAGTTTAGAAATTACTATTTAGCTTTCTACAGTAAAAGAAAAAGGAAAATGCAATAAAGTGAATAATATATCAAAAGCTAAGGAATAAAAGATTTATCATAATTGTTTCTATCCTTTCTAAAATAATTAATGTCATCAGTAGATTGGAGTGTTTATTTGGCAGAAGTGAAATAGATTGCATTTATCTGAATCACTTCATGGAATTCACTGATACTGTCAAAAAACATATATAAGGTTATTCAGGAAAGTCAGTACATATTCTCCTATGGAAAATAAAAATTAATTTCAAGCCCAGAACCAATTCAATTCAATCATTGTGTCATGCTCGTTTGTCCCTCTGTGACTTGCAAAAGCATTACTCAGAATTCAAATATATCAAGGTCTTATATCATTTAGGATTAGGCAATGGGAGCTGTTGCTCTGTCTATGATGGGACAATGCAGGTTTTCTTGTCTTAGACGTTTCAGAAAATCTGCTTTAAAAGTTTCTGATTTCTTAACAAAACTTAGGCGTTATAGCTGCTTGAATAAAACCGGAGAAACATTAGGAAAAATGTATTAAAAATTGACTTTTCCTGCATGTGAAGAGAAGTCCCTTGGAGTGCTTTTCATACAATTGGGACCTACAGTCACATGGTGTTATTACAAATTATGTGTTAGGGCATAAAGTGATCAGTAGCTAGAACCAGCAAAAAAATATATCTTTTGTAAATTAGGGATGGGGGGTGAGGGAGGTGGGGGGAACATGAAAAATATGTATTATGCAATTTCTTCACTTGATTTATTTTTATTTGATTTGTTGTTTGAAGACAGTCTCAGTTCCAAGCCCACCTTTGGCAATTTAATATTAGATTAGAGTTCATAAATGTCAAGCTGTCTTTTCACGTCAGCTTGCTGCAGTATGACTGTATATGCAGGCACTGATTTCTTTGTTCATTGTGGTCATAAAAAAACATTTCTGCAGTAGCTGAAGAATTTATAAATGCCATACTCTGTCCTTTCTTCCTTTTTTTTTTCTTGCAGTATCATGTTACCTGTAATTCATTAATGAGTAGAGTCTTTGCAAAATATGTGTTTTAACAATCATCTGTTTCTACAGTCTGAGACTGACTTTGCTGCAGTGTGCTAGTGTGCAGAAGAGGGAACTGTCAGCAGCAGCTGATTTATAAGAGTGATTTACCTTCTGGAGAGTGTAATTATGTTCATAGTTAAGAATTAATCAGGTGCGAGAATTATAGAATAATCACACTCTTGACTTTGGAAGGACAAACTAAATGGAGATTGTTACACCGAGTCATCTCAGCAGATGGTGATCTCTTTACTCTTTAACAGCTGGAAGACCAGGTTTCCAGGATAGTTGTCTATATTTTTAAAAAGAAAGAAAATGAGCAATCTTGCAGTGGTTACCTATCAGCTCACATTGGTGACAACACATGAGAAAGGTGCAGCAATAATAAAAATACATCTGCAAATATGAAATTAAATTACATGAGATAAAATTAGGGTTTTTTAATTTGCCACTATGACATTGTTTACAGTTCTGTGAATATAATAAAGGGTTCTCTCTGTCTCTGCTGACTAAAAGACTTTTCTATCTCTTCTTAATAATGAGTGTGATGTCTTTTACATTTCAGCTTTCTTGATATGTGTGTTTTAACAGTTATATTTTATTAAAGCTCATGGCAGTTGGATCTTCATTTGATCTAAAAGTCCGAATGCTATGAGATTTTCCAGATAGTTTATTGAGATTCTACAGGATTTTTAATGGAAGTATATGTTACTTTTTATTCTGTCTGGGCTCACTGCTATCCCTTATAGGTAGAATCTTACTCTAGGCACTGCCAATCAGATATGTCATGTGCAATCACACTCAGCATGCTGGGGATATTGACATTGTGAGGCACTTTGTACTGTGAAAAGTCTCCCTTAGTTCCAATGAATCTTGATTAAATTTTGTGAGGTTCACCACCTCCAGTGAAGGGGAGGTGATCATTTTTCTTGTTACCTGAGAGGCTGGAATATTGCAGGAAGCATGTTGTCAAACATGTGTTAGTTACAATTGTTATAAAGATGTCCCATGTTCTCCACATTATATTTATGCCTGGTACATCAAGGTACAATCTCCTTTACTAGCCCAATATGAAATATGGTCATGAGCAAACTAACTGTAGAGAAAAACAGTTATGAGCAAATTCTACCAGAATTTCCTCCATTTTAAGCAACAAGAGTTCCTTGCATAGTGATGATACGTAGCCCCTCACAGTCAAAGTCATGGTGTGCTTTTTCTTTCTAAAATAATATGAGATAGTGAGCTCTTTTAGGAGGACATATCTCTGGTTTTTTGCACACCCAATGAGCTTTCAAATGTGCCTTAATCCAGAGCAGCCATTGGAACCACTGCAACATCAGTGATAGACACATTTCATCTTTGCCAAAGGAAAATATTTTATGATAAAAAAACTGCAGAAGTTCCCACATTCAGGCAGGAGAGAGAAAAGATTTAAAAATTCAACACATTGTTTTTGTGTGAGCAGAATCTGACAGCAAAGGTGAAAAGTTACTTTCTAAATCAAACATGCTGTATTGTGTGGGATGAGATCCATTTGGCTTCCCTGCCTCATTATGCCTCCTTATCCCTACAGCACAGGAATTTTTTTAACAGTGTCTGAAAAGTCACCTTGGGACTTGACAAATTATCCTTCCTGTTATGTCATGTTCTCAAGGAGACTATGCTATGGCATTAATTTTAGTATGAAAAAAAGCCCATAATGTCCACATTGGCAAATAAATGGTCCAGTATTTATTTACATATCTCCCAAGTGTTTCTCAAAGGATCCATTCAAGATGAAATTCTGTCTGTCCCAAAGGAGACAAAGGTGTTTTGTGCCCCATTTGCACAATGAGGTATCTGTGTATTAAGGCAGCAGTCTGCATATCATTATGCATAATTATAACTATAATTACAGCCCTTCATTTCCCTGTCTCTATGAGTTGCCACCTGCAATAATCTGGATCATATTTAGCATAAATATAGTCATTTTTAAAGTGTAGATTTTATCTGAAAAACAAAGCTGCACAGAAACCAATACCCACACAATGCCCACAACCCTTTGCAAGCTTTCCTCAGAGTTCTATGATTTGTACATGTACATGTACTAGCTTATCTACATTCAAAGCAGAAAGTGTCAATATTCATTCCAATAATATCAGACTTCAGAGTTTTGGGCCTGCAGAACTCTCCAGAAAAAAAAGTATTACTAAGTCATCAATAAGAGAAGAATAATAGTAATTTCAGCCTTACAGACAGTAATTTTTATGCTGTTCAGCATGTCCATCTAGCTTCAGGTTTCCTTCTACAAGACAAGTGCATATTGTGTTTATATTTCTGATGACCCAAACTGACAGCTCCTTTACTTTGTGAACAAGTTCCTGAAACTTACTCATATGAGATACTGAGCATTCAACTAGAGATATAGATTAAATCTCATTCAGCGTTAGTCCATAAATTAGCAAGCTTTCCTCTTCACATAAACTATGTAGTACATGCCCACAAACAGGTCCCGCAAATTGATTTGATCTTAAATCTACTTTCTTCCTAGTTCTAAGAAAAATGTCTGTCTTCCTGCACCAGCAGTGACTCATGGCCGCTCATATAGCTTGCCCTGTGTCTCCACCAATAAGAAAATTAACACTGATGTGTAGAAACCCCTAAAACCCCACTGTTGTGGGAACTAGGGCAAAGTCTTTTGCACAGCAATTTGGGCAGCAATATGTTATTTAGAGAAAAATATTATGAAAATATAGGCTTAAAAGTGCACCACGGATTTCATGATTGATGACTGTTGCTTATCTGTGTTGACTTGAGATTTCAGACTGTGCAATTGTGAAAGAAGATCTGTTAGAACTCATTAGGGTAGGAATTACTGATTAACAGTTTACCTTTATCTTTTATTTTTATGTTAAATTCTATAAGCTCTTTATCAATAAGAATTTATAGTTTTGTAATTGGTAATGATATTGAAAGCTTATGGCAGGACATTTCTAGCTTTTGAATATTTATGATTATTTTTTATCTCATGGTAATTGTAATAATTAATGCTTGGTACATGTTCACTGCTTTAATGATGTGCAAAGAGCAGTCAATGAATCCCCACAACTTTCTATTTACAAAGTCCAAATTTTAAAAATCAAGGAATCATCTGGCTTTGAGGGATATTGTTACACATGATGATAATATGTATGATATTTTCAGCATCGTCATGCATATTAATACAAGGAATTTCACTTAAAGCAATGGGAGCTTGAAACATCCCTTCCCAACTCCAGAGAGCCCTACTGTGTGACAGAAAGGAAGGGAAGATGTGAAAGTAGTGTAGGTGAAGTGGATGCACCTACTAAAAAGCGATCACACAGGATTTTCCTCATCTGGAAAAGCCTATGAGTAACACTTTTTCCTATCAGATTCTTCCTTTCTTACAATATATAAATATAACAGAAAGTCAACATAAAGCTAATAATATTTGCTTTGTTCTCACAGCATTCTCATTGTGCAAGTAAATAGAAGAGAGATAAGACATACGAGTTGTTAGAGAAAGACAGCTTTGCAAAATTTCAGCAGCTGCCTTGAAAGCAATCCACTTCATGCTCTAAAGCATAAAGCATTTCCCATTTCCTTCCCATATGTAAAACACTCTGGATGTGCCTGTTTCTTTTTTATATAGGTATGAAACCCATATAGTGCTATCCCTATGGTTTTAAATTTCCTATTTCAAATAGCTTTATTAATCTCTCAGTTAGTCACCTACAGATGCTAACTGTGCTTCCTAAAACAGCTCTGCTGGACACTGTAAACTCACTTTTTACTCCACCATTTTTAGTAAACAAAAACAAAAGAGGGAACGGGGGTGAAAATAGAAAGATTGTGTGTCTCCAGCTTTAGCAAGTACTTCAAGAAAGACATGAAAAATTTTTAAAGGTTATTTTTAAAAATTTTCTGGAATAAAAAGATGCAAAGTGTCTCATTCCCAAGAAGAAAGTCCACTAGAAAATCAACATAAAAATACAGTCCTTTAAGGAACTATCCAGCTGATTTTATGCTGAACGAATGTGCTTTATTTTTCACAGCTCTTTTCTAGGGACATGACTAATTTTTAGGAATTTCAGACTTATAATCTTGTCAATTGCTTTTCCTTGCTATTTCAGCATTGCTGTGATGTTGCCTGTGTTTTGTTTGTTTAAAAAGGTAGTTTATGGTGTCAGAATGATGATGTTTTATAGATTATTCAGATTGTTTATTGAGGCAAAGAAGCAGTGGACACCTGTGTCTATTTAAACTGGCTTGTCAATCTGTAAGGGGACAGAGTGAAAAGTGAAAAAGTAGCAAATTGACATGGCTGTGGAGTGCTAAGTGCTCATTGCTATGCATGGCTTATGTGAGGCTTTCTTTAAGTCTTGAATTCTGAAATGATCGATCAGAGATGTTTTTTTCTGTCATTAGGGAAAAAGGCCATTCAGCTTCTAGCCATGGGAAGAAATAAATTTTATTAAAAAATAATTTATGCATCAGAATTTGACTAAATCATCTGCCTAGAAATCACAAGAATGATCCATTATTTAAGACAGCAGAGAGCTGCAATCTCTGTGCTGGGGTGATTCCCACTGAGAGCAGAGTAAAATCTATTTATTAAACAAACTTTATGTTTCTTTTTGTTCTGCAAAATTCATGATGAAATTAACTTATATATACATTTCACAGTGTTATGACTCTGCTGTTGAAAGACCCTGTGAATATCACAAAGAATCCTGGAGGATACAGGCCATGGCTAGCATTCTATTAGTAAATGTTATTCATAAAATTTTATGAAACAAGCTGGGATAGGTTGTACTTTGTCCAACATACATTACTAAGTTCCAGCTTTTTCTGTGTGTATAATAAAATTTCAGTGGCATAATATTTAATGTAAATATTCTTAGAAACTTAAAGACATACTACTGGTTCAGTCTTCTATCTTCAGGCAGCTATAACAGTTCCAGAAACCAAGGTACACAACACATGATATAGCCCATCTATTTAATTTCAACTTGTTTAATAGACCATAGATCTTTACTGTAATCATATTTCTTATTAGCCTAGATATAAGTTGCTGCTAGATTCACAGAAAATTTGCAAAGTAGATTTAGAACACAGCACATTTTGTACTTCATATTATTATGATGGGCATCCATGTTAAAAATTTATTTAACACATTGGTCCAAATTGTAAAGGAACTTGAACTTGACCTCAAGTTCCTTAGAAGGCAGCTTCAATTCTACCTACCCATTTGTGTTGGTCTACAGGAGGGGTGAGCAAGTAAGGGGAGGAGGAATTCTATTATGTGCACTGAAAGCTTACTGGGAATCTTTGCTGACAGGTCTTTAAGGTACTTCCATACATAGGGCAGTCCATTTATTTCAGAAGCACACCAGCAGGACAGAAATTTTATTATCTGGTCTTGATGCTACAGGTTATTTTTCATTTATCTCTTGTGGTTCTGCTCCCCATTTCTTCTTGTGCATTACCTGTAGCAACTGAATTTTAATATACTGTGTAGACTTTGCTACAGAAACATAATTACCTTTGGAATTAGTTTTATTTCTCAGGGACTAGAAATAATGACTGAAAAACATATTTTATACTAATACATTTGCATAGATATTTTCTTGGGTTTATTTTTAAAAGTTAAATATAAGAAATTAGAAAAGATAAACCCTTTCTTAATAGTTAATAAGATTCAATGGAATAAAAATTGTGTTTACTTTGTTTGAATGTGTTAATTGTCCTAATGTCATAAAATAAAAAAAATATAATTACATGTGTTTATTTTTAAGATAAGGAAAATTAAATTATAAATTTGGGCAGCTCTATAACTCAAGGAAAGAGACACCAGCAGTTGTGTAAGTGCTCTTGATAGTAACTCTGCGACAAATGTACAGTTTACATTCATTGCCAGAAAAGAATCCTCATAAATTTTGCATGTTTTTATATGAACACAAATGTATATTTATATAAATTTTAGCCAATCATTTTCAATGAATATTTAAAGAGAAATGTTTTGAAATGTTTACAAATCCAATACCAAGAACAGTCTGTGAAAACCTGTGCCTACTCTGTACAGTAACAGCTGAAGGTGCTAATCCCATTAATTTAAACTGACATTAAAGGGATAGCCACATACATTTTGTGAATCAAGGGAAGGAGCTATGGAATATCTCACTACAGGAAATGAAATGTGCCTTTTTGGGCCAGAAAATGAAACAAGCATGGCACAATACAGGCTTTTCTGGTTTTGCTGTTGCAGAAGACATGGGCTGCCAGGACCCAGACAGCCTGATGAGATTTGCCTAGGTGGTGACCAGCCTCACTTTCCCTTTTCTCTAAAACAAATGAATGAGCTGAATCTTGGACCTGTGAGACAACAGAAACTGTCACCCAGTAGGGCCTACATCAATAAGGAAAGAAGAATTTGTAGAAACCAGACTGTATTTGTTAAAAATGGATGAGATCTCAATGTGAAATGAAGGCAACTAGAACTGGCCATCTCGTGATATTTCATGAGTGAATACTACAGATGTTCAGAAGGTTCTTTCTTTCTTTATTGCTTGCTTGATCAGTTCTCGATTCTTAACCTTTTTTACTCTGTGCTACTATGCTGTCACTTCTAGGAGACACAAAAAGCGACACTAAATTTACAGCAATATTAGATAAAGTAGCAGAAGAATATTTGGAAGTTCTTTGATACAATTTATTTGTTCCTAAGGAAATCCACTTTGTCTTGAATGATAACATTGAAATTGACCATCATGCTCGTATAAATTTTGACTTACAAAAAAATTCTTTCCATAATGCAACCTAGGGAAGTGGAAAACCTGAAAATAATTCTACATAAATTGCAGAAAATTTTCAAAATATTAAAATGAGTCTTTGCTTAAAGTGAGACCTAAGTATTTACAAAATTGTTATGTTTTTGAAGAAACATATCAATGTTGATGGACTGACTTAGAGTAATTAGCAGTGTTAAATGATAGGTCATAACACTAGCCTTCTGCATTGTGTATTGGCTGGCTTTGGACAAGAAATGTAAGAAATGAATGAATTTAATTTCATTCAGATTTGATAGATTCTGCCTCTAACATAGATTGAATCTTTCAAGGACACAGCAAATTATGTAGGCTTATTAAATTCTGTTCAGTCCAGCTACACCAAATTTCATATGTTTTCAAGCAATAATTTATATGAAAGTATTAAACTTCTGTTGTTAATGAAAAATGAGTTTTTCAGAAAAAATAATGATTTGGGCAAATACAGGAAACATACTGAGTTGTTGATTTGAAATAATTATGTTGAGATGTACACACACTAAAGCAGGAAAATTACTCTTTTTTTCCTTGCAAATGGAATTAGCACATTCCTTTAATCCTTAGTCCTTAGGTATGGAATGCTATGTTCTCTTTGTTGTCATTTCAAAGAAATCATTTTAATCTCCATATGCAGATTAGTCAAAGGAAAAGGTGAATTCACTGAGCAGGAATCAAAATCTTGTTATTAAGATGAGAGCATTAGCGAGATGTAAATAGAAAAACTTGTAAACAAATATAAGTACACAAACTGGTTGCACGTCATGTAATGAAATGTTATCAGGAAAGCTTGGGAAAATCAGAAAAGAAATGTAATGAACATTTCTTAAAATTAATTGGAAGAAATTTAATAACATTGAATTTGTTGTTTCAATCTTCCTGATGTGACAAAATGTCATGACCTGCTAAGTAATTTTTCATCATTTTTTATAATTCAAAAATAGAGATTAAAAAATTAGGAAGTACATACTATCTGAGAGTTGTAATATGGGATAATGGATTTAAATTGGTGTATACTGCAAAAAATGTTTTTTGTGGTGACACTTATACTGTATATGTAATTTTCACACAATGATCAGGAAGGTATATTTGAGTATTCAAGGACTGTAGAACCTTATCAGTATCACCTTTTTCAGGCAATCTCTAACAGGAAAAGGTACTGGGATATTATTAGAAGATAATTCTGCTGTATCTTGCAAGAGCAAACACAAAAAAATCAGGAAGTCAGTATTTCCATCCTTACTAAGACTAAATTGAGTGTTACATTCACCATAAGAGTGGAATATTGGTCCCATTAACTCATGATACTGTGATTTTTTTGGACATATTAGTCCAATTTCAGCAATTGTGTACATCAGGAATAATTTCAATATTCTTCAAAGAATGTGTTATACTTCAGACTCAGTAATAGTACCAGAACATCTATAGTTCAAAGTTTACCAGACAACAGCCCCTTACTACATTAATATTATTCAAATAATAATTCATTGGAATCAAATACAAAACTGCAGTTAATAAACATCTGAATATGCAAGGTACTGACAAGCGCAAACTAGTACTTGATTCTTCCTGACAAAAAGGATAGAACACACAAATCTCGTAAGGAATACAATGTTTAAAACAGTTATTTTAGTTTTCTTCTGGGTGAAGGCTTCTATCTGGAAAGGCACAAAAGGAACTCCAAGGTGTGATTCACGAAAATATGGCAAGATGTGATAAAAAAGCTGCAGCTAGAAGGGATGAAACACTTTGCAAGATCTAAAAAAGAAGTTAAGATGGAAGTATATTTCTGCTTAGATCTTAATCTAAGGTTAAGTGAAACTAAGACATCAAATAGAAAGGAAACTAAAGAAGAAGATATAAAGATAAAAGATAAGATTTAATTTACTTTAGGCTCTAAACAAAAACTCTTAAACTAAATTTTAAATATCTCTGAGTGTCACAATATAACTAATTATGATGATACAGTTGTATCTTAGTAAAAAGGAATAAAAATTAATTAAATCTGCAATGTACATAATTTGATAATCTTGCTTTCACATACCTTAAATGCACGAAAAGCTTTCAAGGTTTCATTCCAGCCATCACCTCAGCCCCACAGAGCTCCTCACTCACTCTCCCATGGTGGGAATGTGGCAGAGAAACAGCAGGGTAAAAGTGACAAACTTGTGGGTTGAGATAAAGACATATTAATAGGGAAAGAAAAGGACAGATATACAAGCAAAGCAAAACAAGGAATCCATTTATCACTTCCCATGGGCGGGCAGGCAGGTGTTCAGCCGCTCCCATCATGTGTAGCAGTTACTTGAGAAGTCAAACACCATCACTCTGAACACCCCCACTCTGTTTGTCTTCCTCCAGCTTTATATACTGAGTATGGTGACATATTTTGTCAGATATCATTTTTGTAACTTGGGGTCAGCTGTCCCGACTGCATCCCCTCCCAGTATCTTGGGTACCCCAAACCTGCTAACTGGTGGGGGGAGGGGGTTAAAAGCTAAAAAGGCCTTGACTCTGAGTGCTGCTCAGCAACAACAAAAATGTCCTTGTATTACCAACACTGTTTTCAGCACAAATCCAAAACTTAGATGCATACTAGCTACTGCAAAGGAAATTACCCCAGCCAAACCCAGCATAAACACAAACCAAGAAAAGAAATTATCACTAGGCTGGAGTACAGTAATAGACTAAGAAGGTTGTCACAGGGTTAATTTAATGTTTTATTTATGACTTACGGTTGTTTTCTTATCTTCTCTGCAAGGTACAAGAAGAAATACAAGTAAAAAAGGTATACTAGTATACATAGATATTTATTATATTTATTTATTATCTCATTATTTTTTTCTGTCTGATATTTACCATTATAACATGTTTAAAAAGACTTTTAGTTTGAAAAGTTTCATGTTTCTGGAATTTAGTAGTATTTTTTCTTCTTTCCCCTACTCTCATACCAAAATAATTAATTTTCTAAAATGCCTGATGAATGTTCATCAAATGACATTCACATGAAACAATATTATGAAATTGCAAGTTGAAAAGGATTTTACTGCTGGAATATTACTTTATTTCTTAACTCTTGTGTCTAAGGGCAACAGTTTTCATGAAAAGCAAACAAACTGAAAAGTTTCAGGTTGTTCCCACTGGATTTCAGTCCGTTTTATTTGGAAAAAAAATGAGGAGTGTCAGTTTAAGATTTACAAAAATATGATACACAAGGAAAACAGTCCACTCATTTTGTTCTAAAATGCCATGTCAGTAGATTTATCTACATGAATTAAGGATTCTTTATAGAGAAATATTTTTCAAAGACCCTCCTGAGCACAAAAGCATCCTCAAGATACCAACATGAAAAGTTTATTATGTTACCCATCAAAAATTATTTACTTTCAAAGTATTATTTCTTGAGGTAAATCTCCGTGCTTATATATTATTGGCTCCCAGGAAAAGCAACCCACTGAGATAGCAGTGAGAATAATTGGAATTTTAAAATTTAATTAGATTTATAGATTCATTTATACTTTATTGTTACTCTTACTTTAAAAGCACTTTTAGTTCCTTTAAAAAATTTTTGTATATAGAAAAAAGATTACAAATATTGAATTAAAATTATGTTCATAAGGACTTTGAGGATGGTTTAGGTATTCACTATCCAACTTAGAAAACAAGCAGTTACTGGAGATTAAAGTAGTTTGCTCCTGAGTATCAAATAAAGGAGTGTAGTAATGCCAAGACATTGGTCAAGATATGTGCTCACAAGATTAAAAAATGGAAGGCTGTGCTGAGTAAGGGATTTAGGCCAAAGCATGGAATTAGACATGGAGATGTAGCTTCAAACAAGTTACTAACTATCTCTCAAGAGTATCTAAAAGGCTTAAATGTAAGATAGTTCATGGGCTATGTTTTTTCTCCTCCTCAAGTTGAACAGGATAGCAAATCAGACAGCAAATCTGTTGGCATCTGGCCATCCATGGGCAGACAGGGCAATACCCCCGTCAAAGTGACTGAGTTTTGGCCCCACTGGCTGAAGTCAGGTGAACTTAAACGTTACTGATGGTAAACCATAGAATATCCTGAATTAGAAAGGACTCCCAAGGATCTTCAAGTCCAACTTGCTGCAGAGCAAACCCAAAAATCACATCCTGTGCTTGAGAGAATTGTCCAAATTCTTCCTGAGTTCTGTCAGGCTGGTGCTGTGACCACTGCCCCGGGGAGCCTTTTCCAGTGCCCAAACACCCTCTGGGAAAAAAACCTTTTTCTAATATCCAGTCTAATGTTCCACTGACACAAGTTCATACCATTCCCTCAGTCTTGTCACTGTAACCACAAAGAAGAGATCAGTGTTTGTCCCTCCTCTTCCCCTCATGAGGAGGTTGTAACTGCAGTGAGGTCTGCCCACAGTCTCTTCTCCAGACTGAACAGAAGTCATACCCCATAAGACTTCACCTCAAGGCTCTTCATCATCTTCATAGTCCTCCTTTGGATACTCTCTAATATCTTAATGTCCTTTTTATGTTCTGGTAGTCAAACTGACAACGTGACTTGAGGTAAGGCCATCTAATCTCTAGAGGATTGGAGTAGAGTGGGGCAATCCCCTCCCTCAGCTGTTTGGTGATGTAGTCCAGGACAGGGTTGGCGGCCTGGGGATACTTGTTGCCTTTCTAGCTGCCAGTCACTGCTGACTCATATTCAACTTGCTATCAGCTGGGACTCCCAGGTCGTTTTCCTTAGCGCTTCTCTCCTGCCTGTTGTTCCCCAGTCTGAGCATACATCCAGGATTGCTCCATCACAGTATCCAGCACTTGCCCTTGTTAAACTTCCTACAGCTGGTAAAGATAAAGATAGCTTATTTTAAATATTTATTTATTTTATTTTAAATAACATTTGAAAGTACTATTGTTAAAATCCATATTTCGTCAGGCAAAAGTATGTGGCATGTTTATATAGCTCACTGTATACATTCAGATTTATTAATTATTTAAGAAAAATATTATGTTTCTAACCATAAGGTTCAATAGGTAATTCATTCAATATAAAGCATATTATGTGGAATATAACAATATGACACTATCAACTTTTATCTGCAACCTTAAAAAATGGTATATTCAAAAAAAGGTGAATTGTTATTATATCCTGTTGGTTCCTGAAAACAACCAGACCAATTAATGACATTTCATTTTCAGTCTTAAGCAATCGCAATAATTCTACTTCAGACCCAGTTATCAGTTTGGTTTTCACCAATGGTGTTAAAAAAAAAATCTAATAAAGAATAGCAAAGGGCAGTTTCCTAAAGAAAAAAGAGGCAAAGTTCCCTAAGGACAAAGAAAAAGAGATACTGAGAGAAAAAGGAGCAGAAACGGTAAGCTAGCAATGAGTACATTCACTTATTAATGATGCTGAGTGTAACCATAGGGTACTGAAGGAATAATAATGACTAAATATTTAGTTGCTACAGTTACTCTCCTTGATCTTTCCATGAACCTCCCAAAGTGACAGCAGTGAGCACGGCTGTGGATCAGGGCCAAGTTTGCACTTTTGCTCATGGACCACAATTAAAATAGATTTATGAATGAGGAAATGCCTGCAGAAAGAGATCAGTCTTGCAACATTTCCCAGAGGTCATTAGATTTTTTGAAGACTAAACCGTAGTTTAAATCTACCCACTTATTTTGGATTCTTCCCTTTACAGCATATTTTTTACTGCAAAAAAGGCAGCTGAGAATGCATTCCAGTGAGATTCAGGGACACTATTACTCATACTCATAGTTTGGCTTCTAATAGCTTTGATTATATGGGCATCATTGTTTTCAGTGGCATAGAAGAGTCTAATCGCCTTGCTTGCAGAATGCAAACTGTTTTCTTTATGAATCCATGGAAACAAAAGCTGTATATAGAAAGGATTATTATGAATTTTAGATTTACCCTAATGGGTTCTCTCTTGACTTTTTCTGAGAAGATTCCTGTAATTTCTACTTACCATTGGTTACATAATTTCATCTGAATTTTATTGCCTCTTTCTGAATTACCATGAAAAGCCATCTTATACTTTCAATCAAAGGGTATATTTTTTCACCCCAAATATACTTGTACCTCATATGGCAAACTTAATTAGTGAGATGAAGTGAAAGAACATTTTTTTCCACATCTTTCATCTGTACTCCATGTTCATGTTCAAAAGAGAAAAAAGGACAGACAGAGAGAAACAGCAAATTACAGCCAAAGAGTAACACTGAGGACACAGATGAGGCTTGTTCACTTTTTATAATGACATCAGCTTCTAGCACTTCTTTCCACTTCTGTGTCTATTTGATTGGAAACAGACAATGTACTCTCACTCTTACTAACTCCTGGCCTCTTCATGCAAAGAAATTTTACATCCTTGTTAAAAAAATTTCTGTGTTTGTACTTGTGCATGTTTTGTTTTTCAGCAAACATATATCACGTCTCTGATTCCACATTTTTTTTGTTTTATGATTTGTTCTGTTATAAAGGAAATACCAGGAGAATACATATGTAAAATTTGAGTGCTTCATAAATGAATACTCTACAGAACCATATCTTGATTTTTTGTGAATCTGCATAGTTCCATGGGCATTTACAGCCAAATAAATACATTCTAGGAACTGGCTGTTATGTGCATTGATCATTCCCAAAACAAATAATGATGAAGACAAAGTCATTTTAGATATCACAGTCTTAGTTTTCACTACAATATGTTTATTATGAAGGCATATGTAAGGAAATTTTCTTTCCCCTGTGCATTCCCCTGTTTCTGAAGTTAATTTAAATTACACAAGTCTCTCCAGTGCAATGGTCCCACATGGAGACTGGTTGTGAATAAGAAATTCTCTTCAACTTGTTTCACTGATGGCTTCCACCACTGCAAACATTTTTGTTGAGAGAATTGTCAGCTAGTTAGATTTTTGATTATTTTTCCCTGACAGATCAGTGGAAGAAACAATAGCCTGAAGGAGAGTAAGATCTAAGAATTACTGAATTATATTAGTTGTTGTGAATAGACAGCTGTCTGGCAGATGCAATTTAATACAAGGACATAATATATTCTAAGCTAGATAAGATATCTGGAGTTCATTATACCATATGCTGAGCAGTTGTAAAAGCCAAACCAAGTCATGGTGAGCACACACTGGTGATGAGCGTTAATAGTATTGTTATTGCATAAAATATTCTACTAATTCTAGTAGTAATTCTACTAGAATTACTACTACTTATTCCCCTTAAAAACATGGAGTTTCAAGGCCATTGTCTAACACAATATCTCAGAGTGAACTTCAAAAGATAATCTGACATGACAATTTTCTTTTAATTTTATTGTTTAAAGTACATTTTTTCAAAGTAAAAGAAAAAGAAGAAGTTGGGAATTTTAGAAATTTTGCAGGCCTACTACCTTGTTTCTCTGAGAAAACAGAGTTCAAATAACAACCTCAGTGAGATAATAAAATGATACTCAAGGATTTCAGTTCTTTAGAACACTCTCCTTAAATGAAAGATTTCCCTTGGAAAATTAAAGATGAATTCAAGTTGCAGTGGATGATGCTACATCAGGATTGAGCATTTTCATGTTTTGCATACTTTTTCAAATACATCTCTACTTGTTCATAAAGTTGAATGTGTGAATGTATGTATACTTATTACTTAGTTTCTGGTTTCCTTTTAACATCAGGAGATGCCGTTTAACTAACACAGGGACATATACAGAAACCCAAAAACTGGATATTCCCTATGCGGTCAGTTCAAACCACCACATTGCTACCACTCGTCCTACCTCACACATTTTCTCTGCTCCAGCATGGGTCTTCTCTATGCACCACAATTCTTCAGGAACAGGCTTCTTCTGAAAAGATTTAGTGTTAGTCCCCAATAGGACACGGGTCTTGTCAGAATATTTTCTCCTACATAGCCTTCTCTCTACAGGTTGCATTTTCTCTCAGGAGTCAACTCTAATTTGGGTTTTACATGGGCTGTAATTTCTTTCAGACATTGCCTCTTGCTGCAGCACAGGGTCGTCCACTGGAGGCAAGGGGACAACCTGCTTCACCGCTATACCCTCTACAGACTGCAGTGAAGTCTCTGTCTTATGTTTGTAGCTTCTTCACTCCTTCTCTCCAGCCTTCCTTACTAATGTTGGTGTATTTCAGGGCTCTTTCTCCCATATTTTGCTCACAGATACACAGAATGGCTCCACTTGGAAAAGACCAGAGTGGGTCATCTGATCCAATGTCCGTTTTCAAGCAGGGTCATCCTACAGAGCACTGCAGAGAATTTTCTCCAAATGATTCTTGAATTTCTTTGGTGAGGGATAATCCAGAACCTCTCTGGGCAATCTGTTCCAGTGCTTGGTCACCCACAGAGTAAAAAAGCTCTTCCTCAAATTCAGATGGAACTTCCTGTGCATCAGTTTCTGCCTGTTGTCTCTTTTCCTATTGCTTGGCATCACTGAGAAGAGCCTGGATCCAGGCTCTTGGCACCCTCCCTTCAGACACACACACACACTGATGAGGTTCCCTGTCGTTTTTATCTTCTTGTAGTTGAACAGGCTCAATTCTCTGAGCCTTGTCTGATAACAGAGCTGTTCCAGTCCCTATATCATCTTTGACAACCCCATTGCACTTACTCCAGGGGCTGCATGTACTGAGGAACCCATAACTGGACACAGCACTCCTATTGTGGCCTTACCAGGGGCTGGATCACCTCCCTCAACCTCCTGGCAATAGCATTGGCCTTCTTGGCCTTCATGGCACACTGCTGGCTCATGGATAGTTTGTTGTCCACCAGGACTCCCAGGTCTTTCTCCACAGAGCTGCTTTCCAGAAGGTGCAGGGGTTATTCTTCCCCAGGTGCAGGACCCTGCACTTGCTTTTGTTGAATTTCACAAAGTTCTTCTCTGCCCATCTCTCCAAGCTGTCAAAGTTCTTCTGCAGGGCTGCACAGCCCTCTGAGGTGTCAGTCACTCCTCCCAGCTTGGTGTCACCAGTGAACTTGCTGAGGAGGGATCTGCACCTTCATCCAAGGCATAATTGTTGAATAAATTAAACAATATTGGACCCAATATTGAGCACTGGGGGACACTGATAGTTACAAGCTTCCAAATAGTGCCTGTGCCACTAATTGTAGTGGGATTTGCCATTCAGGCAGTTCTCAATCCATGTCACTGTCCACTTATCAAGTATGTACTTCCTGAGTTTGCCTAAGAGGATATCATGATAAACTTCTGTCTCTCACAGGTGCATTTTTTACCTTTTGTGTTGGTGAGTGTGGGGCTATTTTGGAGCTGGCTGGAATCAGCTATGTCCAACAAAAACCCCAGTCTTTTCTCATAGGGGCCATCTCACTAACAAAACCTTGAAAGGTCAAGCAAATATAGTAATATAGAAAGCTATCTGTGTGGGTCTTGCAATCCTATATTTATATAAATTTATCTGTTAAAGACAAATTTTATTCACCTTACCTATAGCATAGTTTTGTCAAGAGTTATAGTTGGAATCAAAATAAGATGCATCTCTTTATTGTCAGAAAGGTCTTATAAATTCATATTTCATAATAAATAGTGAAAGCAAAGATTTTAAATATTTTATGTACTCGTAAGAAATGTCTTTTTAATTTTTTTTGCCTAGGTTCTTGCTCATAAAATATATGGACCATATTTTTTACAGAGAAAGTAGACATGGATTTGCAAAGCATCAGTGATATAGGACCAAAATGGTCATTTAAGAAGAGAACAGATGCTCCAAATCAGCTGAAATGCTTTTGGAAATCTTGTCCTGACAGATAATTATATAAATTTCTGTCTAATTTTTAAGACATTGATATTGAGCAGTGCAATGGATGAGAAGCTGAAGGTGATTTCAAGCTTCATTCCATAAAAGATGACTCTAAGGCTAAAGAGTGCTTGAGACCACTGAATGTCTGATGCCAGTGCCTGAAATATGATGCTGCCATTCAGGCAGCTGCTGAAAGCCATTCAGGCAAGAAGTGAGATGACCAAATAAAAGCACCCAAGAGGTGCAAATCATCTGTGTATTTCTATTGTAGAGTATGAAATTTATCACGCCACATGGGAAATCTTAATAGAGAAAAGCATACCGTGTGTCTCCTGTTATCAAGCATACTGTGACTGACTGCTATCAAGGAACATGATTTATAGCTTTGTAGAGAATTTATGAAACTACCTGAACTCTCTGAACCAGTCTATCCTTATCTGAATACATTGAAGACTTGGTCTTGGGAAAGTAGCTGCCATATGAGCTCAGGAAATTCTCTAAAATGAGGATTAGCATTGATAAATTACTGTACAGGAGCATACAGAATTTAACAGGGTGTGGAGGAGGGAAGGAGAAAAGCAAAACTATAGCTGCTCATTCTTTGGCCATGTACTATAAGCACAGGGGACTACAGTTCATTTCAGCAGCAGTGATTGCATTTAATATCCTTTTTCTGGCATGGAATAGAAACAGGTGTCTGCACTGACCTCTCTGTATTTTTAGTCACAAGGTATTTGCTTGCTTTTGAAATACAGTGGATATATTAAGAATTTACTTTTGTTTCTGAAATGGTGCAGTGGTGCAATCTATCCAGATAAAGTCGCATCTCTGAATCAGGCTTAATTCATTTCCAATAAAGTTGAGAAATAATTAAGAATCTTACTCTAACTAGTTAAAGTCCAGTACTTCTTTCCCTTGTTGCCCTCCTCAGTGAGTGTAACAGTGAATACCCAAGGAGAAAGAAACATAATTAAGAAAAATAGAAGCAGTAATATATGGTGTTCTGTTTTATAAGATGCAAGATACGTAAAAAGAATTAAGCTATGAGTGGAAGAAACAGGCAGAAAAAGTGGGTGTATTTATACAGCTGAGAAGGTATGTCCACCATTTCTTTAAAGGATTTATAACCTTTGTAGATCTAAATCTTCCTGGCTACCCAAGCCACAGCTGTTTCTTAGATAGTTTTTCCATGTTGTTTTTCTTTCTCTCTCTGTCTCCCTTCAAGCTTGATTATTGTTATGTACCTTCCATAACATATTACTTTTAAAATATTATGCTAAATGCATAATTCTTCAACCCCCTTCTAGACACTGTATATCTCCAACCAATTTTCCCTTTTATTCCACCAGCTGTCCTATGTAAAAAAATACAACCTAAAGGAGGTTTAAGGTGATGGTTTTTATTTGAACAAAAAATGTCAAGGATGACAACCAAGCATCTAGTTAATTTCATTGCAGGTACTAGCATCTGGAAGACAGGAACAAAAAAAGAAGCATTTCCACAGTAAACTATGATCCCATCATACAGAAACAATGCCATACAGGGGTGATGATCAAAAGTTACATGGAACATCTGTTCAGTGCATTCATATTATTTTCATTCTTCTTTTTCAAAATATTGTACTAATGAGAATTTTCACTGGTTGAGAAATGCTCACAGAAAATAATGAGCTTGATTTCAAGAGCTAGTAAGTTCAAGACACAAGAGAACCTTGCCCCTGTGGCCTGTATGCATATTCATAGCCAAGCTATTTACCTGGCAATACAAAATTGAGCACTCACAATGCAATGTTCAAAAATTACCTAATTATGGCAAAAGTTCTGATGGAAATACTCAGGGTGATTCCAATTGAAAAGTCATAAGCTACTTGAAGAACCTCTGAGACTGAAAAGGGAAAATCCAATACGTGTTTACTCTCTGCTTTTATACTTTGCACACAAGCACTCTCACACCCGAATTCTCCCATCAGTTTTTGCATAAGATTTAAGAATGCATCCCAGGTTACTCGTAGCATTCCACCTGTTGTGTACCAAAGGCTGAAAACTCTGGCTTTTTATCCCCCTCCAGACGTCCACGTGCAGCATGTACCCTGTTGACTCTGCTGGTGAAGTTCTATAAGTCAGTCTTACAGAAGGTCCAACACAGAAAATTACAGAACCTGGTTCACAAAAAAAGTTCCTTTGCTCATTTCCCTCTCCACCCTCCACAAGCTGCCAGGCATGGCATACTTTATCTAAAAGCACATAGCAGACCAAGATGAGCAGGCTTCTCACTATAAGGTGACAGTAGAATTGCCAGGGTTCACAGGAACCTGGAGACTGTTATCTGGGTCATGATTTTTATGAAGAAGGGTGCCTGCCACAGGAAAGTGACTTCTATGAAGTATGCTTCAGTTCACATCCACCTTCATTTATATTAACTTGGAAGGAAATTAAAGGCATGAAGCTGGGGATTTCCAGTATTTTTTAACAAAGGCTACATGCCTTTAATGCTGTACTTGAAAAAAAAAAAAAAGTCCATTTTATTGACTATCTGGAAAAAATTGCAGGATCTGAATTTAAAGTTTATCTGAGAAGCAGTGGAGAACAAATCACCCTGGTTTTACTTTTATTGATGTCAAATCACTTTTGAGTAGATTAGAGGAACTAATTCAGAACACAGCCTATTTTTGTGTTCCTAATCTCTCTTCGGATACTTTGCTTAATGCTTTAGCCTGCATGTGCATATAGTCTTAGTAGACTCCAACAGATGGCCTGTATCAAAGTTTTTCTTGAAAGAACTGTGACTAATGTGAGCTGGCCTCATTAATCAAATGTGGTCTGTATGGAAATAGTCTCTAACTGTGAATTGAGTAATTTCAAAAGGCTTGAGTTAGAAAGGACACAATTGGTAATAAACAAACCCACAAATGTCCTTTTTTGTGTGTCTGTGTGAATGTCTGTGAGGAAGAGGGTATTGTAAGAATCTATGTTTTGGGATTGTTCATAAGGTAGGCTCTGTACTCACAGTTTCTTTACAATGACTTATAAAGTTCATTAACTTATATCAGTGAATGATTTTTGGCTTAGGTCTTTTAAAAACAAAGTAGTTTTGATTTGGTTTCTCTTTTTTTAAATATTCCTGCTCTTAATATGATACACTTTGGGCAGACTCTTAACCTTCAAAGTATAAAGGTTATAGATGAGAAATGGCATTCTGTATTCCCCCACAGAAGCAGTGATCTGTCAACTCTAGAGCCTTGTACATTAATGTAGTGGCTTCTCTGCCTAGGACAGCACCCTGATGTCCTTGCACAAACTGGGTAATGCAGAGCAGGCCATCCTGGCCATGACAGCACTGTTCACAAGAGTGTTGCTCCAATTCTGAAAGCAAGGTCAGAAAACTGTAAGCTAGATGGACAGACAGAAGGAGATGAGAATATATTAAAATCCCATTATGTTTTCTTGAAAATGTGATTTCTAGCAGACTTACTAGTGCCAAACAGCTGTATTAAAACCTTTGTGAGACCAGCAGAGAGATGCTCACCTGTATGCATAGACTAAAGTGGCAGTCTGGAAATGAGATTTCTTCTGTTTCAGATACTGTACCGGGCTGTCAGAAGAGATCAAAAAAGGTGAATTTAAACCCACTTTGGCTCTGGAAGACACTTCATTCTGCATTCTCCTATGAAAGTAATCTTGATGGAACTTTACTGCGTTTAACATAACAATGTAGCACAGTGTAAACATAACCCATGAATTTGACACTGCTGCCAACACATTGACAGTAGCTCGCTCCACAAACAACCGCACTGAAATACAGTGAGCTGTTTCCTCAGCTCTGGTGTTATTGTTAGTAATACACAGCAAGGCCAAGACACAGCACTTGTTTTAGGTTCTGCTTCATTGCCTTTTCAATTGTCAGTTATGAAGACACAATATCCCCATTGAGAGCTGTTTGAAAAATTAACTCTATTCTACTTAGCAAATTTACCTTATACTGCATTGCTGTGAAAATCATGAACGATAAGATTTAACAGATGCTAGAAAGATTGCTTAAAGATCCTACAGTTGTTGATAGTCAAGATAGACTGAACTAATACTGAGAGATCAAGCTGTAAATATATAAGGAAAGAAGGTTATAGCTAAGTTATGATCATTGACTATTTTGGGGGAGAGGGTGGAGTACAGAGTAACAAATCTGTACCTGTTGCTCAAACATTGGAAAATCATTTGAATACTGCCCAGTGACTTGGATTAATGCAGAGACCTCTCACCTCTGTGCTTGGGAAGGTCATGGAACAGATCCTCTTAGAAGCTGTGATAAGGCACACAGAGGACAGGGAGATGATTTGAGACAGCCAGTGTGTCTTCACCAATGGCAAGTCCTGCCTGACCAAGCCAGTGGTCTGATATTGTGAAGTGACTCCATCAATGGGCAAAGGAAGGGCAGAGTAATTTATTTGGACTTCTGTAAAGTCTTGGACACAGTCCCCCCAACACCCTTGTCTTCAGCTTTGAAAGAGATGGATTTGATAAGTGGATGTTGGATAAGAAAGCAGTTGGACGGTTGCATCCAGAGGATAGTGGTCAATGGCTCAAAGTGCTGACAGACATCAGTGACAAGTGGCGTCCCTCAGGGATGTAAATGTAATTTAATTTCTTCATTAATGACATAGACTGAGGGATTGAGTTCAGTCTCAGCACATTTGCAGATGACACCAAGTGGAGTGGTGCCCTTTGACATACCTGAAGGACAGGATACTATCCAGTATGAGTGCTGTTTAAACTTATTATTTGGGTCTTAATTCGTTCCTGTTGTGTTTAAACAGCACATTGTTGAAGCTCCTATACCTGATAATAAAGGTCACCACTTCTGATATTTCCTGATTTCTCTCTTCATGCTGTGAAATATGCAGGCTTTAATTTAATGCTAAAATTATTGGGGGAGGGGAAAAAAAAGGAAACAAAAAAAAAATGAAGTCATTTCAGAATTTCATTTTCTTATTTCAGAATCAGTGAAATTGACACACACACACATGGCAGAGTATAAGATTGTGGGATGCAGCTCCTTGGCATGTTGACTTCTGATTCTTCTATATCCTTTGTAATCTCATGCTTTATGATTTGCAGATCATCCAGTATATTTTCCTTCTTTCTCTTTTATGCTCGTGAAAGTTTTGGGCTTGTTTTTTTTATTTAGTTCATGGAGACAAATATATTTTTTGACTCAGTCATAAAGCTGACAAAGACTGAAATCTCAGAGGTTTAGTTTCTTTGTGAGAGATTCTTTTTTCCGCAGCTCTACATGTCATTTTCTTTGTATACCATCATTTGAGATTCTCAAGGTAGTGCTTATTGGCAGTGACCTGCCAGACATCCCAGGTCTTAAGGATGAGTGAATAAACTTAGCTGAATGCTGTTGAATATGTGATAATGCAATTAGTATTCTTGCCAACTGAATTGAAAATTAGATGTTGTGTCTTCAGGGACCTTTGTACTCTTTTGTAAGTGCTTTTTATTTTTTTTCCCTTCTATTCTCTTTTAAATACATCAGATACATATGAGCTAAGCAAAAATATCCATTATAAATTAAAATAACTTCGCACTGTAGATTAGGTGGCCACTTCTGATTTGGTAGTTAACGTTCAATTTACTTCACTGCTTAAAAAACAGCATACAAAAATATGGTTTATTTATTACTTTTTTATATAAATAAAATTATGACTGATGAATAAATACACAATTTGACATTCAGAGCAATATATCTGTAGGATGAAGTGGAACAAAGCCCAGGTCATGCTACATATTAACATTATCCCAAGGCAGATCAGATCAGTTAATTTCCAAGATTTTCTGATAAGAGTAGGGTGTGGTAGACTGGTAAAAAATCAGATGATCCTAACCATCTTGATGTTTAATTCTTTGCTTGTTAATGCTAATGAGCTTTGTACAGATTAATTGCATAGAGGTGCACAGGAAATAGTGCAAAGAGTTGTTGCCTGCTATTTTTTACTAAATACTAGGGGAAGATTTTCCTTGAAAACATACAAGAATGCTGATATTCTCCTTGGAAAACCTCACAAGGGATGTGTATGACTTACAGGCTGTATATCACTTCCACTACAACTGTTATAGTCAATGACTTTAAACCCACAAAGAAGTGAATAAATCAGGTATCTCTGCTCATTAGGAGAGGTGAGCATGGAGCTGATTTGTAAAGTAAAGCTATTTGTAACAATGATGATTCCCTTCAGCTGAAAAAATAACACAAGGGATTGTCTGCTTCAGCCTTTTTGACAACGCTGTGAAGTATTTTGTTCAGAATGAATCAGGGGAAAAAAAGAATTAAAAAAAAAAAAAAAGATAAAAAAACCCCAAACAACCAACAATACAGGAATGCGCCCTGCTAGAGGTGTAGAATGCCAGGAAGGCATCCAGTTAGAGTAGACCCTCAGTGAAATTACCCCACAAGATATGCAGCTCTTGGGAAGCTGGTTGATTTCATTTACCCTTTTGGCATTCTATAGAGAATGAATGCAGTGGGTCAGTGACTAACCCAGACAGCAGTACCTGTACTGACTGAAATTAGTTTATTGTATTTTACTATGGGCACCCAGAATTAGAAGCAGAATAAGGAATAATACTATTTATATTGTAAAACCTTCATACTCCTGAAGAGTCCACACTAATGGGAAAGGGTGCTGTGTGACTCCATGTTGACTGATATGAGCTACATCCTGCTGGTAAGGACAGATAAGGCTTTCAGAGTGATTTTGTTGCACCTCTGTGCATGGATAATGAAATATGTCTGAGGGATGAGGAAATAATTTCAGAGTTCATTGTATGAACCAGAGAATCTTGGTTCAGAGGAGGAGAAGCAGGACTAGATTTTCATGAACTAGCCAGCGACATTTTTGTCTTACCTATTGCTCTTGCTATTTTTTTCCTGGTGACATAAATATGAATTTTTGTCCCATCTCCAATCCTCAGGACTCTGTTGCTCTGTGCCTGACACTGTTCTCTGGGACTTAGTGGTATGTGAACTGGCTTTAACCCAGAAATGTACTGTTTCACTATGATATAAATGAGAAGATGCACTTCCACAGGAAAATGAGGATGTAATTGTGTGTCTTATACCAAAGTTTAGCCTCTTCCAAACCCACCAGCATTTTGTGGCTGTTTTCCAACCTGAATATATAGTATTTATAGCTAGGAAATATTTCTGCCTTTCATTTATTTTGATAGATGTCACTTTTAAATTTGTTAACTAATAAGTGCTAAAAATTGTAACATTTCTTGTTTTCCACTGTCAGGAGTAGGAAGAGATACACCCTACCTATTATCTTTCCTAAAAAAAAAAAAAAAATTAAAAAAAAGCCCTTTATTTTCTCTTTATTTGAAAAATCCCGCTGTCCCTTTGAAAATAAGGTGACCTTAACCATATTCAGGTATAGTGAAGCACAATGTAAAAATTAATGTGAAGGATTGTAGAATGACAAGGAGCTCTGCAGATCTCTATAGACTACATCCCACAGAATATAAAATGATATATAAAATAATCATCATATCCTCACCCCTTTCAAGTTATCATTCTTGTCTCAGAGGATTTTTGTCTTGGTATCACAAAGAGAAATTTTGGTACTGAGCAACAGAATGGTTAATATATTCATGGCATCTATCCATAGTATGCATCAGGATACTTGTAAAGATACTAGATGTTCATCTGTAAACTATTTTAAGGGGAATAATGAGTCCAAACAGTTTCAAAATATCCTCAGTTTCTCAGTTTTTTTTAAATTATTTTTAATTTTTTATCCTTAAATGTAGTTTTCTCAGTAGATGATTTCTCTTCTCTTCTCTTCTCTTCTCTTCTCTTCTCTTCTCTTCTCTTTCCTTTTTTTATCCTTTTCATTTGCTATAGTGAAATAAACAAAAACAGTTTTTTGAGATATAGGTTCTGCTGATCAAATTTTGATTCTGAATAGCTCACAGATTTCCTGACAGCCATAAGTATTCAAGCTCAGTGGGTATTTGTGCTCTCTCGTATCTATAAATATACTGCAGATTTTTGATTGTTTTATGATGGAAGTTTATTTTATTTTATTTTTGCCTTCACAGTTGGCTTTGGTTTTTTTCTGCTTTATAGACCCTTGTCTTTTTATTAGTTCTATGTTCCCTGTTGATTTTATGTTTTATATTCCTGCTGTCACTACCAGCATCTCACTGTAAACAAGAATGTTGTATCTCAGTGGGTTATTTTCTGTTAATAACCTGTGATACAGTATATAAATAAACCAGAGAGGAGTTCACAGGTGCAATTTATTAGAATTATTGCAATGTGACTTCAGTAATGGTCTCGAGTTCTTTAAAAACTTTGGTGTGTGTTGAGTTGAAGAAGACAGCTATATATTGCAGCTCATGAGAGAGAAATAAATATCAGTGTAATGAAATATGCCCAAGTCCAACTCAATAATAATTGCAATTTTTCAGTATCAATACTTGGAGACCTATGTGTGGCTCACAACAATTCAAATGAAAGTACACCAGTAAAGTAACACATTATTCAGGTTAGACTGGAAGAATTAAACCAAACAAAATGGCAAAACCATACAAAATTTTCTGTAATCTTTATATCACTGTTAACTACACTGTTATCGTAATCCTAGTACTTCCCTGTTAAACTTCACAATATAGAATCATATTTCAGACATATGCTGTCTGAACATGGAGAAGAGTTGTGTAAAACAAGCAAAGCATAATTCAGAGGTTGCTTGAATCCTATTCCAAGTTGTAATGAAGCTCCCAAATTACTCAAATTACTTTTTAGCACACTTTTTAGAAAATCTGACTAAGGTGAAAGTCAAAATTTTATCAGTAATAATGTATTTTGTCCACAAAGAATAGAGCTGTCAGCTCTGAAATGTCTGTGAAGGCCACTGTTCTTTTCATCATTCATTACTGCTAATAAGAAATTAAATCAGAGAATCTAGTACTTGGTGTGAGTCAGATTAAAGGAAAAAGATAAAGTGCTCAGAGCAGCTAAAAAGCAGTGTTCACCCTACCCTGCCTCATCCTTATAGGATGATCTGTTGGCTCAAATAAAATCTATTCAGAATGTTTTGGAATCACTTATCATATTCAGAAGTCTGTTATAAAGTCATATTTTAGAACTTTTTCCAGTCAATATTGCAAGTTTTATATGTTCAACATTATACTTTGTGCTCTTTTCTAAGACTAATTTATAATCATTATCTTCTCTAGACATTGACTTCACTCCAAACAGAGTGCAGGTGGTACCTTTTGACCAATCACACAGCGAAAGCAGAAGCTTTCCATTTAAGGAGGACAGATAGACTGTCTTGCACCTCAAATAAAGTAGATTGCTGACATGGAAAATCAAGGTTATTGAAGGTGTTTGAATTGGAGCTAGTTCATACCCCTGGAAGGTGGAGACGCCAGAAACCTTATTTTGATGAAATATCAGGTTTCCCTGTCTTATCCACTCTACAATTTACAGAATCTATAATCATGTATCCTTGGTGTCTCACAGAAGGGGAACAGCTGACCTAGAAAAGTTAATTTATTTTTGTCTATTACTGTTGTCAGCAGAGTTATTCTGCAGAAAGTACTTACACTGGTTATCTTTGATTTTAAAGCCTTTTTGCTGACATTAATAATTTCATTGTCAGAAATTAAATTCTCTCAATGACTACAGAAAAATATCTGTTAGGAGAGGCTCAGCCCACAACCATGCCAGATTCAGGGTTTGTAGGACTAAGACCTGTAGGATTTATGAAAGTTAATGTTCAAGGTTTTCTTAACAGGCAGCAAGAACTGAGGGAAGAGAACCCCATGAAGGCAGTGCTTAGGTCCTATCTCAACTCCTGCCTTGTAAGTTGCTGGGAATGCTACTGCTGTTATTAAAGGCAGCAAGAAAAGGCTTGTTTCTTCTATGTAGGTCCAACCAGGATTCAGTGACAATCATGATATCTCCAGCAGAGAGACTCTTCGTGGGACTCAGAGAGTGCAGATCCTAGTCTGGTATAGTGAAAGTTTCTGTCTTAGAAAAAAATGAAAACCACTTTTATCTTAACTAATGCATCATCTGTATTACTACCATGATAGTTCTAGGCCGATAATATAAAATCCTTACAGGTTTTTTTTTTTTTTGTTATATGGAAGTATTTATGTATCATCCTTTCATAATTGTCTGTGGGACTTGTAGGAGAAAATAAAAAAAAATGTAAGAACATAGACAAATGTAGTTTAAAATCCTTCCAAAATGTATGAATTTTTTTTTAAATTTTTTAATTTTCCAGCTTTCTTTTTCTTAAAATTTATATTGCTCTTCTGTTTAGAGATATAATAATTCTCTTTTCCTGTTATTTGTACTGTGGATATTTTTTCTTTTGTATGATATTATAGCAAATGCACTACATATGAACTGGAACATATACCAGGACGTGAGTTAAAAAAATATCTTTAATCCTTGTCATTTTTAAATACAAGGATGAGCCAAAGGCAACAATTGCCTGTTCTCCTAAAAAATAGAATTTTGCTCTTTAGTACACAGACATGTGATTGTTTTTACATCTATGATGCAAATTGCAGAGAAAATGTACTTTTTTCTGGACAAAATTTTAAATTTTAAAATTTAGAAGGTTAAATTTTTTCAGATCTTTGTTGCACATACTTGAGTTTTCATGTGGGATCCTCATATTTTAGATGTAGTGCTATGAGGATATATCTGAAATGTCTTCCTGGTAGTATTACACAAAATTTGATTCATCTTTGCTAACATTTTCAAGGAATTTGCAGCTTGTCACACATGACAGCATATTATAAATTAAAAAACAAATTGTTGACCCATTTCTTTAAATTTGTTATATAAGAAGGAACTGTTACAAGCTGCTACCTCAACTGAAGAAACTGATCAGTGAGAAGGGAAGATACATTTTTGTTATTATTCATCTTTTACATGCAGATGACATCAAGACATATATACTGACTATATGATAGCCAGTGCTGAAGCTTCTGGGATCTGTTCTTTCTGAAAGATGTTCTGTCACCAGCAATACTCAAAAGTGTGTTAGTTCATATCCCAAGGTGTTACCCACTTGTCCTGCTGTCCAACACCACTTGTCTTTGATGTCTGTAGTGTCTGCATGGTCTGAATGCTAACTGAATAAATGCAAAGCATATGAGAAAGACAAACATTTGTAAGTGTTTTTAAAAATCTCTTAATTCTTTAGGACTACATTTTTCCATGCTGTCAAGGCTGCCTGTGATATTAAGAGAGAAACAGCAGTGTGTGAATGACGTGTGGATGTCAAGTTCTCCCAGATGTTCTCTAATCCACTTTCCCTTGAACAAGTGAATGTCTTCCAGCATTCTTTACCCTGGTCTCCTGTGTCAGAGACCCTGAGGGCTGGTCTTGTCATTGAAGAACAGTGCAAAGAAGGAATTTGGTTGCTCTGCTTTCTTTGCATTCTCTATTACCTCCATTTAGTCCTGGTCTCACATTATCCTTTGTTTTGCTTTTGTATTGAATTATTCAAAGAAACTCGTCTTATTTTCCTTGACATTCTTGGCCAGATTTAATTCAGAATTTCTGAGAGAAATTTTTGTCAGCTTATATACACATTTAAACTGCATTTCCTCTGCATTTTCTCAGCTGTATGCAGCTGATACAAGCACTTTTGCTAAACTGGGGAAATTCTCTCATATGCCTTAACTCAAAAGTGTAGTTCAAGCATTTCAAAGGAAAAATTGAACTGTCAGGAAATTTATGATTCCACAAACCTGGCACTGGAAAGTACCCCTGCCCGTGGCAGGGGGTTGGAGCTAGATGATCTTTAAGGACCCTAATTCACTCTATAAAATCAATTTCTGATCAGGTGGTTCTATTTCTAATTAAGAGCAAATTCCTTTCTATGCCTCCTTATCATAGACATTGCTATATGTCATGTTGAGCATTAATTTTCTTCATTCTGTTTTTAGGCAAAATGTTTTAACTACTCAGCGCTTAAGCTTTGTGGAGATTGAAAGTAGTGCATCTTTAGGCCCTTATTCCCTTATATCAGTGAAGATGCATGATAATATGTATATAAAATATTTAAATTAAGCAGTGCTCGTGACATGTGCAATTTCAGAGAATTCAATGGAATTTAAGTGACAAGCTCCTAATCACTTCATTTTTCTAGAAGTTTATTAGAGAAAGACAGAAATAACTATTAATTAACCTAATATGCCTTTATATTTGCAATTTCTGCATTTTCATATTATTTTGAAACTCTACTTATCAGTAGATAAGGAAAATACATATATCTGTATATGCACTATGTGGTTTAAAAGTAGATATCAAAATAAACTTATAGCAGTAGTATGAAAAAAGTGTATGTTTTTTATATAAATTCAGATCTTAATCTTTTGTACCAGCTGGAGCTAGTGAACTTTTAAATCTATTTGAAGTTAAATTAATTTTATGTGCCTATTTCAGCTACCCATATTGCACTAACCCATTGGACTTAACACAAACCTATACCTAGAAAAAGAAGGATTTATTTTCCCAGATATTTCTTAATGCTTCATGCTGTTGTCTAGTAATCAGAGGCTGAAACATTGAAAGTACGAAGTTCTTATATAGGCTTGCTCATCTATTTATTTGGCTTTGTGGTTTCTACTTATTGAGTTACTATTCAGTTTTGATTTCATGTTAATTGCTTTGCTTTTAAAGTTGCAGGCAGTTACTGGATAATTCCCCGTGCAAAGAGGCTAAAGCTAATAATGTAGATAAACAGCAGAAGATTTCTTTGAGAATGCTGTTGAAGTTTGGCTTCCATGTCACGTACTGGGCCATAAAATGTAAAATAGATGTCTCCCTCCAAAAGCTCTGCAGTGAGAGAATAGTCTTAAAAACAGGGGGAGGGGAGGTTTAGAAAATAATAAAAATAATAAAAAACACCACAACATAAAAAGTATTATGGTATCTGAGAGATACTATAATTCAAAGGTGCTAGGTCAATACGAGCTTGCTTATTTAAAGGAATTTTTAATGTCAACAGATCAGTGAATAAATTTTGTAAATCTATTCTATGTACAAGAATCCACTCTTCCAGCCTGGTAATGCTGCATTTTAGCAATAGTTGTGGTATAAAATCAGACTTCAACAGGAATGCATCACTTAAAAGCAGTAAGAAGCAATGGTGTTTTCTTTGTGATAAATTGATTCTAAAGAAAAAAATCTTAGTAACCTTCTATATTATTTAGAGGAGAAGTGATCAAAGGAATAAACATTCAAAGAAATAGCATTCTTGTACATTCTGTACTGATGCAGTTACTGTCAGTAATGGTGAATACAACTGCTACCAAGGAATGCTGTGGAAATGCTTTTAAAACTCACATTTATAAATCTTTGCTGCAAGTTAGGAGAAGGAGAGTAAAAGGAAGACAGACAATTTTAAGAATAGCTGCTACTGCTTATGGTGGTTTAATTATACCACTACTTTTTCTTGTGCAGTGATGCTTTGTCAACACATTGCTTTTTACTCAGCCACTGGATGGGCAGTAAATTTCATTGCAATAATCCTGCTGTTATAAAAGAAAAAATTGGGTCATAATTTTCAAAATAATGTGTTCTGTCATATTAATAAAAATAAAAAATTATCTCTTTATTCTCAAGCATGCACCAAAAGGAGAGGATGTAGGAAGTCTCTGATTTAACACTTTGTCAACAGTGGTTCAATCTTCATCAGAATTTCACCGAGTCTTGTCAACAACAGTGAACACTATGGAAACCTGCCGCATGAAGGACAGAATTGTGTGTAGGCTTCAGATTATTTATTTCCTGGATGTAGGCTAACCAAGACAAACTTACTGTTTCTTAATGTTCTGGTGTTTCCCCGAGGTCTGAGAAACAAGCATGGCAATTTATAGGAAAACTCCAAAAGCAATGATTTGCATGACATTTCAAATGTCATTCGCATATTTTTTTTTCCTTTTAGTAATGCAGTCCCAAAATTCACCCTTCAACATCTTTTCTGGTGTGAAGATGGTATTTTTATTCTTTTGCTTGCAATACTCTCAAATTAATCAAAATACCAGACTACTATTTTAAAAGCTTTGTTTGAAATACTTAAAAATAATTTTATATTGAATCCAGTGACTCACATAATTCTTAATTTCCAGAAAAGCAACACTTTTTAAATTATAAGATATCAGAATTAACTCTCTGTGAAATAGAAAACCAGTAGAAATACTGATTATCATTCATAATTTTTTATGACTTTATTGTAAGTCTCAACATAATTAACATCTTTCTTAAAACAACATTTCATTTAATCTATAATAATATATTCATTACTGTACATGCAAAAATTTTTTTTTTAAATAAGGACTTTTTATTGTAAGTCTTGTATTTGAGGCTGGAAAAAATTTCAGACCTTTAATATTCTGAAAAACAGAAAAATATTGCTTGGGAATACTATAATATTTTTGCAACTCCTGTTATGAAGATTACCTGGTGCACAATTTTGGACATTTGATGTTGGTAATACCGAAGTCATAGAGTTCAGCAGTTCCATTTTTTTGAAGGGTGGTGAACCATTTGGCAAAACATTTCATTAAATTCATCTGTGCAAAGGGGATATAATGTATGTCTACCAGAGATTCTGTGTAAACTTTGCTTTGTAACTGATCTCAGCAGTACTGGAGACAGAGAAAAAAAAAAAGGCATGGGGATAAGTACTAGACAGAGTTGCCACATCTTTCTAAATGTTTTAATCTGTCTACCAGCAAGAAAGGAGTATTCAGGTCAAGGAGAGAAGCATTCAAGGATCCCCAAAACATCTTCAAAAAGCATCTCTTCTACACTTTTTACCTTGGCAGGATAAATTCTTTCCTCTTTTTGCCTTCCAAAGAATCTAGTCTGATTCTTCTGCCAGGTGCTAAAGAGAATATAGGTTTCCTAAGGAAATAGAAGTACTTAAGAATTTTAATGAAGTAAAAATAATATTTCAGAACTGCAGTACCAGCTGGATTGCAATAAAAAATCTAAGAAAATTCCTTCTTTATCGTAAAATTTGGGACAGTTGTTCATCTTTTAAGATGTGTGGGGAAAAAATGAGATAAATTAGTTGTTTTCCTTTTTTACCAGCTGTAACAGCAATCTCACTTTACCTTGAATGTGTCATTCATTGCAAGCTACTTGCTTTCAGTCATGGAGATTTATAATGGTGGAAAATCACCAGGGAACACCACTACTCATCTCTGAAATAACACACCATAGAGCATTGAAATTAATACCCATTTAGAATGTATTTAAATCCTATGTTTTTCTTGCAGCTGGTTTCCATACCAGTAGCTGAAGGTAGCCAAACATAATGTCCTTCTAACTTTGGCTAGGAAACTTATAGCAGAGGATCTTTAACACTTAAAGCAAATGACTCACAATGTTACAATACATTTATATTTTCACCTGTCCTGCAGCACATTCTTGCTCATCATTTAAACCATGTCATTTTCTGCCACTACCCCAGTTGTACGGACAATTATTTCTACTAAAGCGGCATGGCTACTCCAATAACAGCTTTAGGGATTGCACAAGAGTAGAGGATTGACTTCTGTGCTCTATGACTGTAAATGGACTTTATGTTGTAAGTTCAAGAATTTAAAAGAAAATTAAATATAAAACTCCCCACAATTTCTTAGTGATGTCATTGGCTTTATTAGTTGTTGACAATCCAACAGCTCAAGGTAAGCTGTCAACAGCAGCGAGATGGAAAGTTAAGAGAACTGACATCTGTTAAAATCCTTCCCATGATACAGCTTTTAATGATGACAACACAGATTAGTCAGGCTCTAAAATGTTTAGACATCATGGCTTCGCAAAAGTCACAATTTCCTCCCAGCACATTCCTTGCACTCTTAATCCTCTGTTAATTTATTCTATTAGATTACCTCAGAATTTTGATCATTTGGCCAGTTGAATGGTTTACAAACACTACCGGATTAAAGTGTAATCTGCTGGCACTCATGCAAATCCACCACAATTCTTTAGTTTCTTCAGGACTATCAGAACATTATGGCAAAACTACTTTTAACCTCTTTAATTGCATTTCAAATGACAAACCATGATCTGCAGTATCCTTGAATAAATTTTGAGTTTCTGGGTGAACCTTAAGAGCTACATCATTTACATATATATGTGTATCTATATATGCATGAGTAAGTGAGAGGATGTGTGTGACTGTGCATACATATAAGTATGGGCACATATATTTTTAATTTTAAGAAAATATTGAGGATTCTAAAATCAAAAATCACAGCAAGTAGTAGTATAAATACTTCTTTAATAGGCCTTATTCAAGTAATTTTTCCCATGAGACCTGAGTAAGACAACTACTCTCAGTGAAGTGATATGATGAAATTTAAGTCAGCATCACAGTCAACCACAAGAAGACTGCCGCAATTTTAGTTCTGTCAACTAGTACCTGTTGCACTGTCATCAAAATCAATATAGTCTTCTAGTTTGCAAATTATTTAAACATGTGCCCCAAAATGCATAAATTTCCTAAGCAAATTATGGTTATGTCTGTCTGGGGTGGAGTTAATTTTCTTCACACTGCTTGTACAGTTATGGGTTTTTAGATTTGTGCCTGAAGCAATGCTGGTAGCACACCAATATTTCAGCTGTTGCTGAACAGCGCTTGCACAACATCAAGGCCTTTTCTCACTCTGCTGCAGTTCCCCTGTGAACAGGGGGATATGCAAGATTTTGTGAGAGTACACAACCAGGAAGATAACCCAAAGAAAACAGATATTTCATGCCGTATAATGTCATCCTTGGCAATAAAAAGGAAAAAGAGGAGGAATTAGGAGGGTTTGCCATCTTTTGCTTGGGAGAGAATTAGTCTACTCTTGGAAGTAGACTAATAGTAGACTACTTTGTGGTAGACTACAAAGGCAACAGAGCCTTTGTATCACTGTTTGTTTTCTTTCTTTCTTCTTCCACTTCTTTTTTTATAAAATAATTTTTATCATGAACCATAAGATTTTTTTACTTTTTCTCTTCCTATGCTCTTCTGCTGTCCCTCTGGGGGCAGGGTAGTGGGTGAGCAGCTGCATGCTGCTTAGCTGCCTCAGGAGCTAAACGTACAACTGTTTAGTTACTAATGAAAATTTTTATTTTGCTAATTGCTATTTTCTATACTAGAAAAAAAGTCTCTCATGCTTTATTACTTATATTAAATGCAATATGGCTACAGTCAAAAAACTGGCCACCGGTTTGGAATAGAGCTAGGAGCTTCCAAAACCAAAAGATTATCCAATACAATCAAAATTTCACTTCTCTACCTTTCACTAGTGCATAATCATGGTACCAAGTGGTTAAGGTTTATGTTACCAGAGCAGGCATGAATTTCCCCAGCAATTTCACATTCAGTAGCAACACAGGTTTTTTATGGATGCATGTGGAGCAAAAAACTGGGAAGGGACACAGAAATTTTGTAGAAATGAACTGGAAAAAAAGAAAAAGTAAAGAACATGGATTTAAGAGAAAGAGGAATCTACAGGAATTCAGGACAGCAGGTAAACAGTCAGAGAACTACAATGGTTTTCTCTAGCATGTGTCCTGCTGATATATGAGTCCATTTCTTCTTACTCCCTATCACATGATGTAAGCTGTCATTGCCCCACCAATTTAACAGTAAATACTACTCCCAGAAGGAAGTAGATCTTCAGCTGTATACTCTCCTGAGGTCAATATATTCACTGAAGGCAGTGATTGTGGAGGTAATGTTTTAAAAAAACACTTCTGTATAGTTACAAATTTTCTGATGAAAAAGCAAAATACAAATATTTCAAACCAGCTTTCTCATTTGAACAGTAAGCTCAGATTTAGATTAACTCCAAGCAATTTTTTTCTATTTGTAGAGCTCTTTCAATTTATTAGTAATACAGTAGAGACTCTTCACTTTAAACAAAGAAACTGCTGAACAAACACAGGGGGCAGTCACCAGCTTCAAGGCTCATGCCAGCTTTCCCACCTTCACACGTCATTGCAATCAGATGCTTATGTATGGGCTCTTAAATCTCTGAAATACAGAACCTATATTCATAAGCTATGAAGGTCTGAGTCTGTATATGGAAATAATTCAAGTATTTTGGAGAATATTTCACAGTAAAATCAATGTATAAATCACATTATTTTCATTGACTTTGGGCTTCTGTTTTTTTACCTTAAAATACAATGCTTCTGAAATGAAGGTTTATAACTGCAGGTCATTTGAAAGTCTTATCAAACACTAATTTAATCTTCATGATGCAAACCATTTCCATATTCACACACACATATGCTAAATACAAGTTTCCTTTACAGGTCTAAATATATAAATGCAAATCTTGAATATTTGTCTGAGCTACTTTCTTATGTCTGGTATGTCCAATGTCAGTAAAACAGAAATCTTTCCTTAAAAAAGCAATATTTTTTTCCATAGCAAAAGGGATATTGCATTTCTTTTGAATATTAAGCTTTGTTTCATTATATTTAAGCAAATAGATAATTATGGAATAATTCCATGCTAATTTATAATTACATGTATGTATAAATTATGTCAACATCAAGTTCAGTGAAATACGTATTTCAATGTAAATAATGGGATAAAGTGGAAGGTTAATTAAATATATGATTGTAGTCAAAAGTCTCCTATCTTAGAGAAGAAAGACAGGAAATACATATTGGTAGCACCATTCTGTTTTCATCTCTGCACTTTCTGCTCTTCTCCTCGGTTGTTCTTACTAATTTTCGATGACTTGACTACTAGTCCTTCTTATCTGTGTGTACTCTTTTTTCCCCTCTGTTCTCTGGCTTTTTTGTTGCAAGAACCAAACCCCCTCATAATTTATTTTCCCTCTGTATTACCATATACCAACAGGTGTGGCAAGAAGAAGACACTCAACACTTAAGTCCAGCCTGGCCAGTAGGGACGAATCTTTATAGTTCTTGTGCAAAACAAGACTGTATGACATTCTGATTACTCTGGATAATCTTCAGAACACCTTGAAAATTTGACTCTTTCTCCATTACTAGACATCTCAGCTTGAGGTTCTATCTTGGATCTGGATCTTAATTAATCCACAGTAACAGCAAACACTGTAAAGTTCCTCTTGACATTATTTTCCTCTTTTCATTTTTTTCAGATCCATTCATTGTATGATAAATATGTACTTAAGATGATAATGTTGCAAACATTATTTCAGTGGGGTAGGGTCAGGACAGTAATGCATAGAAATTTGCCTAATAGAGATGTACAAAAGCTTCCAAACTTGTTTCCTGATATTTCTGAGAAGATATTGAGCCATCTTTGAATAATTTCATAATGTGGTAAAATTTCATTTTCATTGAATACTTTCAATTGATTTCCTTATAAAAGATGACGTAAAGTTTGGTCAAGCCTAGGAAGGATACAGTTCATAATTCTCTCTTGCTTTTTCTTTCCTTCCTCTTTCACCATGCTTGTGTCTTTTGTGTAACTCACATTTACCCCCATGTCCCTGCCTTCCCATTATTCCTTACTGCACCAAATACATGAAAGACTTAAAATGCAAGGTCCTAATGACAAAAGCTGAATCCACCAATAGAGAACAACTTGCTGCAAGGTTTGCTTTGCCTTTCCTGCTCCAAATTCTGCACCAGCAGAATGGCATTTAGAGATTTGGTTTAGATTTTTCTGTTCATTCATAGTTCATTAGACCTGTGATCTTGCTTGAGAAGACAAAGAGTCACAAGCTTTCTTTGTCATTTTTAGAAAGTGATTTTTCATAAGGACATCTAGACTGTTTTATTTTAGAACTCTAACCATGTAAAGCATATTAATTTCAAACATTTACTAGATTCTTGTTCAATAGCATAAGTCTGTATCTGACCATTTTTGCCTAAGTTAGCTAGGCCATACAAACAATTCAATTTTGAAAAGTAAGGAACTTGAGCAGACCTATTATAAATAAGACCTTTACAAACCCTATATGCCCTAGATTTTAGAAGATTCCTTCGGGCTTATGGTTTCACAAGGAATTGTGAAGAGAAAGCTGTGGAGGTCTAGATTATTTTGAAAGTCCAATAGATCAGAAAAACAAATAGAGAGCTGAGGAATGTTCCAGCTTCTTAATAACTTTTTATAGTACAGAGGAGTTTTATGAGAGAAACACCTTCTGTTCAAATGTTTTAAAACATAGGTGAAAAAAACTGAAGGCAGTCCTCATTCCAGGTCTTTTTTAAGTCTTTATTTTGATAAATGTTGTCTTTTTTTTTACATCAAATTGTGAGTGATTATGATTCAGTTGATGGCTGACTCTATGTTGATAAAAAAGGTCTTTCCTGTCTAGGTTGTTCAAACAGAATGAGAAATCATCAGCAACTGAGAAAACCCAAGTCATACAGACCCCCTCAATGCTATAGGAAGGAATATACTCAGCCTAAAGAGTAGACACACACACACACATATGAAAAACCAAAACACCAAAAAAAAAACCTAACAAAAAAATCCCCCCCAAACAAATAAAAAACAAACCCTGTACCATTTCGGTAACAAGGGACAACAATTTTGAGAGGGGAAAATAACTAATTAGTGGCACATCATAATTTTTACAAGACCACTGAGGCTGGCATTCAATGAATGTTTAAAAGTCCTGATAATTCAAAAATAAATACTCCCTGTGAAGGCTTCTATTATGCTGACATATAAAGACATTTATACCATTTATTGTAAGTCAAAGCATTGTGGGAATACTGTATTAATTACATATCTGAGTGGAGTGCCTTTGGAGGTCACACAAAGCTGCTAATATTTTATGCATTTTGAAATATGTCTCACTCAAGCATGACCACTGGCCCTTGGCCACTTATTGTATGACATTTTCATATCCCCTCCCAATAAGAGGATCCCCAGTTATGCACCATCTTCCAGTAATGAAGTTTACCATCTATTTTAGTCTGAATCTAAATCATGCTTCTGAACATTTTACCTGTATGAATTTGATAGGGAGATGTACAGATGCACCACATCTATAAATAGCTCAAATATATCTAAGCACAATGGAACAAAAGACGGAATGTGTTTGAATATTGCAATTCTAAAAGAACAGCTGGTGAAACTCAGAGTTTTTGGGACTCAGTCCAAAGCCTACAGAACCTAGTGGAAAGACTGAAGTGTCTCAAAGATCTAATTTCATTGCCCTGATTTATACCATAATTGTATAAACTGGCTTATGATGCAGTCAGAAGCCATTAGAGGCTGATTTGAAATCTGGCCTCTGTTTGCACTGCCCCTTTTCAGGAAGCTTGACCAGGGGTTTGAGTTCAGCAGGACATCTGACTCTGTGTTGCTGTATATGCTTGTTTGGGTCTGTATGGGTCTATATAACAACCAGGGTCAGAGCACAACTAGCAGAGGCAGCCAGTAGATGTAGCAGTTTGCAAAGCAGTTTCTGGGTGCTGCTTCTTTGCTGTGTTCTTGAGTTTCTGTGCTCTTTGTCAGAAACCTGGGAACTTCTGAGAACCTTCAGAAGGACATGAGGATGCTTGCTGCTGCCAGGTAGGACTAAGGATCAGATATGGCTTCCTCTAGTTTGTCTTCCTGTGACGAACTTTGTCACCTGCCCTTTGTCAAAGGCACAATTTTTTTTTTGTCATTGACTCTCAAAGTAGGTAAAAATAATATCTACTTAGGTGGCGTTTACTGGTACTTAATGATTGAAGCACTATCTTAGAAAAAATGTATGTTATTATAAAAACAATAAATTCAGTGACACAGTGAATTGTAGCTGGACTGTAAATGAAAAATTAGAAAGGAGAGAGCTCCTCCCCCCGCCACTGAAGTATGCTCATTACTTTGTTTAACCCACAACATTTAACTGTAACAATTTAAGGTTTACAGATAAAATTATTTTACCAATTGGATGTGAACAAGTGTCTCAAGTACTCTGAAAAATAAATTATATAATGATTTTTTTAAAAATTAGTATTTTATAACCTATAAGAAATTCACGGTCTTGTTTTTGTTTCATGCATTCATCTTCTCTTTACTGACAGAGGATATTTTTATAGGGAAGGAAACTTCCACTTCGTGTTCTAAAATGACTTTAAAGATTACTTGTTAGTAAAGTTGCTGGTTTATATAAGAACAGTAACACTGTGTCTGCTAGGTCAAATGCTTCACCATGCAGGTAGTAGTTATCTATGTAACAGATAACTATTTGTATGAAGACTTGTTGTCTCTACCATAGAAAATGGTCAAAGCAATCCTCAACATACTAGAAATCTCATTTCCACAGCTTTAGAAATAAATGTTTGAAGAACAAAATAAAAAGATTGATGTGCTTCATTCTACTGGAAGACAGATGCAGATGGAAACTGCAGGAAGGGTGTTAACACCTTCGTCTTAAAGAATGAAAGAGGAAACAGGGATCCTTAGTTGTAGCTGGAATTCTTAATCCTTTCCTGTTTGTTGCTGAAATGAAGACCCTCTAGAGAGAATCATGGCATGGGAAGATATGTCTGAGGAAATTATACACAACTCTAGCGCTTTTGAAAACTCATGTATAGAAGGGCCCAATATGAGGAAGGATTAAGAAAAATCCACAGTGAGGATAAATAATAACAGAGAATCATTCACAAAAATATAGGCACAGCTGTTTAAAAATTGGCATTTGCCATCCTCATCATACCAGCAGATGTCAGATTTTGTTAGGCAGCAGTTGAAAGCCCTAAATAATCAGAGGTCGAAATATCGAGAGTTTACATTACTACCTGTCTTGCATGCTTTGACTGCCAAGCATTTCCAATGCAAATTATCTCAAGTAGCTGAGTGAGGTAACCTCCACTGTATTTTCCTGAGAATGAAGCAAAATGACACTAGAGAAGAGTTTGAAAAATAATTTCAAATTTTGACGTGATTTAGAACCTGAGCCTCCCTGAAGAGGTTCTCTTCTCTTGGAAGTAAACCGTGCTCAAGGTGAAGCTCTGTGCATCACCTGGGTCAGGGTAAAGATTTGGACTCACTCTTTTATCTGAGACCCAGAATCAAACAACCTCAACTCTGAAATTTGAACAAGATAATCAACACCAGCATTTTTGTCCAGTCAAGTTTGGGGTTTTTTAATGAATTCAAGGGGTTTCTCATTTGACATGCTATGTCACTTTCAGTCAGTAACTGTAAACCTGCTGACTTTTGAGCTGATGTCATGTACTTTTTATGATTCTATCTTGCATGCAATAAAATAGAAGTTTTATAGTGAGTTTAGTAACATTAAAATTTATATGTAAAAAAACCCCGACTCCAACTATAAACTACCTTTGCCAAAGAAGGAACATTATATATATATATATAAAACAGAGAAATTTTAAGATGCTTCCCTTTTTATTACTGACAAGCACCTGCAGCATACATAAGACACTATTTCCATTTTTCTCATTTCAGTATTTCCTTTATTTTCATAATCCTTGAAATAATTTAGATTTCTCTGATATCTGTTGTAAAATTTGTACCACTTCATTACAATTATCCAACAACAGTGATGCAAATTTTAAGAGTTATAATCCTGCTTTTTCTTTGTGGACAGAAGCACTTTCGATTCAAAATAAATAATTAATTCAGTGTGATGATTTAGTTATCTTTCACTTCTTTCCTGACACTTGCTCAAACCCCTTCTTTTTTTGAGAAACTGTTAGCAATCTGAAGATCTTAACCTGAAAATAGAAAGTAATGAATCCTCACCACAATGTTCCTTACTTAGAGGTGTTTCACAAGTTACTGAAGAGTAATCTAAGGGGATTTATTTTAATTTTTTTAATTTATTTTTTATTGAGGGATAAGATGGAGACCATATAGTTTGGCATCTGTTCTCAGAAATTTCATATGAGATGTTCAAGTTCCATATACACAATAATTAGTGAAGCAACTCAAGGTCATTGCTGTAGTGTACAGATTTTATGGAGTGATAAACTTAGAAGAATAACACATAAATTCTCATTTCCAAATCTCATATCTTGGCTTTACAAAACTCAGAATATATAAGAGATAAAACTTTTAGGTGCCATGAGGATGCAGAGTAGTTGATTCCAGCTGTTAAGGAATGCTGTTTTGATTCTAAAAACCTGAAGTTACAAATTTCTCTTTGAACATGGACCCTGCTGTGTCCATTAAGTTACTGTAGCTTCTGCAATTTTCAGCATAACTTTGTCAAGGTAATTCTTGTTTGACTTTTTAAATCAGTTCAGCTGCTTCTTCTTGGTTCTGCTACTAATATATTGCTTATTGAGGACATACCTATTTTAGGCTGCTATTGAGATATTGCACATTCCAGATCATTATTTCAATAGAGTAAGTAGGAGAATGAAATGGATTGTAAAGGCAAAAAACCAAACCAAGACAAATCAAAAAGAAAAAAATCCACAAAAACAAATAAGCACAAACAACATCAACAACAAACAATAAAACAAAAATTCTCATGCAATTTGGTGGGGCTCCCAGGGAGATTAACAGAATATGTTTGTCAATTAAGTGTCATGCTCTCTGGGATAGAGAAGAACAACCTATCCTCTAATTAATTCACTAGATCTTTCCTTTCCATGATCAGTCCTGTCAAATTTCAGATTTTTCAGATTTTGGCATGAAGGTAATGGCAAATATTCATAAATAAAAAATTAAATTTTCTCCCTCCCTTTTTGGCTCTTTCCTTTGAGTAGAAAAGAGAGAGAGAAGGCAGGGAGGGGGAAGACACCCTAAAAATCACATGATGGAAATAGAAAAAAGAAAAATATGAAGAGGATAACTTTTGCATCTTTTTATTACTTTGTTTCTATTTTCACTTGAACAACAATTTTATAGTTTACTTTCTCTGCCTTTTATCTGAATTGAATCTGTGCTAGCAGCAGAGCTAGATGATTTGTGTTCTTATCAAGAAAATGAGGATAAGAGAATAAGAATAGAAAAAAAATAAATAAAATAATAAAATAGAAAAAAAAACCTGATAAAATGGAATGTCATGAGTTTGGAAATACTAGTGCTTTTTCTCCTTACTCTTTACAAAAACATCCAAAGAACTGGTTTTTACTAGAACTTGTGCAAATTAGCATGCTTGATTTCCAGCATACTGGTTAACTATTTTTTTTACAGTGGAGGCATGAAAAATATAGATGAGAAATTGCCTAATTGGAGTGTGGAAGGGAAAGGTCTGGGAAAGGTCTGTTAGTAAGCCCAGTAAGAGTATGCATTGTTTATGAGTCTGTCCTAAAAAAAGTATACTAAAGATACTAGGGGTGGTGACAGTTTGAGAAGTGTCCAATGATAAAATGGAGAAAAAAAATTGCAAAGCTAATTGCAGCTAGCTAATCTACATGGCTACACTGCCTTGTTCAAGAGTTCATTGAGACGACAAACCACTATTTTAAAACTCTTAATGTATTTAATGTACCAAAGACTTTAGTGGGCATGTTAGAACTAATGTGAAAGTAAAACCTGAATTTTCTTCCCTAAATGAATGCTTTCTCCTGAGCAACAGCTAAAGGAGTGTAAGGAGAGGAGAGATGGATAAAAAAGACATCTGCAAAACCATGAAAATGAATCTGTGTATCGTGGTCTCTTGGTAGTTCAATAAAAATCTGTTTTGTAATGTGCTTCATTTAAAATAAGCAAACTGAAAATGTCACATATTGAATGAGCTATGTTGCTTGGACTGGTAAAACAAAAAAGTTAAGTATGATAAAAAAGTGAAGGTGTCTTTCTGACAGGCAAGTGCACGTTGGAAACCATATGAGATTACCTAACTCAGGTACTATCCTTTCAGCTGGTTTGCTAATGATAATTCTAATTTTTTTTCACATCCAAGCAGGGAATATCCATTCCAGGCTAATTTTCCTTCTTTGAGATGCAAACCCCTAGAGTATTCTAGCTTTAACACAGACTTAATTCATTCTAAAGTGCTTACTTTATTTGGATATTGCCTATTTAATCAACTACTGCAATAGCCTGTATTTGAACAAATTGCAAGGGGAGAAAAAAAAAGCAAACTTCATTCTGATTTTTTTGTCTCTGAAATGGTTTTTGTTCAGTGTCTGACCTATAGAATATGTCAAAACTGAATAATTTATGTAACAAAACAAAGACAACAAGGTCAAAAAAGAAGTATGATTTTTACTATAGAAGACATTCAGGGACATGATAGTATGAGAGACATGTTCCTGAATATTAAGGAGGATTTTTCTTTTCTCCTTATTTGTCTTTGCAATTAAATGAGCTCAAAGATGTGAAAAAATACATTAGATTCCAGAAAAAATTAAATTTTTAGTGCACAGTAGGTAGGAATTAACTGCTTTCTTTGCTCCTTGGGATTTTCTGTGGACCTCAGGGAAGGAATGTTCTAGGAAGTTGCCTTAGCAACACTGTACTTTAATAATTGCATTAGTCTGAAACTGAAAAGCCCTCAAAATCTATAGAAAATAGTGTCCACAAAACCCCCAAATTTATCACCTGTAGAGATGTGGTTTTTTTCCCTAAATCTTGGGTTTTTCTCCTTCTCTGACAGGATTTGGGTAGGTGCCTTCACAGAAGTTCCTTGTCAGGGGAGGTGGACAACATTCCATATTAATTAACATTCCATATTAATGCATCCTTTATTTGACCTCATTCTCAAGATATGGCACAGAACACAAGGACCAAGTTCTGGTTCATCAGCCTTACCTCCAAACCTACCACAATGAAATTGCGAGAGAACGGGATTGTAGGAATGGCTTTCTCTTTGCTTGTGGAATAAGATAGAAACCTGAAGGGAAAACAAATTCCACCTGTACAGAGGAAAGAGACATTTCCTTTAGACTCCGATGTTTAAAATGTTCCCTTGACAGGTAACTCAGAAATAATGCCATGGTGACCAGCAGTTGATGGTGCAGGCATGTGGTACCAGATTGCCACCACTTCAGGGTCAGCCATCCTGAGCTCATAGATCAATCCTGTTTTCACATAAATTAGAGAAAGATTAATTTGTAATATTTCACTCTAAAATCATATGCACATATGTACACTATTATCATTTTCAGTTAAAAATATAGTTCATATGTATGTCTATAATTTTACTGCAAAATTAAGATAAAATAAGAAATGCTTGCTTATAGAATTGGTCTTTGTTGTCAAGCCATTCTGTCAACACCAAAAGCTTGCCTTTCTTCTTTTAATTCTGCCTTTTAGAATCTCTTAGTGAAAATGAAGCAAAGCATTTTATTCTTCACAAGTTTTGTTCTCTTCCATTTTGCAAAAATTGCATTTTCCATCCTCTTCTCTGTGAGGCATGGACTACAGGCAATGGAATATTTACTCACCTGCTTCGTGAGTAAATAAACATAAACAATGAGATCAGCAATGATGAAAATGAACCTCTGGAAACAGAGCTTGTTAATTATCATTTTCCATCATCTGAAAATCTAGATTTCTCTCAGAAAAAAAAAAAAATTAATATTATTGCCATGTTATATGTAAATGCAAGAATTACTTAAATTTTTTTTGTTGTCGGTTAAGGTTCTGATTATATAATACAAGTTTTCATGAAATATAGATTGTGCTGATTGAAATTCTTTATCAGTTGCTAGAGTCAGAGGCTAGAACATTTGACACCTAATTTTGCTAGCCTTTTTGATTGGTTAAGAAGATAAATGATTTGACAGATCAGGAAGATGTTTGAATATGAATATTGACAACAAAGCAAGAAGCATCACTTTAAAGTAAAACCTTGGTTAAATTCTACACGTGTGTTTGTGAATATGCACTTGAATTTCCAATCCCAACAAACTACCACTCAATTTTATTTTTTCTACTGACCAATCATAAATATATTTGTTTGTAGTTATTTTCAAGAAATAGCTGCCATAGGTATTGCAGTATCTTACCTGCAAATAAAATATATAAATTGTACATGTTTTTATAGGTCAGAGTCAAAAAGAATTCTTCATGATTCAAGAAAATGTGAGGAGTTTAAGAAATAAAAACTTATTGTAATGTCAGAAGATTTGGAAGCAGGACTATAGACAAGCTTAAAGAAAACAAAAGGTCATCTATTTGATCCCTCTATGTCACCTATATTTCAATTTTACCTACATTTTTATGAGAGTTAGTTAAGCTCTCCAGGCTATATAAGTACAACACACTATAAAATCTAAAATATCTGAATGTAATATCTGAAAGATTCATTTTATATACATAATACATATTTTATATATCAAAATAGAATATCTAAAAATTTTATTTATTTTCCCTTCAGGTAGATAAGTACAAATAGGAATCCATTTCGTTTTATAAGAATATTCACTTTTTTTTTTTTTTTTTTAATGTACAGATATCCTCACTACTGTATCTTCAGTTTTCAAATCTTACTTTGACATTGTCAGGGGGAAATAATTTGAATTTCTGATTCAGTGTTCTCTGAGTTTTAGTTATATTTTTGAGATTTCCAGTAATATTGCCACTTATTCAAGAAAACTTTTTATTCTGAAAACATGCATTGCATTAACATTGTAATCAACTGAAATCATAAACCCTGGAAACCCAGGAGTATTGATGGAATTTTTCAACGTCAAAAAAGTTGGAAGATAACAAGAAACCTAAATCTCGCTTTTTTGTTCTAAACTATATTTTACTTTAGACTGATGACGCATAAACCTATTTTTGAGATAAATTATTCACATAATTTGGGCTTATACTGAAGTAGTCTAGCCGGAAAGAAAACATTTCTGTGTCTTGAAGATAATTTGTATAGCTATTGAAACCTTAGGTAGTGCATTCCCTGTTTAAGCACGTGTGTATTCCAGAGATGCACATAGCACAGATCCACAAGGACTTTCCTGCCTTCACTCATAACGGCAGCACACAGGAATCTTCAAGGTGCAGAATTAGACAAAGACTCTGTGAACAGCTCTTTAGGAGCAAAGGGTTAAAATCCTAAGATATGGTGAGGAGGGAGTAGTTTTGTTCAAAGTGACCTTGCACCTTGCTGCTAAAAATGTTGGTGCAGGAAAACTCCATTTATTATGCCTAGTGTTGCTCATCCTCTGCTTCTTTTAAGAAGTAGAATTTGCATGTGGAGATAACACACTCTCACAGACAGGCTAGAGCCTCGTGCTGGGAGAGAGATCACACAAGCACAGCCTTGAGATGGACTGTGGGTGCACACAGCCCTTTGATCTGTTGGGGCAGGCAGTGCCCCCCTTCTGCCAGGATGAGCTGAGCCTGGCAGCGCTGGTGTCCCCATGCCTGTGCAATGGAATAAACCTTCTCCCTGCATTTCAGCTGTGGCTTGTTGGTTGCCTTGGTTACCTGAGTGCATTGATTCACACATGGACTGAATCCCTCCTTTCATCTGTTTCCTCTTGTGTCCAAATAAACACTGTATATAACATGCATATGAATATTTGACATATGCCCTTAGCTTTTCAATACCATAGACGATGTTTAACAGCATGGTTAAAACCACCTTTTCTTAGGGAAAAAATGTGAGCGAAATGTAGGATGCAATATTGACAGTCAAGTGACAGACAGAAAATCAAAATCAGGCTACTGATTGTATATATAATCAGGCTACTGATTATATATACAGTATACTGATATACTGTATATATACATTTAGTACCCTGTAATAGTAATAGTCTTAATAGTATTGAAAGAAGTTTATATAATAGAAATAAACTGCTTGCAATGTGAAAGGGGTAATTTCCATCCAAATGGGATGGAATAAGATATAACTGCTCTTTTCACTGTTTGGTGGATCAAGTAGATTTTGAAATATTAAACCGCATATATTTCTTGTGTAAGAAAACCAGGTTCAATACTAATACATGGGAAATTCCAATCAACTGGCTATTATAGCATAGGTAATTCTTTCCTTTTTTTTCTGGATTCAAATGTGTAGGACTACATGAGCAGCAGATCTTTAACCAAATTGTTGTGAGACATTTTCCCACTTGTTTCTTGACCAAGGATAAGCTTGTCTAAGACAAATTCAGAACTTTCTCTGCTGGGGTTTTTGAGCCAGTTTTTCTTTCCTTAGTTTCTGATTCATGCCTTGGAAATATGCCTCAAGTTTTGATTGAGTTCCAAGAGAAACAGGCAGACTTTTTGAATCCACAGGTTAGTAAATCAATATACGAGCTCCTCTCTAGGGGGACCATGTAGAAAGAAATAATCTATAGGCATAGATATAATTATCCCAGTCCCTGCTGATACCTGGAGTCCTTAACCTTAATCAGCGCATATGTCAGGAGAATTTCAATGTTTTATTGTCTACTTATCTCCTTTTGGCAATGGCACTGAGTTTAGGCTTCAAATTAATTTGTTTGGGTCTTGCAGCTGCCTTTGATACAATTAGCCATGAAGCGTTACTGATATACTGTTTTGTAAAGTATGCCAGGAATAGACAAAATAGTGCTCTGTTCTTCCATTCTGAGAAGATGAGAACAGCTGACCAGAGAGACACCCACACTGACACTGATCTTTAAAGTGGAATGGTAATGCTACCATAAATTCATACTTTTGGTATTAGTAAGACTAAGCTCATATTTTGTTGAATTGAATTGATGTTGGGAAATTATAAACAATGTGGAACATAAGTTTGAGCCACTAGAGGCCTGTCTGAACTGTCTGAACTGCCAGTGCTTCATGGGAGTTCTATTTGTTTGCTGTACCTTCATTTTCTATTCTGACCCTATGATTCTGGCTTCTTTGCTACACAGCTGACTATAGACATAGAAGAGGAAGATGAGTAACACAGCATCATATTTAAAGCTCCAGAACAGTTTAGATGTGGTATCAAACTATCTTGAATAGAAATACCTCTGTTAAATATACAGTAACATTTGAATTCTAGATTCTTCAACTCTAGAGAAAGAAAATTGCCTGATACAAATATGAATATTGAGAGTTTTGGGGCAACTGTGTATCTCCCCCAAAAAACCCAACCAAAAAGAAAAAATAATAAAAAAAAAGGGCAGGAAATTTCCAACTAGACATGCTCTTATTACTTCAACTATTTGTCTCAGTTTGTACATTTTATCTAGTCTTTTTTATGTTTGATTGACAGTGTGTTACTAAGATTGGAGGAATGAGATGACAGAATGACTTAAAAAGAATTTTCATCAAGTGCAAGAAAGAGCAGCTAAAGTAACTGCTATATATTGTAACCAGTTTGCAGGTAGTTCACAACTGCAACTTAATGTGTTGAGGTTAATCTGCCCATTCATAAATGCATTAGGCCTGGTTACCTTACAGGCTGATACTTTTTTCCAGGCAGATGAGATAATTTGAAATATTAAAGTTAAAACATTCTGAGAAAACTGAAGAAACTAGAAGTGATAAAGTTAAAAGATTACTAAATGAAGTTTGAAATATTCTGTACTGTTAAAACAGCAATACAGAATAGAAAATTTCAGAAAAATAGTTTTTTAAAAATCTTTAGAACATTGTGTATTGGGAAGGGATATATCTGTATACTTTTACAGGATTCTTTTTTATGTTTAGCTATTAAGCAGACCAGCAGCAGGGTGGTCTCTGCATGAGGTCTTTGTTTCCTAACTCAGTAATTTGGTATTCAAATCAAATCATATTTAAATACTTAGTTGCTCAACCTCATTTTATTTGAAAGGGAGTGAAAGGAATATAGATGTAGGACAATTCTGAGTTTGAAGCAATTTAGAAGATTCTTTTATGAGGCGTGGTTTTGAATATTTGACATAACCGTTGTTTACAGGTTGTAGAGAGAGTACACTTCCCAACTCAGCAGTAGATGAATGAAAGGTCTTTCTGAGCTGGTTTAAGTTTGTATGAGTTTCTGAGACAAATGATATGTATATATTAGAATTACTGATTCATGTTAATGAAAGAAAAAAAGGTTTTACCATAAGTCAAAATCCATTATACAGTCTCTAAATTCCAAAATGGTTAAACAAATAATATTTTACTATGTTTGATTTAAGACTTTAATAGAATGGCTACATTATTCCTGTCTTTTTTCTCTTTGACATTCTGAGTCTATGATATCATCATTGGAATGATAGACAGCAGTACTATAGATCTTCAGAAAAGGTGGAAAATTACTTAGCTGTTTGGTCACAGCAGGAAAAAAGAATTCTTCAGGTCAATTCTGAGAACACCTTGCTTTCAAATAAGAAAGGCATTGATTAAAAGGAGACCAAATATCATCAAAACAATCCAGAAATACTGGGATGGATTCAAAAGAGCTATTAGAGAGAGGAAACAAAGAAAACTACAGCTGGGAACCTGTTGGACAAGAGATAATACAAGCAGCAGGAGAAGAGAGAAGGAAAACACATAAGGAGAAAATAAAGCATTAAAAAGGAGAAACATAAAAGTGAGGATGAAACAAGGAGATGACGGCAGAATATTTGACATTGAGGGGCAGGATCTGAAGAGACTTCTGAAAGGTCAGGCTTAACTCCCTTCCAAGGCTAAGTTTGCTATGGTAAAATATTAACTAAGAGGGATGTCTAGGCAATTCCAAAACCAAAAGGAAAACAAACAAGAAACCATCAAAACCGCCCAGAATAAAACTGAAAGACAGTGCTTTTAAGAGGTAAAGCTGGGGTGTAAATTTTTTAAGGTTTAATATGATTTCAGTATAATTCTACGATGAAGTTTTTGCTTTTAGAAAAAAATATCTGTCCAGTTGTGATTAATTCTCTCTACTATTTTTTTCTTTATTTTTTTTACTCTAACAATATGCTTACATTCCTGGATCAAAAGGAAGGATTAAAAAGCATAGGGACTTTAATATTTAATTTTACTTATTTTCTACTTTTTTCATATCCCCAGGTTTTGTAGAGAATTATAAAGCAATTCTTTTTTCTATATATTCTACGGAAAGAATAACGGTAATGCTATAGGTTATTTTCTTCTGAAGCACATTAGAGACTGCAGCAATATGTGGTGGTCTAACTCCTCAGTCATATCTCAATTTTGTAGACTTGACAAGCCAATCCTAGTAGAATTGACTAATAGTGTTTCAATTAAAAGTTATACTAAGAAACGTTATCATTTCTGCCTTTCCTATAGTCTCTTGTAGGAGGTGAACAAGAGCAAGGCATATGCTATTAAGAAACATTTCAAGGGATTTTGATACTCCACAGTATGCATTCCAGTCCTACACTTTAACTAACACAATTTGTTAGTCATTTGACTTAAAGTAGTCATCTGCAGTTAGGGCAACCACTTTTCTCATTATAGACAATTGCATTTCATTTCAACTCCATTTTATCTCAATTCAGTTGGCTACTCAAATATGATTTTCTAATCCACCTTTTATGGAATTAGAGATACTTCAATATGTCAAAAGGCATAGGCCTTATCTGAAATAATTTAATTCTCAGATATTTATGTGAAGAATTATTCCTTTTCACAAGAAAAGTCTTTACAAGACTGAAAGAGGTCAGCAAGGCCCATTATTCCTCATCCATATTTTCAGAGTTCTTCACTCACTGCTTCACGTAACTGTCATACACAGGTCTATTGCAAAGTGATTATCAGGGTTCTTACTTTCTTTTTCATTTCACAACTGTACTCATAACAAAAATTTCATCAAACATCAGACAGCTCTTTATGGACTAAAAATGATACTGAAAGGAAAGGCATCGAAAGCCTATAAAGAAATTGTCTATCACATTACTTCTCCCCCAAGGAAGAGCCTAATTTTGTAGAAAATACTGGAGAAGAAAGACTGTTTTATTGCAGCCTAAGTTTACAGGACCTTTTGTAGATGGATACTGCCATCTTTCCTAATCAGATCCACCTCGCTATCATCTTGTCTGACTCCTGTTTCTCTTTACTTCCTACACCTGACTCTGCACTAGCTGGTATCATGCCTGATATCTATGGTTTACCCTCATTATTCCTTGCTTTCCCCTATTCTGAATTCTTCCAATGACTACTCAACATAAACACTGATTTCTTAGGAAAAAAAAAATTCTGTCTTTTCTACAATCTCCACTTAAGTTGCTACCGACCAAAGAGTCAGGACAAGCTTGTATGTTGCTGCTATCATTATTAGTCTTCATTTTGGAGGTTCTTGTGATACAGCCTTGCACCAATTAGAAATAACATGCATGTAGAATGGTTAAAAATGTAGACATTGAAGTTCTGGATTAAACAATCAAGCAATTACAGCTTTCTTCAATTTGAGGATTTTCAAAGATAATGAAGACACTAAAGTAGCTCTGAATAACAATTTTTTTTACTCAGGGTGGTTTTACAAAGGTGGTTTCCCCACAGGGACTGCTGACACCAGGCAAGCAATTTTCTTAATAGCTGTGGTATAGGAGTCATATAGGCGTATCAGTGATGAAATTCCAAGAAATGTAGCTAACCTCCAAAGGCAGTAGCAACTTCCCTGCAAAACAGCCAACATGGAATTATGGCATCTACTCTAAGTCTCAAGGTGGACATTTCCCTGCAGAAGCACTCCTGGCCTCTCACCACACGGAAGATGCGAGGGATATGAGCTTCCTCTTTGCCCAGTTCTGCTTCATTCACTGCTTGCTGGGGAGCTTGTAAGTCACACATCCACTAAAAAATAGACAGAAAGATTATTTTCAGGAAGAAAGTGAAAAAGAAAAAGAAAACAGACAAAAAAAATCCAAACAAATATTAACTGCTTGATTTGCGTAAAGGTGTGGTTTGCAATAAACTCGGTAATACTGTGATGGAAAACAGCTGGCACTATTATGAACTATATATTTTGTAGGAAAACAAACTTTTCCATATCAAAATGTATAAACAGCATTCCATCAATTTATCTGGAACTTTCTGTCTCCCCTTCACTGATGGTTTATGAGGCAGCCATCTCTCAGTCCTTTTGGTTTCTTTCCACAGGCTTGCTCTCCTATCCTGGATGAATGACAGGAAAGACATTTTCCTGTGTTTTCAAACCAAGACTTTCCACTACACCTCATAGTTTTCTGTCTGGTGGTCAAAAGCATGAGCCACCGAAGTAGGCATTGCAGATTCTCTGATATGCACTGGTCTATTGAAAGGATTTTTTTTTAATGTAAGCAGATAAAGGAGAATTTTTTCTATTTAAAATGAATAAATAAATGCACTTTGATAAATTTGTCTATGTATGTCAGTGGAAAATACGGCTTTATGGATATTATTGAAGAATGAGCTTCTCTGCATACTTGTGACTATTTGCCCAGCAGGTACTTCAGGCTGACATCCTCATCAGTGATGATGATTGATATTGCTGACAAAGAGTGGATGTTTTCAATATGCTTTGTTTCTTTCTCTTAAATGAAAGTCTTTTGAGAGCTTCAGCTTTCTAGAAACTTGAAACTTGTCATAGAAACTTGTCACAGAAACTTGTCTGGAATACTACATGTACAGTGGAATTCTGCAAGCTATTTTCTTTAAAAAGTACATGGACAGGAGTTGAACCAAAAATTCTGGGGATCAATCTCAAAAGTATTCCTAGCAAGTTTTAAATTACAATGCACTTAAACCTGAGTCTTTTCTATGACACTGTTTGTTTACTTGCACAAAAAAAGTTGTTAATTCTTAAGTGAATAGTCAAGTGCTTTTTTAGACTGGCAATGTTATTCATCATAGATGTTGAGGGCTGTAATGTCCTTCTGAAGCTGTTCATCAGCAAATCTTCAGTAAACAATACGTGCCTATGCTCATTCTTTCCACAGTTCTCAGAAATGAGAAAAGAATTCTGGACTCATTCCACAACACAGAAAAATTACCTCACTTTTACACCTTTCAATGTTTATTAATTTCATATGATATATTAAAATTATCTTTTTGGAACAATTCTTCAGTAGAAAGGGATTACTTTGATATTAAAAAACACACACAATCTTGCACAATTTATTTTTAATGGAGAGACTAAAACAATACCTGAAACTCTATAAGCAGTTTTATGTGAATGAAAGATCAATGTGCTTCCAAGCAGAGAAAGAACATTGCTAGGTGTTTTTCTATTATATTTTTTATTTCTCCTTCAGGTCTATATAGCATGAGGGGTTTCTTAAAGCCTTCTGAGAGAGTTTTCTTTCCAAACTGAGGAAAAAATAGAGATGAAAATCTATATATATATATATTTTTTTTTTTTTTTTTTGCGGATTAAGAGTTGTGAATTGTTCTGGTCAAAACTCATTATCCAGTCTTGAACGCTATTTGCATTAGAGTTACCAAATTTTTATGATCTTTAATTACTATGAAATATGTTCAAAATATAACATATTAGAAATTATTTATCCTAAAAAGTTAATGTTGTGAAGAAAAATTACTGAAATTCTGAAAGGGACACCTGAGATTTATTACATTTGGTGTGGACAATTCTATACAGACATAAGAATTCCGATGTGAAACAGCTAGTGCTAATGATGAAAGGAAATCTTCTAGAAGAATGTTGTGATCTACTACAAAAGAAATACTGTAGGAGAACATCACTTGCTAAGGTTATGTCTAACAGCTATAAAACAGAGTATTAAAAAAGAAAAATATTTTAAAAAAATGGATAATATTATGAACTGATGGCACACTAACCAAATTACCTAGGCAAACCACAAAAACAATTATCTTCTAATAAAATGAAGTGGGATTGTGGTTTATTTTGGTTTTTTTTTATTTTTTTGGGGGTTTTTTTTGGTTTTTTTTTTTTTTTTTTTGTGATCTTACACTAGTTTTAAAGACAGAACTAATTAGAAATATGGTTTCATAGCTTATGTTTCTTAGGGCAAATCTTGCCGTCTACAAATGCAAAGTACTGACAAGTAGGATGGGGGTGAGGGAATGCATAAATGAACTAATAATGTAGCAATAACTGTTTTCTCAGAATCCAGATTCGGTGTTTTATTCTGTGTTCATGGTGTTGATTACCACTTCTTTTCCTTTCATTTGTGGACAAAAAACAGCTATTATTTTGAGACACCCTTTTAGTACAGCAACACGAAGTCCTTTCCATAGCTTTATTTTTACGGGGATTTTTGGGTTTTTTTAACCAAGAGAGTTTAAAAAGAATATTTAAGAGGATTCGCCACAGTTAAACACATCAACAAACTTGTGTACCTCTTTAAATTTAACCCAAATGTCTCAACAGATGCTGCTCTTCCAGTCTCAATAGGGAGCAGATTCTACAATCAGGGAGTATAATTACAGAGAGCTCTAGCTCCTGCTGTCTCAAAGTTACACTTCGGGCACGCTGAATTGCCTGCCAGTTTCAGTCTTCAATGGCTGACTGAGGCCTTTGGTAATAAAAGATCAGTCAAGAGTACATTATGATACTTCATGAAATGCTAACAGCTTTGTAGAATTTATACTATGGAGAGACATATGCCAGCTTTGTACACTGCTGAACAGTTAAAACCAAATACAAGAGTAGGAAATAAATATAATATGAGTTTGTAACAGGAAAAGCATGTATTTGTCATCCCACAAGTAATACCTCAGCTATAAAGCATAAATTGACAGGCAACGGAAAGCAGTGGTTTTAATCCAACAGTTTTTGTCGGACCCTGATCATAACTAGGAAGAGTCTTCAGTTATAAACGGGATGCCAAGGAATACTTTTCTTCCATGAGTGATATGATATTAAAAAAAGCCAAAAACCAAACAAAATACTGTAATGAGAGTTTCTTTTTTTTATATTAGTTTTCTTCAGAAAAATGTAATTTTTTTTATTGTAAGAAAAATTAAAGTAGGTGAGGAAGAATGAGTCTAAAATGAATCAAACAAATTAATAACCCATTCTGGTTAGAGAACATCTGATGTTCTTGTCTTTTGCTCCACACCGACATTGAGACTTAGTAGTTAATTGCAACAATTCAGAAGAATCACTCATATGTTAGAGTAACAGAAAAGGAAGGAGGCAGGACAGTTTTGAATTCAAATCATTAGAATTTAGAAGTTTTGAAAGATTTTGTGTGTGTGTGTGCACCTTCTTTTTATAACCTCAAATTCATAATTCTTTTTCCAAAGCCAAAAATTTTCAGCTATAAATGTAGAGAACATTTAAATTGTCTGGAATGTGTGGTAACTCATGGAATTAAGAGAACACATGCTACTTCACAAAAACCAGATGACGAAACCAAATGATAGGGATGAGGGTCATTAACATTAAAAACAACATTTTCAAATTTCAGTACACTTCAGCCAAAACTGACCAATTTATTTATTTTTTTGTATTCACTTTCTTAGCTAAATTATAAAATTTTATCTCATTTGCTCCAGAGACAGAACAAATCATTGAATAACATCTGAAAATCCTTCTCCAGACATTATTTACAGTATGAATTAAAAATTTTAATAATATGAGAATAATTTGAATAAGGAAAATGCATATGGGATTAAAAATTATATTCAAATTGGATTCACTTTTTGCATTCTTCAACTAATTCACTTTATTTCTTGTCACCTCTTTTCTTGTAAAAAAGGTTTTGTGATTTAGAACACATTAGACAATATCTTGAGTCCCAGCCCTGATAAACACAAAAATATAATGAGCTCTTAAAGAGGCCTCCATAGGTGTTGCAAATGGAGGCAGCAGCTAGAAAGGTGGGAAAAGACAATAAAGAGACAGCGCACGAAATAAGCACTAAATCCAGAAGTCACAAACATCAGCATTTGGCTTTATTTATAGCCAATTGCTATTATGTCTCCAGACGGGGCGCACGTTTGTGAATACCACTGGACTTATTGCACTCTACACATAAAAGAAAATGTGTTCAGAGAGCTCTGCTGATCTTACCCCACAGATACAAGCAACACCAGTCTGCAGGATTGCATAACCTCCCAAATGCAGGGTTTAGAGCACAGAGAAGCTACACACAGTATATATATGTAAAAAAAAAAAAAAAAATAGCACATTGATTTCTATCAGAGGAAATTGGATGGTAGCATTGAGCACAGCCAGCAAAAGGCAGAGGTATATTTGCTAAGAACATAATCACCTTTTGTTTTAAAGCTTTCCTCAGGATTTACCACTCATCATCAGATTCTTCACTGACATAAAACTTTCTTCTCATTTTCACTTTTGGAATAGGTGAAAAAATTGTTTTACAGGGTGCAGTGGTCAGTGCTATGTAGTGAGACTCTTGCATTGCTTAAGAAGTTCCCATACAAGGAGCCTGAAAGCAGCAAAATGCAGAACAATTCCACTGTGAAGATTTACCTTTTCCTTGCAAATCCCCCTGAATTCTCAGAAATAAACAAGTCATTTCCCAAAATTTTAGATTCTTCTCAAAATTCCCTCTGGTGTAAAACACATACAAAATTGGGGCTGGCTGTTCACTTGAAGGCACAAAGCTGTCACAGTAGTAGATTTGCTGGGGCCATTTCCCTAGGTGCATTCACAGATGGTGACTACTCTATCACAGACACCTGCTGCAAAGTAGTCTGTTGCAACAAATAAACATCACTGGAAAAGAAAAAAACATGGTAGCATTGCTAGTTTTACTATCCTTGCATTACTACATGAAACAATAAAAATCAAGTCTTCTAGGTTAATAATTTTCGTGTGCTGTGCAGCCAGTAACAAGAAGAAATATTATTCTTCCAATTATTCAAGTGTTAAGTGTTAGCTATGTAAGTTGCATACTTGTGAATTAAGTGAAATACTTTTTAAATTCACTGATTTTGCAGTTTCAAAAATTTCCAGAACTATCAAGTTATCCTGCATTTTTCAAAGCCCTGAATATTTGGGAATTAATCTCTTGGGGGGTTGATTTGGCTCTTTGTTTTTGTTTTGTTTGTTTTGTTATATGCACTGCATTTTTTTCTGAATTTTTTAATCAATTAATCAAGAGTGGACAACAAGAACCTTCCTGGACTGTAATACCTTCCAACTGATGCCATGTTACACGCTGTAGGTTCTTTTTATCAATACTATGTGGAAGTACACAAGCAATCAAATGAATTTTCCATATTTTCCTGTAATCATTAATGAAAAAAAACCCTCTTTTATGTCTTTTAATGCTTTAAAGCACTGCAATTCCTATTTTAATATATCGAGGTTCTGAGCACGTTTGCATGTGTGTGCATGTTCATGTATATAATTTCATATAGAGCCTCAGTAAATACAAAATCGTAATTGGTTTTCTGTTTATACTTGCTCAATATAATTCAAATTTGTTTAGCTCTTCTAGATGGAAAAAAAGATTATACCAGCCAGCTTCATTTACTTAAATGCAGTATAAACATGTATATGCCGGGTCAGTTAAAGGAAAATAATTTCATTTACCCCTTCCTCATAAAGGAAGGGGTAAATGACATTTACATTCCTTTCTATTATGGAATGTAAAAGCAAATTTGAAGTAATAACCGAATTTATGTTTTGAGAAAGCAGCTTTAGGTGACCCTCCTTGGAGCAACGGGCTGGAAGAGGTGATCTCTAGAGATGTCTTCAAACCTCAGCTATCCTGTGTATCTGTGATACACTGCTTTCAGTGCAGAGGTCTGATTGTCAGGATAGCCTTGGGACTCCAGATGAGGCCTCATCAACACTGAGGAATGGGGAAGGATCACCTCTCTTGGTCTGCTGGAAACACTCTTGCTCATACCACTGGGATGTTGTTGGCCTTCTTTGCTGCGAAGGTGTGTTGCTGACTCATGGTAAGACAGTTGTCTGGTATCCCAAGACCTTTTTCTGTAAAGCTGCTTCCAGCTTATTGTTCCCCATTGTTTAGAGGTTCCTGAGGTTATTCTTTCTGAGAGGCAGGACTTTGCCTTTGCCTTTGGTGAGCTTCAAGAGGTTTCTGTCTGCCTCTTTCTCTAGTCTGTCAAGGTCTCTCTGAATAGCATTACAACCATCTGGTGTATCACACTCTCTGACTCTATGTTTATATAAATGCTCATTATAGTGAAAAATCTTTATGGCTCATGAAGAAAGAATATAGAGGATAATTCCAGAAACAGACTGTTGATTATACTGGAACCTAAATTTATCTCATTTACATAGTCATATATGAAAAGGGCTTGAGCTGAAGTCAATGGTATATTCACATACAGTCATCTGCATAATAAAGATTTAGTTAAACCAGACAAAGAAAAAAATTGCGTTTTTAAATACATTCCATAATGTCTGATTTTTGAACAAAACACTGCATGATCATTCATTCATGTGCCCACTTTCAAGGGGTGGCTGCACTGCATTGACAGAATGATTTGCAATTCACTGCCAAGGAAGTATTCCTGTAAAACATGTATTTAATATACATATTGTGTAAACAAACCCAGCAAACTAATCTATGCTAGCCAAAGATGTTCAGTCTGTAAGTTGCTATCAGTATTCTAGACAATCTAAACAGAGATATTTGAGTTGAAATACATGAGATCTAAGTTGTAAGGACACTACAGGCTCTTGCAAAGAGGAAATAAGGTTCATTTTCGCTTGTGAATTCTTCAGGATGGACACTTATGCAATATGTTTCCCAGAACATGGAAATCTCTCTTCCATAGCAACCACAAAGTTCTGTTTCTCTTCTACACAAGTAAATAAAGCTAAAGATCTGTTCTTACTGAGATGAGGACACTTCTTTCTCTATCTCTGAAATTAATATGCACATACTCTTTGCTTATAAAGTCAGAATCTCCCAAATAACTATTATTATTTCCTCCTCATACACAATCTCAAACTATACTATTAACCTAGGTGTTTTTTAGCTTCCTTTTTTGTGAAAATGTAATAAAGTGCCTTTTACTTCTGTGGTATTTGAAATGATTTATTGTTTACTGCCTGCTATCTTTTTCCCTTTTCAAAGTCATTAAAAGCAGATCAGTTTTTTTCATGAACATTTGTTTATAATAGCTAGTTTTTCCTTGGCTCCTTGAAAAAGTATTCCTTAGAAACCATAGGTGAAACTCATCACTGAAAAATCATCCTTGCCACGGATTGTACACCTGTTTTTCCGTTTTCCAATTAGATTTAGGGCTATCTTCACTGAGCTTAGCATTTGTCAGTTAACCTTATGCTTCCAAACATAAAATTGCCACAACACTCATCATCACCAGCTCACTCCCTCATCTCCTAAAACTGTTTCATGTGAACATTCACTTTTTTGGTGTCCATATACATCTGTGAGAAACTTATGCTGTTTTTACTACTGGCAGATATTTTCTACCTAAGCCTATTTGCAATTCACATAACCTTTTGAATCTCTAAACCAGTCAGGAGTAAGCAAAATGAGACATAGTATGACAGAGAGGTATGTTGAAAACAAGGCATTTTAGCTTAGTTATTTGAGGGCATGTTTTAAGCCATGACTAAGAAAGATGGTATGATAACAGCAGAGCTTAAAAATTTTGTAGGCAGCAAGATGTGCAAAGTCTCATGAAAGCTTTGAAGCATCCAGTCTGACAGAAGAGATTCTGCTGGGTGGGGAGTTGTAGCCTCAAGGCATCAAAACTCAAGGTCTTTGTGCAAACAACAGATATTTAGCCACAGATATTTTCATATACTCTAAGAAGCACTGACCTGTGGAAGAAGACTGTGAGCCAAACAAAGAACCATAACACTAAGTATGCAAACATATTTTTGTCCTAAGTAGAAAGTAACATGGAGTGACAAAAATTTAGCAGTTTTTGTCAGGAAAAGATAAGGTTTATTTAGTTCCCTTTTACATGGAAACTGCAAGAAACATTTAAAAGGAGTAGGATTTTGTGTCCAGCACTCTGCTTTCACATTGTGAATGTACTGGCCATGTCTGGCTTGGAACTTAGAGGTTCTTCTGGGTCAGTTATTCTAAAATATTTTTGTTGGTTTGAGCTGACCGAAACAATGGCCTGTATGAGGCAGTTGCTTTGCCTATAGTGCATGGAATCATACTATTTCACCACTGGAGGCACTATGCCTTAATCTACAAAATTACAGCTAATGAATTTTCCTAAGTATAGATTTTGTAATAGTTTTTTCCATTGCTTATGAAAAGAAGTTTGGCATACTACCTTGACAGCAAAAATATTCCTAATAAGATGGAGTACATACTTTAAAAGGAACCATATTTCATTTAGCTACAAAAATGTTGTAGACCTAATCTCTGAACCTGTAGCCTTCCTGGCTTTTGTATTGCTGGTGTAGGCTTTTGGTCATTACTGCTTTCTGTGTTAACTAATATGTTGCTGAAAGAAGAAATGTGCCTATTACAGTAAGAAATACCATTTTTTATTTTTCACTGAGCTCCACTTTCTCTAATAATTAAAAAGTTTCCTATTTCTTCCCTTTAAAACCTACCTCAAATGTACAGTTCCTGGTAAACTACTGTGGCCAAAACATATACCCAAATTTCATGCTTTGCCCAGAAATTTCATTAGCAGTTTTAACAAGACCTCCTGAAAAACAGTCCACATAAAAAATTCAGATTTGCTATAAATTAAAAGATGCATTGTGGCTACAGGAGTCATCTAAATTGATAAGCCATTTTTAAATACCTTTGTAGTATGCATAGGTAGCATATTTCTAAGACAGTGATAATAGATTTTACCTCTTCAAGAAGCATTACTTGATACTCATTTCCTGATAAATCATTTCTGTGTAGCAGGGCCATAATACTGAGGAAATTATCCATCTTCATGGATGTCTACCATAAAGATAGATAATTTTCATTTTTCAGAAAATTCCCAAATACCGTATGAATATTTTATAGTGATGTTTAGCATTGAGCACCCAATCCAACCTTATAAATGACTCTTCTGCATAATTAGCACATTAGTTACTCTGTAAGATTGAGTCTGATGAATTATTCAAACACAGTTCTGCAGAGATGCTAGTTGAGGGTCCTCTGTAAGGACCCATTAAAACTACCTTGTTAAACTTTGAAATAGTAGGGAAGGAAAGAAATGCTGTTGAAAGAGGAGAGAGACCCTGAATTTATTGCTGTATGAAGAACATTTAAAAGTGCAAAGGAAGATATCTGCAGGAAAGGAAAAGGTATGTTAAAACAAACAAAAAACTTCTTTAAGTTCTCAATTAAAAAATCTTCATGAGGATACACAGCAACTTTCTTTGTAGTCTCCAGTGGAGTCCAGTAAAGGCGGTATGAAAAAGCCAAATGGGTGAATTCTGCCATTAATTTGATTTGCACATTTCTATCTCTTTTTTTGTAGTCTGTTTCTGAGATAACTTTACCTTTTGAGGAGTTCAGATTTTTTCTGAGTAAATGTTTAGCTCGTGAAAAGCTTGCAATTTTTTGTTTCATACCTCTGCCTTTGTTTAGTTTCTGTTATCACTTGAATAAATTGTCAGAGACCTCAAATTATGTTGGTATGAACATTGGTAACTGGTAAAGTGTTACATAAGGGCACTGTACTTTTCATTAATTTAGGGAGAGTGGCATGTGCCTGTTTCATAAGGAATTGTAAAGGCATTCTAAAACACTTCTTGTTTTAACTGCTTTGCTTATTTGCCTTCTTTTCAGAACTGTTTGACATTTTACTACTAGAAAATCTATGTTACTGAAGCAGGTTTAGGAGAAACACAATATTCACTTTGAGTGAACACCTATTACCAATACATGGGTCAAATTTATTAGATGCATTTATATGACAGCTCTCCTTGGATTTTTTTATAGTCTTTCCCTCCTAGTTTACCCTTAATGCTATTTTAAAGGCAAGGTATCACCTCGAATTCTTTAGGCATTCCCATAGGTACCTGCATGGGACCAGACAAGGACAGAAGGAGATCAGTCAGCAGCCATTTTAAGGCAAAGACAAGAGGATATCTTGCAGCTGTCAGCCCTAACCAGTACAAATGATACTGAAGTCAGACAATGGGAGAAAGGCTAGTTCTGATAAAAACATATCTTGGTTACAATGAAACTCTCAAACCAGCAGTTTTCTTATAAAATGAATAATATATGTTGCTGACAGAAAGCTATCATCTTACTTGGATCTGTTTCTAGAATTTAAGAAAAAATCCTGTCTACTCCTTCAAAACACACAAAAGAGTTGGATTTTGGTGACAGTGATTACCCATTTCATTAAGGTCTTTACATTTGTTGTCATATATCAGGTTTCTGACTTTGGTTTCATTAAGAATACACATCCTTATTATACTGTCTCTGAAACTTTACGAGTGATGCTGGTGAGGCCAAATCTGTAGTGCTGTGTCCAGTTCTGGCCTTCCCAGTACTGGAGATACATCAATATACTGGAGAGACTCAAGTGGAAGACCAAGAAGGTGATTTAGGGACTGGAGCATCTCCCCTGTGAAGAAAGGCTGAGAGAGATGGGGCTGTTTGATGTACTTACCTGGAGGAAGTATGTAAACAAGACTGAGATAAGCTCTTTTTGGTGCACTCCAGTGACAGGACAAGAGACAAAGGCCTGAAAACTGAAAGAGAGGAGATTCTGTCTAAACATAATAAGAGTATTTCATTGAAAGGTTAACTGAGCAGAGACACCGGTTGTCCACAAAGGTTATGGAGTCTCCATCCTTTGAAGACACAGTCGTCCCCAGAAATCTCTTTGAGTTATTTATGAAATGGGTAAATTCTGCTAAACCCTTTAATATTTCTTTCTAAAAGTTGTCTATGTCCCTTTCTCAAGAGAAGAAAAAAAAGAAGAGAAGTTTCCACAGGTGACTGTTGTGTAATGTGTCACAGATTTCATAGTCCAGCCCAGATTTCTGCTTAGTAGTGTTTATGAAACACACCCATCTGGTTTGTGTGGTCATGACTCCCTCTAGTGATGTCTACACAGTCTACCATATTCTCACACCAAATGGATTCTTGAATTAAATGCTCTATCTCTTCGTGTACTCACGGAACTCCATAATGACTGTTAAGTAATGCTTTATTGACATATAGGTTTCATCAGCCTTAATTCACTGTGAGTCAGATCTGATGACATTTACATATGCTAGAAAATTTGAAAATAAACTGTGGAAAAAAATGAGGGCTTGATTTTAGAATGAGAGAAATTATTTCCTAATGAGAAATAAAGAAATAATACCAAAAGTCCTGTAAATTTTAGTGATCTCAATGTAAAAGTTAATTGAAAATTACTGTTATGGTGGAAGTAAAATTTAAATGCCTGAAGATATAGCATATATATTAGAGATTTCAGTTTAACTGAGCACTAATGTTAGGCAACGCTCAATCGCTGAAAATTTCTGTAAATATTTGTTCTGCCCATAAATATCCTATGCTTTTTACAGGCAAGTGTTTTTCTGTGAATCTGATTTTCTGCTGCCTAGTAGAGTGCGACTACAACTGCTTTGACTATTGTCAAGGTTGTGGGGTGTTCCAGTGAATAGTAATATACAAACCAATTTCTACCCCCAGGGAAGGAAAAATAAGAAATTAATTTCTTTATCTCTGAGTTCTAATGCCAGATGTGGGACCCTTAATTCCATTCACAGGATCTTATTCAGAATGAGCAGATAAAAACTAAACCACAGATGTGCCAATGGAATAATACAACATTGAAAGAATTGTTGTTGAAATGAGATACAGTTGCATTTATCTTTTTGCCAAATCACTGTGTGTGGGACTAAAGTCACTTTGTCAATCTAACTTCAATTTCAGACTTGTATGAAACAGTAACAATGCTTTCTGTAATCTCAGTTGTAAAACGTTATTAATCTTTACCAAATTCAAGTAGGAGTCTAAAGCAACTAAATTGTCTCCAGTGAATTACAATAAAACACCCCTGAGTGATAGTTCAGGACAAAAGAACACGTCCACTGAGTGCAATGTTCCAAATACAGGCAGTAGATAAGTGATTAAGATTAGAATATTAAGTAGGTTCATTGTTCCTGTGTTGTGTATCGCCTTATCTCCACCTTGAGGATGGTATTACATGCACTAAATTTGCTTAATGAATGATCAATATTCTTTCATTTCTAAAGCAGAATGAGTCACAGGATCTTTTACAGGTGAGACACCTTGCATGTTCTTTAGAGGCCAAGCTTGTAAACTGAGATCAGTATGAAATAATGTATTCAGCGCCCAAAAATAGTTCAAAATGCCTTAGAGAAATAAATCTCTAAGTCCTCATATAATAGGAAAACACCTGCTTTAGAAAACACTATGTAGTTTTCTTTGGAATGATGCAAACATGCTTCTGAAAACAGAACTCAGTGGATTAAAGTTCACCAGAGGCAATTTGCCTGGTATACTGAGCCTCAATCTGTAGCTCACAAATTGATCCATATATATAGAACTCAAATGACAATAGGCAGAATTTTACTGTGCTGTGTAAAATATGTGGTGCTTTATCCTCCACCTATCAGTGTTTGTTTCTTCCTGCCCTTTACACAAAGTAGGAAATGTCTTGCATTTTTCAAGCCAAAAAATCTGTGTTTATGAATTAGTGCCATGAGAAGTTCCTTAAGAAAGGAAGACAGAACAGGATATATTTTTTGCAATTTATTCTGGTTTTGATTTCTCATTTCTTACTATGGCTCTTAATTTGAATTTTTGAGATAAAATTACTAATGTTCAAACAGGTTCAATGTAAAGGTTGAGGCTTTTAATTCTTCAGACATGCTTCATAAGTGAGCAAGTGAAGTTGCTTTAGTATTTAAATACGTAAATTCATCCTGTAAAGATGAGGAAAACCACTTGTACTATAGCTTTGTCTGAGACAAAGCAAAACAGTCATTCAAATTTTAAAATAATCATAAGTTCTCCCCTAATTATTTTTTCAGTAACATCATGCCCTAAATCCCCTCTGTCTTCATTAATTTTTAATTTTTATTTCAAATGCGAGCTTTAAGTAGATGATAATATTGTTGTTATTTAATTTATATTTATTTGCCCAATTTTTCAGATTAGTCACAACATGTTGTTGAATAGTAGAATTATCTGTGACATTAGCATATGTTAACAAAAAAAGGTCACTTTTCAAAAAATTAAAATATATATGTGAAATAATTCTTCCATTAAAACAGAACCTCATCCCATGAGGTCATGAACACTTCCAGAGATGGGTTCTTTGGGCAACCAGTTGCTGTGCCTCACCACCCTCACAATAAATAATTTTTTCCTAATAACTAATCTAAAACTGTGCTCTTTTGGTTTAAAGCCAGTCCCCGTTGTACTAGATGCCCATGTGAAAAATACCTCTCCATCTTTCTTGTAGGTCCACTTTAGTTAATGGATAGACATTTTGAATTCTTTCTGAAGCTGTCTCTTCTCCAGGCTGAAGAGACACAGCTCTCAGCCTGTCTTCATAAGAAAGGTGTTCCAGATCTTCTGTTGGGGGCCACAGAGCTGGATGTAGTACTCAAGGTGGGGTGCCACAAGAGCAGAGTGAAGGGGAGGAATAACCTCTCATGACCTGCTGGCAACTCTGCTTTTTATACAGCCAAGGATTGGGTTGGCTTTCTGGGCTGCAAGTTCACACTGCTGTATTGTGTTGAGCTTCACATCAACCAACATTCCCCCAAGTCTTTCTCTCCAGGGCTTCTTTCAATCTATACTGTGCACAGCCTGTATTCATTTTTGGGATTACCCTGACCTGGCTGCAGGACCTTGCACTTGACCTTGTCAAACTTTATGAGAGTTTCATGAGCCCATCTCTCAAACTTGTCAAGACCTCTCTGGACAGCATCACCTTCCCTCCAGTACATCAACCTCAGCACACAGCATGGTGTCTTGGCAAACTTGCTGAGGCTGTGCTCAGCCCCTGCCTTTGCCTTCTGTGGTTTGCCTAGTGCATCTGGAGCACTTGTCACTGAAGACCAAGGTAAAAAAATCATTAAGTATGGCAGCCTTCTCCATATCCCAATTACACAGATTTCTCATTTCCTTCCAGAGCAGGTCCATATTTTTCTTAGTTTTATAAACAATGTACCTATAGAAGCTTTTATATTGCCTTTGACATCCCTGACCAGGTTTAATTCTATCAGGGCTTTAGCTTTACCAACCTGGTCCCTGGCAATTCAGGCAATTTTTTTGTGTTGCTCCCAGATTACCCATCCCTGCTTCCATCCTCTCTAGGCTTCCTTCTTCTGCTTGAGTTTTTCTGGGAGCTCCTTCATCACTAATGCAGGCCTCACAGCATTTTTGCTAAATTCCCCTTTCCTGAGAGGCATCACTTCTGAGCTTGGATGAGGTGATCCTTGAATACCAACCAGTTTTCTTGGACTACTTTGCTCTCCCAGGCTTTTCCTGTGAATCAGGATGATCCCAGAAGAGGACAAAGCCTGTTTTCCTGAACTCCAGGATTCAATTGCTGTACACCCTCCTTACTGTCCTAAAGGTCTTGAAGTTCAACATTTCATGGTCACTGCAGTCTTTGTCTTTCACATTCCCCACCCAGTCCCTCCTTGTTGGTGAGAACAAGGCCTGGCACTACACCTCTCCTTGTTTTCTCCCCTATCACTTGGAGAAGGAAGTTATCAGCACAGCCCAGGAACCTCCTGCATTGTTTATGCTCTGCTGTGTTGTCCCTCCAAGAGATAATAGAGCATAATATTTTCTATAAGTGAGTTAATGTTTTAGGCTGTTCTATACTCCTAATTAGATCAGTGGCATCATATTTCTTTTTTATTAGTATATCATACTTCTACCATTCTCAAGGTTGTCCTAAATCTATCCTTGGAGCAGTCCATTTCCACATACTATACTGTGACCTGTCATTTTTTATTGACAGATGGTTAAACACTCTTGTTGTCACTATAATTTACTACAGAAAGTTTTCAGCAGTATCAGAAGTGCTCATTTCTTCAAATCATTACTAAGCAACAAGTTTAACTTCTGCAATTGTATGGTTGACATTTTCTAAATTATTCCATTGTAAGAAGAAAGACTTTTTTTCATTGTTTCTGTCATCCAAGTTGTTCATGTGTCCATAAAAGACCATTCAGGTTCAGTCTGTTGTGTGCTTTCTGCCTTAGCAGTGACTGCCTTCTTGATGTCTTCCAGGATTGTCCCTAATAGAATAGTGATTGTTTTCATTACATGGTCAAGGGCATCCTGTAATTCACGGGTAAATTTTATTCAATATAGTAAGCAACTTCTCTGTGTGAAGTATCCATCCCAAACAAGTGCAATGATGCCAGAACTCAGTAGGAAATGAGAATTTTTAAATATTGTTTCCAATGCCTTATTTTGGAATCAATGGCATTCTGCAGAACAGTGCTTACATTCTCCAGTATATTGTTCTGCCATTTTTGTATAGTTGCCATTTTTGATATTTTGCTTTAAAGGAAGCTATCAGAGCACTATTAAACTGAATTTTCTAAGAGATGCACTGTGTGAAAGTTTTGAACTAGCTCTAAGCGGCTTACTGGCATCATTATTTTTGGTGAAACAAAATCTACAATACAGAACTGAAGAAAAGCTATTTTTATTTCAATTATATACATCTCAGAGCATAGGGAAACAATGATAATCTGATTCAGCTTAAGTATAGGCTTTGTTTTGGGCAGTGGTGCGTATCAGCTGCATAGATAATATTATTTATGCTGAAAAGGATTATTTGGCTTCTTGTAATGATGTTACAAAATATATACACAGGTGCTCTCTTTATGGCAGTCTATTTCAATGTCTCTGCCACCAATTGGATTGTTGTACAGTTCACTGAAAAGATATTGATTATTCTCACAGAGGCTCTCTCAGTCTTACCACAGAATGGTATTTGGTCTTGCTACATGTCACGGCTAGCAGCCACTTGTGCTTTATTATGCCAAATGCTGGGGAGGATCTGCAAACATGATATCCTCTGCACCATCAGGAAGATGTGTGATGGTTAACACCAGATCAATACACAGTTTCTCTATCCAAATGCAGCTTGTTTTGTAATAGGGTGTTTTATGGTGATAGGCGGTTTAAATTGTCACTAAAATTTATACAGAAAGCAGAAAAAATGAGAGCCTGATCATTTCTTCCATGAGAAAAGAGCATCAACTATCTGATTACATTTCATATACTGATCTGCACTTAGGTAGTAGGGTAAGATTGACCTTGCAGTTTTTAATGAGTGCTTCTAAAGACGTGGTAACTGCTTTTTCCCTTGCAAATCTGCAGATACCAATGAAGGAGAGTAGTCTGAGGAACAAGAAGCAAGACAAGATACAGTGCTCAAATCAAGAGGTATTTAAGGTGAACAAGATACAATCAGTTCATGAGAGTTTTAGCTGAGCAACACCTCCGTATTTCTGCTTTGCTAACAGAGGAAAAAAAATCAAACCCACATGGGCTTTTAATGTACTTTATGGAGGGCATGTAGAGAAGCTGAATGACATCTGTGAACAGCTGAGGCCAGGGAGGGGGAGGGTGTGGTGGGGACAGCTGAACAGTATTCAACTGTCTCTGATTTACAGGTTTCATTGTATTTTTTTGAAAAAACGTTTCATTTTTCTTTTATTTCTTTACAATTTCTATTATCACAGGCTTCTGTGGCCATTTTAATTATACCGGTACCCTCCACAGTTACACAGTAGGTATGTTTTACATACATACAGAATTTTTGTTTTATTCATAACTTCAGTTCATTCATTCATTTCCAATTCACTGATCCTATAAAAGTAATTCTGTTCTCTGATAAATCAATCTCTGATTGATTTCCATTCTCCTTCCTATATCATTGTTTCTGCTATACATTGTCACTACCTGTGCACCTTCTTTTTCATTCTGTTTTTTTCACAACTCCAGAAAGGTATTGATTTTATTTTATATTTCCTTTTATTCAATTCCTGCTAGCTGACCAAATTACAAATGTTTGTTTTGTTTAACAGATCTTATGTGTTGGCAAGAAGGATTATTTTAAACCTGCTCATTACTTGTGCTGTTTGATAAATATTTATTAACTACTTATCAAATAAAGTGGTGAGTTTTCAAACCTCATCCATACAGGAATGTGGGAATTGCAACTCTGCTTTTTGTATTAAGTTGGATAACTCTCTGGTTCACATAAGATTCCCTTGAAGACTGTCCAGTCTTCCAAATTACCTCTCTATACCACCATAGAGATGCAAAACTCTAAGGACATAAGAGCTCAGGTCACCTATCTTCCTCTCCATTGTCCTGTCCTAGAATACAATGATAACACTGTCCTTGTTAAAGCAGATCAAATGCATTTGAATCAGTAGTCTGAATCATGACGCTGATAAAATCTCCTAAAAACTGCTTTTACACCAAAGGTTTGCTATTATAAGTATTTTTTTTGTTCACACAGCTACAAACTGGGAGACGGAAAGCAATGTCAAACTCTCGAAGTCACATACCTGTCTTAAAATTCACTGAATAATTATAAAATAACATAATTGGCTATATTTGCAACTATAAATACTAATATTTTAATCTTAAATTCTGTCATCTTATTTGTTGGCAGAAGTGATACATGGAGTTGATTGAGGAGGTGTGGACAATGTACTTTTTCCCTAGATAATCCATTGAATTTTACATAAATAATGTAAAACTCTATTTGCTTGTGTAGTATTTTCTCAGCATTCTTTTCACTGCAAAGACTGTCTGAAAGATGGAGTCAGTTCAGTAATCTGGAAAATGAGTGCCTTGGAGAAAGAATGCAGAAAAGAAGCTACATAGTCATCTGAAGTTTCTATGATGTATCAGGTATGAGATTACTAGGGAACAAATCAGGTAACACAAGCATCTAATACTATTTTAGAAGATCTGATATCTGCTCTTCAGTTGACTTTCCAGAAGGGAGCAAGACTGATTTGTGTCAGTGCCATATTTTCACAATCCAGTGTGATTGAATACATTAAGGCTTCTGAAATACTACTAGATACCTACTTTTTGACACTAAGTAGCTCTACAGAGACCATAATCAATTCTGTGTTTTTCAGATAGAAATTTTATTTCCTTGTTTTGCCAACCTCTTTTGATAAAAGGAAGGATCTCTGCTTTACAAATTATGCCAAAAATATTACACATACACTTGCTTAGTGACAACTTAAAAATATTTAACCCTTTTTATACTCTTGACTTTCATTTAGAACTGTACAAAGAATATTGCTGGAAAGTTTTACTTGGGAGTTTTGAATTCTCAAAATCATGACAGTCAAAACAAGGACATAAAGGAATTCTTTTCCTCTTATTTGTAAAACTTGGTTTCTCGGCTGAGGAGATCTATTGGAATTCAAACAAACCCTGGCATTTTTCAGATTTTTTCTTAGTGAATAATTGGCAATATTCTATTTTTTTTCCTTTATGCTAATTGTAATGCCTTCTCTCAAAGATGTCTTCTCAATCAGTTTTCTTTTCTGCAAAAAAAAAGTAGACAAGAAAAAAAAAGCCCTGACACACTCTGACACTTGGATCAAAAACGTTTCTTAACGTATTCTGATAATCAACTTTTGAGGACAGAAAGATACATTGTACTACACAAGTTGAATTTCTAGTTTCAGCAGAATGGAATAAGGACTGTGTGTCATATTCTTCTATGCTTCCCTTATACCTATACCTCCTTCATACAGAATAAAAGGACATGAAAATTTTTTCACAACTTTTTTTGGTAGTTATTGAAAATCACAAAAATATTTATATTTCTTTCCCTTTAATGGGTGAGTTTTATCTAACTCTGTCTGGCTATTTTTGAACTTGGTTTATGAAGCAACATATTATGCTCTGAGATGACTATATTAAAATGTGTCCCTCTAGAGCAATATATGTTGCTGACACAGCTGGTTATTTGGTAACCCAGGGAGCTGAAAGATGATGTTTGTTTGAAATTCATGTTTGGTTTTATAGCACTACTCCATAAAATGTGTAGTTCAGCATATAAAATTTTGGGAGAAATATGTTTGGTTGCAAAAAAATAAAGGGAACAAACATTTACAGAGCAAAGTTGTCTCTTAGGTAGACATTTTACTATTTCTGTTTTTCCTTTCTTTGCTTTTTCTTCCATCCTACAGAAGTGAAAGTAATCTTAATTCTTCCAATATACACCTGGGGAACAGCGAAAAAGAAAGCAACAAGACAAGTATCACACAATCTGTCACACACTTCTGAAAGAAAAAGGGGAGAAAATTATGTAGCTTTAAAAAATTGAAAATTCCCTCAGTAACATGTGATAAAACAATAGGAAATACCCTCAGGTTGCACCAGGACAGAGTTAGAATATGTATAAGAAAAAATGTCTTCACTGAAAGGACTGTCTAGTTTTGGAACAGGGTGCCCAGGGATGTGGTTCACCCATCTCTGTAAGCATTCAAAAGACATACAGATGGGGCATGTAGGGACAGAGTTTAGTGGTGAATTTGGCAGTGTCAGGTTAATGGTTGGACTTGATGATCTTGAAGGTCTTTTTCAACTTCTATGATTCTATGATTCTGTGTTCCTGGTGCTAAAAGTTGCTGAAATCTGCAGTGTCTATAACCAATGCAGTATATCTTAAATCAAGGGTAGTTCTTTGCTATTTCTCTCTTCAATTCATGAGCCTATCAATCAAAATATCCAGAAACAGATTTCTGAGATCATATTAGTTTCGATGTGCAAATGCTGGTATTTTCAAACTCCCACAAAGGTTTTTGCAGAAGTTTCTGAGCAGACTTGATAGGTTCCCTCCCCCATTCTGTGACACTACAAAGAATAATTGGATTAGCCTACATCAAGTGGCTATCAATGGTAAAAACAATACATTAAAAAAATCACCTAAAAATAATGTTTTTCAACCAGATGTTAAATCAAGTAATTTATTTGTTTTATTGCACATTTGCATAATAGGGCAAACCAGAAATTCTCTGTAACAGATGTGCTGGTGGCAGGGAGATTTGATTACTGGCATCTATTATTAATCACTGCACAAATCTTAAATGATTTGTTTCAACAGTTTGATCAATTTACATCCAAGTACTTGCATTTATGCACAAAATGTGGAGATAAAACATCTGTTCACACCTTTGCTAGCAGCCCTGATTTTTTAATAAGGTTGAAGTTTGCGTTGAGGAAGACACAAGAGACTGACAACTTTTGTTTCTGAGAATAACTCATAACTGAAAGGATTTCATGTTGGCAATAATATCTATATGGTGCTTCCTTTGACATGAAAAAATAGGAAAGCAATTTTCTGGAGTTATCAAAACTTTCACAAATTTAATTAAAGACATTTTTATTATGTTTTGGGATCTGTGTACAAATTGTTAAGACTGGTAAATGACAATGTGTATCTTTAACATGAAGTATCTTCAATGTTGTAACAAGTTTCTTCTAGCTTAGAAATTTACTTGTAAGTTCCCAGTGGTTAGAAAAACAATACTTTATTTTATTAAACTTTTTTATTATTTTAATTGTTCCAAAGGAGGCAAAATGATGCATATGCAGCACAGACTACAAATGGTGGGATTTGTACTTCAATACATTTCAGACAAGATGTGTAATCTTTCTGTCTAAGGTTCAGAACTTAAAATTGTTTATACTTGTCTCCTTAATGCATCTGAATAATTGGATTGACTATCATTGATAGCTATTTTCTTGGTGAAGGTGATATTCTAGCTGGTATAAATCCTAAGATGACATGAAAGCCACATTGCCAGTTGTATGATATGTAATTTCCGCCACCACAGAATACAGTTCGTGTTCAAGTTCAAGCACAAAAGTGGATGAAGAATAGTGCTCTCACATAATTTATAGCAGACAGAATCACAGGGCAGATAGGTTTCTAACTTTCTACTGCCTTTAAGATCAAGAGAAAGAGATGCAGATATCCCCTCATGGTCTTGTGTCCCACGGGAAATCAGGAATCATGCTGGATCTGTTGCTGTCTGACTGTATAGGTGCTGTGCTGCATCTCTTTCTACTGAGTTCAGGTGCCTTCTGAAGGTAAATTACCTCATAACCAGTGCAGATGATGGTACTATTACCTAAGGGTTAAATTAATTTTTACCAGCTGACCACATTTGAAGCATAAGTTTATAAGTATACCAGCAAGGAAATTTAAGTTGTTTCAGATCCGATGGCTGCAAATATGAACACAGTAGTCTTATATGCCATATAGATGACTCTCATACACTGAGTAGATCTGCCTGAGGTACATACAGTTTTTCCACAGGAAATAAATTGATCCAATCAGTGTTTCTAGGTTTTATACATCACATAGATCAATCAGCTACAATACAGAGCTAAAAAGTGATTTTGTTTCAAAATACAGGATTTCCAACTGGCATTTTAATAGATCAGATTTTATAGATTTTATTATATGCCAAAAAAAAAAAAAAAGTGAAGAAAGTATATTTTCCTCATCAAATTGGCAACTATTTTGACCTATTTTGACCTGATAGCATTCATGATTGTTTCGGCTCTGAGTTAAAAATACCACCTCCTATGATTCCCTTTATAATTTCATGCACACCCATCTTGTAAGAAATATTTATTTTTGTTTGCTCTTTAACTTTTATTATTAGAATAATTCCTTTTTTTTTCCAATTGACAAAATCTTCCTTTAGAAGTTTTCTCAAAGTATGTTCACAACTTCCTGAGGGGCAAAAACCTGAACCAAAAAAAAAAAAAACAAAAACCCAACACAACAGCAGCAGATAGAAACACAAAAAAGGCTTATAAATCAGGGTTATGAGTGGTTCAGTAATTCCAATATGAGCTATAGGACAAAATGTCTAAGGGAGTAAGAGGGTAATACAATCCAGACAACAAACTTAACTCTATTACAGATACACAGCCATCTCCAAAGCTATTACCACAGTTGCCTGAGGTGTCTGTTGAGAAGCCAGATGTCACTCCTCCATAACTTAGTGTCTTGTGATTGTCATTTAATTTTAAGGAGAAGGAAACATTGTGTTTAGATGCAACAAATATAAACACTAACTTCCACTGCATTCACAGTTTTTTTTATAAAACTATAAAATGTGAATTTCAAGGCCACATTTAATGCTCAGGTTATCTAGCTCAATTGTATTCAACAGTTAGCCTCATTTTTTCCAGAATATTTATATTAGTTTTGATTCTCTTGTATCCACTGAAACTCTCTTATATTTTCATTCAACATCCCGAAAGCATGTAACATATACTCTTGAGGTCATGCTGTAACAACCAAACTGACAGACTGTGTCAAAGCCTTCATAGTATTAAGTAAGTAAGAAAGGGCTTTGGTCTTTGATATCTTAGGTTTCCAGACCTCATTAAAATGTTACAGATCTTGGGGACACTGAAAGGAAATAGTGATCTTAATGCTCTAATTTCTAAAACTGAAAGCTAACCTCCAAATAAACCCTAGTATTAATCCAACAGAAGAAATCCACTCCAATTAGAAAAAAGATAAACAAAGTTGTCTGCATTGTCATCAGCTTTTTCTCAGGGCTGCAGGCTCTAGAATAAGCTACTCTTACAACACTTTCCATTTCCATATCAAAAGATATTTTGTTTGCCATACCTTTGAAATCATGGCAGTATCCAGAATAAACTGGTCTTTTGAAGTGCTGGGTTTCCAATCCATAACTGTAACACCAAACCTAATCCTACACACAGATAAAATTAAAAGCCTCATCTATAGAAAATAAATGGCAAAAGATATTGGCTTGTAAGAGAAAGAATGTTCTTGTCAGCTGAAGCCAAAGACTTATATTCTCTATTGTTCTACTGATGAGTTTTCTAACCATAAAGCAAGGTTAGGGTTTGGGATTAGTGTTTGGAATGTATATATATCTGCCTAGTTTATTGCTTTATGCTATACACCCCCAAACACAGGAGGAGATCGGGTATTGATTGGCACCAAGAACTTCTGCTACTATTTCTAATGGTGTAATATTTCTTCTAGCTATAGCTAAAGTTAAGACAAGGGCAAGCAGACAAGAGTGTGCATACTGCTTAAAGCCAAGGATTTCTTTTCTTCTTCCTCTTCTTTCTATTGGTCTTGTGGGCATAGTTCAGTTTGGGGAAGAAAAAGAAGAGCACAGAACACATTTTTTTAAAATCAATTTTTCATGGACTTATAAAATAAGAAAGAACTAGAAGGCCTTTACCTGGGTTCTTTTTTATAAAACTTATTTGTTTATTAACAGATTTGGCCTTACTTAAAAATACAGTGATCATTTTGAATATGAGTTTCAAGTAGAATACGGTTTTCATCATATTATGGTTTGACTTGGAAAGGACCTCAAAAAACACCTTGTTCTCATGCCCTGCCATGGTCAAGGACATCTGCTAGACCTGATTCCTCAAAGCCCCATCCAACCTGGCCTTGAGTGTCTGCAGACAGGAGGCATCCATAATTTCTCTGGGAAATCTGTTCCACTCTCCCCACACTCTCAGAGGAAAAAATACCTTCCTTATATCTAACCTAATATCTAACCAGAATCCACCCTCCATCAGTTTAAAAACATTACCACTTGTCCTATCACTAGACTGCCTGATAAATAATCCCTCTCCAGCACTCTTGTAGGCCCTCTTAAAATACTGCAAGGCCACTAAATTTACATTCCTTTAGCTCAAATGTAATTAGTCAGTTTTCATTCATGGAAAAGAAGGAAGGGCCCAAGTTCTTTTGACATACAATGATTCTTGGGTGGTGGAAATATTTTATGACTTTCAAAATCCTTACTGTATCCCATAACTATGGAGTAACTTTATTTTTTACCCATTTTTGCATATCTGAAGGTGTTTAGCCAAAATATGGAAATAAATTTGCCTTTTTCTTCCACTGAAAATGGATGAAAAATTATTTGAACAATTCAATCATCTTTTTTCATTTTTCAATTTTTTCCTAAGCAATTATTTCTCAGGCTGAAAGCTTCCATTCTTGTAATGGCCCAGAAGTAATTGTTTGAGGTTTGGAAACTGAAATATGTGACTAGCTATTAAAGAATATAATTTGGTGGGAACAGAAAGGAATAGGAAGAGGGCTTAATCCTAGTTTCCCATTTCAAAATATGAAATGTACTGCTGTTTTCATAAATAGACCCACGTTTGAAGGAACAGGTGTGTCATTCAAACTTTATAGGTTCACAGTCTGTGGATGGACTGATCTCTGTAATTATTAAGTCTGCTTCATGTATTCTTCTTGGGTCTGAATTTAGGCATAGTAAAACACAGAAGAGATTCTTTGTGTGTAAGGTAGGCCTCTTTCTAATCTAATCACAGTGACTCTAGCTGAGGAGAGTGCTGTCATGCTTGTTGAGTTTAACACCTATTACATTCCCTAGACCTTTGTTTTTTCACTAACCTGATGTTTGAGACAGGCACAGAGAATGCTACTAGCCCATGACTGCTGAATTATGCAGACTCAGGGCTACATCCTCCCTAAAGTCAGGATGTAACAAACCATACGGACTTCCCATGTGTGTCCTGTACCCAGGGCCTGTCCCATTGTCCCAGGCATGAGCAGGGTAGCTGGGACAAATTAGGACAGACAGATTGTTAAGAAAAATCCATAGTGGCAAGATCTGTCTGAGGAGAAGTTGGGAAATTAAGTCAGTGGGTCCAGGTTGGAACCAGTCCTGGAGATCATAGGGAGGGTCAGACACAGCGCCACAATTTCTGGGCAAGTCTACAGGCACATCCGAGTTTAAGCTGGGGAGTTCATTACCTGGGTCAAGTTCAGGGTCCAGATCAACAGGGTGCATGACTGTGACATAGTTTGAACTATATTTCAGGCACCTTTCAGAGCGAGACCTCTGGTTTTTCCACATCTATTATGAGGAAGGAGTCAGAATAAGAGTAACATGATTTCCACTATAAGAGAAGTTATATATGACCATTTTTGTTGAAATGGGTCTGGTATGACTTCTTTGGTATTTCTCATTTTGCAATATAAAATAGCTACACTTGAAATTTTAAAAATCTGCAATTATAACTAGACTGTAGCTCTTTTAAAAATGTTATATAGTAAAAATGGCAGAATAACATATTTTAAATATTTTTTGTTACCCTATCACATCTTGTGCTTTTTTTCATATATTTTCCTTGAAAATACTGAAATTCTAATGTGCAGAGAAGATGGAGGTACATGTTTTGTGAAAGTGAGATTTGCTACTGAAAAAAAAAGAGATTGAGTAGTGTGGAATGCACTGAACCTTAAGGTTTGTTGAAGCTGTTTTTCTTGACAGACCAGTATTTACTGATATGATATAGCTACCTGATACAAAAGGATCATGAGCCTATATTCTACTCTGAATGAACACTGGAAGGTTTAAACATGCACACAAATCATAATGACTAAATATCATTGACTAAACTATGCCATTGAAATATATGCACATATGTAAAAAGGCAATTGTGCTGAAGCCATGCATATGCATGAACAAGATGAATAATTGCATGTGCAGGCTACCACCAGTGCGTGAAATTACCTGTTTTGCAAGTGTAAATTAGTGTTTTGCATGCCCATTTACCTGTTTGCTGTCCTTATATTTGTTGTGTTCAAGTTAACTGTCTGATAATTTGTGTCTTAGGAAACAAACAAAAGAAGGAAAGGAACAATACCAATATTAATCTTCAGAAAAAATAAAAATGAAAGTATTTTTCATTCCTATACTAGAGATGTAATAGTCACATCATTGAATATCTGCAAAACATATTTGTAAGATATATTAAAATCATATAGTGCTAGTGCTATTCTGCAGAACAACCAATGCTTCAGAACATATGCATGAAGATTGATGCAGTTCATTGCACAGCTGAAATAACTAAAAATTGCAAAAAGAACATGGTTGTCATTTTAATGCCAAGTTTTTAAAGTATATTTAATTTAGAATAAAGATAATTCAAAATAGTTACTATGCTTGAGATTAAAAAGCATCACGAAAAATAAAAAAGAAAATCAGAGATAAAACCCATTTGTCTTCAAAATGCTGTGCAATTACAAAATATTTTAAAATTCCTAAATCTGCTTTGTATTGACCCCATGATTTATCTATGACAGTAAGTCACTTATGGCAATCATGCAGTTAAATTCTATTCACAACATTTCCAGACCAGAACAAAATGCTAATTTTTGTTTTCATTCTTGGTGAGATAGCAATTCAGTAATGCTACCACCTGATCTGAAAGTAACTATATATTACTACTCTTAGGATAACAGCACTGTTATTTCCAGTTTTCCTAGTATCCTTTGAAACTACTACTGTGTAACTAATTTCCTTTATGTGCAACTGTTATAGTCCTCAGAAGACAGTGCAAATTAATTCAAGCTACAAAGATAAATAATAAGTTGGAAATCAATAGCACTCATATTTTGTTCTTCCTGTTGAAGTACATGGCAGTATTATTAGTATATTATTCTACACATTCAGGACACTGAATTAATTAAAGTAGAGACAGTCTCTTTTTTTACTTCTCTTGAAGTACTCCCACTGAAAACAGCAACAGATTTATGTTGAGGTCTTTTATATCCTCTCTAAAGGTTCAGACAAAATATCTGACACAGTTCTTCCGTGTCCCCACAAAACTGAATTTAGTGGCATCATAAAAAATGTTCAGTTACCAGTACCCAACAATAAAAGAAAGCATTAATTTGCTCAATTTCTACAAGAACAAAATGAGCAAAATATTATGGACTTATCTCTTAGAGAATGTAATACACTGGAAAAAAGCATCCAAAATTTTTCCTGAGCCTAAAAGTCTTGCCAGTGTTTTGCAAATTTCCCGATTGTTTTTTGCAGCATTCTGTATTTTTCATGAACATATGTAGAAGCCAGTTTTGGAGACAATTCAGCAGACACCCTCTGTGAAAATATCAGTGCTGAATACAAAAAGTACCTTGGGGGCACCTTAACCCTTTTGCATGAAACTCATTTGTGGTAGAAGTATTCAGTCCTGAAACCTTCTGTAGGCCAAGAGTCCATTCCCCATATGCTTGAAAAGTCCAAATCAATGAGGAAGATGAATTTTAGATGGATAAAAGGAAGTGGCTTCTTTTTGTGGTAAAGAGAAGTTGGACCCAGGCTGACTTCCTACAAATCGAATAATGGTGTCTAAAATACTGGTAGTGGTTTGTAAACTGTTGCTTTGGCTCACAGCTTCTCCAGTAGTTAATGTGTATCTCGCACATAATTAATTGTAAGAGTGCCAAAGATAAACCAGGCAAACTACATGAAACAGTAGACGTGGAAAGCTACATGATTTTGGTCTCATTGAGATGACCTTTTTACCTAGTCTAGAACTGATTGAGTTTTCCTTCTATGTTTCCTTAAATAATCCAAGTATTCCTGCTTGCTTCCTAAAGCCCAAAGTGGTTCTTATGAACCCCCTTACCTCTTCACTTTATAAGCTTAGAGAAATATACTGCAGAAGACATTTTCCTTTACGAACCTCATTTGGGTATTGCCAAAGTTATTGATCAGAAATCCAGAGCATGGATGGCCCAGCTGGCAAAATTCAGGCATTCAGTGTTAAAACAAGGGAAAGTATTTCCATATGAGATCATGAACAAGTCTATCTTCCCTCTCCTTCTTTCAAATTGCCGGTTGCTAATTTTCTGGGACTGCAGAGTACTCTGTTATGCCTTCTTATTGCATTACTCTCTGTTTAATAATAAAGTAAAATTGACCATAGTCATCCTCTAAAATAAATGATACAGTAAATGTCTGCTTCAACAGTGTGACATTAAAGATTTTGCTTGCTTACGGTTTATTTTTATCATGCTTTTGATTTTCTGGCCTAGAAAATAATTAATTGATAACAGTATCTTGTTTACTGGAAAGTATTGAGTAAAGAAGCCCACACAAATGATGATAGCCTCTTATTACAATTCTGTTTAGCTTAATGAAAGGCCTGCATCAAAGGGTCTAACCCCAGTGGATTTTCTAAAGTAGGATTTATGCTTTTCTACTTCAGTCTCCTATTTTTTTCCCCTGAAGCTTTAAAGGTTTTCGATGTTTTGGGCTCTGCTGTTGTTTCACTTGGATAATGTATATTGTAACTTTGAATGACCTCAGCATTGTCAGGGTTTCAGAAACCTTGATTTGAGCTAACTCAGCCACAAAAGTATCAGAAACAATAAGTTTTTAAGGTTGTAACAAACATTACATTTAATGAGTACAGTGCACAAGTAATGATGCACTGAATCAGTATGAAGCCTCAAAAAATGATTTCTGTTGGCACTATAAAAGGAATGCAATTTTTCTTGTTGAAATACCATTTTTCAGTTACTGCATGACTGATGTGGTAATTATCCCCTACACCTGGGATTTAAATCCAATCCTACAAGCCCATTTTCTGTTTGCAAGCTGTCAGACTGATGCATAGTCTTTGTTCTTATCTGGCAATAGTTGAGGAATCAGTAATTCAGAAACAACAAAGCCACTGATGGGTCATCATGTAATCTGCACTGAAAATTGCAATCTGTAATGAGATTGGAAACACAGATGAGGAGGCTAAAACTGATTACCTACCATACCTAAAAATTTCAATTTTATTGCACAAATATGATCAAAGTAGCTCATAAATTTAGGTATTAGTTGAGAAAAAGTAAAGATTACTTTTAAATTAGGTGAAAAGAAGATAAGTTATTTAAATGTAAATTATTTGTTTTATAGCAATTTAATTAATCTCCAGGGTGATTCACATCTTTACATTATTTTATCTTCCATTTCAGAATATGGTGTATCTTGTTGATTAGTCACGACTGATGTAAGATATTTTGTTCCCTTAAAACAAATATAAGTTCAATGATGAAAAAAGCCAAATAGTGGTCAGCCAAATTTCATATTATAGGCTAGGAAGATGTGAGCTGTTTCTCAGCAAAGTAACCAAAAATAGACTTCACTTAAGTTAAAAATATAAGTTTTATTTATGCTCCTGACTTCTTTAATGCCCTGACAGCAACTTTCGGATAGATGCTACACTGTTGTTCTCAACTCAAAACCATTAATTACTTTTTTCTGCACTAATGAGATTATGACTAGTATGATGAACAACAATAAATTATAATAGATATTTCCAATAGGTTTCTGACTAAGCACTATGCTGAAAAAGTGAAAAAAAAATCCAATTATTCAGGAGATTGATTGATGCATTTTTTTCTTCAAACTTTCTTGAACAAAATTGTTTTTTTTCTACTATATTTTCCTTTTTTCTAAAGGTAATCTTTGGCTCCAGAAAGTACTCTAAATTCACCATTAGTGTTTAACGTAAAATTCTAGAAATCTAGAAAAGATAGGTCTGTCCAAGAAAAGACAAACAAATCCCTTATTTTTTAACAGTGCTGGATAATCCATCCAGAAAAGAGTTTAGAGGCACACAAGCCATCCAAAATACCTATTTACTCAGTATATGACATGCACAGGTCCATAAAACCTATTTCATTTATCTTGTTCATGTACCCATCTTCAATCATTGTCTGAAATTAATTTCAGTTTTATTTTATTTTATTGCTTTGTTTCTTTATTACCCTCTGTCTTTCTTGCATTAAGTTTATAGTGAGAAATTGCCTGTGGAATACATTTGCCAACAGCCAGGGTTCTTTAAAGGAGTTCTGTATATCTTTGCATGAAAATGATTGTGGGTGCTAGTCTAGTCCTTGCCCATAATAACATGGTCCAAACATATCTAGTGATACAAGTCTTTGAAGGGTTTGCGTTCAAAGACATTTAGCTCATAAGTCTCTAACTAGTCTGGCTGCTTCCAAGATGACCAGCTCATCTGTAGTGGCTATAGATTCTAGCAGGGGATAATAATTCCATAAATCAAGTTTCAGTTTTCTCCAGGTTTCCTTACAAATGAGCCCTTGGCTTACCTGTCTTCTCCAGCTGTAAAATAAGTCCAAGCAGATGTCATATATAGAAATCATATGAGAAATAAATTATCATAATAAATCATTGAACTGTTGGAAAAATACATCCAGAATATTTGCTTGCATGCTTCCTGCCAAGTGGGAACTTTTGGAGTCAGTTATTATTGCCTGTTTTTATGTCGAGGACTGAAAAGACATACTGCCCTAAATCATTCCTGTTCTTGAAATTAATCCAGAAAATCTTACTGTAATAGAAAATATGGTAGCAGGTTTTAGATCCAAATGTTACAATATATAGCTACCTTTTCTCTTTTAATATCAGGTCTGCACACCTGATATTCACTGGCAGAAGATATATAACAGTATGTTATGTATGTCTTGAAGTGCAGAATTAATAAGCTTTAACTTGTAAAAGTTAAAGTCCTATCACCACCAAACTATCCAGAGGCTGATTTCAGGAGTATAGCCCTTGGCTGATGTGTGCACAGCATTCCTAGTAATGCATTTACAGAAATATTCCAACAATTGCCAATACATACTAAAAGTAATATCATAAATTTATCTGAATAGGTAGATTGTATGGGGTAGATTGCAGATTTGAGTAAAATATCAGATACTTTCTATGATGAGATATGTTGACGTTATGTTAATCCATCCAAAATGTCATAGGGGCAGTTAGAGATTAGAATACATTCTGCAGATTCTTAGTCTGAGACTGATAAGTACTATAAGTGGACAGAACTGCCACATTCCAAAATAAGACAAAAAAATTAGGTTTTATTTACAAACTAAATCAATCAAACAAATCAAAGATCCATAGAAAACACAAACAAAATTAAAATAAATGTGCAACTCATGCATGTAAAACAAAGAATTTAAAAATTACATTAACATATCAGCTGTTATTTAATAATTTTAATGTCTATAATTAATTCATTACTGTTCTTGCTGAGAGTGATAAAAGGATCTTCTAAGTTACTGTGTCTTAATTAACATTTGTTTGTCCTTATGCTACAATCCTAAATACTAAGTATTATTCTTGTCAGTAACCATACATATATTTAGCTGAAAACTGCTGATATAAAGAAGAAAATTTGATTTAAAAAAAGTGAAAATTTTTGAGACAAACTAACATTGATATAAAAAATTATATACCTGCTATGTAAAAACAAATTATTTTACAGACACTGGAGAGCAACTGAGAGCACAATAAAAAATCAGTGGCAGTAAAAATGAATAAAATATATTAAGTTAAAAATATTTCTATTTACTAAAAGCTGCAAACATATAAACGAAATACAGAAGTAGATACAGTAATAGACTGTACACTCTTGAATGTTTCAGAAAATCAAGGTATTTTATTTTGTGGCCTTCATGTATAACACAGAAACACAATACTTTTTTTCAAAGACACTTTATGAACTTGAGATATCAAGTTTTGAAATTGATTTTTGTTACCCATAGACTTCCATTATGTATTGATGTGCATCATTACTTATGAATAGTTACATGGGACAGGGTATATGTCAATCATTCTCTATGTAGGTATTAGTGGTAGACATGGGAGTATTAGGCTTATTGTTGGTCTTAACCTTAAGGACCTTTTTCAATCTAAATGATTCTATAAACCCATGATAAGTTTTATCATAAAATCTATGGTTTCCTTTACTGTCTGGAAATTCCACTGCAAACATTGTCCTGAAATATGAACTGAGTCTTTTCAGTACCCTGTATTCTATGCAATTTCTCTTGGTACTGCTTTTGTTTTCCTTCACCACAGACACACATAGTGAGTAGACTGAGTAGCTTGTTTTATCTCACATCTTTATCTCTATTTGTTTCATATGTCCCAAGCCCAGTGTTTTCATTATCCATTCAAAAAGTTCTTATGCTTGCCAAAATTCTCAGCACATCTCTGGTACAGCAAAACAATTCAAATTCTTCTGCCCATCTGCTGTTTGCAGATCTTATAATTGCCACTTAAGCCAAAAGACCAAATACAGTCAGAATGCAATCAGATTTGATGCTTGTCTGTCACTAATGTAAAGAATGACAAAATTAAAGGTGCAGCAAACATAAAGGGGAAATTGTACTTATCTTCATTGATGATTCAGGAAGATAAGAAATAAGATGAAAAGAAATGCAAGTGTTTCCATCCAAAGAAAATTAATTGCAGATCAAGAGAGAAAAATATCTGACTGAAGGGAAAAATGTTAGGTGATAATGACAAGAACAGAGAATAAGATCTTAGGTGTTCTTTCTTTTCAGGCATTATTTCAATTTTCAAAAAATTCTTCAAGTCCTATTTCTATAGGTCTTAAAGTCTACTGAAGAATGGATCCCACCACGCTTTTTTATTTTGAAAAGATGTGGTTAATGGTGTTTGATGACAAACAAAAAGGTATTTTACTTTTTATAATTCTTCAACTAAATGTCCATGAAAGTCTTTCTCTCACAGTCTTTCACAGTCACTAAAATGGCTAGTTTGGTAATGGTGTTGAAATTTAATAATAGATTAATGTATCAACTCATGCCAAATTATTCTTACTATTGGAAGGAAAAAAGATCGAATTAAGTTTCAGTGATCACTGATTGTAATTCAGCATCCAAGTGATAATATTAGATACTTTCATGTCCAATCAGATTTTATAAATGGTTCAAGATTTATCCATAGTATTTCAAATCTACCACATATCAACATTAATCTTTCTGCTATGAAAGATCATATCTTGCAATGTTTCTGGTGTCGTGAACTACCAGCCACTAACATCTAATGTGTTTTTTCTATCCTTAAGAAATGTGAATAATCCCAAACAAAATTTTACAATGTAATAATGACTTACTACAGCAAAAAAAGCAAACAGTGGTCTTGATGTTACTAGTCATTTCAACTGTGTAAGCACTTATTTATTACAGAATATCTGTTCTTGAAAATATGGCCCAGACCAAAACATCAATCATATTTTTGCTTTTTCTAGAATATTTGACATGCCTTTGGAAGTTCATGGATTTTGATATAGTCTTGTTACAAAGTAACAACTCTTAATTTTTTAGAGGCAGGTCTGTTTTGATAAAATTTGTCAGAGAATGACTGTGGCTTAAAGGACAAGAAACACCAACATGTCAGTATTGCATTGAAAAAATTGGAGATAAAGGGAAAAATCAGATTCAGAAAGGACCCTTTAGTTATTTGTTTTGCAGACACAAAGAAACATTTTGCAATCCAAAAAAACATTGTAGAAATAAGGAAGGGAGTTGATTATTTTGTCAGTCAGTAATGTCATGGTATAATTTTATTTTACGTTATTACAACAGAAAGTCATGTTTTTAGAGTTCATTAGTGAATCTAGCCTTCATTTGACAGAAAGAAACAAAGAAAAAAAAATCGTGTACATAACAATAGAAATTAGAAGAACCTGGCAGTTTCCTTAAACCAAGAATACCTTTAAATAACTTATTGAGAATTTTATTAAGAAATACATACTTGCAATTTGTCACAGAAATGTTACCTACAATGACAAGACATACCCCTCTCCACAGTAAGCTTCATTTCACTATCAAAGAATAACAACGCCTGCAAGGTATGAACAGAACATTTCTTCCATTTTTCAGCTCTGTCACACTCTTTTATGTTTTGCTCATAATGGCAACTGTCTTGGTTGATGTATCATATAGATGTTCTCACCTGCTTGTTGTCATTCAGCTGCTAAATTAGAAGAATGAATATGTATAATTCTTCCAAAATTGCATTATAATGACACAATCTGGCATATTTTATTATACATCCCGCTAGACCCTGATTGTTTTGTGCAGTTGGCTTTCAAGTTACACTACTGGGTTTTGATAGCTCTTGCCAGCTTCCTCAATGCAAATGCTAAAAAGTGAAAGCAATGGGAAAAGTTTTTAAGTATAGACTTGATAGAGGGGTGAAGGAATGGTAACATTTCATTCTTCATCAATCATTCAAACACAATATGAGTTTGCTTTAACATACGAGGGTTTTTATAAATAGATATTTTTGGTGTCCAAGTAAATGACAGGAACAGTCTGCCTTACATATATGGGAAAACAAACATTTCAGGCTTTATTTCCTCATAGGGATTTATCCTGCTTTCCAATAATTAATTGTCCACTTTGGTGCCATGAAAATATATTGTGTTAGTAACTCTGGTTTTTGATGTGGTTTAACCCTAGCCAGCAAGCAAGCACTGTGCAGCTGTTCACTCACTCTCTCACCAGTGGGATTAGAGAGTCAGGTAACGTGAGATCTAGAAAATTTATGGGTTGAGATAAAGTCAGTTTAATAGATAAATAAAAAGCTGCCCATGTAAGCAAAGTAAAACAAGGAATAAATTCAGTGCTTCCTATGGGCAGGCAGGTGTTCAGCCACCTCCAGGAGAATCTGACCCTATTATACATAATGGCAACTTGGGAAGACAGCTGTTAGCAGTCCAACCATCTCCCCTTTTATTCCCCCACTTTTTATACTGAGCATGATGTCATAAGCTCTGGAATATCCCTTTGGTCAGATGGGATCAGCTGTCCTGCCTGTTTCTCCTCCCAGTCTGACCTGTATCCCCAGCTTCCACGCCAGCATGGCAGTATGAAAAACAAAGCCTTGGTTCTGTGTACATCCTGCCCAGCAATAATTAAAACATCTTCACATTATTATCACTGTGTTCAGCACAAATTCAAAACATGGACCTTTACTAGTCACTGTGAAGGAAATTAACTCTACCCCGGACAAGACCAGTACAGTGATATTTAGCTTTTTAAGGGCTTCTGCTGAAGCCATTACGTCTTTTACCCACCTGTTTTTTTAACTCCAGTTCTACTCATTGTTAGAGGAAGCTGAAGTACTTCATGAGACATGTACAGCACCAATTTAAAAACAATCCTTATAAAACCCAATCACTAGGGTTTTTAAAATTTATAATATTATTATTAATAATAATAATAGCAGCTGGTTTAATTGTTTGCTTGTTTTTTTAATTTCTTTTTTAAATCCTACAGAGTTTCTCAAAATGCTAGCTTGATGTACTGTTTTGGGCTGGTATAGAGATAAATTTTTTCCCAGTAGTTGGTAAGATGCTGTGGTTTGGATTTCTGATGAAAAGGGTGTTGACAAGACAGTGGTGTGTTATTGGTTGCTGAGCACTACTTGCACAAGGTCAGGACTTGTTTGCTTCCCACCCATGTTTGGCTGGGAGTGCACAGGGAGACGAAAGGAGACACAGACAGGAAAGCAGACCCCAGCTGTCTAGAGGGACTCCCAGACCATATGAGATTCTGCTCAGCAACAACAGCTGCAGGAAAAAATAAGAAAGGGAGCATGCTCAGAGTTGTGGTGTTTATATTCCTAAGTAATCATGATGATGGAGCCTGAATTAGTGAATTAATTCCTTAGGGGTTTCTTTTCTTGTACACACAGCTTTTTCTTTATGTTTTAGACTGTCTCTAACTCCCATTTTCCTATCTTTCTCTCTCTTCAATTTATCACCAAGTTCTGAAGTAATTAATTCATGTATTTTCTCTTCTACAACCTTAGTCCATTAAAGAATGTCCTAATTTAACGATCTTCTGTGTCCACGGAATAACTCCTTGAAATTTAATACTGGGGCTTCTTCAACTTTTTAGCCCTTATAGTATATAAGTATATATTTTCACATTAAAAAATCAGAGAAAATTGGCATCTAAAATCCAGATGTATGTATACATCTTCACTTATCTGAAACTGTTTTCTATCATATAGTAGCTCTTTTATTTAATTTAAAGTTCTGGGTGAGTGACAAGGTGTTTTCCTGCTTTACATTTTTTTTTTTAATTCTCATGTCAGTACTAGTACTACTATTGACAGGCTACCTGTAAGCTGAACAAATATCCAGGAAAAAATTTAAGTTTTTTTATTAGCTCTTCAAGGTTTAATATTTTTCTACTATTTCAGCAGTAAAAGATCGTTTTACTAAAAAGACCATCATGCAATACTTGTGAAAAGAGTGGAGCACTTGCTTCCCATGGCCCTTTTAATACCTTCTTAGTTATTCTGACGTCTTCAGGACTAAATATCATTTATCTAGTTCAGCAAATTTGTCACCTAATACTTGTAATTCTTTGAAACATGTCATGCTGAATGGCTGCTGTCATGTGTAAAGAGAAATTTTCCAATGGAAGTTCTGCTAGTTAAGAAAAAATTGCATAAAAGATCTTAGATTTAAACATTGAGAAGTATTTTAGGCAAAACTGAAATAGCATGAAACAAAACAAAATATAGAAGGCTGTTAATCTTGAGTGGAAAATGAAAATGAAAAAGGTGTGTTTAAGCTTAAAATATTAATGTGCTTAACATATGGGAATCTTAAATTATGCCATTAGGTGATATCATTGTGATAAAAATGCGATAAGGGTGATAAAACACTTATTTTATAAAATACTATTTTATAAAGGCTGAAAAATATAACACACCCACCCCGGGGGAAAAAGAAAAACAAACCAAGTAAATCTGTTTCTTTGGTACTTCATTGAAAATTGAGATTAATGGAAATATAAGTTACTTTTTTTTTGTTTTATCCAGGGTATACATGTCAACAACCAATTTCATTTCATCCCCCAATATTCTTCTGAACCTTGTTGACATAATCACCTGCAAATAGAAACATAGCAGCACCTTTTCAGCTTATTGTCAAATCAGCATCATCCTGAAATGCCACAGGTACACTCATACTCAGTTTTTACCTCCCTAGGCTACTCCCCGCCTTTCTTCTGAGGCAAGCCATCTTCAGCTTCATCACACCACCACCCTGTGTCATCCTTTCCTTGACAAGAAAGTTACCTATTAGCTGGCTTATATCTGAAACAAATTCATGTTTAAAATATGAGATATTAATAGAGCAATGCAATAGTTATTTCTGTCACTTGAAACCAGGTAGGTCTATCATAACAAATAATGTAAGCCTATCATATCAAATAATGATTTTCCTGTAACCTTTGGTTAGCATTTTTTCCCCCACAGGCATGAACCCTAAGGAAGATATGTAGATCAAGCAAGGAGTTTACTGGCTTACTTTTGTTTACCTCTACCATCAGGGTAGCAGATTCATTCTGGCCAGCTCAGGTTCAAACCACATTCTTGCCTGAAATTTAATTGCACAAAATTAACCCATCAATGTGCCCATCATAAATACACACATCTCTCCTCTCTAAAAGTACACATTGTTTCTAACAAGCAGAAAATTGTTCTGTGGTTGAAATAGCATAACTTTTCCCAGCCTTATGACTACCTGACAGCATGTTGTAACATAATCATAGTATGCTGATATTTTCTAAACTCTGTTTCCATCAGAAATCTTGTCATACAAGGAGTAATTGAGAGCAAATGTTACACTACCACTGATGTTTTCCAGGACTGAACTTATCTCCATTTCTTCTGTACCCAGAAGAGGCCACTGGGTCACCGATACTTGAAATACCAGTGATCCTCATCTGTTTGCCAGTCTGCAAACTAAACAGAAACTTAACCTACTTCTGTTATGCCAGTCTGCTGATGTTTGTCCAGCAATGCAAACCATGATATGAGCTGGTTGTGATTCCCTCATTGGAAAGAGGTTGAGCCAAACGTCACTTTCTTCTTCTGGCAGTAAAGCAGGGTTTCAGTACGCTTAGCTTCAGAAGAGGCTAGAAAAAAATGAACAAAAAAATTTTCTCAGGTCTCAGCAGCATGTTACCAAAATAAAGTGTACCTTTAATAAAAATTAATGTGTGTTTTTCCATCAATGCACATGACTCAACACATCACTCTCCTAGGTGCAGGTGGAACCAACATCCTAAAATTTTGGGATGAATATATACTTTCTGTTATCCATCCAGGATGTGTTATTACCCTTTAAAGGACACAGTTTTGCTCTCCTAATGGTGCCAGACCATTATTATCATTACCAGAAAACCGAGCAACAGAATTCCTCTAGGCAATGATTCTGTAGATAGTTTTCCAGGGCTGAAGGAAAACGCACTTGTTTTGAAAACTGATGGCAAGCCAATGTTGCATATTCTCACTCCTGAATAACCACAGTTTCTGAATGCAGCACTAGACTCAAGTAAGTTCAACTGCTTCACACAGATGAAAATGTTATTTTGGCCTGAATGAAAAATATTGTTTGGCCCTGTGGCCATGTTATCAATATGTATGTTGCACATAATGCGAACATTTCAACATATATGATCACTTTCTTTTATCATTTACGATCAGTCCGCTTATCTTCTTAGGCTGTAAAGAATAAATCTTCAGAGATTGTTTACTCTCCTTATGTGTTATGTATTTTTAAAAAAAGGAAGAAAAGGAAAGGAAGAAGTCCAATTTTAAGTGTGCTCCTTAGTGTCACACTGAGTAACGCTTGTGTTTGATTTTAGGCAAAGCAACATTTACTTCAGTGCTTCAGATGTCTATCTGTAAACTGGCAATTGCATCACACTTCAGCTGTGGGAGATGAGCTGCAGTACACAATTTAGGGATTAGCCTCTACAGAAAAAATACCAGCATAAAGTCATTAATCCTAAAGGTTGGGCCAAAATACATCTGAATCAAGGCCTTACCTTTAGATACAGGTACTATAAAACAATTGTCTGCATGTCAACAAACTATGCTGAGACGGAAAAACAAGCTTATCCAGTCACAGACATCATTCCATGATCCTTTTGAGTATCATCTCTCCACAGTTCAAACCTTGTTAAATTAGTCCCTCAACAACAACATTCATTTCCGTTAGATAATTAGATTTCATTTATTATAGCATTATTAATTATTATGTAAGCTGTAGTGTAGAGAACTCCCTAGATCCACCAGCTGATTGTGCTGATCAGGTATTGACTGAAACAGCTCAGAGCAGATTTTCTCAGAACGGGGTTGAATAATGATATTAGGACTGGAAGTCTGATATGGGTTGATATACACCTGTGATGAAATATGTGGTTAACCTGGCCATAATGGAGAAGGAATATTGACTTGCAGAACCATCACCAAAGAGGGATTTTTCCAGACCTATTTAGTCCCTGCCCTTTCAAAATATTTTGTCAGTGGATATATAGATTGAGTTAGTCTTTCTTGAGTATAGGTATCATATTAACATAGAAGTGGGATAAGGGGCTATGATATATATACAGTGACAGAGAGACATGTTGCTCTTGAAGTAGGTTATAAATAAATCTTACGAATTTGGTGCTTAGATCAAATATACAATTTTTATATTTATATGTTATGTGTTTACAAGTACCACAGCAGATAAACCCCTTTCCATGAAAAACAGGGACAAATAGAAATATTTTGCAGACTGCCAGTTAGCCAACTCCTCCTACACATTCTGCAACATAAACACTATACATTCAATATATCCAAATATCTGCTGTATCCAAATATTCAATTCTTTCATAAAGCAGATGGTGTTTTTTATTAGCCTTTATTTTCATTAATATAATCATATACATTGTAGAATTTTATAATTAATAAACATTTGGGTTTTTTTTATTATATATTTCTATTTTATTGTAACCTTACCCAAAGTCAAATTAACATATATTGAGAATATGTAGTGAAAATCTTTTAAAATATTTAGTGGATTTGAATTTACTAGTTATCTGGGTTTGGCAGTTAAATTTTTCCAGAATAGCTTATGTTTTCTAGGAGCTCAACTTATTCCTGAAATATCTTAAATTCCACTATTCATTCACTAGTGAAGAAGCAAATGAAAATCCATTAAAAATCATGTTACTTATCTTAAAAAAATCCAATCCTTCCAACAAAATTTGGCATTTATATTACCCTAAACAGAAAGAAATTAATTTTTACTTGTTGTCTACAAACATTGTGTTAACTGAAATTAAACTTTCTGAGCCATGCCTGTACTAGGTTAAACTACATTTTCAAATAAACCTAGTCAAAATTTCTTTTACAGAAAAGGAAATTAGACAGGTAAGGAACAACAAATGAGCTGAACTTTGTCCTCAAAGAAAATTGGTTTTTCCTTTTCAATTTCATTTCAAAGAGATCTGACAACTGTCGCTTTGAACAAACTTTAACAGCACAATATCCTTTGTGCAAGTTTCCCCCTGTCAGCTTTTCCATTCCAGCAGGAACTTAGAACAAAGTGTACACTGCCCTTTGAGTTGAGAACTTCATCAGTTGAATGAACACTGGTATAGTGCAGTGAAATTGAGGGCATACTCTCTCTGTGAATCTGAACAGTGTACTCTCTCAATAAATATAACTTCTCTATCTTTTACAAGAATAAACTAACCATCCATCTCTTCTCATATTTTCTCTGTTCTCCTGTCTTTACTGAAAATGAAAAGCCATTTGAAAATCCATTTGTTTAAACCTAGGTGGGGTAACAAACAGTCCTGACTGCAGCACGTCTCTTTCAGAATAAATCTGAACTTACTAATTTTCAATGCTTCTGAAATCTACTTATGGCCCAAAAAGTTCTTTTGCTTTTATTTTCTTAAGAAAATGCCTAAGGCAATAAAAAATAAAATTTAACCAATTTAATAAAAGAAAAAATTGTAGAAAATCCAGAATTCTCTTAGAAGACATTAAAAATAATCAATCAAGAGGTGAATCACATTCATGTCCCAAAGTTGTGTCATCCATGCCTGATTAAGACCTGATTAAGACAGTGCTGTTGCATGTTGTCAGAAGCAGCACTCTTCCTCAGGAGTACTTATGAACTACCACGTTTGAGAATACTGCATTTAACATTCATGTGCAGTCTACACATCCTGACATATTTCAGTGAGACATGGGAAGCAATTCTCCAATATGTCTTCCAGCTTTCCTTCTATAGACTAATCTCACATAATAGAAGCAGGACGTTGCTTGAAAAGCTTAATTAGTAAAACAGAACCACAAAAAGAAACATTGTTTAAATTATCAGACCCTGAGTAGATCTGAATTAATGAGAGCTCTCCAAACAAGTAAAATACAATAGAACATTACATTAAAATAAGTATAGGAGAAGTTTTTTATAAAGACTTTGATGTTTGGGTGCATCCAGATCTTTCAAACACAATTTACTAAGCTCATCAGCTCACAAATTTTGATCATGAAATAAGTTGCCATGGGTTGTGGAATCTTCATCCTTGGATCTACTTCGGAAGCAGTTTTTGTTAATTAGAACTTAAGGTTCTGTAAATTTTGTCATAAGCATCTGTAACTGCAACACTGACATGTAAAACAGTAGAATAGTATCTGAGAAAATCTGACAATATTACAGAGAAGGTGTAGCATTCAGTAGCATTGCCAAATCATCTCCTGCGCTGCACCCAAAGCAGCAGGGCCAGGGAGGGGATTCTGCCCCTCTGCTCTGCTCTGCTGGGACCCCACCTGCAGGGCTGCATCAGCTCTGGGCTGCCAGCATGGGAAGGACATGGAGCTGCTGGAGCAAGTCCAGAAGAGGCCACCAAGATGATCAGAGGGATGGAGAACCTCTTCTGTGAGAAAAGACTGAGAGAAACTGTGCTGCTCAGCCTGGTAGACAGGAGGCTTCAGTGTGACCTATTTGTGGCCTTCCAGAACCTAAATGAAACTTGCAGGAAAGACAGAGAGAGACTATTTAAGTGAGCATGTAATGTAATGAGAGGGAGGGGAGGATAGGTTCAAAGTGAAAGAATGTGGTTTTAGGTTGGATATTAGGAGAAAATTCTCTCCTGTGAGGGTGGTGAAGCAGTCACACAGGTTACCCAGTAAGGTTGTGGATGACCCATCCATGGAGGTGTTCAAGGCCAGGTTGGATAGGAATTTGAGCAACCTGGTCCCTGCACACAGCAGGGGAGTTGGAAGTAGGTGATTTTCAAGACCCCTTTGAACCCAAACTATTTTGTGATTCTATGACTCAAATAACAGTTTTATTTTTCAAATATATAGTAAATGTGGATTTCTCAGGGTGTATTTCTCTGTGGATAACATTAAAAAAGTTTATAAAGCTCAGAAAATATTCAACTTTTGCTACAAAGTAGGATTTAATGATATATTAACCAATTTAACTGTATTTTTTTTCCAAAATTTTCATATAGTCCATGAAATTCTTATTTTTCTTCTTATCAAATCTGGCAGTTTTTGATTGATGCCATTCCTTTCTCTGCTGCAAATGTAGAGGAGCTAAAAATAAGACAATAGAAGTAGTTTCAGCTTTCACATTGATCTAAACCAAAGCTAAGGTTTACTGATCATAATACTAAAATAAATAGGATGGAAGGCTGAAATTTATCACAAAGACATATCTACAAACAGCTGTTATATATGTAAAAGGCATGACTGGTTCATTGAAACCAGAGCAGCGAGTACTTCAGAAGGCTTACTCTCCTTTAAAGGCACGTATTATGTATGCCATAGGATATCTTCATGGTCTACTGAACAAGTATGTATTTCAGCTATTAAAAGGAATATTTTATGTATTTATTTGACAAAACAAAACAGACGCCAGGAAGCCATTCCAGACTGCATTCTTTTATTTGCCATCTTATAAGGCCTTTAACCATTAGACTGGAATGGGTCTTTAGGAGCTGTTTTGGTTAATCAGGACATTAGACATTAGGGATAATGCCTCCTTGGTACAACTCTGTGTTAATATCCTAAAGGGAATGTACTGCCACTGTAGCCTATTTTAAATTGGTTTTTTACATACTATACACAGTGTTGTATGCAGCTAGTTCAAGTTTAATTCTAGTTCTAGAGGCTATGTTTTTGACAAGTGAATTTTTTTGAATTTAAAATCACATGTTATACATATCTTTATTGTCTTCAATTTGCCTAATATAACTCAAGAACAGTTCAGTTTGAAATCAGTATGATGTCTTGACAATAGATCTATTCCAGTTGCACCTCTTGTCACAGAAGGAAAGATTATTACATGCAAGTTAATTTTACAAGAGAAATGGTACAGATCAAACAAATTTCACTGCACTTAAAATGTTTGTATATTTTATGTAGCAGTGGTACCTTCTCTCATGAATATTATATGTACTTGACCAACTAGCAAGTAAGACTAAGGTGAAATCTTCATGTTTGTATAGATGGGAAACATTGACTCCATTCCCATGAATGCCTGAAAGCAATCAAGTTTCCTCATTTGTTCTTGCTGGGGATGAATAGTCCAGGGACATTCTCTTACCTTTAGGTTTTTGGTTTTTTCCAGGAAATAAACAGCAAAATTGAATATGATAGGAAACCCTTTAAACTGTAGCATCTTTCCAGTCATATATTATCCACGTGCTATAACACCCCTTACCTTATTTCTCTTTCAATTCTTTTCCCCAAATAAATATACTTCTACACATGCATAAGTATCCCTATCCATTTAGAAAATAGTCTCCCTTATGTGGCAAATCTTACTAAAATATTTTGAAACAAACAGTGTTCCTCCTTAAAACAGGTTTATAAGCAAAACAAATCAAAACTAGAAACAGTGACAGAGTCTCAAAGACACATTTCTGAATAGCAATATTCTTTATGGAAGAAGATATAGAGTATCTATTAAGCTCTTGTTTATAATGAAATTTCATTTCAAGGGGAACAAAGTGATCATCTAAATAAATGTCGCTGTGAACATTTTACTCTCCTGAAGCACTGCACAGTGAAATGGGCCAGCCTTTGATTACATAAATGTCCAAGGAAAAGCACCCATCAACTAAAAAAATCCATAACATCAAACTGAAGGAGAAATGCTTTGTGCTAGGCTTGTTTGGGATTGGTTGGTTTTTGGGTTATTTTGAGGGAGAGGGTGGTGATGTCAGTGTAGTTGCTTAATTTTCCATTTCACCCATTCTTCTTTTGTTCCAGACTATTCCAGATCCTACTCTGAGAGGGTGTTTTTTTCTTCCACAAGGGCAAAACTAAAGCTTTGAGCACTCAGTTGCTATGGAAACAAAAAAGACAGAAATAGTTTATGTATTTCAAAAGCTGTCAGCCTATATGCTGTGGATTTTGATAACTAAACCTAAACATGAACCATCTTTTCTAAAAACCATTGTGACATTTATTATCATGCATGACTGTTGCTAGGGAAAATAAGGCACCATTTTGTTTAGCTTTTTGCCCATCAGTTAACGTTTAGGATTTCAGAATTAATTTTTGTTTGTAATCAGTATTTAGCAAACAAGAATGGAAACAAACATACAGTGAGCTGACAAACATTTCAGATTTCTCCATGGTTAAAATACAGCAAATTGCAGCACAGCAATTCAAGGAAAGACACATTGAGAAAGACATCTTTTAATACTTAAAATATATGCTCAGCTTCCTTAAGACAATTTTAAGAAGAATGAGTAAATATTGTCTTTTCTGCAAGATGTAGCAACAAAATAATTTCTATGTGCCTTTCTAAGCCTCAGAGTTACTTCTCCACAAAAAGTGGATATTTTCTGAACTGAAAAAAATCCTTCTCTGGGGATTCAATTTTACCAGACACTAAAAGTGTCCATTCTATTGCTGTTCTTCAGGAAATTATGATATTCCTAAAACTAAGGTTTCCATAAAAATATTTCTACCAGAATGTCATGATCCAGTTAAAGGAATCAACACCATTATACAATGCTAACTTTCTCAATAGTGCACCATGATGAAGGCCTGAAAGCAGTACAAAATTCATTTTCCCAGAATGTACCACAGATAGATTCAGATTGGAAAATAGCTAAAAATATATCATGCATAAAGCATTTCTTTTTTATCTACAGGAAAAGAGAAGAGCAAAATAAAGTCAGATTTTTTTTTTAATTTTGTACTTTTGCACACAATTTTTTTCTTTTGTATCTACAGTTTCTGAGACCACAAAAAAAACCTGTGATTCTAAAGATGATAGAAAATATTTATAGTGATAGTTTCTCTTCAAAATCAAATATTCTGGACCTGCTGCTGTCATGTTCCCTTTCATTGCATCAAAAGTACAATAAAATTGGTGTTTCACAATACAAACAGGGATGTCAGGACTGTTTATAAAACAACTTCATTAACTTTGCCATTTGGAAGGGAAATTGAGACATTGAGATAATTAAACAGAACAATTTTTAATTTTCATAGGAATGAGATATCTAAATATTTATGTTATGTATTACTTTCTCAAATTCAAGTGTGCTTAGTCCTGAAAACTCATTCTGAACGCAAAAAAAAAGTCCATCCTGAACCATACAGCATTTTTATTTATGTATATAATTTAATTACATAATTACAATTTAATGCAAAAAAGGAATATTCTGCAATAGTCTAAAGAATTTAGTAGTCTCAACCATGTAGATATCATTGACAGGCTAATAATTTTTAAACACATTTTATTTTAAGGTATATAATGGCACAAATGTCATACAAAACTCAGTGTGGAACATCTTGTTTGTGAAAGTGTTAGAACACCAACCAGGCAATCTGGTTTATTATAATGAGCATCATGGGGGTTGCTATATCTTTTTTCAAATAGTATTAGGGCATGATATAGAAATTTTCTGATTGAGGAGAATTATTGAAACACCATCACACACTAGTTCACTGGGTTCTCTTGTAATTAATCTACCGTGCCATCAGTCAGGGCTGAAGCCTTGGTTGCCCTGAAGTAGATTAAATAAATCAAATTTTATCACTTTCGATGAGACCAGAACTGTACCCACAAGCTCAGCCATTTGCACTATCACATGATCTTAGGCAAATTAAAATTGCTACCCATTAAATAATGACTCCAGTCCCCCACATCTTTGCTCAGAGTCAAAAGGACATTTTCAAGGTCATATTGTTAATAATTTTTTGATTACTGGGCATTTTTTATGCAATCACAACTAGAGATTACAAAGAATTAGGAGGCTCTAAGAGGAAACTGGCTTATTTACATGCAGTAAATTCTACAGGCTTCAGTAGAAACAGGACATAGACTTCAGTATACTCAAAAATATATGTCACAAAAAAAAAAAAAAAAGAAAATTAAATAAATGGTTCTTAGATTTTGGGTTCACAATTAAAATGAAGGGAAAAATCTTCAGAACATACCCATAATCAGGTTTAAAAGGTACACAAGGTAAACAGAAAGGAGAAAAATAAATCTATTTATATAGATTAATTCTTCCCTCAACAACACCTAGTTTTCCTCATGTATTTCATACCTCAGGCAATTCAGTGTTACAAAAGATCTGTGAGAAATAAAACATCCTGAAGACAATAAGTGGTGAGGCAGATGAGTTCTTATAAGGACTGATAGAGCTAATAGCTAGATTAATTTAACAAAACCAAGTGAACAAAGAACTAGAAAGTGAGCTGTCTTTCAAAATCAGATTTATCAGAAAGAATATCCTTATCATTCTGTTCCAGTCCTACCAATAATCATGAGGGAGTGAAAACAAAAACTAATCAGGGCACCGTGGTGTGTTACTCACAAGCTCATAACTGGCAGTAAAATTGAAAGGGCTCTGTCTGCTGTGGTGAATAATTTCTACACCAAGGCCCAGAACAGACACATCTCGTCAGTTGTAACATCTGCCTCAAAAAAAAACCTGAGCCAAAATAAGCTAGTTAGAAAGTTACATTTCCTCCTTTTACTCCAAGAAATTTACCTTTAAAGAGCCTGTAGGGATTATATATTTTGCGAAATTTTTCTAAAACAGATAAAATGTGTGGACTAGAACATAAAATGAAACTTGTGCATCTGTTCTAATTCTAGAAAAATATAATCTTGAGATATTATAGTACGTAACATATACGTGCATGCATATATAAGTACTTACACACATATAGGTGCTAAATGGAAATTAGGCCTTTCATATAGGTGTTAACTGGAAATTAGGCCTTTCATTTTGCGAAAGTTGATTATTTTTATTATACACTAGAAATATCATGTAGAAATTTATAAAATTAAAAAAAAAAAAAAAACAAACAAATTATAATCCAAATGTAACCTAATGTAAAAGGCTCAAGTAGGCTTGGAATTTGAATTATCAGATAAGCTATGTAGCAGGAGCTCCTTCATCACCTCTCAGATAATGATTATGCTGTTTTTGCAAAACTAACGAGCAATACATAATTATATAGCTGGGAAGAATTTTTTTTATAGTTATTATATCTACGATAGTAAGAGGCGGTTGGACCAGCCTGCAGAGTGAAGTCATTCTACAAATCTTTCCTCTTATTCTGCTACAAATGTAGAAAGGGCTCAAGCATATTACTAACAAGTACAGATGGCACTGATAATGTTGATGGTGTTTAGGCTGCAACCATGATTAGGCCTTTTGGCTGAAATTGGCAATCTGGAGAGACAAATCACCTGGCTTGTCTTTTGTGGAGGTGTGTCACAAACTTTTTACAGGGCTGATGAGCTACTCCTGCAGCAGCAGCTGTTGTGTGGTCCCCTGTGTGGACACCCGATGAGAAGAGTGAGAGGTCACTCTCAGACATAACCCAGTGATGAAACCCTTGCTCTGAAACACCTCTACCTCTTCTTTCATCTTAAGTACCATTAGTCACTAATATATTTCAATTCTAAGTAAAGCAATAAAGAAATTTCCTCAGAGGCTGGGCTTCTACTGCAATTACTAAAACCCAGCACCACCACCTGCTGTCTTATACAGCAGCTGAACACCCTTCTGCAGGTAAGCATATCTTTACCTTGTTAAAGGCCAGGAGATCCAGCCAGTGGAAGAGCAGTGAGCTAAACGGCTGATGAGATATCAAAACATACAAATATTAATACACAAGACTTTATCTTGTTGTGTAGGACAATTTAGAGGCTTTATGCAATTGTAAATTATATTATAGAATAACATAATCACTTAGATTGAAAAGACCTCTAAGATGAATGAGTCCAACCTTTGACCGATTACCACCATGGCACTGGGTGCCATGTCCTGTTGTTTGCTGAACACCTCCAGGGATGGTGGCACCACCACCTCCAAAGCATGACAGCATAATTTAGGACTTAGAGCCCTTCTGTTACCAACATACAAGCCACTTGATATTTTAGGTATTCTGTTCTGTCTGACGCAACATTTTGGGAATTATACAAGTAGCAAAGAATAATATGGGAAAATATAAAGGAATCTGCTGACATTAGTAACAGTTCTGAGTTTCCACTGTCTATAATATGACTGTAGGATCAGTGCTGTCTTACACTGAATTGGTGCATAGGGGAATAACTTTGTATTTCTGGAAAAAAAACACGCTGATTTTTTTACTCTTTGACAGCAGTACATTAAGTACCTTCCTTTTAAAATATTCCTTATGCATCTTCCTCTGGAGATATAAGTGTTGTCATTCCTGGGATCATATCTTCCATAATAGCGTTTATTTACAGAAGTGGTGACTCTCATAAGCTCCAGAGAAAACTCAGATGAGACTTCAGTCATGTATCTGCATTCTCTGAAATGGGATTTATGAAAACAAAGCATGGGGAGAGTTTAGTTTAGCACAAGGGGTCATGAGCTTCCTATTCAGTCAAACCAGCTACCAATGACATAGAGGGGAAATGCATGAAAGTCAATGGAATCAGTGAACTTAAATCCCACTTTACAGGAAAAATAAGACATCTTGCACAAGAATAGATCATCACAATAAATTTTCTTCTTTATGTATAATCTATATGCTTTTAGTTTTGTCCCTGCTTTTTTCTTTTGCTTAAGCATTTCTTCTCCCTCCATGGTGATTGCACAACTGGCATATTTTTTGCAAAAAGCAGTCATAACTACTATGGGGCAAACAGACAAAATTATTTTAGTCTCCTTTGGTTTAAGACAGCTCTAAGATACTTTCCTTGATCATTCAATTTTTATTGTTTATTAATTCCTTTCTTAAATGTGAGCAATCATGTTTCTACATGACATTCAGGATGATGCTTCACTAGAGTGAATATTACCTTGAACAACTTTCTGGAAAGCTAGTAGCCAATAAAAAGTGCTGTGACTTTCAAATTTCACTTTCTTTTTATTAAAAATAAATCCATTTGAACTTGACCTTCCGTGTCAAGGTTATGATTTTCTAATATTCTTCAAATAAGTATTTTTAGAGACAAATTAATATAGACTTTTGGTGCAGATTTGCCTGAAGTTCATTAATTTCAATAATAAGTATAATTACTTTTACTTATTAATTTCTGAAGTTCAACTTATTTGTCCTGAATATATTCTTTCCTTGAATGGGTAACTACACTAGCACTTTAATAAATGAAAATGAACTGTGAACAAATATTTTCCTTTTAATCATCTCGCTGAATGAAAGAATATGCATATACTATGACAGTATTGTAAGTGTTTGGCAAAGTTATTGTTTCACAAATCTGTAGTATGGTTTGGCTGACTTGATTTCTGCTGTTAATTCAAGTCAGTAGGATCTTGGCTAGGGCCAGCATCTTGCCAGGGTGATGATGTAAACTAAACTCAAGTATTCTGTACTGACTGATCAGCTAGGCTGAAAAGGTTTCTCAAATAATCCCAAAGGGAGTTCTCAGTAAAAGGAAAATAAATTTTGCATTCTTCCACTTCTTTTATTTACCTGATACTTATATTTTAAATGTAACCCAGTTTGGTTTTTTTTCTGTGCAGCCTATATAACAAAATCAAATACCAAAGCAGTATTTCTCAGATGGCTGTATGAAAACTTGAATAATCATGTAGTACCGATGTCTTTACACAAGTGCAATCATCAGTCCTAACTGTAGTGCCTCTAGGTATAATTTCTGGTTTGCTAGCACTCAGTGCAAGACATTTGATAAAATCAGGTTTTTAGGTGTATGTAATTGAGTTACTCAGAGGCAAGAAAAGGCAAACTTGCCTGAACTCAAGTTTCAGGCACATATGCCTTTAATATTGTCAAAGACAACCTTGTTTAGGATGTCCTGCACTCCCAAGTAGCAGTAAACTCTCCCTATTTAATCTGGAAAATTTATCCATAAACCCAAAATTATCCCAGTGTGAGTAATGCTTCATCATCAGCTAGAATCAGAAAAGCTGGTGCATAGTATGTGAAAGGACATCCAGGTATTAGGAGTTTTTACCCACTGCGGGGGTGGTGTAGTTTTTTACCTTTTGAGCAGGAAATTAATTTAGACAGTTTTAATACAGTTAACTGGATATATATAAAAAATCTTTCAGCTGAACTCTTGACAATCTTTCATATCTAAATATGTTTGAGCTTCACAAATGAGTTCCCAGTGTGAGGAGGTACATTTAGAGAGCATCCCTGAAGAGAAAGACTTGGAAGAATTGTTGAGCAAAAAGCTGCACATGAGCTGGCAATCTGCACTTGCAGCCCTGAAAATCAACGTGGGCTGCATCCAAAGCAGTGTGGCCTGCAGGGAGACAGAGGGGATTCTGCCCCTCTGCTCTGCTCTCAGGACACTCCACTGCAAACTGCATCCAGCCCTGGAGTCCCCAGCAAAAGGACGTGGACCTGATGGAGCGATTCCAGAGAAGGGCCACAGAGATAATGAGAGGGCTGGAGCACCTCTCCTGTGAAGCCAGGCTTGGACAGTTGGGGCTGTTAAGCCAGGAGAACAGAAAGCTTCAGACATTATAGCAGCTTTTCAGTACCTAAAGGCACTACAATAGATAGAGATAGAGATAGATGAGATAGAGAGGGAGTTTTCACCAGGGTAATGTAGGACAAGAGGGAAAGGCCTTAAGCTGAAGGAAGGTAGACTTAGATTAGATGTTAGGAAAAAAATCTTTACTGTGAGGATGGTGAGGTGCTGGAACAGGTTGTCCAGAGAAGCTGTGAATGCCCCAGCCCTGGAAGTTTTCAAGGGCAAGTTGGATGGGGCTCTGAGCAGCCTGGTCTGGCGGAATGTGGCAAGTAGCAGGGAAGCAGGGGACTTGGACCTTTAGGTGATCTTTAGGGTCCCTTCCAACTCAAGCAATTCAATGCTTCAAACACCCTGTCAGGATAGTCAGAGAGTATAGGTAGACTGAGGTCAGGAAATATAAAAGTTTATTTTCACTATGGTAACTTTGTTTCTAAATTCCATTTTCATATTTTTGTAAGCTACTGCTTTTTATTTGGGTCAGTCTAACAAATTTTTACAAAGTTTCTCCCTGGAGTGAGGATATTCACTTACTTTGCAGTAAAATAACTGTAAGAACTAAATAAACATTTTCCATCACACCAATTATTTCCACAAAACCTGTACACATTATTGCAATGTAGATAAAAGGGCAACATCTTGTACAGAATTCGGACAAAATGTTTTGGGTAAAAGGCTGATTTTCATATTTTAAGGAACACTGTCTTACACTCTTCATGAAAAGAACATTTTGAATTTCAAAAACCTGCTGGAAAGTGACAGAAATACTTTTGAAACAGTAAGATTTAATCTCATTAGCTCAAACCTCTGAAGCTGTATGGATTCTGTTTTTAACATGTCAAATGTAGTTTGACCACTATTTTTTCTTCAACGCCTACACAGCTGCAGAATTCTGGGCCTCTGATGGAATTAATGGGATTCTAAAGCAATGAAACAGGATTGGAAAAGAATACTTGAGAGAAAAAAATAGTCTCATATTCATGAGAGTTTTTTCCTCAGTTTTGGTTCCAAGCAGAATGAGGATGTAGATATTCACTAAATTCTCTTTTTATTAGGGTTTAATTAATCCAGAATGACAGTTGAGTCCGCTTTCTTAATGTTCCATTGTAAATCATCTGTAAAGCTTCAGTTAACTTGAATTTAGACGCATTTCTGCACTGCAAAAATGAAAACATTAATCCAGAATTATCACTATGGAATAAATGTAATTCTATTACATTTCATGCCAAAAGCCTCCATGTGCAAGTCTTTAAAAATTGAGGGATAATTTTGAAATCAATCTAAGTATGAAAAAAGCCATATTTTACCTTCACAGAAAAAAATATTATAAATTATGCAGAATTGTATTAATTATTAATATGCTGGTTTTGGTTTCTTCTGATGTATTAAGAGGTATATTAATCTTGCAGTCTTTGTCCATTTTTTACATGCTTAATTATCTAAAAAAACAATAATAATTGCAATCATGTTTGTGGTTTTGGCCTGCCAATGGCATGCAGCTGATCCTGATTTCCTTTGAATTTTTTTTTTTAAAATTTAACAGCTGAATTGACTAGAAGAAAAGTTTTTTGAATGTGGATTATATGAAAATTACTTGAATATATTATTCGTGTTGTGCAGTTCACAAACTATTACATCACAGTATTTGAAACCTTGAGCATATGAATCATTTCAGAGTAGAGAAAACTAAACAAAAGAGCATGCCTTTTGTCAGGAAATATTCAAACAACCATTTGCACTAATTTTTATGAAGTTTGTTAATTTCTGATAGTCTGAAAAAATTCTTCATACCATCAGTGTTCTCTCAAACAATAAATACTGTTGCTCAGGATTATAAACAAACAAATTCTGCTGTATTTAAGAATTAATTCTATTATTTACTGAATTTTCCTGTCTTGTATAAAGACGTAACACTTTAACGACTCCCTGAAAACCTTGAGCATTCTGCTGCTTTTAGTACTTTAACAAGAGAGGTTGTATTGTGTTACTTTTGCTTTTGTTTTTCCTTTAAATATTATGCTTATCTAGCATAAGGCCATCCAAAACATTGCATCAGCTGCAGCTTTTATTTCTCTGTTTCACTCCTTCCCTCAGAAACTGTTCTTTCAAGATGTACAAAAGCAGCTCCTTGAACAGTAATTATACAGTAATTATTACACAATTATTAAATATTAAACCCCACCATATTTGTCAGAAAATTTTTGAAAAGTCCTGCCTGGTAAAGACCTATAGAAAATCCTCATGCTGTCCATAGAAAATGGAAACTAAATGTTTATAAATAGATGCAGAGCCTTGGCCTGGTAGAATTGGGCATATGGAACTGTCTTCCACTACAAAAATCTTCTGCAGAAAAACACTTCCTAAGGAGAGGTGCGAGGTAATGAATTTATGAATTGAAGGAGATTTTCTTAATGAACTTAAGGAGATTTTCTTTATGGAGAAATACCTGCAGAGCCAACTGGACAGCACACCGTATTCAGGCCAGCAGTACTGTTACTAAAAGAATTTTATTTAACAATTGTTATAACATTTATAACATATTTATGTTATAAATAATTGTCATAACAATTATGATAGTAATGCGTGATTTTGATTTACTCATAGCTAAAGAAAAACACCACTTCATGGTCTCAAGGTATGCACAAAATTTGCTTGTCTAAACACTAAAATCAAAGCAGACTCACAATTACAGTTATTATTGTTAATAGGGCCATTCTTATCAATCAGTAATGTTACTGGAAAGAAATAAAGGAACCCAGAATAGCTGCCTTCAGTTATTCTGCCTCTATCAATGTGAATATGGAACAGGGTTAATAATAAACCAAGGGGTTTCATGCATGTATTGCATAAATAAATTTTTTGCCCTTTACTGGTCAAGGGAAGTAAAGTAGATCACAGTGTATGAATTTAGAGCATGCTGTTTCTTTCTTGAGTATATTTCTGCAGGACAAGTATTCAGCATTATTTTTGTGGAGAAAATGCATGATCCGCAGAGAAATTCTCTGTCAAAGAACTCTTCTTTTGGACCTAAAATGTAACAGTAAACAGGTACCAGTTTGTATTAGAAGGACAGAGCAAAATTTCATTACAAAACAAACTGCTCCAGTTGCTGGAGATTAATGGGGTGTTTTTCCCCTGGCTTGTTGTGTCTTGTAAAATATATGTCTCTGCATGCTTATTAAGGAGGAATGAGGGACTACATGCACACAGAGAGTGCATTGCTCTGCTTAAAATTGCTCATCGCTGCCTTGCTGAAGAGAGTTATGACATTATGGTATGTTAGGAGCAAAGCTGAAATCCATGGCCATTTAAGTCACTGTCAAGGTTTTAAAATGTGATTCAGCAAAAGCAGTTAAATAGCTTGCCAAAAATGTAAGATAGAACATCTTGTACTATTTTTTTCCATGCTCAGGAGAGTCCTGGAAAAGGAAGCTGCTTTACATCATTATGTATAAAACTAAGGACTTTAAGTGAGTGAAAAATAAGTACTTTTTATTATAATGTGCTCAAAATGATCCCTAGTGAGATAAGGCATTATTTATCCTAATGAAATTTTTAACAATATTGTATTTCTCTTTTAAAACTGTGTTAAGATATTCTTTATCACATGCATCCACATTTACTGGTTTTGTTGCCCCATTTTTTATCAGACTCTATTTTCTATAGATAGTAGGAATTAAGGATATTTCCATCCTATTAAGCTTTCCCAAAAAAGGCTATGCACAAGGTCAGATGCACATTTTTCTGGTTTTGTCCTTTTCTTCAATGTAGATCCATGCCACAGAGATAAGGACATGTCTGTGAGAAAGCTTATGCTTGCCAGATCCCGCGATCACCTTCCTCTCAGGCATATTCTTGTCTAAAAGACAAGCCATAGCTCAAGCTCAAAGCATTTGTAGTAAATTTAGAATAGCAGACCCCAGCTGGTAGCACAGAGCAAAGCAGAATGCAAAGCAGCAGCAGAGCATATTGGTGGACTAGTTTGCTTTTGTTCAGCACTGCTTGTCTCCACTTTGTCTAGACTGTATGAAAGTAAATTTGGAAGTGTTTAGGAACCCCAAAATATACAAAAGCTCTCTCATACTGGCTGTTGTACAACCAGCTAGATCTCATGTCTGACTGTATTTGCAGATGGCCACTGTGTAGTTAACATTATGAGGTAAAAAGAAGCTACTGCGGAAAAAAACCCAAACAAACAAAAATCAAACAAATAATCCCACCACCACCTCCCAAATCCCAAAAGTAATAACATTTCAATTGTTGTCTGTAAATACTGTCTTACTTTCAGCTGTTTCACAGAGACCTGACATTTCACAAAGATTTTCAAAGAAATTTCAAGTAATGTAAAAAGACATTTTTAGAAGAATAATCGTTGCTCAGAACTAAAAATGCATAACAAAATATACATTCAGCAAGAATAATTTCCAGGTTATCAAATGTTCTAAGTTTTTATTGAAATATTCTGTGTTGTAAGCTTACTACCACCCAGTCATGATTCTGCTTTATAGGCAATGGCCTATATACTTCTCAGTAGTCCTATGGATGAAGACTGTTATGACAAACATTCCATGAAAATAGAAATATGAATTTACTCTTATTAAATTACACTATTCTGCTAGCATTTTACAGCTAGGACCCCAAAGCATGTATAAATGAGAGTTAATCCTCAACAAGTTCCTTTAAATGTTAACTAAAAGTATTGCAAAATTTCATACATGATTACATCAGAGTAGGAAGACAATAGGTGACAGGACAAGTGTCACTAAGCACTGGAAGCAAGAACAAAGTGAGAACACAGGACGCAAAAGCCACAACAACCTCTGATCACATTAGTTTGTTACCTTCTGCGGAAACTGCGCTGCTTTGAAAAGCGTCTTCTACTGGTTCCAAAAATGCTCAGCAATACTCTGCTTACCATCAAAATATTTTTTTTTAGAATCCCTGTTGGTGATATTCCCCAGAACGAGAATGTCACAGATCAAATATTTATCACAGATGTTGAAAGAGAATAAGAAACTCCTGCTCTTCTTGACAGAACCAAACAGGCTCAGTACACAATCCTTTGACTCCAAAGACAAAAAGGATTTGGGAGGAATAGCTAGATTTTTTGTAGTATCTTCAGGAAATTTGGAATAATCCTAATATTTTACCTCTATTGATCCTGTCAAATATGACAGTTCAGAAGGGCTGATGTCCTTGGTGGACAATGAAATTTAAACTGCCTTTGTCTGCTGCATGAATACATCTATTTGTGGTGAAATTACACCATTCAACTTGGCCTGGCTTCCAAACATGTCCCAGCAGCTTCAGCTTTCAGCTGCATTTAGTAAGGGACATTTTCACAGGATCAAACAGAAAATGTCCAGGATGCAATGTCCAAAGACTCAAGTCTTATGCATGTTTCCATGTTGCAGCTCATATACCCCGCAGAATAAAAACCCAAATGAAGCTAAATATGAAACCCAAATGAAGCCAAAATTAAACCTTTTCTTGCACACTTAGGCACTTACTATTTTTTGAAGTAGAAATATCTCAAAGCTGAATTAGTAGTGTTGTATCAGTTTAAAGATAAGGCTATCATTTTAGGATTGACAGCTGTTTAAAAATTCCTGTTTGAGAATCCTGCCATTGGCAAACACCCTAAATGTGCATAGAGCACTGGCTTCTGGCTACTTCTGTCCATCTGTTGAGTTCACACTGTGCCAAGTCATAAGTGAAGGTGTCCTCCCCAGGCATAGAAGTTAGGCTGTGATTGGGATAGAAAAGCAATAAAGGTAGCAATAAAAATTACTTCTTTTGCAACATTTTCCCTTTTGCCAGGGCTTAGTATGCATAAGCTTTTTAAAGTTGATTATGCAATTATTGTACCAACCTATTGACAAATCCCCTCTTTCAGTGAAAACATTTGGCTTGTTACCGAGGATTGAGTTAATTGTGAGAACTGAAACAACAGCTGGTTACTTATGAAACTTTTTATAAATACCAACAAAATAAAATCACATTTGAAATATGTTGTTATTCATCCAAGAATTGTCTTTTTCTCCTGGCATTCCTTTTCTACAATAGATAGACATTAAGCATTTACCTCACCCTGAAAAGGATTATAAAAAGTCTCACACAACTTAAGCTCTTAATAAACCATGAATATTTATGTGTTAAAAGGAGAAAACTGAATAGAACCATTGTTCTTCTTTGATTTAATCAAAAACATTTTGTAAATACTTGAAAATTATTTGCAGATAACAGAAAAATGGTAAAATAAATGGTACTTTTCAAAGAAAAGCTTTTGCAACATTTGTAAAAAATCTTGTCTGTTATACAGTGATGAACGCATGAATAAATGAGCATCCTTAAATCTTTGAAGTTGTATGTATGAAATTTCTTCTTTAAAAATATTCAAAATTGTGTTAATTTTTATGAAACTGCTTGTAAGTAGTGTCATGGTTTCTGACTGGCATATCGTAGTGTTTTATAAAATCTAATCAACAAATATGTAAAAAAGGAGGTAAAGGTTCCAAAGAACATGAAACCTAAGGTACAGTTTCAGGCAAAAGAAAAAAAAAATCCTTGTTAAGCAAGAAGCTGCTATGGCTGAAGTCAAATCTAACTTGAAAACAATAGACAAATTACACAGAATAATCAGGGGTGACCTTACAGGGATTATTTTAGACTTACTGCATAGAAAATCTTTAAGCAGTCAGCCTTTGTTTCGGGAGCACGGTTGTACATAGCCTCAGTAACCAAATGATTGCTGTTCCCTATTTTTTGTATAATTTTACTCCATTGTAAGGTTTTTGTACTGAAAAGTGAAGCAATGAAAACTATTTAAGTTTTGATCCATGTTTTGAGTCAAACTAAATCCACAATTTAATGGAATGACTTCTCACAAGTTTTCATTTCTTTATTTGTTGGATTGAAGTATTTCTCAGAAACACCAAAATAAATTGAGAACAAGATGTACCTCTTACCTGAACAAATGAAGATACACCAAAGCGGTGTATTTTCCAGGGATAAAAAGCCAGCATTTTGGAAATGCATTTAAAACATTGATTATCTCATCATGTATCAGGCACTCTTAAAATTAAAATAGGTCTAAGAGTAATTCAGGAGAAATAAAAAAAATATTTTCCTTTTAAAAGTGGGCAAAGTGGTGACAAAGATTTTTTTTTTTTTCCTGGTGTTTAAAGGAGACACTCCCAGACTATTGCAACAAAGAAAGTGATAGATTGCTGGAATAGTGCTGAACCTGAAAAAAAATCCCTTATATAAGGAAACAGCAGACAAACACGACACTTAATAGCATGCCAAATTTGTTTCATTGCAAAAGACTTTTTTTGCTGTTATTTTTTCAGCAAAATTGAACTCTGCATTCAAACACCTTAGGGTTATTAGTTGCAGGTATATCTACTTAAAGACTGGCTATCCTTCACCTACATAAAACCAAAATCCCGAAGCCAAAATCCAACTGAATTAATGTTTTCCAAAATCTTTTGCAGGAGGATATTATTATGATCCATTTATAAAGGGATGCCTCTGTCCGAATTAAGGTGCCAATGACCACAGGCTGAAGTCAATAACATGGATTTTATTTAACAGTAAATATAGAGAGATAGATAGAAATAGGAGGGGGCAAGTTGGGGGTTGTGGGGAGAGACAGAGAAACAAGACAAAGTAAGTAGAAGGCTGTAGTGGTTTTGGTTTGCTAATCTCAGTCATGGCACAAATTAATGTAGTGGGTTGAGTGCTGGCCAAACGCCAGTGCACCCATTAAAATGATTTTCTCAATTTTGGCTGTGAGATAAGGATTAGGAGAAGGGCAAAAGCAGGCTCAAAACTTTAAAGGGTATAAAGAAAGCTTTATTAACAGAACTAAAAGAAGAATAATAAGTAGAATAAACTTTCAGAACACTTCTCATTTCAACTCCTCTTTCCTTTCCCACTGACAATGTAAAGAGAGAAAACTTGGTATTTTCAGTCAGTTTGCCATCTTTAAAATAATCTTCCTTCAGTTCACTTAGGGAGAGAAATCTCTCCTGCCATTCCATGGAGATTTTTCCACAAGAAACAGTTCTCTCATGGTTTTAATTTTCACAAATTGTTGCTGACTCTCCGTGTGTGGCGATACGAGGCTTGACTCCATTTCAGAAGGCTGATTTATTATGTTAAATATTATATTAAAATACTACATTAAAACTATACTAAAGAACAGAGAGATCAGAAGGCTCAACAAGAACAGAATAACAAAATCCTGTGACTGCTCACAGCCTTGGCACAGGTGGCTGTGATTGGTCATCAATGGAAAACAATCCACATGGACCAATCCCAGCTGCACCTGTTGCATTCCACAGCAGCAGATAGTAATTGTTTACATTTCTCTCCTGAGGCTCCTCAGCTTCTCAGGAGAGGAAAAATCCCAGCAAAGGATTTTTCGTAATATCATGGCTACAACAAATAGCAGCCACCCAGAAACCTACAATCATGAAGAACCTTCCACAGTTTAGTAGTCTTCCCACAAATACCGTCATGGGTCATCTCAGCTTATTGGGATACAGTTTTAAGGATGAGCTGCTCTAGTATAAAAGCAAATGTTCTTTTCATTTATCTTTGGAATCATCTTCATGTCTGGTAACAAAAGTCTTCTTCTGTCTTTAGGGCAAGTTTTTTCATCTCTCATTTCTTTATATTCAAGCTTCTCATCAGATCACAGCTACTTCAACATCTGCTTGCTTCAACATGTGTGCCTCTGCTCATGGCTGGGGTTAGAACGCGACATTCACCCAATGCATTCTATGAATTACAGGGGAAAGTGTCTGCTGTATCAATTATACCTTTACTATAGCATTACAAGAGAATTTTAGCCCAAGATTAAGGCATTTCCTCATTCTCCTCTTATTTGCGATTTGACCCTTTCTTCACTGGCCTGTGTCTCTGTCTTGTTTTCTTTAGGTGTCTTCACCCCTCCCTTTTCAGTCTTTCAGAAAAGCCTTTCAGTAAAGAATGACTGACTACAATAACAAATCTAAGGACCTGAAATTTGAAGCATGTTTGATAAAATTCTGATTAGGTCAGTCATTGTTTTATAGTGATTATCTCATCAGCTGGATCAAGAATCTGTTTAGATTTACATGAAGGAGTTTATGCAGAAAAAGGGATATTGTCCAGTAATAAGTTAAACTCATGTAAATTATGGAAACAGAAAAAAAGAAAACTGTAACAGATAAATCCAAACAGATGTTTCCACAACTGCTTGGAAAACTATGCATTCACTTCCTGGCTTTGTGTTTAAAACAAACTGTATAAAAACCTGAAACCGAAACAAAATAGCAAAATGCAATGAGTTATAACTTTTTTTTGCATACAAATAACCTTTCCTCCTGCCATATATACCTCTCCTCTCTCATTTTCAGGAGCACTGGAAAATACATGAGCACTTCGGAGCCAATTTTTATAATTGTTACAAACTGGAAATAGTCCAGTGCAGTGCAGCTTCACTAACTGCAGTGGAGTTCCAGCCGTTTAATAAGAGCAGCCAACTTGCTCATTTACAAGAGTGTTTGGATTAATGGCCCTAGCCCAGGACAGCTTCCTACAGTTGTGCTGAAAAGAGCTCTGACTTCTGCTGGCTTTGTGAGTTTTGTGTGTGTCTGGGGCTTTGTTTCTTTGGTTGTTAGGGGGTTTTAAATCTTTTTTCAATATAGGAAATCTCCGATAATTCAACAATTTTCTGTATTTAGTCCAACAGCACGTTTATGTACCAGTCTTTCTCACAGCTACTCTATCTAGTGAGAAAACTAAGAATAAGCAAGGGGACAAAAAGTAATTACTTCCATGTTTCAATTTGCTGATTGAATGAATTTAGAAGAAGCCATATTATTTTTTGCTTTAAAATTTGCTACTGCTAAGTAAAACTGGAACAAAGATCCAAATATTATTTTTAAAATACATTAATAAAATTAATAAAGTGCTAAGTAAAATAGACAGAAAATAAATACTAATGAAGTAAATAAGAAATAAATAATGTAATAAATAGAAAATTAATCTGGAGTAAACAGTTTGCATGTGCAAAATTATGTTTAAAATGTCTTTCTATATTTTTTCTTTTCATAAGCAATAAATATCTCAAGGCCAAGGGGAATGAAGAAGTCTAAATAGCTATTTGGACGTCCGCTTCAAAAACAAAAATCTTGAAAAATTAATTTCTCAATAAGGAGCTTAAAATACATTCTTTCACAGGAATGTAAAATTAATTAATTAATATCAGTTATTAAAAGCTTCTTCTAGTATATTAAAATGCTTTTACCTTGCACTTACACTTTTCATATTTTTATAAAACAGAATATAAGGTGTTTTTTCATTTAGCCTTGTCAGAAATACACCAATAACACCCTGGTTTACATTTGAAATAATATATGATCATTAAAATGTAAATCAAGGGTCCAATCAGAATATGATGGCAATCAAATTGCAATATTCAATGAAGAGGTTTCCAGGCTGACCTCATTAGTAAACATAATGAATTTCAGGTTCTTACCGGTCTTCTATTTGTTTGTACAACTTTAAAGGCTCAATTATGAAGCCTTGAGATGGTCTAAAAATAACATCAGCCTAATGAAAAGTTTCAATTAGATTTGTGAAAACCTTTATTTTTTAAAATCTCACTTTTCTCTTTAACTGTTACAGATGAGCTCTTGGGAGAAAGATTAGCAAATGGGATGCATTATGTTATATTTTTTATTATGCATACAACTACAAAGTATATTCTAAAAGCTTGCATAGTATCTTAAAACATATTGTGTCTATAATGCACACCAGTTAATGCATTTTATATTTTTATCTTTTATATTTTACTCAGTTAATTAATATACTTTATCAGCTACAGCTTTCTGCTTTCATAAAAAATAAACAATCAAGCATTTTTTATTCCATATCAAAGAACCAAATATATTTTAAAAATTCAATCCTGAAAATATTTTTTCTAAACTACGTTCCTATAATTAAAACTTTAAAAAGTCTGATATCATTTCTGATTTTATCATGCACAAAAAAAGAATGGTAATATTTATGGGTTTTATTAGATAAATAAAACCCATAAATTTGAGATATATCCTCTTGAGACAAAACTTGAGATATATCCTCTTTCAGCCAAATTCGAGTTCAAGCAATCTGTGAATTCACTCAATCAAAGACTCACAGCAGTAACATGGCAGGCAGCACATCACAGAAAGCAGAAGTCTTTGGGACTGAGTAGACAGTGGAAACACCTAAGAATTTCTTGGTCTCCAAAGGTTAATTGGACACCACAGTGTCCCTGAGTATTTACCAAGCCCTCTTGCAAAACTTCAGTGTGCCAGCTTCAGTGGCTCTTATTTATAAGCATATACCTTGGAGCACAGCACAACAGAATCCATCTTTGGAGCCAAGGATTGTAGGGATGTGGCTGCTGTCCAGCTCATGGGGCCAGAGGGCACACAAACCATTGACAGCAGGTCCCTAAAGTTACCAAGATAGAAGGACAGCTCATTCTCTCCTTCACTTCAAAGAATTTACCCAATCCTAGACCCAGAATAACTTCTTACCATTATTTTGGATTTTGCCAGGCTGTATGAGTGAATGAAAAGTTCTTTAGACAAAGTATCATTTAATTAAAATCCATAATATACTAGCTCACTAATCTTATATTTAAAATCCAAAAGCCATAATCAAAATTATTCTAAAACTACCTTTGTAAGTAAAACTAGGACAATTCCTCAGGGATTTATACATCTGGAAAGCATATGGCACATTTTAATTTTAAAATTTTTCATTTTTTTTAGCAAGACAAAATTGGAATTTTTTTCACACACTAATATGATATTGTTATTAAAATAGTATCTCACTAAAAACTCTGATTTCTCCCAGAAGAAGCAGGTGTTTTGGATTAAAAAGAAGTTTTAGCCAGTGTAACATGTGGTACAACAAGCATGCTGCCACAGCTATGATCTTTGGAGATTAATAAGCATTTCAAAGCGAGAGGAACCACCTTTATGTCTCTCCTTTGACTGCAGAGTGAGCTTGGGTCGACTATCTCACACTTAGCAAATATTCAGGTATAAAGATCTGTGCTGGTGTACACCATCTTCACTGTATGCAATGCTTCCCTGTGCAGTTTCATTAAAGAGCAATGGTTCTACTTTTGGTGCCATGTAATTCAGCCATGTTTTCCACCAGAATGAGACAACATGTCATTTTACTCATTTTCAGTTTGAAAAGGACCTTCTGTAAAGTAAGCAGTCCAATGACACTGTTGTGAAACTGTCAGGATTGGGAAAATCTGTTTTAGCAGCTGGCCTGCTGTGGGAGTACAGGCAAACCTGGCATAAGGCAAGGGCAGAGTGGAAGGGTGAGTCTGCAGAATCCACACATGTGCCAGCCTCACTTTCTTCTGGCAGTTTAAGCAGACACTGTGTAAACTAGACTAACATCTGTAAATTACAGTTATCATTCCTCTTAATTTGTCGTTATCCCGTACTGTTATTCTGTCATGTCCAGATTAGAAACAAGGTTCAACTTTATCTCTTTAAAGGATGTTTCTCTGTTTCATTCCAACAAACTGATGACAGATATCCTTTTCTTTTGTGAGTCACTTGGATGTGACATGGACTGCTCTCACTGTATATGCTGTCCCTTGTAAATTGAGTTACTTGCTAATATCTGATTAAAAGAAAAAAAATCTTAGTAGGGAGATGCTTTTTAGCAAATGTAAAGCAGCCTTTTGATAGATGCCCCTAATGGTTCTTTATGTCTTTAGAAATGGATACTGAGGCTGAAAATTTTGGAGGGTTCCTGCATTAAGTTAACATAAGGAGAGGATATACTATGTATGTGATGTGTAATATATAACACTACTCACTGAAATAATAATACATTATTCATGAAGTGTCAATAAGTGCACTCTAAAATAAATTAATGTTTAAGTCCTTTTCACTCTGATTTGTTTTAATTAAGCCTGTGATCTACTTGTTTCTCAGTTTTAAGTAATTTCATTATTTAATTTCAAAATTATTACAGCACACCACTAAATTTTAATCACATAAAGGCTTTTCTTGTGGGATTTAAAAGAAAAATCTTTGTATTTTTAATTCTACACATTTTACAAAGTATAGGAAAGCCTGTGTAATGGACTTATCAAAGTTGTAATTATTCTTCACACTGAGATTTGGGGTTTGTGTCTCTGTTGTTCATCATTCATTAATGATAGAAACAGGCTTGTCTTTTGACTGTAGAAATACTTTTTATAGTTTATAATTTATGATGAACATGGCCTTGTGTGATAAAGACTCATCAAAGTCATAATTATTTTATATTTATATTCATTGAACTGTTCCATCTGTTAAAATGCTTAAACTCTTTTTCTGTCCATCTATAGTCTTATTATAGATCATCTTTTCTGGCAGGCTTAATTTCGATCTTAGACTTTGAGGAATCTCCCAGAAAGAATAAAAAATATCTGTTCAAATACTTATGACGTTTTAAATCAAAAACCATACTATCTGTCCTTTACTTTTGCAGTAGTGTTTAAATGAATGTTATTCAGCATATAATACATTGATCTTTAAACTTAATCTTCTGCACTAGCAGCCTATGCCAGCTCTCTTTCTATTGCCTGGTGGTACTGCCTCATCATACAAAATGGGCTGAAATAAATCACCGTGTTCTTCATTTTATTTCTGCATGTACCTTCCACCATGCAATTTTCCACGCACTTTTTACTCTTACTCATTGGGTTTAAAGGAAAACAAGTATTTTGTGAAGACTCATTTATCTGTCTTAATTCAACTCTCTTTCTAGTCTGGTTTTTTGGGGTTTTTTTTAGGGATGTACTCTCGTGCATTCACCAAAGAAAAAAAAAGGACCAACCAAACTGAAAAAAGATATAAAAAGTGTATTAGGTTCATGAAAGTCAAGCTTAATAACATTTTTTCTTTATCCATACCAGTTTATGCAGGCAACTTTCCTGAAATATCTCATGAGATTTCTATACTTCTGGTAGAATCTGCCAGCATATAAAAATCACAAAATTTTGGTGAATTCTCTAAATTTAAAAGTGGGATAATAAGTACAGAATCACTTTCATATGCCAAAGGGGAAGATAATTAAATAATTTGCCTTATTTCTCTTGCAAGTAAACTGACTTCAAAAAAAAGTTTTCGTTTAATTCCATGTAAGAAGAATACTGATTTTTTGGAAGGAAGGAAGGAAGGAAGGAAGGAAGGAAGGAAGGAAGGAAGGAAGGAAGGAAGGAAGGAAGGAAGGAAGGAAGGAAGGAAGGAATACTTGTGGATGGAGATAAGGGCACTTGAACAGGGAAAGCAAGATCTGTGCATACCAAATGGTAGATGAAATTCAATGCTTCATAAAGAAAATACAAACTAGAAAGAAAACTATGTCACATACATTTCTTATTCTAGAACTACATCAGGAACTCAAATCATAATTATGGATACTTCTGTGAAAGCATTTGTTCAGCATATCACAACCATGTTAAGATATCTATACATATATACATATTTACAGATATATATCTTTGGATACTTATCCAAATGGACAGATTCATTCTTAGACATTAGTAGGATCATGAATGCTCAGTTTTAGTCTGCAGAATTCTGTTTTATACATTTTTAAAGTGAAGTCATGACACTGAAATATAGCAAACAATTCTTGCTTATGCTGCTGTCCAGAAAGGTCTCATGTTCCATGCAGTGATTGACAGTTGGGTAGACAGGCAGTAGGATTTTCAACACTCTGGTCACACAGATCACTCTTCAACAAATAGCATACACAGACTTTGGAAATTATACAACTTTTGCAGCCTGACCTCAAGGCAAGTAACATGTCCCTTTTGTCTTTTTACAAAATCTATTGATGAACTTGATCAAATGCCAGTTATGAGTCACCTGGCATGCAACCTCTTACAGTTCCTGGATTTTCTAGTATATTTCCGTAATGAACAATTTCTCTAATGAAATGTCATTTGGGGATTATCAGAAATACTTTCCTTAAACTGATGGGATTGAAATCTTCAAGTTCATTATTGACTTTCTTCCCCAATACCTGCAAACTATAATTTCTCAACCTGATGTTTTTTCTAAATCACCACAGAGCCTCTCAGATGATTTGCCATACAGTTATTGCCCTTAGCTAAACAAATTTCTTTGCTAGTTACTAATCATTATTTAGTAAGGTTTTGCTACATTTAGATTTATAATCATCCCCTACTTCCTGTATATTAAAGGAGCACTTTTAGTTACATTCTGCATATCTTCAAAAGGTCATGGTTTTTGCAGTACCTGTGAAACAAACAAGACTGCTAAGATGCAGGTGATTGTCTATCACAAATATTCAGCTTTATTTCTCATGATATGTGATTCATATTAAAATTTCCATTTTCCATGTTCAAAGAAATAAGAATGGTAATATTTTTAACTTTTAAGCTCTAACAAGTTTTCAAAGTTTCACTTTTAGAATATAAAATGTCTTCTTTACATATTCCTCTTGATAATTCGTTTTAATGCTGGGAATACAAACCCCATCTCAATCACTTTGTGTCAAAAATTTTGACAGCTGGCAAGAAACTGTGTTCTTTAACAGCTTCTTGTATTTTCCTTTAAGATTTTGAATAAGTGGAGGTATGTACAGTTTCTACACCTTAAGGTATCTAATGTTCTCACAGATTAACAGATGATTCCAAACACATGTCAATAAAGTTTCTTGAGACATGTCTCTGTTTGCCCTTCAAAGTAGCTAGAAAATACTGAAACCTGTCCTTTCTTCCTACCAACTTTTATTAAAATAACACAATATGAAATAATAAGCATTTTTTTAGGGCTTCTTTTTCATTCATGTTTAGGAGATTACAACTCTCAACTAGCGTACTATCACTTACTGAAGTGAGCCAGATCTTCAGGAGGTGCAACGACTAATGTCATGAGAAATTCGGCCATTGGTTCTGTATTTCCACAAAAGTGATTTAGGAACATAATTTTAGGTTTAAAACAAATGTTCATAGAAAATCTGGATCCCCTAATATCCATGTTCAAATAGAGACACTGAAATTTCCCAACTCCCTTCCTAAAGAATTATCTACTCCTAGAGATCTATCTGTAGACTAATTATTTATAAAAATCCAGAGCAATTTTAAGTAATTGAATTGCCAGACATTTTCTGCCAGGGCTGCCATTTCAACCTTCATCGAGGAATCAAGTGTTTACTGTTTAATTTTGAAGGTACTATAACCTTTAAGATTGACTGAAAACATCATGCTGAATACAATTACAGGTTTTCTAATGGAAAGGTAATTTCCAGAAAGCATTTTTGACAAAGTTTTGTAATGCAAATTAATTGTAAACCAGAAACTCAGATTAAATGTAAATTTGGATACTAAAATTCAATACAGCATGAGAATTTTAAATGTATGGAAAGTTAGTGAGTATGAAAAAGCACAGTGAGGCCTGTGCATATGCTTTGAGTTTAGAAAGGTGTTCATGTGTATCAGTATTGAGAAAGTAAAGGAGAACCAAAAAGTTGAAACAAAAGTGGTACTTTACTGTCCAGTTCTAAAGACATCCTAAATAAAAGGAAAGTTTGTGAAAGTATGAAATAAATTTTGTGGAATTTGATGAAAACCTATTTTGACAGTATTTTTCTCTTCAGTGGATGTGTGTAAAAGTACTTCCTGGTCTTTCTAACTAACTTGTATCTTCCAACAATATCAATTCTATACTCTTGAAGGAAAGTGTGACCAGGTTCCCTGAGCCCCCAGACTGCTGAAATCTTCCTAAAGCTGAGCTCTAGAAGAGCTGAGAAGAGATGGAAGCCTAAAAGTAGTTAAAAAAAATCACACTATGGCCTTTCTTTTTTGCAATTTAAATTTAATTTGTATATCCATACGCATCTTGGACCCTTGATCACTCAGGAGCTTAAAGTTTATCAGTAATGAATTTCTCCATGAATGTATGGAAGAAGAGATAAATACTGCCACTTTATTCCTAAAAGTACAATACCAGTTGGAAGAACCATATTCAAATAAGAGCTCATTTTCAGGAGCGTAAGTAGTACAGTATAGCAATTATAAATTGCTAATTCATGAATAAACATTTCATCTGTCCAGTATTGCTGGAATCTGATGAACTGGTTGGGTTGATGGTCAAATTGCTGATTATAACCTAATTAGGAGAGATTTTGAGGCTGAAAGATATCATGTGCAGAGGGAAAGTCTCACTATTCAAAAGCAGTTTCCATGGCCAGTAGGCCTAAAGGGATTCACAGACTAACTCAGGTATTTCCCCTGGCTGTCTACATCAGGCAACCTTAATTAGTCCTTTCTAAGTCACTGACTTCAAGTGTCTCTGACATCAGATTCAAGGGAATCTAGTATAAATTGATGTAGTACTGGCTTCCTGTGTCCATATTGTGCCAGAATACAGGGCATACCAGGCATTTCATCATTTTAAAGGGTCACATCAACTGGAAGAAAAACGAAATACAAATAACAAAGAGTAACTTTTTACTATTGCATCACAAAAATATTGTGTTCCCACATCAGTGTACTCCCACACAAATAAAATACTATTTTTGTTAGGAGTAGCTACTCAACCCTGAGTGAAGTTTTATCAAGAAGATATTTCACACTATTTAAAGTAAATATTATGATTTCAATTAAAAGGTTGGGTTATCATACATATAACCTTATTATAGTCAATCCTGTTAACTTGCATAAATTTACCAGGTTCAGTCATAGAACTAGTAGAGCTTTTTTTTTTTTTTTTTTTTAATTTTTTTTAATTTTTTATTTTATTTGATGCCATTCAAAAATCCCATGTCTTAATAGCAACAAAGTCACTTCTGTTTTTCAGTCTATGTACATTCTTGGGTTTATTAAATCCTACTTTTAGATCTTCAGAGATTTTGTTGTATGTTTATGGACAAAATGTGTTCACTTTGCTAACATAAAAAATTCAAAGCCATTTAGATATCTTATTTCATATGTCCTTTAATATACATTTCATCCTTCAGATTTTCTTTGAAACTCTATTCATTTGTGTCCACTTTTCTCGACCCCTGAGGTTTAAAATTATGAATGGTGTTCTTAATGAAGTCTTGTAAGTGTTTGTATAGTAACAAAAATATTTTCCTATGTCAGCTGGAACTATCTTGATTGATAGATTTCATTTCTTTATTTCATGGCCACAAGACCATTAGCAGAGAACGAGATTCCACATGGAAATTTAATCTCCTGTAGTGTTTCAGACAATGAACTTTCTCTTTCTAAAAAGACCTCTATAATTTTTAATCTCTAACTACATGACTCAACACTTCATCCTGCAAAGCCTAACTTTCTATATATCTGTCATTATTTTCTTATTTATGACACTTTGTTAATACTTTATAAATAAAATTATTCCCATCTCTCAGTCATCAGAAACTTACATGATGACAGCAATATGTTTTTATGCCAGGGTCATATTTTATAATATGAAATGATTTTATAATATTAAATGAATGCAATTCATTTTCATCCTTAAGATACTTAACTTATAACTTTCCTCCAGTCTTTTCCCTTTTTTATTGTAAAGTTTGTCATTCCATAGTAACTTCATTTATAGGATTATTAAACTATGTATGATATATATTTTACACTTCCATGAATGACTTCCTTTTTTATATTTTAGTTTAATTTTTCTCAGTTTACCTTAGTTTAGAACACTAAATATCTACTAGATAGTAGAGGGCTCATCAGGATGTCTGAAAAACCTATAAAATAATTATTTAATTCTTAAGAGACTGGAACTTGAGACTAGATAAATTCAGATTACAAATAAATAATATGAATAATTTAGACTTGATAAAAAGTCTCAGAAGGATAAGGTAGCTCTTATAACAAAAAAAATTTAAAATTTACATTTGTATTATGAGCATATGTGTGTGTGTGTGTTCGTACGTATGCTTTCTTCCAAACATGAATTAACTTGTGGGATGTCTGTGACCAAGCTAGAACAAAATATGAGACCAAATCATCAGGAATTTTCCATCTGACTTTATAATCTGTGATTTCATAAAACCTCTAAAATTATTATATTAGTTACTTAAGCTTTATGAAAACTAATGATTATAATGAACAGACGACTCTATTGAACATGAAAGACAAAGAATAAAAAGGATAAAAGAAGAAGCAGAACACAATACTAAATGAAAAGAAGCTTTGGGTACTCTTACCAGCTAAATGATGCATAAGAGATTATGTAGCCCCAAGGTTTTCAAATCAAGAAATTTGCATCTTTATACACTTGTACACTTTACAAAAGTGTATCATAACCTGGTGCTAAAGCCATGTTTTCCAGCACTCCTTTTTATTTGTCATATTTACCTATTTCAAACCAAGCTAAATTATTTTGAACTTGGATGTGTCAGATTGAATGAAGATATCTTTTTGCCTTTTTTGGTTTTTTTTTTGTTTTTTTTTTTTATTTTTAAGAATTATAATCAGAAGAAGCTAAAAGTGATTTGTGAATCTTCTGTATGCATTATACCACCATGGAATAAACATAAATATTTAAATAGTCTATTATTAACTGACTGGTAAACATGTATTGTAAATGAGACATAGTAAGAAAAGCCTACAGTTCTTCAGACTGCAATAAGTAATTACCACTAAGAAACTGATAAAATATAAATAAACACAACAGCATTATTGTAGTTTGCTTCATTCCCAGAGATAGTGGAGAAAGACATTAAAGCAGGTTATTTATTTCTGTGTCTAACCTTTCTACTGCAGAGAAAAAAAAACATAGGAAATAGAATATCTTAATAGACTGAAAGCATTTTAAGAAAAAAAAAAAAACACAATTGAGATACATTATTAATTAAAATGTTTTGATTAGATGGAGAAGTCCCAGAACAAAGGAGACCCCAAAAGGGTACATTTCCACTTTTCCAGCAAGTGCATACTGGTAAGAGTGACTCTTCAGCCCACTACTCTCAGAAGTATTTTTAGAAGAAATGCTATGTACAATCTATATATGTTACAAAGGAAGAGATTTTACATGCTAAAATCCACAGTGGGATTGATGTATAGCAATCAAGGACTGAATATTCCTTTGATACCTTTTTGCTAGAGCTACAGCAATAGCTTTCAAGACCTTGCCCAGATAAACAGTTTGTCAGGAGAGCAATTAGCTGAAATAGAATAGCCAACCTATTTTTACCTGATTCATTCCCAGCACTTGCTGCTCATTATGTTTAATGAGAACTCATTTACAGATTTAGTCACTTACCAAAAGCCCCTCAGGTGTAGTCAACAGAACATGTAGTCCTTTGCTAATGGTTCTACTTAAAATCCCTAATGATCAGTTCAATATCCCAGCCTTGTGTCTGCATATTTCGATAAAATAATAATATAATTCTTTAAGCTCCAGCTTTTAATCATGCCTGGAAATGAGACTCAGGGATCTGTCTCTAAGATACTTGAATTGTGCCATGACTGAGAAATGTAACAAACCATTGTTTTAGAAAGAATCAGCTGAAACATTTGGAAAATGCTATATTGTAAACAATATGTATGAATATATGTATCCTAATTGTTCATTCTGAGAGTACCATAGACAGGAGATTCCAGAGCGTCAGCTTCAGGAAAATCATACTTTCTCCATTTTATTATCCTAGACTAGACTAAATGTTATGGGCGATACGGCAGAACTTTCTGTACTGAAGAAAGTTTCTAGTTCTAAACAGGTAGTTAGGTTATAGTTAAATTAGATCTCCATTCTTCTGGTTGTGTAGGCATTCTATTTATTGCAGCTGCATCCTGTTCAACAAGGAAACCAGAATCTGAATTCATCTTTCTAAGCAATAATGAACAGAACAGTAGAAATTGTTTGTAAAACATAATCTTAAGTTATTTAATTATCCAAGTACTAAGTAAAATCTTGACTTAAAACTTGTGAACATCATGAATTGCTCAAGACAATCATAACAAGTAAATATGCACATTCATGAATTTCCATTTGCATTTTACCAGCAAGAACTGAATCGCTCATAAAAGCAAGATAAGAATACTTCTCTATATTAAACAAGCTCAAACAATATGAAATCTGTTGCTAGAAAATCTTCTTTAAGAAAGAAATTGAGAAAATTTCTTGAATTATTACTATTATTAAATAAGTTTTTGCCCAGTTTTAATTGTTTCACAAACCAAAGTACTTCAAAGCTTTCTCTATTGTAAATACTGTATAATGTATCAGAAATTTCCCTTTGCACTTTGCAAACAGTAAAGGAAAAATATCTGACTGCATCTAATTTCCATCAAAAAAGATACTGAAGTCCTATAAATCATATCTATTGTGGACACTCTCAGAGAGAAACAGATAGTTTCCCAGGCATCATCTTGGGGAAATTGTAAAAATCAGACAAAAGAATTAAAATAATTCTTATCTTGGTCTCTGCAGCTAGTGTTTGTGAACATGTGGAACATGTTATACAAGATGTTATGGAAAGATGGTCTTGTTTCTAATTAACCAGTGGGGTGACAGGTGTTATTGAGAACCAATCAAGTTCTAGGTGAACTATGTTGCTTATAAAAATGTGAAGTTTTGTAATAAAGTAGCTTTTATGACCTTCTGAAAACGCATGGATTTGTGTTGCTTTCAATCCCATTCCTGACTCAATGGTGACATCTTTTACATGTTTTATCCAGGAAACTCAGAAATCAGCAAGATTAATATCTTTCCAAAATTTTCAATATTCACAATAATGTATTAACTTTCTTTTTACTTCAAGTCCTTCCTTACCAGAATTTCTCTTCATGAAGAAATAGCCCACAACTTGCTAAAAAGGTCCTCTCTGCACTAAATCACAGTTGTTCTTCTCATTAAATCTCTGAGCCTCCAACCCCAATATCCTTGTTTTCCTTTTGGTTCATCAATGTCCTGAAATATTTAAAAGCTTATAGGAGTGAAGTTTGACACAAAGTGAATGTCAATGGGGATGTGAATGTTAGTATCTCAAAGCTGGCATCATTTTTGTGTACTGTTGTGTAAGGTATATAAAAAAAGCACAAAATGGACTTCAGTGTTTTCACCCGTTCATTGATTATTGTACACAAGAGATTTTTTTTACATACAGAGAGACAATAACCACATAAATTTATTCTTTTTCTTAATGCTGTGGGTAATCTCTGTATTTCTTTGTGATCTCTGAGCACAGCAAAGGTAATTAAATTGAAGTTGTCTATACTCTTGCTGTGGTTTTATTTATTTGTGAATCACAATTTTTTAGGAAGAAAGACTTTTCTAAACTTAAATCCTCGAAGGTAATGTGCTTTTGACATTGAAGTATCCTGTGTATATTTTGAAATCCCATTTTGCTGGTTTGCACACTTCCATAAGGTGGCTTCAAATGCCTACTACCATCTGCAAGAAATTTTCAGAATGCTTTGCCTACCATAATAGAAATGGAAAATCAGTGCTGAAATTAAAGATAGATATTGGGGGAGAAAAAAAAGATAAAATCTATAAGAAAAAATAACTTTTTTCTTAAAAGTACAATATTTTTGCTATTAAAATTAAAAGACTGTTCAGAGACTGGTCCTTCATCTCTAATGTAGGTTACTTCCATGCAAATTCTGAATTCTAGATTGATTTTGACTATTTAGTTGTTCACTTTGTAGTGAATTATGCAAATATATAAAACAGTATGTGATACTTTTGCTACTTAGAAACATTTTGTAGTTCGGCATCTCATATCAGTATTAATTTCTACTTTTTGCAATAATACAGTGAGTTCCTTGGCCTCTGCCATATGTGTTTTTGTCACTTGTAAAGGGGTGTTGATGCACCATTTTGTTTGCTTTGATTTGATTTGGAGGGGAGAAGGGTTTTCCATTTGTTAAATTTCTGGACTAAAATCCAGTTTGAAATCTTAATAAGATTCCTGCTGAATGATGAACTGTTCATATCTTTGCCTTGGTTTCTAAGCCATGAAGGATTCCTCATAAATGTAAGTTGAGCTAAACAGGGATTATAATAAATCAGTGGAAATAGATGGATACATAAAGCACTTTGCAAAGCTAAAAGGATTGTAGGGATTGTAAATTAAATGTTTATTACGACTGCTATCTGCCGAGATTCTGTATAACTCACTCATATACATGAACTGTAGTTGCATAAACCCATTAAATTAACTCTCAAGGACTTTCTGAAAAATTCAAGGTTACATGAACTAGCCTACAGAATAACTGCTTGTCCTGACTTGATAACAGACACTAACAGAGCAAAAATGACAGTTTGATTCAGAGACAAATACCAGTCAGTCTTGAATGCCTGGCTTCCGTTTTTCTGAGACGAGATAGCTGTTCTTTATAAAGCTTCATTGGTGAACATCCTGTCAGTTTAAAAGGTCAGACATTGCAAGTTATCAGCAAAAATGATGATGTACAGACCATTGGAAGAAAGAATGATTCTATTATCTTCACTCACCTGTTATATATTTACTCCGCTGCCCATCCTCAACAAGTAGGAAGCTTATGGAAAAGAATAAGAGATGTGCTGAATGGTGAACTGGTTTCAGGTGTGATGCAGCATATTAGACATGAAGAAGATGTTGAGAACCATGGTGAGTGGGGTGAATAATTCTGGATTATTTTACCTTAAAATAGTTTTATCTTTAGCAACAAATATTATAGATTTAAATACATTTTTAAGTTTAATATTTTATTCACAGCAATGTCTTATGCTATATGGTAAAATGCAGAAAATTAATCTGCTTTTTCTGATTCTGAAAAGTACACTTAGATGCAGGTTCCATCCACACAGAATAAGTGTCAATCAAGGACTGCCTTCTTTAGCCATTTAAAAAAAAAAGGAAAAATATAAAAATAAAGAAAAAAATAAAATAGGTCATTATTTGACTTTGCCTTTGAATATAACGTGGTAGTTGACCTCATCTAGCAGCTGAGCATCTACACACTTCCTTGCTTACTCCCTGTTACCCCTACGAGCAGAGGATGCCAATAAAAGACCATCCCTGAAGACACTGAATACTGTACTCTACAGCTATAAATCACTTCCTATCAAAAATGAGATTTCTGAACCACAATATCAGTATCAATTACCTAGTCATTGCACAGCAAGGTATTATATGATAGTTTTTAAACAGAATGTGAAGAATGTTTCTTGGGTTATGACACTGCTGTATGATACAAAGGTTCAGTTCTCTTTAAATAACTTGTGTGCTAACCTTCCGTTGATTAAATGAGATTATTGGATTTCTTCTCTGACTTTTACATTGTGAAGATAAACACATGCTTATGGTAGAAGAAGCTGTGTGACCATTCAAAGAAGCAGTTGTAAGTGCTAGCTCAGTGATTTTTAAAGGTTTAAAAGTAATCTTCCAGCAACAATGAAGTTGGAGAAGTTTTTGAAATGTTATTTTGACAAAATGAACATTAGAATAAAACACATTTTTTTAAACAATGAAAGAATATTAAATTTTGTGAATGTTTTTTTTAAAACTATATAAGCAACATAGTGATTTTGTGATGTAAAAATAGAACCATTTATTTTCTAAGATATTTTACTAAAATTTTTCAGAAAAGCACATGGGTTTAGAGTATTTTTTTTCAAAAGACACAATCATGTATTCATACTAAATTCTGTTATCTGTGAGAATGTAAACCATCTAGATTTGACCAAAAGTTGCTTTTAGTTTTGATTTTCTTCTCTAATGGTAGAAATATCACTGACATTCAGACTGCCAGGGTATCTTTACTTTGAAAGTATCAGTGGGTGAGGTACTGTATTTTAAATTCTTAAGTACTTTTTCCCATTAGAAAAAACCTTCACCTATGAAATCCCCAGATAATCACATAGTTCCTTTACCTGTATGATGAATTTTGTCTCACATTTAGCAAGAAACAAGCACTACTTCAAAGCAGGAATATGTATGGATGTGATTACTCTGGAGATAGTGAAAAGATGACACGACTATGGGACTTAGAAACTGTTCTTATGTGGTTTTCTTTTTGTTTTAACTTTAGTACTTGATGAGAGACATGGAAAGTCTATTGAGACAGAAGAAATTCTTAACACTCACAAAAGAAATAACAGAAATCATAGAAACAAATATTTAGCTATTAAAAAAAAAACTTCAAGCAGTCCCAAAATATCATCAAAAGAAAGCAAGTAGTGGGAAGTGTTAATGTTAACATTGATGCTAGCTGCACTTGAAAACTGCAAGAAAGTTGGGCTACCACCTGAGACATAAACATTTGGGTATCAAGCACAGATTTCCACTTTTTACTTAGCTGTTTCTAAGTAAATTTTTTTGGAAGGAAGTTGAATTTCTTCTCTTTGGAGAAAGAATACATATATGCTGCTTTTTTCCAATATTTTCTTCTAAATTGTAGTGCAGAGTTTATAGCAGCCCTGAAGGTAGCTGAAAACTTACCATCTTAATCAGAAAAAAGCACAGTAAAATATGCTTTATCCTTTGGAAGAGGAATAGTGTGTGAATTATAAACAGTTAGAGAGGAGGCTATTATAGTTCGGTCTGATGTGATTTTTGGAAGAGTGATTTTATTAGACATGAGGGTAGCAAGTAGGTGACTGTAATGCCTTTGAACCTTTGCTTTACTTATGGGATGGCTCTGGGCTCAGTAAAAGACTCACATTTTATGTGCAGTTTATTTGTACATACTAAGGCATGTTGAACTTACAGGTTGTACCAACTGTCTTTTTCATGGATCCCAAGGCACCACTTCTATAATGAAAATTGTGATCACCCAGATGCCTAAATCACTGAAGAAACAAAACATGTCATGAAACTAATCAGATTTCTGTATCATATAGTGTTGGGAAAGATCTAAGAATAAAATAATCAGCAGCCAAAATTGTATTTACCCTACTTAATATTTAATAATTAATAAATTATAATTTATATTTATACAAAATAAAATATTTCCACATCTTTTCAATCATTCAGCATTTTTAGAGTATCTCTTCAAATGGATAACACTATCTTCTAGATATACACCTATTATGTTTTCTAACTTTGATTATTGTACATTTTTATATTTTGAAGTATTTCAAAGTAAATTGAAACCCAGCATTCATATCTACTGTAGTGTTATATGTTTCAAGTTATAGGAGTAGCTTTGTCAATCCTACTGTAAAATTAGCTACTATAAGTACTCAAGACATACCCAGCTTCCTCTTACAGTTAAAAGCTACAAGCATGTCTGAAATGCCAAAAGACTTTAAGAAAATTCCATATTCCTTAAATCCAGCTGCATTTTTCTATCTTTCTGCATGTAGCACACACACTGATTCCATATAACAGGAAAATAGAAAAAATTTACAGCTCAATGTTATACATAGTTTCCTTGACAATGTGCCACAGTATTTTTCAAATTGATGACCCCTCTTTTATTATGTTGCTATTTTTGCATTTTTCCACAGTCTATTAATTACTTTTTCCTGAACAACACAACACCAACATATACAGTAATTTTGAATATCAGCTGTGTTAATGATAATAAGATCCCCAAAAGAAAGGCTGAGGCCTTGGACAAAACTTTGTACAATTGGCTATGAAGAGTCATGATGAATTTTATTTTCTGTTATACCTTTTCTAAATTCTTGCTTTTTATACTTTTTTTTTTTTTGTATTCATGCTTTTTATGAAATAAAGTATTTCATTTTCACAAGATGAACTACATTATGCTTTTTTTTTTCAGTAGGTGTTACTGCAAGATGTCAGGAAGAAAAATGCAAGCCCTTGAACATTATGACTCTTCTCAGCTGTGTTGTTAAGAATCACTGGTATGCAAACCTGCAGCTCAGTCAGCCAGACTAGACTAGAAAAGATTCCTAGACTAGAAAAGATTCTTTTTTTTGTCACTTGAAAAAGGTATCAGAATATCGTAAGTCAGCTAAGTTGTGAAGTAAATTTGCATGATTGCAGAATAAATATTTTAAGAGGAAAGAGATGTGCAAACAGGTAACAAGAAGATCTTTTTAGAACAAACTTCCTGGATAAAAACATGCTAAGAATTGTCATGAAAACTGTGAAGTCAGCAAGTGTATTTCTGAGTGTTGTGCTTCATTTGATAGCAATAGTTAATGAGCTATCACAGTAGAAAGACTTTTCCTGAATTATGAACAAAACACCTTGCTTGCTTCTTAATAAGCATTACTGAAACTTTTCACCTGCTACAAAATACAGTATTTTGCTATAAGCTCAGCGCTCTTTTCCTGTTCATGAATGCCCATATACAATTTTCTTTAATTTTCCTTACTTAGAGCTCTAATTTTGTAATCTTATCAATAGACTTCTATGTCAATCTTGTCTCAGCTTTGAATTACAATATAGCAACTTTTACTGGAAAAATATTCTGAGCCAAATAAACTCCAAATCTAAGTCTTTATATTGCTTAGGAACTCATAAAAGAAAGACATAGACCTGTTGCAGTGTGTCCAGAGGAGGGACACAAAACAGGTAAGGGGGCTGAAGCATCTCTCCTGTGAAGAAACCCTGAGAGAGTTGGGGTTCTTCAGTCTGGAGAAGTCTCTGAGAGATCTTATAGGAGCCCTTCAGTACCTAGGAGGGCTGTATAACAAAGATGAGGACAGAAGTTTTAATAATGATAGAAAAAAAGGCAGTGGTTTTAAACTAAAACGGTGTTGACACAGACTAATATAAGGAAGAAATTTTTTTATGGTGAGGACGCTGAAGCACTGGCACAGGTGACCCAGCTGGGTGGCAGATTCCCCATCCCTGGAAAGAGATTGTACAAGGCTCTGAGCTATCTGATCGAGATGAAGATGACCCTGTTCATTGCAGCTGGGTGGACTGGATGAGCTTTAAAGGCTCCTTCCAACCCAAATCTTTCTATGATCCTATGATTCTAAGTCAAATTATAGGAGAAAGGGGTTTGTTTGATAGAACATATCCAGGAAACCACTATCTTGAATATCCAAACAATAATGTTATTAATCAGCAGTTTATGTGATCAAAAGTCTTGTCCATACCCAGTTCTTAAGAAATCTCAGGGTATCTACCACATTTTTCTTTTTATTTGAATTTTCTCCATTAAGACAAATCCAAGTATATTAGCTTGTGTCTTTAACTCTGATTGCAAATCCAAATACATGCATTGATCTGTATTAACCACTGATGTCTCCCATTGTTGGCTAATAAGCTATTTCATTTTGTAGAAATCAAGATGCTAATTCATTTAAGACATTGTTTTTATCTCCTATTTCTCATGCAAAAAAAAATTATTATTATTAATTTTTATTTACCATATGTGAGTTTATTCTGTACATCAGAATTTTAGAGGGTAAGGCACAACTATCTATGCTAGGAAAAAACAAGTCCTAGACTACAAATTCATACAGTCTGAAATTGAATGGGCTCTTTAGACATTTATCTTTGAGCTTATAACTTTGAATACTTAGCAAGAAACAGGATATATAAGTGTATATCCAGCACTAAGTTAAATTTATTTAGTACAATGTCTCATTTCATCCTAAGTTGATACTAAGTCCATACTCAATAAATCCTCTAAATTAAAAATGTGTGCTATATAGAGGTTTGCTTTTTCTCCTCTGTAATTTTGCGAATACAAAATGCTTTATTAATATTTTTGCACTGCAATCTTAAGAATGTTATTCACTTAGTATCTTACCAAAACCAAAACATTTGAATTTTTGAATCAACTGGCTTGATTTTAATGTTGGGATGATTTTCTTTTAGTAACACTGCCCATGGCAAGGGACTTGGAACCAGACAATCATTAAGGTCCTTCCAACTCCCTACCTAAATGAAGTTATCTCAGTGTTATTAGTCTGTTTGTGTGTCATCAAACACAGAAATAGGTTGCCCAGGGAGGTTACATAGTCGACATCTCTGAAGATATTAAAATCTCACTGTGTGTGACTCTGGGCAGCCTGTTCTAGCTGTCCCTGCTTGAGCAGCAAGTGGAATTAGATTATTTGGAGAGGTCCTTTCCAGCCTCCACTATAATGTGATTGATTCCGTGATGAATAGCTTTTACTGAAGACAAGAGAATTTATATTTCTGTCATGGATTATCTTTATTTAGAGAGTGGGATTCTTCTTTCTAATCTTGTTCTAAGTGTTCTAGTTCTAGATTGTTCTTCTAATCTAACATCTAGTTTAAAAGATAAATTAACTTTCTTTTAAATAAAAAAAATTCTACAATAGTACTCTGTAACCAAACTGATTGTTTGGATGAAGCTGCCCTAAACCCGATCCTAATAAACTCTATCAGAAGGAGGAAGTCTGTACTTATCTCTTCAACCTATAATAATAACTGATGGTGTGATCCAGAGATGTAAAAATCTATTTGCTTTGGCCTTGCAGCTGCCTCATTTTTAAACACTGTGATTGGTGAAGCCAATAGAGAAAGAAATGGATGATGAAAAAAGACTGTGAAATATGGTTACTAGACTGCTGAGAGTTTCCAAGAATTGGGACCACAGGAGATAAAATAAACCAGGTAAAAGACATATGGCAAAGGTCCCTTTGTTTTGGTTGTTGTGCTTTATTGATTTTTTTGATCTCAAAACTTTCTGAATGTGATGGTTTCGAGATATTGAATGCACTTTGAGACAGGACAATAAGGGCCTGGCTTGAAACTATTCATCATTCTGATTTTTATTGTGGTACTGTCGCTTCGGTACTCAAAACCTTAGTGTACAAAGTGTGATAGAAATACTAAGACATGGGAAAATTAATAGGCTGTTCAAATCCATCAGGCTTCACAGGTCTTATGTAGCAGGTGAAGGAAGAGAAATATGGATAGTATTTTTTTCTACTCTTGCAAGGAATATTGAGAATCTGTCTCTAGGCTGACAGCAAACATCATCGTATAACTGGCCAGAGAAAAAGAATGATTTTTAACAGTGTTTACTTATTTTCATAAATAAGAAACAAAACCAGTAAAAGTATTTTTTAATTTTCCTTACAGACATATATTAATAAAGATAGAATATTTGTTCTATCATTATGAAGGAGTTGGTTTTTCACACAAGACATCAGACTGTGTTATTTATGGAATATCTAGGGGGTTACATTAGTTAAAATATAGTTAAGTTTTAGAAAGTGGTATAAAATCAGATAGCCTCAAGCTGCAGTGTGTGCAAGAACAGTAGTTTTATACACACAAATAATTTAAATCCAAGAAAATGTAGCTGTCTTTTTTAACTACAGGTTTGGTTTTGTTAAATAGTTTATTACCTTAAATATTATTTGAATTATTGTGTTGTCATTAAATTTTAAAAATTGTTTTCTCTTTATAGATTTAATATACTAATTTTAAAGGCTACTACACTACCAATGAAAAATGTGTATGTAATATAAAACTGTATTGCTACAATGCAGTGGTGAGCTACAGGAATGTATGCTTCCTAAAAATAATTTCTATGCATTAATTATATTCCATAGAAACAAATTGCAAAACAACAACTTTCTTTTTGTGTTTTCCTTACTGTAGCTAGCTATTGTTACATTGAGAAGAAATAAAGGAAAGAGATGGAAAATTCTATTAAATTGTTATTTCAGTTTACTGGAGTTCATTTTTCTAGACATCCCACACACCACTGTGAGAAATACCAGACTTTAATTCCTCTGTTGGCCAAACCCTCACATTCACAGCACTGCGTGGGTGTTGTACATAAAAGTTTTTCGGTGACTCTTCTGTGGACACAGAGTAACAGAGGCTGTTATACCTCTCACACAGTCTGCCGTCCCTGCTGCCCAGAGGACTTATTAGAGTTATCTCTGACTTTTCAGGTAAAGCATTTTGGATTCCCTAACACTGAATGAATTTTACATAATGAGGAAAAAATCTCTTTTTTTACTCTTAAAAAAATCAATTTTTAATCCATGGCATATTTTAAGAAAAAAACGTAAAAAGCTGAACAAGATTAAAACAAAACAAATTGTTCTCTTGCTTACATAATTTATAACCTTCAATCTAAGTTCTATGCCATCACTCAGATGAATGCAGTATTGAAATGAAGCCCTCAATCTGCAGCAGCTCTTGAGTCCCACTATACAACTCTGGGCTTAGCCAGAGTAGAATTTCCAAGGTCTAGCTTAAACACAAAAAATTACAACCTTAGAACACAAAAGGGAGAAAAAGAAAACCTAAGATGTGCTGAGCGAGAATTTCATTGCATTTCATGTATTTAATGAGAATTTAATGTACACTAGTAATGTAGTAGATTTCAGCACACAGAGAGCAAACTGTAACCTCTTGTAAGGAAAAAATAAAAGCAAGTGTTAAATGTCTGTCATGTAGCAGAATCTTCAGTTGATTAGCATGCCAAAGAATCTCCTGCTGTTGGAGATACAGGACCTGGCCGCTCAGAAATCTCTCTCTTTGATACACAGCTACATATTCCACAGGAAATATCATCTGTTATGCAGATCCAAACTTTCTTAGGAATGTATTTCACAATGATTAGCTTTCAGAGTGCAAAGGATGAGCAGTGACTGGAGTAGCTTTGAAAAAATATTGAATAAATTCAATAAAAAATATTGAATACACTCTCCATGCCAGCAGTGCTGTAGTGTTTCCTCCTTATAATTTTTCTACCTGCATCTGAATTACAAATGTGAGATATACAGTCATTAAGCATAAAGGTCTTCTATATTTAGGCTTGTAATTGTGATAGACCATGTCCTACTGTAATCACCTAAGCAATTCTAGAGATACAATTTTGACTTTTTCATTATTAAGAATTGTGAAAAAAAATCCCAGGAGTTTTCATTTTTTCCACTGCAAAAATATTTTGCTTTTTTGCAGTGTTTTAAACAGTTGTATGGTTTACCTGGTGGAATGTATTAAGTACTTATGATCTTTTTTACACTTAATTAGATCTCACAGTTGGTTAATTGCAACTTATTATATAATATTAGGTTTCTGAAAAACATTTCTCTTGACAATCTCATTAGCTTATTTAGAGATTTAACAAGAGTTTTGAAGATTGAGGAGCAATAAATGACTCAAGAAGCATACCAACACAAAGAGGAGACTATGTGCCCTTTGCTCAGGAGAATTAAACCACCTGTTATTACAGAGGATCTAGAAACTACAAGATCGTGCAGAGATAAAGGCAGAGGCAAAGATATGAACTACAGAAATTAGGTGGGAAAGGATTCTGATGAGAGAAAAAAAAAAAAAAAAACTCTAAATCCATTAATCTTTCTTCAAACCACAACAAATGACGCTTTATGATTCCCCAGTGCAGCAGATGAAGCACAACTGAACACCTCACCAAAATGATGGCTCAGATGGTTTTCAGTTGCATTCACTTGATCCTTCAGGGAAGACAGTAAAGGGGACAAGATAATGAAATCAACAGATAAATCCCAGGCAGGTGTTATTTAAATTACACGCATGTCTGTTGAGACACAGAACTAATGGATGTACTCTCTGAAAGCAGCTGGCATTGTACCTCTTTGGGGTTTCAGGCTGGTGCTGATGATAAGAGGAATTGTAGAGAAAAAGGAGAAGACTAAGAAAGTGACTGGTATGAATCCAATGCAATTTTAATATGTAGAGGGAGGTAAAACAAAACTACAACAGAAGTCAATCCCATACCAATGAATTGGAAGGAAGGATGCTAAGAACAGAAATAGTACTCATATTGAGTAATCAGAGGGTTTCTGACTGTGCCTGTTGTTACTATAAGAGTTACTATTTCTAAAAGAAATGTCATCAATATTTGTGCCCTAAAATGTCAGCTTGACTGATGAAATGAGAATTTATGCTGTAGGATGTAAAACCAAATACTCTGAATAGAAATATGGAAATAAGAGAAATTGGCAGTTTAAATTCTTTAACTGTAAACTGGGGTCAGATAAAGAAATAAAAAGTGTAGCAGAATAGTATTATTTTACCTATACATAAGACTCTAAGAAAGTAAAGGATAATATGGGTAGAATATCTGTTTGATTGCATTTTTCTTTTAAACATATAATATGAACATATTGAAATTGAATCCTATGGAAATAAAAACAAGTTATCAGGGAAACTGGACAATAAAGTATTTTTAAAATATGTTGAGAGGACAAAAGTATCGAAGTAGTGGGAAAAGATTTATTACAGCCATTAAAGTAAATACTGTATAACATATAGTACACATCTACAAAGCCTAGTAATCCAATTCAGGTCTGTATTTTTACGACACTGATTAGAGTAAGGTTTTTTTATAAATTAGTCTTGTCCCAAGAATACATAATCACATCCTTCCAAGACAGCTAAAAAACTAAGTATTCCTTTTGCCATAATCATAGATGACATAAAAGTGTGAAATGAAAAATCTAGCAACCTAAAATAGTAGTGAAGGAGGATGGATCAGATCATCCTGCTGCAAATCTTTTTGTATTACTTAACTACTAAAATTGTATAAGAGGAAGTGAAAAGACAATAAAAACTGTATTTCAGTGTTCTGAGGGATGGTTAGTCACACAGAAATCCAGATTGCATAAGCACTGACCCTGGAATACTGCGTGTACTTAGGCAACAAGTCAAAGATGATGATAATTGAGGACTAGCAGTTCAGTAGATTGTTCTTGACCATTCTGTGCCCGCAGATACAGCCAAGGTACTGATTAGGCTTCGCGACAGACTGTCACCCTTCTTGAATCATTTTAACATAATTATGCTCCTTCAGCTATCATTTCCCTGTATTTGGCATGGACAAAGCCAATTTAAATGCATTTCCTGTAAATGGGCAATTTTCATAGGTATTGGATGTGGTCTTGGACATTTAAAGTTCAATATCTTTGTCATCAGATAGCTTTTGCATGGATTTACAATTTTGTGCTTGTTGGGGAGCTTAGCTGAGTATTTTAACATTCAGGCTCTTATTCTTTGCAACTCTTCTCTAGTATAACAGCCAGAGAGAAAAAGAGAAAGTGACTACATCTCAGATGTATTCCTCCTTATTATTTAACCTTTTTTTCTAAGAACTTTAATTTTTTTTGTATTTTCTTGATTTTCCTGTTCAGTAAAGGGAGAAATATGTCTTTGTGTTTGTGTATATGTGTAAAAATCAATCTTCACACATTTGAATTGTGATTAAAATGAAGGAATTCAAAGCATTTTCAATAGCTAGCAATTGTAAGAAATTTTAATGCACTCTAAAGTGACAAAAACAACATTATACCTGGCAAATACTTGGGAGAGAAACAACAGTTCTCACTGTATCACTTTCTTTGATTTTACATACCACCCACAGTTACCTTTCTCTTGGGACAAGAACATGAAACAAAATAACTCAAGTACAACTCAACACCACAGTTCATTCAGACAATAGGTAAAAGCTGGGTTGAGTAATATGACAAATTTATATAACAGACTGGTACTATAAATATATTGTAGTAGAGTAGTATTATAATATACTAATTCAATAACTAAGAAAAAGCATGATAACAATGAAAGTTTTAATTTAGATGTGATGCTAGATTTTTGTACTAGAATTAGACAAGTTATATATAAACAGAAAATATTACTCTTGCAAAGCAAGAATCTGGAATATTCTAAGCTGTTGAATCAATAATAGTGATCATACTGAATGCATGGGATCTTTTAAAAAACACATATTATGCCGTGTTTTCTTCCTCCATGAATAATTATGGGCCATGCTACTTTTCACAGAAAAGCTTTTAGCCCTGTTGCATCAAAATAACTGAGAAAAACAGTGTAATGGCTGCATAAATGTAAATTCATCACTCATTCTAGAAAAAGCCAGTTATGGAAATCCTAGTGCAGAAATTTCTAGTAATAACTAGAAAATTCATTTTCAAAATACATTTCAAAATGTATTTTGAAAATTCAGTTACAGTCTTTTATCATCTGTTTATATAGATTGTATTTAAAGATATTTTGTAAAAATATCGAGTGGTCTGACATAGTTTTTCCAGTTTGTAATTTCATCTGTACCCTGTATGTCTTTATTTTACTTCCACAAATTATATTTAGTTTCATAGCATTCAACTGCTTTGTAGTGTTCATTTATACTCATCTAATGTAATTAAAGTATTTGCTGGGTTTTATAAGATATTCAGTGTTCCATATTTCCACACTTTCTCTCTCCCCACCCAAAACTATTTTGTTTCTCTACCTAAATCTTTAAAAAACTTTAAAATGTAGAAACAGTTGTCTCTAAAGAAGATTAGTATAGAGTCAGAAGAAAGCTCATATTTCCCTCTAATCTTACCTCACCAATTAAAAATTTAAAATAAAAACCTTTCTCTAAAGGAATCAAACTCCAATTAGGTATCTTCCATAGAGTCAGTGACTTAACCCATGCTAACAGAAAAACACAGATTTAAACACTGTTCTTAACACCATCCTCTTATTACATTTCAGGTCTTTGAGGGAGTGAAACTCTATGCAATAGTGTCATGTCAATTCAGCCTTGGGGTATGACTGTGCTAAATTGTGCAACATTGTGTTCTCCTTATTTTGTTGCTTTTTCGGTTAAATTTAACCCTGTCTGATGACCATCTTTACTTCCTCTTGGTGTCATAACTCTCTAAAGTGTAATAAATTTCAATATGCAATTTTAAATCTGTGAAAGCTCCAGTTATGTTTCTTTAAAACAGAAGAGCATTTGTTATAGATAGCACTCACACATAGATTTGTCTGATTTCCCCTGATGTATCTGCAAACCTAAATAAAGATATTAAGTTATATATCCTCCTGAGAAGCTAAACCAAAGTTCTTTAAGGGTATGTTTGAAAATTGATCATAAATATGGGCCTCCTCTTCAATACATTGTGATTGATCAACAAGGATGAAAAGTGAAGCTTATTAATTCAGAAACTGTCTTACTGAAGGCTGTGGGTATTAAATTACAAAATGCTCATTTTTTTTCTTAATGGAATTTCTTAAAGCACATTAATAATACAAAAAAAAAATCCCACATTTAACCCAGATTTATTCCCAGAGTATTCCCAGTTTAGCCTATTTGAAGAGATGAATTGTCATTAAAAGCAAAAGGGGGGCAAGATAAAGGCAGCAATAATGAAGTAATATATTTAAGGTCTGAGTGACCGGGGGTTTGTTTTGTTCTACGAGTTTACTTGTTCTGAATTAAAAGATCAGCAGAACAGAACAGTCTTTGTTTTCTTTCTCCTGCTATTTCTACATAATATTCAAAGCTAATGAATGGCTTTGACTAGCACTAAATGACTGGAAATTCAACAGGAAAACTGAAAAGGAAAAGGAAATTACTTTTCACATTCAAAGAAACATAATTTGAGAGATCAGGGGACAAAAAATTGTTGAGTACAAAATAAACATTTAATCCTGGGAGTGCCACACAGACATAGCTTTCAAAGACATAAAATTAAAAAAATGCATCTAACTGAAGTAATCTCTGACCTATTAATAAGCAGAAACAGGTGTTTTAAAAGCAATTTGGTGAAGAATTTATTTTAGGTGTTCAAGATAAATGGTGTTCTACAATATTTAATGTCACTCATTATGTTTTCCTTGATAGAAATTGAAAAACCAAAAAGGATTAAATCAGTTTTAGCATTGGTATGCTTAACGCTCGTTGACTCAGGTAGTTTATATTCACTCTCAAACGCATTCTCAAGGCCAAATTCCCTTATCACCCCCTCTGGCTCAGAGTCTGAGACTATAATTGGACATCATGGGACTGCTCATCTGGAGAGAACGTCAAGCCTAGTCAACATCCTCTGATGTAGTTTCAGGCAGTCTAAACCCAGATGTACATAGAGACACTTTCCAAAGAACACGCTCCATTATGCCCTCAAGCTGGGCTGTGGCGTCAGGGTACCTGTGACTCTCAACACAGAGGAACTCTGAAGATGTTTGCTGCCTCCTTCTTGTTTCACCACTACAGTGGCAGATCAGAGAATGTTCACAGGAACCAAAATATTCTGATTTTTCACAAGAGCCTCTGCTCTTGGAGTTCCTGCTCCAATACTGGCCAAGAAACAAGGTGATAGCTGAGTTGTCTTTCAAGCAAACGATGTAAAGCTTTCAGTAAACAGGAAAACCATTACATGCCTGCATAAAAACATAGCAAAAGTTCACATAAGCCTTGCTACTTGACACCTGCTCAACTGAATTTAATGCAGTCATGATTTGTTCTTTCCTTCCTTTTCTTCATTCCAACTATTCATTTTTGAACAAGTAACCATGTTGCTCATGATCAATAGGAAAACCAGCCCTGACTCAGAAACAAAAACAATTAAAAAAGGAGATTGACTCTTTAACCTTTACTCACACAAAAAACCCCCCACCCTCATGCACGTGCCTCCCATGTTTCTGCATTGGTCCCAATTTGCCCAGAATTTTTTTTTTTATTTCACTCAACTCAGCAGTGAAACCAATTGCTGAGTAGACAGGTGAAACAACATTTCCTATAACTTACACAAATGCTTAACTCCTCATCCAAGTTCTAGCAACTTTGGTCTGTGATGACATGTTAGAAATGCAATTCAACAGGGTCATACATATAAAAATGGTTTTACAACTGCTTGGAAGACAGATTCCCTCCCAGCTCTTTTTTTCCTCATTTCTATTATTACTCTAGGTCTATTATAGGATAAACTTGTTTTCCAATCCCCCTTCCAAATGTGCCTAAACCTTTGCACTTTACAGCAAAGTTGCACCTTAAGCATAGAGGATAGGAAAGATTGTAAGGATGGCCACTGGCACTCCAGTAATGAAGCAATCCTAAGGAACAGTCTATCAGAACAATTAAGGAATTCCCTGAGTCCATTTCAAAGAGCAAAGCCAGTGTAGACCTGAGAAAATATGGGATACAAGCAAAATAATTTTGAGGAGAATTCACAGCCATCAGCAAACACATTTCTTCATTCCCACTATAATAAGAAAATTATTTAGTAATTCTTAGTACAGAGAAACTGAAGAGAGGGTTGCTCAAACCAGCAAAATACTCCAAATGCACAGCCAGTCTGTACAGCAAGAATAGTCACTTGGACTAAAAATCAATTCACTTACTGTGAAATGACACTGTGACCTTTTTTTTTTTTTTTAAGGATATTACTTATTAGTACTTCCGAATGAGTTATGAAAATTACAGTGAAAGCAGCACATTTTATTACCTCTGTTTTGGTGGGTTTAAGAGAGTAACCTCAAAGATCTTGAAGTCACTGCTAACATTTCCACTGGTTCAGACATAAGAAAAAAATATCAAAAAATGGTAAAAAATGGCACAAATGCATGGAATATTATATAGCTAAACCATTCACATGACATGGACAGGATCAAAGACAATGCCATAATACAGATATTCTGTTGGTAAAGTAATAGCATCAGAAGGAAAACAGAGATTATAACAGTCCAGAGGAGATAACTAATGAAGAAAAGAAAAGAAAAGTAGGAATTGAGACTATATCAGGCTCTGAGTACACAAATCTGTGAAAGACTGCAAAAGACATGAAAAGTTTAGCTATCAAAGCACAGAAGGTAGAATTCATAAACAGTCATTAAAAATTGGGTAATTATATTAATGCTAACACAAGAGGTTCTTAACTATTTTTTTCTGGATTTACTTAGTTTTATTTACACAGAATAAACAACTTGCTATTAAAAACTTTTTGTTTTGTTTATTTTTTAGACATGGTATTCCCTCTGGTGTGCAAAGAATGTTTATGTAACTGTGGTTACAGTTATATCTCTGAACCCAGACATACCTCAAAAATATCAATAATTAATTAGAACTAGTCCCTGGGTCTTCTCAGATGTACCGACAGTATTTTCTGCTTGATAAAACTCTTTTTACCTTATGCACAGTACATTAATTCCCACACAGATTACACCTGAAGCACTTGATTGCAGTTTAGCAAAGTAAGCTATACACAGCTTTCTAAAGGCTTGTTTTCCTTATATTTTTATTAAATATAGGTCTTAATATTAAAAAAAAGCATAACTCTGGTACTGACTTTAGTCATATTAACATATTAAAAAAATTCTCATTCTAAAAGCTTAACCCCATGTGGCTTTTTGGGGCTCATTATCTACAGAGGTACATTAAAGAACTCAAACTAACAAATCAAAAAATATCACCGTAGCATGGGAACTGTCCTTGGTCCACATGGCCCTGCGAAAGTGTGAACTGAAAGAAAATGAACAGTGGAGACAAAAAGATGAGGTGATCTGGGGAGTAATGAGTACTTGAAAGGCATGAGATACCTATAAACATGTATCCACAGAAGTGGCATTGAACATATTTTGTTCTTCCCTTCAAATAAGCAAGCACTTATGAATAGCCCTAGTAACTGGCTTTCTGCAGAGTATTGAGAAGAGTAACAATTCTGAATAGTGCATAGCTGTTTGCTCTGAAATAGTTTTCGACATTTGTAATTAACATGTGAAATAAGCCAACAGAGCAGCAGAAATGTCAAAGTGCCATGAAGTCTTATTGCTAGAAACTCATGAGCCGCTTCATTAGTTCAGATCAAGACTCAAACAGAGTTTTGATTAATTTTTGTTTTAAAGTCATATACTTAATCTTACATATGAAGGTAAATTACCTGAGAAAGTATTTCTTCTTCCATGCATAATTAAGTCAATACTCACTCATGTCAAAGCAAAATCAAACATCATTTTTGGTATACAAATTAGTAATGAAGGATCGACTCATAAAGACTAAAAGACAACTGGTAAGGGAAAGGTTAACTCTAGCACTCTTCCTTTCTATTCCCAATGGCACTAAAGAATGTACAAAGAAATTAAAATAGTTTTCATTATGAAATTCTTAGTAGTATTTTCAAGTTTAATAAGAGTTAAATACTAAGTTTTGGGTTGTCTCAAGGACAACATTGTTAACCATTTTTTATTTCTTGTAGTTATGCAGAAGAACAATGTTACTGTGCTTTGAATTTAAAAAATGGAAATCCAAAAACATGTCCTTGTAATTTAATTACCTAATATCTTTATCACCACACAAATATACCCACATGCAATGTAATCTGCCTATAGTCACAGGTCACAAATGCTTCTGCCAATAGCTAAAATGTTTTCTTTTAGGTATTGAAAAGTCATGATGTGAACACAACAAGCTAAGCAAAAATGCTAACACAAATAACTGCAAAGTGCTGCCTGCTGCTACCCTTAAATACAAACAATCCCTGCCCTTGTTACTTTCAAAAGCAATCACACAGTGTCCCATTAACCAGACTTCTCTACATACACTGGGCTGTATTGCTGAAGTTACAAGATCACACAATTTCATGAAAATTTATGAAGATTACTGCTACTGTTTTTTACAGTTTCACCCGCACCATCCTTGTTCTAGTTGAAAATAACTCGTCTGACCCTTTGGCATTTTGAATGCATGCACCCTTTAGCAAGAAAGGAAGTTTGTGTGCCTGGTCCCTTAGTGGGCAAATGATGAGAAGCTGACTACTGGCAATAAGAAAGGTCTGCCACAATTACCTCAGTCCCAAGAGTCTAGTTATCTAATCAACACCACTACAGAAAGGTCTGGAGCTGATGCAGAGGAATCTGAATCTACTTGCACAGCCTGAGATTGCAGGGGAAGGCCGTGGAGGCAATGGCAAGGGGAGATAGATGTGATTGTATGTAATTTTGGGCATATGAGTATGCACCATGGTGAAAATTTTGCAAAAGGGAGCTGGCCACACAAGTTGCTTTTTTTTTTCATTCTGTGCCAGAACAGCTCATAACAGCATATTTAGCATAATTATAATGGATTTTTACAGAGCTGTAGATCCTGTTCTTACGTAACACACGATACAGACAGATATGGCATAAGAATATCTATCTGTATTTTTAGGAATACAAGCTTTTTTGTTTACAGCTAGTGATTGTAACAAATGCAGAATATCAAACGAGTCCATGCTTTCTGAAGTGAGTACAAAGGGTAACTAATAGCTGTGCCCAAAATACCTGTTTCATTGTTATATGGAAAGTCTGCTAGAAAAACCACACAAAATATTCAAACCACCCAATGTGTGTGAAACACTTTTGCATTCTCAGTGGATTTGCCTGCAAAGCAAAGAGCTGTGCTGAAATATGACTAACATGTTTTTCAGTGGAGATGATGACCTATAGACTCTTGCTTTCTCTCACACAATCCTGTTTCGATCGGTTAGATTCTTTTTGTGTTGTCATAGCAACAGACAGAAACCTTACCATCCTGATCAAAATTCCCTGACATCTATCTTAAGAAGACCTCTAAGCAAGCAAGCACTTGCTCTCCTTACTACAATTCTTGACTTTTTCATCTATATCAGAAGTAATCCTGTCAGAAAAAGAGTGGTTTCCTACTCTTGAACAATAACAAGGGATGTTGAAGAAGTTTTTCCCATTCTGGAAGGGATCAAACTTTGTGTGGGTGCTAGCCATGTACACCCAAAACCGTGTGGGGGTGACAGATGTGAACTTCATTACAGGTGTTTCAGTACCTTGGTGATTCTTCCAAAATATGTTTGTTTGAGATTTGGGATTTTATTTTATTTTTTGATCATATTGGGCTATTAATGAGCAGTCATTTTTCTCTTCCTGATTAAACACCATTGAATCTTCCAGTTCCTACTTAGTTTCTGCCTAAAATATATTAAATATTGACTGTGAGAAAGATAAATATACTGAAACAAACAGCAACAATCAACAGACAAAGTTTCTTATGTAAGCCATGACATTGTATTTGGAAAAAGATAAAGGAGGCATGAGGGATGCCCGTAAAACTGGGACAACACAATGCATTATGGTGTGCGTGTGGATACCGTCTGCTAGATCAACTCTGTTTAAAGACTTTCAAGAAACAATAAAGCAAGACAGACATGGCCAGATTTGAATATAGACATTTTCTGGGGGAGTTTCATCATCTGTTAGAATGACATGTATGCAAATCAAAACCTATATATGAGTAAGATTTGGGTTTGTTCAACCTGGAGAAGATGACGCTCCAGAAAGGCCTTACTGCAGGTTTTCATTAGCTGCAGAGGGCTAAAAGAAAGCTGAAGGAGGACTTTTTACAAGGGCATTCAGTGATAGGACAAGGGGGAATAGCCTTAAACTGCAAAAGGGTAGGTTTAGATTCAATATTAGGAAGAAATTGTTTCCTGTGACTGTGGTGAGGCACTGGAACAGGTTACCCAAGGAAGCCGTGGGCACCTCATCCCTGAAATGGTTTAAGACCAGGCTGGATGGGGCTTTGAGCAACATCTTACAGTGGAAAATCTCTCTGCCCGTAGTGGGACGGAGCTGAAACTAGATGATCTTTAAGGTTCCTTCAAACCCAAACCATTCTATGATTCTGTGATCCTACTATACTTATTTTGAAAGTTAAGTAAAGGAGTGAAATTAGGAACTGACGTCATATTGACCCCAAAACCCTAAGCAGAGTTCACTGGGAAACTGACATTTCCTCATCTTTGCCTTTAGCAGCGCATAATGGCACACCACTACCAATAGGTAGACATCCAAAATATCCAAAATCTTACTCCCAGAGTAAGGGCCTATGTGAACCAGGACCTGATCAGTTGCACGATTTCTGATCAGAAACAGAATTAAGACTGTTACCCATATCAAGAAAGATATAACTATATAATATACTAATTATTAATTTACTGATATTTAATTAATAATACTGTATTCTTTCCTGCAGTAGCAAACAGATGCCCCTAAGCCAAAGAGAGCAAGCTTTACACAAGTCTTGGTGTTTTCTATAGTGCAACAATTCTACAGTCAGCTGAAAGGATGGAAGAAAGAATGAGTAATCTTTTTTTATTTGGTGTCCATATGAATTAAAGAGTGAAAAAGTGACAAGTAAGGTAGTCAACTAGCAAATTCTTTTTTCCTAAGTAAAAATTATTCACCTGAATGTAAATTTATATGGTAACTACAATGCAATGACCAGTTAATGGAACTGTAGAAATCTAGATTCCTAGACTTTACACATTCATTTTTATTTCTTTAATTATATGAAAAATAATTAATTTTACACCTTAAATAAGTGGTAATGTATAGAGGCAATTAATCACATTATATGCTGGCAAGTAGGAAAAAATGCACCGTATAAAGCCTGAAGACCACTTACACAAATGTCTGGTGGCATACATGTGTGGACAGCCCATGAATAAGATTCAAGATACATCCAAATATAGTTCACATAACTTTTCTCAAATTACTTTACTTATACCTCTGAACTTAATTCCAAGTTTTTATGTTGCTTTCTTAATTTAAATTACACTAATTTAGCTGAATTTTAACAGAGTTCTGTGCAGTGGCAGTATCAAATTATAGAGAAAGTCATATTTAGAAGGAGTATTATTAATCCTTCTTTCACAAGTAGTAATATTAAATCATTATACCTAATTTTGTTATTCTAAAAGATATTCTTTAACTAGAGACATTCTATAACTAGTGATTGCTTGTTCACCTAAGGAGTACAGTAAGGAAATCTGAGAAAGGAAGAAAATTACTATATAGACAAGCATAAATACTGTATCCTTTACTGACTTGTCAGTCATTTGTTCTATACATGAAAAATCTATCAAAGATTTGTCTCATTTTGATAGCTCTGGACTGAATACTTCAAGAAACATTACAGCATGTGGCAATTATAAGGCTTGAGGGAATTCCAGCCTCTGGAAATTTATTTAAGAGCACCCCTGCCATTCCAGATGTATAAGGAATATGGCTTATTCCCATTGGTCCACTCTTCCACAGCATCTTGTGTTGGTCCTCACCTCAAATAGCAATACTTCATCCTTCCCACAGAAAGAAGAGGGTGCTAAAATAATCTTTACCGAAGAGGAGTAACATATCAAAATTTTGAATTCTAAGTAGATGGATTACTTCTTGCAGTATAACTCTGCAGGAACATAAGAATCATAATGGATATTATTATCTATGTATTTATTTGAGGAGCACAACATTTCTTTTCCTCTGCAGTGACCAAATTTTCCTCATTTCTATGAGCAGAAACGTTATTCTTCCTACTCTTTTCAGTTATTAAATAAGATAAACATTAAGGCAGGAATTTTAAGTGATGTGAAATTTTCTAGACACTTAAATGTACCTGAAAATTACATTAAATCTCTTTGAAATCTGTTTTTAAAATATATAATCTAACAGTTGCTTATTAAACAAATACCTTTCCTAGATTTTTTCCTGTTTTAGCCCATTTAGAAAGGATGTAGACCTTCAAGGAAGAAGGAAGTCTGAATAAGCAATATGAAAGCCGTTTTTGCCAGCAACATGAGTGAAATACTATCTGCATATCACTTGAGATTTTGGGACTTTATGTGTCTCAATCCACTGATACAAACAGTGTGATATGAAAGATGTGGAGTAGTTCAAAGTCTATTTTAAGCCTTCATTCTACAGTTTTATAAAGCCATAATAAAGAGTGGTCAGATTTAAAAATAAAAATAAATAAATAAAAACCCAGATTACATGCTTTATTGCTGTCAAAAAGACAAGCAAGGAGCATACTTATCCTTTTTATGAATAAAATTCTGTTTTGAATGAAAGAAGAAATGCATTTAAGGCAGCAGTACTATTCTTATAATTAATTTGTTTTTCTTATTATTGAAAACAATATTCTTTTTCCCAAAAAAACTACTAAATAATGTTTCTGAAATGTGTCTGTTTCCTACCTTTAAAATGCTTGGATTAATTACAGCATGACCTGCATAAGAGGGAAGAGATAAAACTATGCCAATAAATTATGACACTTCAAAGAAATAAGAGAGGTTATTTGATATAGAATTCTATGAGCTTCACCACACACAGGGGGGGCCCCAAGGCATTTGAATTCAGTTCAAGCCATTACAGATACATAGAATACTTGAATATGTCTCAGTCTTGTTGAACACTTTTGAATACATTAGCTGAAACCAAACTGCTATCCACCTATAATAGAGATGTATTCGCATGAGTGATGCGAGAACTTCAAAAGGTTCAGAGTTCAAATTAATTTTCGTTCCTCAGTAAGAAATATCCATGCAGGTGGCATTGCAGCCTTTTGAACTTGCAGTCTAATTTTCCTCTGGTTTCCTTCTTGCTCTCAGAAATTCTCTCAAAACCTGTTCCAATCTTTCTTTTTTTCCTTCCTTTTTATTCATGTAGTGGTGGAAGAAACTACTTTCTTTCATTCTTATCAAACAGCTACTGCACCTCTTTTGTCCTTCATGGTTTTGAGGCTGATGTTCTGAAATGACAACTTCCTTCTGAGGTCTAGAATATTTGGAAATGAAACAATGAGGAAAACTCTTATTTCCACAAGTCTGGAAATTCCTCCCAAGACTGAACAGTGCTTTTGAAATTAACATGCATTGAAGCTTGTGCCTTGCAATATGACATTCTGAGCATACCTGGGTGACATGAATCCAAATACTCCTTCCATCACATCGAAGATTTCCCAGTTCCAAGAGAATATAAATACTTCAACAGAACCTACCTGGCAAAACAGAAAGAGATACACATTAGGTGGCCTCTCTGACACCTCTCTGAGGTGAAATCAGGCTGCATAGGTGGATTGCTCCAACAGGAATTTTGAATTAAAAAAAAAAAACCAAAAAAAAACCCAAAAAAAAAAAAAAAAAAAAAAAAAAAAAAAAAAAAAAAAAAAAAAAAAAAAAAAAAAAGGAAAAGTGAGGGTCCTGCATTTTGGTCAGTCACAAATCCCCATGAAACACTTACACAGTCTTGGGGAAGAGTGTCGGGGGTGCTGCCTGGCAGAAAAGGATCTGGGGTTGTTGGTTTACACTTGGCTGAACACACTCCAATGTGTGCCAAGGTAGCCAAGGCAGCCAGTGACATCCTGGCCCGCGTGGATCAGGACAGGGCAGTCACTGCCCCCCTGCACTCAGCACCAGGGAGGCCACACCTTGAAGAACTGTGTCCAGTTCTGTTGTGGTGCAGGGTTCATTTGGTTTGTTCTTTTTCCCCCTAAAGTTATAATGGTTCGGTCCTGGGATCCCCCTCTCCCCCTCCCCTGGAACCCCTCCCTTTGAGAGTGGTTCAATTTGTTGTCTTCCCCCCTGTTTCCCTGGTTACCTTCTGTCAATCCCTCCCCAAGTTCCTGTCCATCCCCACTGTCTCCTTCCCTCTTTCCAGAAAGTTCTCCCCTCTTCGGTGGGTGATTGGATCGGGAACAAGAGGAGTTGGTGGCTGAACTGATCCGGACAGTTCTTGGCTCTTCATTACAAGAAGGACATTGAGGTGCTGCAGCGTGTCCAGAGAAGGGCAACAGAGCTGGGGAAGGGTCTGGAGAAGCACAAGCCTGATGAGGAGCACCTGAGGGAGCTGGGGGTGTTCAGCCTGGAGAAAAGGAGGCTCAGAGAGGACATTATCACTCTCTACAAGTGCCTGAAAGGAGATGGTAGGAGGTGGGTGTCAGCCTCTTCTCCCACATAACAAGTGGCAGAATGAAAAGTGGCCTTAAATAGTGCCAGGGAAGGTTTGGATTGAATACCATGAAAATTTTTTCACCTAAAAAGGAAGCACATCAGTTCTTTATGCCTCCTTCTAGAATTTCCTACATTCCTCATCAGGCTTATGTGCAGATCAGTGACTGAATGGAAGTTCACTTATTCCTGGAGATAAAAAAGTCACAAAGAAAATTTTTGTGGACTTTTGAAGTCAGCAACAATGAATCACTATTTCCTTTGTTAATTTTCATTTCCTTCTGATAAGGAAGTAGGGAAAAAGTTAATCAAATTACGGATAACAACTGGAATAAACCACACTCAAAATGTACATAAAATATGGGAGTTACATTTAGATAGAAAATTAAGCCCAAACAGAAAGAAGACTGAGAAAAAAATAAAAAAGTATAAGCTCCCTGGGAAGCTACTTCCAAGATGTGAAGCCTAGTAAACAGCCTGATTTTTATCCTGAAGAAATTAGGACCAGAGAACTGTATTTTAGATACACCTAGATTTTCTGTTACTTAAGAACAAATTAACTGAGACCAGAAAACAAATTTCAAATGTCGAGTCATCAGCAAGACAGCCAAGGTTCTGCTTACTAGATAGACTGACACTTTTTTTCTAAAAATGGCTTTTATTCACGTTACTCTCACAAAATCTCTAAAGTGTGCATTATATAACTTGTTTGCAGTCTTAATAACCCCTTTTCAACAGATGTGCTTCTGGTGCCATCCACAGGAGTTCAAAAATCTGTTTCAGCCACCCACACATGTTTAAGATCTCAGCGCTGTATTACTATATTCCTGCATCTCAGTAAAAGAAGTGATTCGTGTTTTACTAATAGAAAAACAACAAAGGGAATTATTTACATGGGACCCATCTGGGGAAGAGATGGTGAAGGTATTCTTGAGAACTAATTGCCAAACAGTCCTTGAGCTTTAAGGGAAAAAATGGACTGAATTCTTGACAAGAAATTTGTCAAGGAAAACAGCAGCATTTTTAATTAAATCAAAGTAGGGGAACACTTTGGTAAAGCTAGTAAAAGCATATTTTCAGTAGGTCTGGTTCAGAGGTAGCTTTGATATATGTCTCTGCAATGAGAAGTATGACACAGCCTTCGTTCTCAGCAGTGATTGCCAAATATGTAATTAGAATAAAAGTGGTGTTAGAAATAACTACCCATTTTCTTGGAATACATACAAAATGATCTGAATATTTGTTTTCAGGCATGAACAGGAAGGATCAGTATGGTAAACCACTACCCTCTGTAAAGACAATCTGTGGTGTGTAACAAACAAAGGAAAAAAGAGAATGTTTGTCCAAATAATTTAATAGACAAAAACTCTGGCAATTATTGTTGTTCAAATCTCACTTCTTTCCATGTGTGGAATCCTGACAAGTTAACTTATCTGTGAAGCATTGACCATCATCAAGGAAGAAATTTTCTCAGCTTCAGAACACTGACTATTGCAAATTATAGGAGCTTAAATGTAAAAACAAAAGCAAAAGCTGTGATGACTGGGAGAGAAATCACAAGGAAGATTAGGTTTTGTGGAGGAAGCAAATTACTAGAGACTCAAAAGCAAATTACTAGAGACTCAATATGGATTAAATTACAAAATAAGACAAAATATTTGGCATTTTCCATTGTTTCTTCAATGATATATGCAATAGAAAAATATTTGTAAATGTTTATAAAATGCATGTGCACACACACAGAGTTGAGGGCATAAAATTCCTTCTATTATAATGATGTGGAAAAGAAAAAAAAAAGTAAATCACTCTCAAACATTAGACAAAATTAAAATTATATAAACCCTAATATTCCTTCTGGTTTTGGCAGGTTCAAGTTTGGGCAGTCCTGTGGTAGTTATATAAAATAGATATAAATTTCTTTCAGGTGAATTCAAGAGCTATTGAAAAAAATTACTAAAGTTAAAGGAATTCCAAACTCTTAAATATTTCTTGTGGTATACAGTCACAATTTTCCTGGCTTACAAAAGCCAGGAATTCCCAATTGATATAATCACGTATAATACTATAGTTCATTGAGATAAAAGTTGTGAAAAACATTTTTCTTTCAATTCACATTTTGCAAATCCAATTATAGCCCATAATACATTTGGGTGTACCTTGTCTAGGTATCAAATTGTACCTACACCATTTGTGTCTCTGTATGAACACAAGGCTCACAAACACCTTACACTAATAGACTCCTAAGTGCCAAAACCGCTCAGTATCACAGACATTCTATCAAAATATCCTTGGTAGCAAGTCTAAGCCCATTTCAATCCAATAAATTGGTAGATCACAGATCCTGCTTTCATTTCAGTTTTTGTCTATCAGTGAGTTCTCTCCATACCCCAATGCCCTTTGAGTTCAGTGATAAAGCCAACATAAGCCAACAAGATGGTCAGCAGAATGGGTGGCTATATGAAAAGCTGCATTTAACCTATGTAATTATAGATATTACAACATAATTACCCCATAATAGTTTTTATAAAATCATCAGTAAAACAGAAAAGTCATACATACAGAGTAGGGATGTCCCACTTCTTGGATAGCTTCTGTTTTTCACATTGATGCACCATGTACCAAGGTAAGAAGGATGTTACTTCAAGATAAGATGGGTAGTATGCACCACATTTCAAAGTAGTAATTTTTGCTGAAATGATGGAAGCATATAATGAAATACAATCCTATATTGTAACCATTTCAACTCTAGCATTAAGTAACATTCTGTTCATTTTGGTAATTCTCTCTTTAATTTTAACTTCGTATAAGTGGTATGGCAGGTAAATGCAGCTGTTTTGGATAGGAAATGAGCATTCAGTGATGCTGTTTTAACACTGAATGATACTTTTTTTGGTGCTGTCAGTGCATTATTCACAGCTATGATGCAGCAAATCTGAAAGGAATAGTTCTTTACTCCATTTTCTTCCATTGCTCTGTCCTTACTACCCTGTATACTCTGTTCACAAATCAGAGAGTTTGCAAAAACCTTCTGCAAACAAAAAAACAATTTCACTTATGTTCATACCTTGAGAGGTATCAGAGAAAGATGACCAGTTACTCATCTCATGCCCTGTTTTCTCTTCAGATACTAATATACCTGGTCCTGAAATGATGAAGTTGCCTTTTACAAGCATTTTCTACTAAGTGCTGGGGATTTATCTGTGAGCCCTAACATGAAAGATGCTGTGAATCATGGTTATTTGTTGGTGCACTGATTGTTGCTATCAGCTGCGTGTGCTTCTGGCCAGGGGAGCATCATAAAAGCTGTAGAAAGTTAGTCATAAAAGCAAAAAACTACACTATTATCTGTAATAGAAAAAAAAAAAAAAAAAACCAAAACCAAAAAAAAAAAAAAAAACCTCTGTTAGAAACATTTGTTATACAAAAGCAAAAATTGTGAACAATCCATTTAGTAAAAAAATTATGCATATGTAGCCTAAACTGGGCATGTCAGAGATTTTTTGTTTATTGTATATGCAAACCTGTGTGACTGAGACGTAATTAGTATTACAATAGATGTGTTTGTGTGTGGGGGTGTGGGTATGTGTGTGTCACATCATCTTTGCAAGGTCAGGGAGAGGAATTATTCTCCTTTAAACACAGGAGCAGATCTACATAGAGATTAATCAGAAAGAGAGAGAGAGGGAGAAATATTGAAAATTCAGCTTGAAATATCAGGAATGTTAAGGATTTCTTTAAAATAGGCTATACCTTCTCAAACTGGTGTTGAAAAAAAACCCCAAACTGTTGGGTATGTGGTAAGCCCCCTATGGTTTACATAGTATGTTCATGTCATATGGGAAAGCATTGTTAAAGGCAAGTAATACTTCTCTTTTTCATGGGAAGAAAATTATGATTTTAACATTGAAATCAATACCTCTCTTCTAAGTTCTTAATTTAAAATCTTTAACTCATCTGCAAATGAGAATGGAATCTTACAGACACGATTCACCTTCAGAAGTCTCCCACGCTGTGTGGATTTGCTGATACAGCTATACAGGTTAGCATTTTCTAATCTAGACAAAGCATTCAGCTTCAGTGTGCTCTGCCTGTTGATGCACTGCATCTGGGAGAGAGGGGGAAGATTATTTAGTTTCTCTAACCAAGTGTAGGAAGGAACAGCTAAACAGAGAAAAATCTACAGAGAAAAATTCAGTTTTATTATTTGAATATTTTCATGTTTACAGACTAATACCTGAATGATTTCATGACTGCAGCTTTAAGCAAAGTATATTAATCTTATTATTGGAGGTATTTTATGTCTTTCAGATACAGGAGTGCATGTGAAAAAAACAGTCCAAGGAATTCTCCGCAATGCAGTTTTACATAAGGGCCTGTAGGAGCAGGCAGAATGTTATTAGACCATAAAAGCACATCAGGCTGATTTATGGTTTCTGATCAAGGTTTCTGTGAAAATTACTCTGCATCAACAGCTCAAGGTGACTGCTACCATTAATGTGTGGAAAATAAATGAGGTGGGGAGACTGATATCAGAGGAAGTAAAAGGAAGCGCTGAGCCAGTTTATATAGCACAGGCTTCCCATTTTGTTTTACAGTGCATAGAAGGCTGTCATCAAAATGATTGCTTTGGGGCAGAAAAAGCAATTCTTGATAATTAGATCTTATGGCAGGCTTTCTCACATCCGGTATATAAGAACCATCAGGTATAATACCTTCCCACTATACGTCACCCTCTCCTCTGTCCTGTAAACATTTTTAGGATGCAGAAAATGAATAACTTGTCTTTTTTTTCTGAAGTTATTTTCCAGAAGAAATAAAATTCTAAACACGGTTTCACAGGAGTCTCAGTGACTGGGACTATATTACACACGGTCTGATAACGATTTGCATTTTGACCAGCATTACAGTAAATACCCAACATCTTTTCCACAGTTCAGTGTCTTTGTATTGTATGTTGTTTCATTTACCAGTGCAGGATTTTTTATTCCACTCTTATTTTTACTGAAAACATAAAACTATTCTGCTTATTTAAATGCAAATTCATAATGCATTTTTTAAAAAATAATTAATTTATTAAAATTAAGTTCATTTTATATTAATATGGTTCTAATGCACAGCTATTCTTTACACATAGTTTATTTTTATTAAAGATACAAATATATAATGTCAATTTGAATTTTAGTTTTGTTTTTGTTGTTATTTTGAACAGTCTGGATTATTATTATTATATTTTCTATATAATGTTCAAGATATTTAAACAAAATAACAATGAAATTGAATCCATCCATGCTACAGATTTTAGTGAAAATACTAAACTGTGAACCATGGAAAAGTGTATTTCATGCTTCTATATAATTTTTAAAACCATTTTCTGTTATTTTATTTCCAGATTCTAAAATGTTACATGCAGACGTGCAGTGTCATTTCACCCTTTTGCAGAAATATCAGGGCTACTCACACAGCTGGCTATAAAAGCTGATCTGGTGATCACACAGGGCATGTTTACAAAGCAGCCTGTGGAACAAAGACATCCATACCTTGGGGAAGATCAGGGTCAGGATTCTGATTTTTAGGATGGAATGGCATACTAACTGCATATTGTTTTCAAAATGGACTCTTGATTCCTAACCCAAATTTCTTTCAAGGTACTGTCACAATAAAATGTGATAGGGTTTTTAGTGCATGCTACTAATTTATCTATAGATTTTAAAACAGTGGCTTGTTATTTTTAACAAGATTGTTACAAGCTTAAAAATTATTTTAGCTATTTGTATTCTTCAGATGTGTCCTGAGAGAAAAAGGATGCCTGTTTGTGTGCAAGGGTGATTAGTTTGTACTGTTAATAGCATGGATTTCCTGGTACTTAATTGAAAGCAGGTGGATAATTAAAACCAATGTGTAGCTAATCAAGAGTCAGATATCAGGTGATCATGAGGCCATGCTTGATTCTGTTCAGGATAAAAACCTAACTGTCAAGTCTGTTAGCTTTAACATCCGGAGTGAAAATGGTGAGAAGGGCTGGTTCCTGGGAAGAACATAATTGAGGTATCATGCACAGGTTCTAAGAATGTCTGGTCAAGATCATACTATGGGAGGTTTTGGGTTTTTTTTTTTTGTTTTTTTTTTTTTTGTTTTTTTTTTATTTTGGTTAGTAATGTCATATGGTTTTGTTTTGTGACATTTGCTGGTCAGTATTAAATATTTTTTTTTTCTGAAAATAAGCACTGAGAGAAGTCTGCATCAGTCTCGTAATGTCATATGGTTTCGTTTTGTGACATTTGCTGGTCAGTGTTAAATATTTTTTTTTTTTCTGAAAATAAGCACTGAGAGAAGTCTGCATCAGTCTCTTGCCTGCCCTTGTTTTTCTGCAATGGGCCTTGTTAATGTTAACACATTATGAAATGTTACTAAAAGTATGTGGTACCCATACTAAAGCATCGGTAACCTCCAAAGATCACTCTGGAAAGCATGATAAGGCAGAAAGAAGAAGGGACACCTGTTTGCAATAGTGTGTAAGCAATAGCTAGTTTTAGACTATTTCCCATGCTACAATTTAAGTTGCATTTTGCCCTTGACAGTGTGATCATGCAGAGCAGCGTGGTGCCTATATGCTGTGGGTAAGTAGGTTATTGTCCCCTTCCAAGCCCTTATGCTAGGGAGAGGATACACAGTTTTTTCTCTGCTACAGAAAGCTAAAAATGTGCACTAAGAGTCATATTTTTATCTTACCTTTATGTGTTTCTCTGTCTCACTTCTCTGCTCCTTCTGGGCTACTGTTATGATCCTGTAGCTCATATGTACTGTTGTTGACAAAATTATGTTTTACTTATAGGTTTTATCTATTATAAATTACTGACTGAGTGCTGAATATCAGTTTGATTAACTGTCTTCCCCTTCCTCTCAGAATGTTTTTTTAATAATCAAGTACATAAAAAAGACAATGAATATGTGTAGTCTGTTTCAAAGTGCTCTCAATTTCAATTTTGCTGCTATTTTTAAACTGTTTTTACTGAACAAATCTGCCTTGGTAATTTTTCTTTTCTGTTCTCTTGCAAGCTCCATGTAAAGTTGGCTGTGATTGAAAAAGTGTAATAATCTTTTATTATTAAGAAATAGAAAAAAAGAGTTAGTGTTTTAACTGAGTTCTGTATGCTGGTGTTAAGCACAAATTATCACATGAGACATTTGCCCATTTCCTTCTTATGGTTTAATGTGGAATAACTTTAATTAGATATTCTACTTGATTTCTTGGAGGTGTCTATGGTTTTCTATATGGTTGGAAAGAAAGAGTTGTATTAAATATTTCTTATAACTTCTAATGTGTAATCTCTTCCATTTACAAGTTTTACAGAAAAAAGTTCATTTTGAGTGCTAGGAAGGAGATCAAAAAAACACACAAATTAAAAAGGAGAAGTTTAGCAAATGAGTGAAAACTGTACTTTTTAATCTTACTTTAAAGTAGTAAGAAATGCTTGATTTCTCAACAGTCTTGTGTCTTAATATTTGAAAAGATGAATATTGTTCTCTGTGTTTGTTTAAAAGAGAGTCAAGAGTTTAAAAATCCTGTGAAACTTAATTATCTGTCTCTAACTTTTCCCGGTATACATATACATGTAATATTTACACGTATGTATAAATCAGTGTTACAGTCACTAACTCCCAATGGAAGTCTTTAACCATTGTTATTTTGTGTCTTTCAGTATCAAATGTGTGTATGACAATGATTTAGACAAGTGAGTCATCTAAGTAACAGGCTCTGTAAACCTTTTCTGCAGGGTAGGGGAATTGGCTGCAAGGGCTTGTTCACTGACAGGGTTGGAAGGGTAACTTTTGCTGTAACTCATTTGTGTTAGTTAATCTTGACTACACACTTGGCAGTTCCCTTTGATAAAGGCTTAATTGAACTTGGCACGCTTCTCCTATGAAAAACTTGTGAGGGTAAAGGGAAATGATTCTAAGAAACCTTCTGAGGTACCTATGTTTGAGCTTCAATTCTATACCTAGCTGAGTCAGTGGCTTGAGGAAAAAGCTGAATTACAGGTTTGGATAGTTTTGCAAGGAGGGGGAGAGCAAAAGGCAAATAATAAAAATAATTTATCATATTGCTTAAGGGAGAGTGACCTTTCAGAAATATCATAGTTCTAACAGATGAGGCAGGCTTTGGCAGTCTTTAGGGAAGAAGAAATCAATTACAGTATAGTACTGCTGTATCAAAGTATGGGTGCATATACTGATTTTGCTGAGAGGTCTTGTCAGCTTGGAATGTCATGTTCTGGAAGTACATATGGGTCCTGGTAGAGCTAATGGGTTTTGGGAAATGGTGGCTTAAGCCATGATTGATTTCCAGTTAAGTCTGTGCCTGTGAAAGCCTGCGAAGTTCTTTGAATATATTCAGTTTATTTCAGTGCTTGTCAGTACAGCATAGCAGACTGGATGTTTAATGTACTGCACAAAAGAAAATAACTTTAATTGGTAATAGTGTTTGTCAATAACAATAAATGGACTGATGACAATTCTGGGCTAAGAGGCGCCTCTCAGAAAAGGCAGCCTGGTGATGGGAGCCAAAGACAAAGTGATCCTGATGGTAAAACTTATGGTTCTGGAGGTAGTCACCAGGGTACAAACTGCTCCAACCAAATCCTGGCAGATAACTACTTTCATGAAAAACACTATTTTCACTCTGGAGCAAACCAGGAGGTTTTGAGTGTTTTATGGCACAGAAGTGAAGTCTAAAGTGAGCAAAAAGTCAGTGTTTTGGCTTATTCTACCATTTTACAATTCAAATGTATCTGAGGAAAGAGATGAAATCAATAGATTAAAAGGAAAATATCTTTCATTAGCCACTGTGAATTGTTTGCTACTGCCACACTTGAGAAAAAGAAGCTTCACCCCCAAACATTTTCCAAAAGAGGATAAGAGTGAAATGCCATGACTTTGACCAAATTGCAGATGTATTGCATAGATAAAAATTAATAAAAACAGAGGGTTTTGGGGTAATATTCTGCATTTAAATGAATTCTTCCATGATTGAGGTTCATTGCCAACTAAAGACAGGAACCCAAGATAAACAACAACAAAAAAATAATTTCTTGATCTTGCATAGCACTTTTCAGGGAAGAAAAGAAAAACTTTTAGGATGGGTCTAAAAAATTGTTTTTCCACAGCAAAAGGAAGAAAATTGGAAGGACCGCAGTAGTGCTGTAGAAATCGTAATAGGAAAGATAATATGTCCTTAGGTTATTTTCTTAGCTTTAGCACAAAAGTTCAGAGACGTGAATGGATGTTAAAGAAAAATGGATTTGGGAAAGATACACCAGGCTTTTTTGCACTCAGGGTAATCCTTGCTACTAATAGCCTTCTTGGCAGGTTGTTTTGAAGCAGTATTATTCAAGAAGGTGATACTGTACTACCCATCAGAAGAATATTAGCAAGGCTTAGGAATCTTTTTATCATCTTTTGATATTATGGGGATCTAGTTGAATGTAAGAAATATTCTGGAGGCTGGTTTCTTGGCTACGCTTTCTTTGTATTTACTCTTAATTGTGCACGACCAGAAATAAGTACCTGTTAGAAATTCCTATTTGCCAAATAGTATTCAACCTACATTTAAATTAGCTCGAGAGAAATCACCATTTAGTATTGATAAAAATTTCAGGCTTTAGAGTAAACTTCAATCGACTTTGACATGTGTAGTGTGCTTATTAGCATTTCTGTATGAAACAAAGGAACATTAAAAAATTAATACATTGACGAACAACAATACATTAATGTCTAAAATATTTCACTGTATAATAAGAGATAATGCAGTATGAACTAATCTGTTGAACACCTAAATATGGCATTAATTTGCCTTTTTGTTTATATTTTTATTTTCATGTAATCTTGTGTATTCATAAAATCTCCAAAATGTCTTCTTCATTTGCAGGTGCCCAAATATCTCCATTGGCCTTAAATTCTATAGAAATTGGTGACTCTTCATCCAGGTTTTCTGAAAAAGAAAATCGGTGGTTTGATGTAAGCTTAATAGCTGTTTCATCCACTTCTTATCTTTCTGCAAATTGTTGAGCATCATATGTGTGACAGACCTATCTGACTCTGAGGTGGTAATTGTAAATCCTTTGCAGCTCTTTTCATCTATACATGGACATTGTACCAAGTTTTTAAGAGGCAATAAAGTATTCATCTCAATAACAATATTGCTTCTCTAGCATAACCCTGCCTGGCAATGTGAATTTCCACTGACAAATTACAAAGGAAAATAGTTTTTTGGAAGGGGTGTAAGACAACTCTTCTGTTTCAAGACATTTCAATAACCATTTCTAAATATAGCAGTAAAAAAGATGACGATAAAGTGCAATAATACTTAAGGTATGGAGAATTTGGAAACTAGTTACTCAAGTTTCCAAATCAAATTAATACTGGAACATCACAAGCTTTAATGTAGTATAATTTTTTTGTTGTTGATTCAGTTTTTGCTTCTCAATTCCTTGTGTGGATCTGCATCTTGGCTGTCTAGATATAATTTTTTTGTGTAAGTTTCATTCTTTTAAGGTAGTAAATTTACTGTTGGCTGCTTTCAGCTTTACTTGGATTTCTTTTTTCGTCTTTACAGGTCTTTCTTCACAGAGTTAACAAAAGCATTCCAGTGGCAGATATATTTCATCAATTTTTGAGTGAAAAAGGCTGTGCTTAGATGTATGTGATGTGTGATCCTTTAACTTCTGAAAGCAGATATTCAATTTATACGTCTATCAAGATTGTGCATATGTGTGCTTTCAATTTCCTGAAGATATTGAAGTGATATTGTGTATAAATGGTTACTTTGTATTATCCTTACTGTAGGGTATTGAGAAATGGTTTATGTGTGCTTGTAAATTTATGCGCGAAATTGGCTCCTCTTCAAAACTGTTTTCACTTAAAACAGGAAAACCACTTTATCTGGTATATATTTTGCTGTTGGTAATAAACTCATTCTTTGTGTTTTTTCTTCATTTCATCTAACTAGACTTGAAAATACATGGGAAGTTGTTGCTTCAGTGTTACAGTTTTTAGTACATGCTTTTTCAAAGTATAAGCTTCCTTTCCTAAGGTCAGGCACTGGATTAGACCATGATATGGAGTATGATTTTTCTTTTTCCATTGCCCTCTGAGCAATTTCTCATCTAGCAAACCTTCAAAACCTTGCCACATTGGGCACTGATGTCAAAGAGATGAAGGATGAAAAAGTATGTCAGTACAGCCAAAGAATACAAAACATTGGTGCATTTGTGTATCAAATATCATTAAAGGTGGTTGTCCCTATTCAAGTGAAATAAAAAAGGTACTTTTTATGGGTTTTAGCTGTCTCTATGGCACTTATCAGTTATGAAACTCCAGAGTAAAAATTGTGAGAAGTCTCTTTGCTCTGGTTTTGCATCCAGCTTTTTGCAATTGATTCTATCAGTAGACATTTCTGTAGGGCTCAGTTACCGTTTTGATACCTGTTATGCAAAAGTTATCCAGGCTTCTAACATTCTCATCAGAAAAAGCAACAATTTTGACTTGCAAAATGAACTTAATCTCCAATTTTTATTTCATTAAATCCAGAAACTCATTCTATTTTGCTGATGAGTTGATGGTCAGAAACAATGATCATGATGACCTCACGAAGTCTTGAGGTGAATTTCACAAATTGTGATCCTGATGATTTTACCTAAAAGATTTACTTTTCTCGCTTATTCTTTTTACTAATAAACTTTCTCCAAGTCTAATGTGAAGTCGGTGGAAGTAGATTGGAATTAAACCCAGTTGAAACAAAAGGATATATGGCCCTTTAATACAAAGTACTGGATACTTAAACTGGATTTGATGGTAAAAAAGAAATGGCTCAGTTATCCATGATGTGATGCTCTTCTATCATTTTTTATTTAGATAATAGGCTACTGCAAATAATGCTTCCTTGAGTAATTGGTTTTTATTAGCTTGAAGAGTTTAACACCTCATTCTGTGGGCATAAACATCATAAAGATCTTTTCATGGATGTTAGAAGTGTCAATATAAGGAATATATTTTTGTAAACTTCTGCATCTACATCTTCTAATTTCTAGCCAACTTATACCTTCTTGTTCTTCCAGTTACTCTGCCCACTAATAATCTCCTACTTTTCTCTACTGTCTAGGTAGAACACATCATTAATTTGTAGGCATCATCTATACTACCTTGTTTTTATTAGCCAAGCAAAGGATATATTTTCTTGCCAAGTAATTTGACATTCTAGCATACTACAGTTGTACTTTTAAGAAAAAAGCTTCCAAAGCCATCTCAAACAGCATTATTATTACTACCCTCTCTCCAGGCTAATGTTCCTGCCACTATTTATCATTGCCAAACATTTCAGAGTTTCATTTTAAACCAACATTCTTCCCATTTTGGTTCTTCATTAAACATTATTAAAAATTGAGGCTTTGATTTCCACAAATGGACCATATCATGTTTCATTTGTATTGAAAGTGAATTTCAAAAATGGATTTCAGGTAAAATGCATGTTGTTTGTAAACCCATGCAATGTTTTCTAACTTACTGTGTGTGTCTAGTGATTATGCCTTAAAATATATTCTCAATTTTGTCTGTTACTGAGATAAGGTAATTGGTCTGTACTCTGTTGAATCATTCTCCCTTCTCTTCCCAATAAAGATATTATATTGGTTACTGTTCAGACATAGATCACCTTTCTGGATTTGTAGATGTATTTAAAATATATGTTTTCTGTTCTCCAAGTGTACTTTCCAATGTCTCTTAATATTTTTGGTTACGACATAAATATATCATATTGGTTGAAGAGAAACTAAATTTTATGGGTATTTATTGGTGGTTTCATGAGAATTGGAAATGGTTTGACCTTTCATGATCATTCAGGAGATTTTTGGAAAGGAGAACATAACTTATACTATCAGTGGTATAGTGATGAGTTCGAAATTGTCAGTAAAGTTATATAATAAAGACAGAGGTGGTCAGTGTTCAGCTTATTACTTTAAGCCGTTTCTTTCCAAAGTTCACACTTTTTACTACTGCATGTACCTCTTCAGTTGCAGCATCATTTCTCCTCACCTGGAAACCTGGACTTGCTAGTGTTTTAAAGATATGTATGTGGAATAGAGATATCGGATGGAACTCTACCTGCCTTTCAACATGTGAGCAAACAGTTTGATTCTCCTCCCTCAGTTTTTAATTGAGCGGAATTATACCACCCATTAACCATGTTTTTTGTTCCTGAATCTGAAGGGAGCACTTGAGAACCATTTCCTTCAATATTTATACAATTCATATTTTACAGTCAGTACAGAACTATGTGCACTCCTTTATTTTTCAACATACACAGAAATATGTAGGATGCTCCTGACGTGTCCTGTATCCTTTAATTTTTTAAAGTATGTTTTTGGACTCCATAATGCATGAATTAGAGTCTATATAATATTAGAAGTGTACGTGTAGGTAGCAGTTGCATTACTTTGATACTCCTGGACAAATGAGAGGAGCTGTGCTCCATGGACCTCATAGAATACCCAGCTCCATATGGAATTAAAAGGTATGTGTGTGGGCTGGAGGATGGTAAATTGCTTCTACTGGTCAAAAGGGAGATATTTAAATGAAGTTCATAATATAAAAATGTAAGTTAGTCACCATGAAAACTGTTAGAAATTGAAAGCAACCAAGAAAAACTACCTGACTAATTTAAAACTGGAGTGATTCTGTATCTCAAAAATGTTCGGTATTTTATTTATTTAGACCAGAATCCTGATGTGTCTTTTGCCACAATTTTGAAAGGTTTTGACTGTGGAGGTAGGGTTGCAGCTCTAGGTAACATCTATCATTCTGTGACAACTATTTTATTAATAATTTTATGTAGAGCCCGTCAGAACCATACTTCTCCTTATTTCAATATGCATATCTGAGAAAAAGAAAAGGATCTGGTACTATATGGTCAGTTGCTAGCCACCTAGACAGTAGAAGGCTATGGTTAATCTCACCCTTAACTTTGACTTCACCAGAATAAACAGAGCAGATTTGGGGGGAAAATTTTGTTGAAAAGAATGCTGCATCTTCATTCTCTATATAGTACTTGTATTTGGGGAACATAGAACTTCCTTCGTATATAAACAAGACAGAGTAATGCATGTTGGAGTAGATTATTTCCCTCTGCCTTCTTTTGGTGATCTCCTCACAGTCACGCTGCCATTGCTGCTTCAGTGCACAGAGGCTGAGGCATGTAGAAATCTTCCCTCTTGTTTAGCTTTAAAAGTCAGATTTCTATTCAGACAATATCAAAATCTGGAATACCTGAAATACATCAAAATACCAGCTTTCCTGTGCTGGTTTTATGAAAGAAGTTTTGAGTTAATATTTTGTTAATGATTAACAGTTTATTCCTATTAAGCTCTCTCATAATTTGTTCAAATCCAGAGGGACTAGGAACAACAAGAATATTTAAGCATATGCTTATGTGCATCAGGGTTTTGCAGTCTTGCCAATTGCAATAGTCAAATATCTGACAAAATTAAATTGTTAAGAATTATTTTTCTAAACCCATATCTTCTTTGGATAATTGACCTTTTGAGGTGTTTATGGAGTCAGGGTCTCTTTCTGTCATGACAGCTATATATAAATATACTTTTTAGTTTGCTTCTCTTTAAGACAAAAAGAGACTTAAGTATTAGAAGCTGAAGACTTTAATTTGGACAACTTTGACCTAGACAGTTACCTGTAAAATCTGAGAAAAAGCTGGTATGGTACCAACTCCTCAAATATGTGTACTATCATCTCAAGACTTAAAGGAGAGTGAGGGATTGTTTCAGTGAGTAAGAAACATAATACTACAAGTCACTAATTACTGAATTTCAAAATAAAGATTATGTTGCTTCACATTACAAAGTATTTAGCATATTTTTTTAAAGGGAGATGTTCATATCCAGTGGTTGTTCTCCACTAGCTTCTCCAAGCTTTTACATAATTTCTTGTGAAACTGACTGAAGTCAATTTTTTCGCTTGATATTGAATTTTTACTAGCTGGAAGGCTGAATAGTAAGTGTAATTCAATTTAGATTTAATAAACATGGTTTTTACACCCTATACAAATGTGTGCCATTAAAGAATACTTTTTTCCCCTGAACCATTTGCTTTGGTTAAAAAGACAAAAAGTCTTTTTGGAAGACTTTGACTTGAGTGTTCACTTATTTATTTGACTGTAAAAATGTAACTGAGTTCCATGCCACTTGTATCTACTGTGTTCATATAATGCAGTACAGTTACAGAACTTGTGGCAGGGCATGTCATTTTCAAGCCTGTGCATTCAAGGGGTGGTGGGGCCGGAAACTAACAGCAAAAAAAAGTTAACAAGGAGACCACCAACAGTGGAAGCATTTTCTACACAAAAAAAGATTGTGTGGGAAGGTATTAGACAGTTATTATAAGGCTTTTATTTCAATAAGTATTCTTTAGCCTCTGAAATGTCATTATAGGTCAAAGAGGCAGCTTTTGTTCCAAGTAGAGCAGAATTTAATAAGGAAGGACTCAATAGATATGTCAGATGGATAATAAATTGAAATGATGTCAAATTATGCGTTGTTACTAGAATCAGCTATGTGATAAGCGTTGGTATACTCTGGTTTTCAAGTTCACTGACTCTTGTGCACCATTTTCACTGGCTTTTTTTTTTTGTTGGAAACACCATGCTAATCTGTCCTATCTAGACCATACTCATTTAGACATCTGCTTAGAGCAAGTGATATCAATGATGCATCTTTATTTCATTTGAGTTTTCATTTTAGGGGATATAGAAAAGGATAAGATTATTATAAGCACATTATGGGTATTTAGCTAGTTTTCCCTACATCTCCATGCTTCTCTAAGGACAGCTATATCCTGGTCATCTGTCGTGAATCAAAATTTTTGCTAACACATTTCTTTTTCTTCTAAGAGGTAAGAGTATATGAGTACAGGATGATGGTTGTTTTCAGTCCATGTTGTGTATGACATACACTGTAAAACAGAAATTTTAATACGTGAGGCCTGTTAAAATCTTGACACAAAAGTTAGAGTTTTAGATATAATCATCACTTTTGCCAGGAATATTTAGTGACCTTCAGCAGCTGCATAGGTCTCATTACCTCAGGTCTTTCGTGAGCTTCTAGTTTCAGTTCTTCACACACCATTAAGCATGTCCTCAAGTTAAAATAGAATTTACAAGATATGTTTGAATGTTCAGGAAGAACTTAGGCGTAGTTTTGATATCTCAAACAAACCTCATTCAAAATGAGAATCCATCAAGCACCAGATTCAGCAGCCATACAAGTTTTAATGTAGTTAAGATGCTCACATGTGCATGACACTGGTATGCCAGGTTATTCTCTATCCACATCCCATTTCAGCTCACTTCATCATGCCAACATCCAAATAAATACTATCACAGCTGTCTGGAGAACCCATAATTACAGTCAAGGCTGGCAGTTGCCACTCTGAGAACAGGCAGCTTACAGAATTTTTCTTGGCAATAGACATCATAAACAGATGACAAAGGACAATCTCCTGGCATGACTGCAAAGTAGTTTGCTACAAGGTTGGCTTGCAGAACATGTTTTGTTGTACTTTATTTATTTACTATCATCCATCAACAGCTAACCCAAATAAAGGGAGCCTGTATGTCCTGGTCTTCCCTGAAGTCACTGACCATTTGGGTTAATAATTTTTTTATTTGCAGAGGCATATTTTCTGATTAAAAGGCTTGAGTGTGCATGTACATAGGGGAGGGAGGGCCACACTGACTCACCATTAGTGAACCTGTTTGTGAGGAACCTATTCTGGATTCAATTAGCAGAGCTTTCTCAAAAATGTCTCTTTGAAGTGTCACACCTATTCTATGTTGCCTAGGCTGGCAACCACAGGGGTATAATGTGCACTGGACCCCAAAAACTTTCTTCTCCATTTTGCAATTCCAAGTGCAAGAAATTCTTCCTCACTAGAAGGATTCTGCCCCTGACCTCCTTCTGGTACTAGAAAGGGACTTTAGCAAAAAGTCTGTACTCTACGAGTTTCATTTGGTAAGGGATGTTTGTATACTGGAAACTATTTTATTCAAGCTGCAAAATATGAAAATGTATGGAAATCTGATCCTAGCCTTTGCAGTCCTCTAGACCCAGCATATATTTTTTCATGTCCATGAAAACGTCAGTGTTATATTTTTCAGTTGACTTTGTAATAATCCTGTTACTCTGGAAAGAGCTAAGCAGATTATTTTGTTTGTTCCTGGGCTTCAGATGGAGAGAGTACTTGGAATAAATACAATATCTGAACATGAGCTATACTTTAGCAGGTAGAGAGGTGCCTTAATTTACACTGCAGTTTGATATGGCTAGTCTTTGCTTCTACTGCAGTACTGTTTTGTAAGTAATCCTTGATATCCAAGAGGGGAAAGAAGCTGCTTATTCAAGGTGCTGTTAAAAGAGAGTGTAAAGGTTGGGATGACCAAGTGAGGCTTTTTGGCAAAACAGAGGAAAAAGATACTTAGGTTAATTTGAGGCATTAGCCTTCAGTTTTCTCAGTGATGGAAAAGGTAGATTGTCTTTAAAGTTGAGGGACCAGCTTGCTAAGGACTGCCCTCTGAGTGTCAAGAGGCTGAGTGGAGCAGAACTGCATTACAGCTAAAATGAAGCAAACTTATTTGTGTTCTCTGAGCAGTTAAGTCACAGACCATGAAATAGTTCACAAAACTATAGAACAAAGATGCAAATCCCAAGTGTGTTTATCTCACACAAATGTAATATCTGATGTTGGATGAGAATAATTTTCTGGCCGGCATCTTTTGTATCTTAAAGTATTATTCAATACTGGGAGCACTAAGATGTTCTCATGTGCCTACTAGATATGAATATCATCAGTGAGTTTCAAAGGCCACTTACTTTGTAAAGAATGCAAATATAAAAAGGGGGTGAGTCACTCAGATCTGTGTTAAAAATTATTACCTGACAATAATAATAATTATTATTTTTAGCTGAAGCTGAACCTTTTTTCCCTATCCTTAAAGTTATCTATGGTGCTTGAAGACTGTTGGTTAGAAAATATCATATAGAGGACAATAAGGAGAGTATATGTGGGTTTTTTCCTGGTTTTCTTTTTCAAAGAAGAGCAGGAGACCTGACTTTCTGAAAATATTTTCTCATTAATTGCATAAAGCAAATTAAATTCTATAAGTTCTTATTTTGCCATAATACTGATTGCTAAATACTTTTTGTACTGATATCTCTTTAGAGTAAAAATAGTTTTTCTTACTTTGAAATCAGGGTATTGTTTCTCTCCCCTCCCACTCCCTTTAACTGCTTCAGGGTTTTGTTGTCTGTGAAATTTTAATATAAACCAATATTAGTTAATTTTGACATCCTTTTAACAAAAAATATTTTACTGGTTTTTAAATTTCTCTGATTTTTGAATGAAATATATTTTTATGTCATGCATTCATTTTTACCAAAAGATAACATTTCATTTTCTCATTCTTTAGAGCGCTCTCATTTTGTCAAAAATGAGTGGGAGCATAACTGTAAAAAGTAAGCCATATGCTTTCAATTGTGCTACAGACAAAGGGCACAGTTAAGACATGTAGATCTTAGTTAAGGTAAGATTTGAATTTTGATTTCAGAATTTTTGAAAGCAAGGAATATAAGTTTTTATAATCAATATAATGGCCATTAGAAAAAAATGCATTTTCTACATCACCAAACTTACCATTCTTCCTTTTTTTCTTAGCCCTGTAAAAATCTTTTTGCATAATCTTACCATTAAAAATGCTGAACTAGATTCTCTTGAGTTGCTTACTTAAAAGACCTTTTAGGAATAACTACTTATAGTCTAGAAATACATATATATTGCTACATTATAGTATAGCAACTATGCCAATTTTTTGTTTGAGTTAGTATCCACAGCACTTGTGTTTTTCCACTCTAGATAGCATCCTGCTCAAAAACCCGACAACAAGCAACCCTCTATTGTTCCTTATTTCAGTACTTTTAATAACAATCTGACTTTCAAAAACAGTCACAAATTCATCATCTCCCAATGTATTTTCTAAATCATACTGAAGCAAAGTTGTTCTTAGAGATACATATGTGTAAAAAAATTCAAATTAATATATTTTCTTACTATGATACCTAGTAGCATTCACTATAGAAAGAACATTTCCTATAAAAATATAATTTGCTTAGCAGTTCTGGTATGACCCAAATAACCCCATTCATTTCACAGAAACAGTTTTAGAGGCTATGTTGCATTATTCATTAATGTTGTGGATAACAACTTCAACCTCAAGACTGTTGAGCCAGCACTTTCATAAGCAGTAAATTCCCCGAGGGAGGGAATGAAAAAAAATTGTCCCTACCCTGAGGTCTGAAAAATAGTCTTCACTACAGGAAGAATTTGCTGAGGGGTTGCATCTAATGAGAGGAAATTCTCTGAGATGATAATCATCCCCTGGAACAAGGAACAATTTTGGAAACCTGAAGCTCTCTATAAGACTGTTATAAGAAAATTTTTGGTTAATCCTCCTATTCCATGACATGCATATGCTCAGTCCTTGGGACATCCTGAAAAAGGCAACTCACACTGAGAGAGGGGATTTATTTTGTCTTTTTAGACCTGATGTTCTGAAGGACAAGAAATGGTGTCCTTGCTGCAGAGAATATTATATATATGAGCAAGAACATTACCTCTCCTTAAATACTCATCTCAAATATTTTGAAGAGTTCATCTCTTTCCCATACCAACACACGGATTAAACCAATCTAAACTCTTCCACTAAGCTGACCTCTTCATACTGACACCGGTTTTGCAGTTTGTTTCTTTTGCAGGGGGCAACGGTAGGATTTAAGGTAACACTGATCAGGCCCAGTTATAGTCTTTAAGAACATGAACTGTTCTTTCCTCCCATTCTTGCAAAAAAATGTGCTTTTTGTAAGGTACTAATACTCCTTACAAATGTTGACTTCAAATAATGGCCACTTCCTTGTTGCTCACTTTTTTTACTGTACACTGGCAATTTGGCCATACCATCCTCAGAAGTAACCTCTGCTCATATTCTTGTTAATAATTCATGGGTGTTTTGTGACAAATACAGGTTATAAAATTATTATTGTGAAATTTTCACTTAATCCAAAAAAAGAGTTCCAGTCATGTCAATGCTAGGGATTGATATTTCCCTTCTCATATGTCATAATACTCTACAAATTATGAGTTTGATTTTGATGTCTTTTTCAGCAACATAAATATTTTCCCTTGTAATCAAAGGAAAAACATCAGAATAGGATACAGAATCAGGAATTACATGGTTTTGTTTTGAAGAGCAGTGAAACATGCAGACAGATTGACAGTAATCTGTGCCACTCTAATTTTTTGGAGGCATGAATTATTCCAGGGGTATCACAGCATGTATTAAAAATAATTGAAATGTAAGTAGTATTGGAACTATGTCTAGCATGCCTCAATAGTTCTAAATATTTGTAAACAGAAAATAGAGGCCTTTCTGCTCCTGATTTCACAATTGCAGATTAAGATGGGCCTCAGGATATCATCAGGTTCAGAGGGATGATGACTGGCATTTTGAAAAACTAATAGGGTATATAAGTAGCTATAGATCAGTGTGCCAACTTATGCTGCTCAGGTGAATTTTTCCACAAAAACCCAGGTCACAACGTCTGTGGAAAATCACAGTGTACAAGGTTGACTAATGTTTAGTGAAATTGACAGGGAAGAGGATGAAAGTAAAGTAGTAGTAGCTCCCTAATAGTTGGAAAAAGGAAACAGTTTGGAGAAAGAAGCAGAATTTAGTTTTGTGATGGAGTGAATTTCTGTCAAGAACACAGAAATTATCCAGGAACTTGAAATAGGGGTGATACTAGCTGTCATATTTGGAGATTGTTCATTAATTTATTATGTAGTTTGAAAATATATTTGTTCTTTATGTACATAAAATACAGAGAAAACAATAATAATTTTGGTCCTTTATATTTTGAACATCACAGAATCAGTGTCTTGAAGTTTAGGCCTCTTCAAATTTGACTTGGTGGGGGTTTTTTAGGAATATAAGGAATTAGAAATTTAAGAATGTTAGAGTTAAAAGAATTTTATTTAAATTCCTAAGAATTTTATATGAACAGATGAATGGCTTGTAAACAACCTGTAAAAAAACAGGAAAAAAAAATCTGTAAGTCTATATGAAATGTAAACAGGTAGTCAATTATTTAAATGAGATCTATTTCTCTGTTTTTGAGTAAAAATTCAAAATAAATCTATTAGGTTTCTAGAAAATGGAAAGAATCTCTTAAATGAATTGGCTTTTTATTTTTGGTTACTTCATGCTTACTTGTAGAGTTCTCCTGAGCTTTACCTCTAGAATGAAGCAGTCTAGAACTCCAGAAAAGGTACAGCCTTATTGTACTCTAGTGGAAAAAAGTTATTAATTTCTGAATAAAAAATAGTTTCCTCTAATCCACAAACATTGTATGCCCTCACAGTTTTTATGCAATTTATTGAAAATCAAGACAGAACCTAGGACTCTCAGGCTTCTAATATATAGTTTTATGGCTCTTCCTCTCTCATCCCTTTGCATTCAGATCTGCTCCATCCTGCTCCAGTATCAGAAAGTGAGGTGGCAGCTCAGTAAAGATTTTTGCATTGGAAGTTGATTCTTCCTATTTTAATCCTAAATTTTCATTTCGAAATGTCATTCCAATATTTTCTAATACAGTCATTCTCCTCATGACCCTTAAAAGCATTCTTCCCACTCTCAGATTATTGAAGAGTGTTTGGTGGGTGTTTAACCCTCTATGATTCAGTCCAGGATTTAGCTTCTGTGAATTGCTGGTTTTGTCTTTCTTCAGTGTTTTGCAATACCAGCTGCCTGTATGAGATAATTTACCCAATACTAGATTAATGTAGGAATTCTTCAATTCCTGTTCTTCAAGTAATGGTGTCTTAGAGTTAGATATAAGTATAATCTGCCTGAATTAGCTGTTGCTTCACTTTTAACTTCTATGATTTTATTTCAGCCTTGTTTTGTCTTCCTTTTTATGCAAATCATGTCCTCATTGATACTTTTTAAATATTTAAAACACAAGGGTGCATCTTATATGATTAATTTCAAGCGTATGTGGGTGGTGCAGTCCCTGTGTTTATTGTAACAATCTAAGAAATAATAACTGAGTCTCAAACTGGCCAGGACTGAATTATTACCAAGAAAATGCAAAGTATAAACTATAGAAAGGATAAAATAGATCCCATTTGCCACTTTTCTTTCTCTTTCCACAGGTAATAAACACTTTAAGTCTGCTTTATGTAGCTAAATTAATACACAACAGCTAGCCAAACAGCCTCATATGTTTACTTACAGAAATATAGTCATTTATGAGGTAAGAACTTACTGCAACAGGGTCTACTAATAGACTCTTAAAGGAAGAATAAGTCTTGCACAATGGTGATGGAAATCTGGTGCTTCTTCAAAGAGCTAAGGATTAACTAAGAAGCCTACTTCTGCAGAGCTATGATGTTCTTATATGAGCTCTGTACTGACAAGTGCAATGGAATTTAACCTATGAAAAGAAAATAAAATACCAACTCCATTTGTGGAATATGCATCCATCATAAGTGTACTGACTTTTGTTGTGGGCTAATCCCAGCTAGCAAATCAATCTCCCACAGCTGCTCATTCCCCGGCAGCAGGAGCAGGGGAGATAATCAGAAAGGTGAAAGTGAGAATTCCTGTGTGCAGATAAAGACAGTTTAATAGGTGGAGCAAAAGCCGCATATGGAAATAAAATAAAAGAAGTAATTAATTTGCTACTTTGGAACCGCAGGCATGAGGCCTCCATGCAACATTCTGTTTTCCAGGCTGAACTTTCTCAGCCTTTCTTTGGTGGGGAGGTGTTCCAGTACTCTTATCCCCTTCATGGTCCCTCTGGACTTGCTCCATTGGTTCCATGTCTTCTTATGTTGAGGAGCCCAGAACAGGATGCAGCACTCCTGGTGGGATCTCACAAGAGCTGACTAGAGTGTGAGACTCACCTTCCCCAGCCTGCTGGCCATGCTGCTTTTGATGCAGCTCAGGATGCCGCTAGCAAAATACTTTTTTTGTAGTTATAAAAATATTGTATGCTATAGCTGCAGAACTTCATCTTGACTCAGGGACCCTCACACAAAATAAAGCTAGAAAATCCAATTCACTTTAAAAAATACATTAGATAACTTTAAACTGTTAATGGTTTAAAGCATCAGATTGGTCCAAACTGCATAGCATACATTCTGTCCTGGTTTTATCGTAATTGTTGCTAGGGTCAGAAACAAGGGGGTGCTGTAGGTTTCTTGTACATTGAGATTCCTCAAAAACCTAGCTCAAAGTACTTAGTAAAGTAATTATGATTCTATTACTATTAGGACTGTCATTTATGGTCCAGAAATTAAATCTAGATTATGATATCCTTGGTAAAAATGTCCTTCACTGTAGCACAGTCTCACTAAACCACATGTGCATGTAGCAATAGAAGAGGAAAATGCTGAAAAAATAGTTTATTAATCCTTGCTTTTACAGGAGGCAAAAGGATACTGGCAAGACATGCTAAAGTTTAACACCTGAGTGTTATTGTGTGTACTATTATGTTGGCAGCCTTGGCTGCAGTGACCGTGACCTGGTGGAGTCCTAGGGCCTTAGGGCAGCAAGGTGGGTGCACAGTAAGCCCTCCACCCTATACTTCAGGAGAGCAGACTTTGACCTCTTCAGGGACCTGCTTGATAAAGCACCATGGAATAAAGCCCCGGAAGGAGCCCAGGAGAGCAGCTTTTGTCTTCTGGGATCTGCTCAATTCATAGGAAATGCCAGGTACAACAAAGGGGTCTAAGAAAGCTGGTCGTAGCAGGGAAGGTATTTTGTGGTTTTTATTGCAGCTTTGACTTTGGATATAATGTCGTGTATGCCTATTCACTGTTCTTAGACTGAAGTTTAGATATGCTTGAAAGGGACTGAAATGCCTATAGCAAACACAGTAGAACCTTAGTACATTTCTTATGAGATTAAGACTAGCACTTACTAGTCCTAGTTTAAATATTGTGAGATTAAACTTATTCTACTTATTTAATACATGAGAAGATAAAAAATGTCTCCCTATTAGAGCTTCAATGCTGACAGTATGGAAATAATTATTAATTACCCCTCGCAACTAAGATTTGGGACCAAAACTGGCAAGTTAAAAGTACATACCACTCATGTCATATTTCATATGTGAAAACATGACTTTTGAGATGCATACATATAAAATATTTCTTCAGAACCAGCTCTGCTGCTCTGTTCCACTTCATACAGTAGTGTGAATATTTGCTTCGGGAGACATAGATCTCACAATATGCTGTAGAAACTCAGGAATGTATTTGAAAATTCACACTTACACAACCACACTTCAGATCTAAATTGGTTTCGGTAATATTTAGCTTAAATATATCCATTTTATTCAAAAAAACTCACAAACAGAACAAGGTTTTGGATACACTTAATATTTATTGTAAAGCAAGAGACTTCTTTTGCATGGGACTTTTTATATCTAAGGCAAGAAAGTGCCATTTTAGTACAAAGCATATAAACTAGTACAGGTACAGCAATAGTGGATGTTTAAATTCCATATAACCATCAGTAGGCTTTTTTTTTTTGTATTGATTTCTGTGAAGTGGAATCTTTGAAACGAGTATTAAAATTCTATGTGTGGGACACTTTAAGAGCAAGAGCTGGCTTGGTAGACTTAAAGTTGTTATCCTTATGTCTTGTTAGTATGTGAAAAACGGATAGGAAGAATAAAAGGTTTTGACAGTTTTGTACATAAGCATGTCTAAGGATGATTCTTACAACTGTGGTACAAGCACAAGAGTTGCAGGAGATAGCACAAATATAACACAGCAGTTATTCTCTGGTTTTACAGGTAAACTATTGCCTATAGAAATATTTTCAATTCATCCTCAGACTCTATTGAACCACTTGTTTACTTTGGCTACATGGCAGGGAGAAGATTTGGCCCTCCAAGAACAAGCAACCTTAGTTATAGTGCTCCAACTAACTTTCACCCAGCTCAAAAAAAAAAACCCCAAAACCAAAACACATAATTATACTATTCTTCCAATTTAGACTAATCTTTTTGAATACATAAATCCCAAATACAAGCAAAACCCCCTCCCCACACTTTTAATGAAGTCCAGCAGCATGCGTTGCAGTAGGAAGTAATCAGCACATTGCTTCAAGCAGTGATCTGCTTCAGATTTTTCTGTTCTCAGTTACAGATCATGTTTTCAGATTACTTTTACTGGAGAATTTTAATTGGTAGTCCTGTAGCCTATTGAACATGATTTTATTGTTCAAATATGGAAAAGCTGTCTTCACATTGTCAGGTAGCGTGAAAGGATTGCCCTTAACCTTGCAGCCTGCTAAGCAATGGAACAGAAGATAAATAAAATGGAGCTTGAAACAGATTATGTCTGCTCTCAGTATGAAGGGTCAATTAGCTATTTCATCCACCTGCAGACAGTTCTGTTCTCTTGCACAATCAATAAATTACTTTTTCCAGGACATAGTAACAATGATTGGCAATAGCTATCTCAAATTTTGGACTTGTTAAGAACTTCTGTAGTTACTGCAAAAGATTAATTTGACTCCTTTTTGGATAAGAGAAATTATTTTTGCACCAAATTCTATGGAAGTTTCCTGCATTTCATTTACCAAGCCTCTTTATTTTTTGTCTCCCTAGTAATAAAAAACACAGTGCTGTTTTTCATCTTTATGAAATCTGAATGCCAAATGTATTTGTTTGCTTGAGGAAGACTATTTCAACAGCCATAAGACTTAGTGGCCTTGGAGAGATGGGTTTTATTCAGCAGAGGAACTTGAACTGCCTGCATCTGTCTCATTATATAGGCTATATACAGTAAACCACAGTGTCTAACAGCTGCTGGTGTTAGGATTAAGGGAAACATATTTAATTTGATGCAGAGGCACGTATGTCATGATTTCTGCTGTAGTTTCTACCTGCTCCCAAGGGTGCACGCTAGATATATGGCATAACACTCAAATCATTTAGTTCTGTCAACAAAATACGGTGATGTTTGTTTAAAACCAAAATTAGTTTAGCAATAAAATTGATTAGTTGGTGGTTACTTCACTGTCACTGTGCTGATAGAAAGAAAAAATTATTTTGTTTAGTTTTGGGAATGGGCAAAAAATCCTGGGGAGACCACAGCAAATACACAGAACATAAACTTGAATTAGTCTTTCTGTTAGGGAATCAGTAGAACAGGGAAGTCTGAAGAGTGATCCAGATCAAAATGGGTTTGTGCTCCTATTCTCACTGCCTTGTAAATAAGTACCTTTAGCCTTCTAGTGCCCAGACACATCCAAGACAAAAGGACAGAAATCTTTCAGTTTGCAGATGTACTGCCAATAACAAAAATAAGGGAAGATAAGAACTGAGCAAGCTGTTTTCCAGAATCACCAAACTAGATCACACTAAAATTCCCAGGTGACAGCTCATGTAATATGAAGATAATTCTTTGCCATCTGCAGTAATGAAGAGTATTTTATGCAGAATACTAATAGAATAACATAAGGGAGAAGACATACCTTAGATTTGAAAAAGGTGGCAAATAAAATCAAGTAAGAAAACACAATTATGTCAATAGTAGAAGCTTGATCTTTCAGAAATCATATCAGGAATCACAGATATAGCACTTTGAGAAAACCTGAAACTGATCATAATTCTGAATGAGTGAATTTGTAATATTTTCCAATCCATAAGTGATGAATAGTAATTAGGTAGATCAGATGGGTTATGAAAAAGTAATTAATCTACTAAAACAGCTCAAATTGCTATTGCTTTTTACTTTCTTTTGGTGTAAATTGTGCACTACTTCTCTTTCAAGCAATACAATAGCAGTAAAATAAACTCTAACAAGGGTGGGGAAATAAAGGGGAGCAGCAAAAGCTGCGCTGATAAGAAAGAAAATGCTGCTCAGGAGCATAAATTGCTTCTACTGCTTCCTTGAAGAGGCAAATGTCTATGTGACCCTAGATTCCTCCTTGCTACAGATTAGGTAATGTGCACTTTACGCACAATCACTTCTTTGGTTTTGAGGATGAGCTGTATTTTTCGTGACAATACCCTGAAAAAATCATAGATGATGGTATTGCATGTGACAATGAAGGCTTCTTTGGTCTTGAGGATGAGCTGTATTTTTCATGACAATACCCTGAAAAAAATCATAGATGATGGTATTGCATGTGACAATGAAGAGTGAACGTGTGTGACAATGCAGTGGTTAGGGAGCAAAGGCACACTCAAGGAATGAATGACACATTAACTGTATGTGAGAAGTCACCAGCTGCTTCATCCCCACTTTTAATCCAGTGAGGCTGACAAGACCAAAAATAATTGCTGAATTAAGATGTTTAGTAGTGTACATGTACTGAGTTATGGCTCTGACTCCAATTCCTTGTGGACAGATTATCCTTACCATATCTCTCACCCTTGCTGGTGGATTGCTACTATTCTGCTGAACTGTTGGGATTCTGTATGTAACTGATATGTTTTAAGGAAAATTGCAAAGATAACGTGCAAAGACACTTTGGTCTAGAGCATAGGAAAATGAACAGACCTGCTTTCTTTTTTGTGCTGATATCATATACACCTTGTATTTAATTTTTTTTCTCATTTCTGCTTCCACCCTTCCCTTGCATCTATGAAATCAAATCAGTCACTTTCTGTTCTGTGCAAACTCTGAGAGATCTCTGAGTAGAAAATATAGCATATGAGCTCAGCACTGTATTATTATATCCCATAGGTCATCAGCAGACACAGAAAAAAACTTTTCTTCGGGTAATACTTTTCCAGTCCTTTGTTTAAACTCCATTTTTTCTTATAGTTTTTTTTTTTTTAAATGCAGTTGCTACAGTAACTAGAATAAAACTGGAGAGAGAATAAAGTAAATATAAATGTTAAATGGGAGAGGGAAAGACAGAAAGCCTCTTGCTACTGAAGCACAGATTATAAATTAGTGCTGCTGTGCTGCAGAACAGAACAATTTCGTGGAAGATATTTTTTTGCCAGAAATATAAACCTAGCCAAGTGATATTTTGAAGCATGTCATTACCCTCAGGGTGGAATCTGGCAAAAGAGTCAAGTTGTTTTGCATGTTACCTTTGAAATTGTGTGTTTTTAAATCTTAGCTTGTGCTTTATTGAGATGCAATTCCAAGCACTCATAAAGGCAAACTGCTAAAAAAGCTATAAATGGTTATTTTATTTACTTTTTGATCGCCTCCCCTGTAACCACTGATTTCTTTCTAACTATTATAACTGTAGTTTCTTGCATTCAAAGTGGTTCCCCAAGGACAACAAAGGAAACCAATAAATTTAAAGACTATAGTGTGAAATGAAATATAAGTTTGGCCTTTTATATGTATGCAGCAGCCAACTATACAAAATTTATGCTTTAAGCTATCAATTAAATAAGCAGCATGAACTTTTTCTTAGTGACTAAATAACATCCTAATACTGTCCAATGTTTGGTGACAAAGCTCTAATAGGCCACAGTGGTGCAATAAGGATGACTAACAACTGATTGTGGGTTATTTGATTGCCATGTAAGCAATGTAGAGTAAGTACCACATGTGAATGAAACTATCAGAAGGGTAATTTGTAAAACTTGTCCAAGAAATTCATTTTAGGATTATTTATTAACACTTCAGAAGAAAAAGTAGGATTGGGTTAGTTTTCACATGTTACTTACTGTCTGCTTGTGCTTCTCTCCACCCTACTCCATTTGTTTTGTTTCTACCATGCATCAAATTTCTAGTGTAGGTTATCAGGTGACAACAGATTCTCTTTGAATACTTATCTTACCACTCCATATTAATTCATGCTTGTATCCTTGTGAGGAACATTATCCTAATATGAAGTTATTAATGGTTTTTGCCTGAAAGTGATTCATTCTGATAAGGATTTCAGAAAAAGATGCCATTTTTAGTTTTAATTAAATGGCCTGTTATTCAAAGACAGTTGAATTGGTGTTGTTTATCAACATCAAGTGTTAGTGGAACTTCTGAAGTCTTAGAAGTTAGCCAAGGAAACCCCATTTTTAAATATTAGATAACACTCATGAGTAAGATTGAAAAATGCCAAAGTGATCACACCAGTTCAGTTAAACAAGTAATATTTCTGAACATAAGCCCATCAAGCAATACAGTGATTCTGTATGTAGCAACTGATAATAAGAGAGGTTAGTTTTGGTAAGAGGAAAGGCTCTCAATGATTGCTGCATGAACTAACTAGCTAGAAGAGCTTGTTTCTCTTACTATGGTGAAACAGTGATATAATTTTAAATATGCTTACTCTAAACTAAGAATTTTTCAGTGAATTGCTCAGATTTTAGTCATATCACTTAATGATTAAGGACCAGGTTTATCAAATGCACAACTACAGAGTAAGTTTTTGAAGGTGTCATTAATACTGCCTTTTAAACATTTCATTACTTGAATCAGTGCTATGTCTAAGAAAGTGAAAACTGTACTTCCTTGACAACATTACCATCACTAAATAATAATTTTTTTCACGCATATTAGTCTATAAAATATATTTTAGAACTGCTGGTATGTAGTTTTGAAGACTTTTTTTTTTTTCATAAAATCAGACCATTTAAAACTTACCATTCTTTTTATACATGGAAGCCCATTGTGATACATCCAGCAGACACCTGACTAAGTCAAGGCATTTATGAAAAAATGGGCACAGGAGAGTTCCCCCAAAATACATACTGCTGGAAGAACTCCAGTTTCCAAAAAAACCTGAAAAATATAAAAATTAGGAATAATAGGCAATATATCTTATGCAAAAATGTTTTGATTTTTGAAGTTTTCTAAATATTTGAGCTCTTTGGAGTCTTAACACCTTCAGTGAATGACCACAGAAAATTATATTAGGCATTGCACCAAGATTTTTTGTATCCCTGTGTTCTAAAAGATGTTTTTTTAATAATATTTGTGATATTAAAGTCTTCTGTGAGTTTTAGAGAAATATGAAATAAAAGTAAAGCATTTCTGAAGATTTTCTGCCCTTCTCTTCTTGTGGACACATTTCAAAGTGTGGTTTTTTGAAATAGGTAGAAATTACAGTTTGACTGAGAAGTACTGAGTCCTGCTTTGGTTAGCATTTATGGAAATAATTTCTGAATGTGACAGCTTTTCCTCTTCAGGAAATCTCCACCTGGGTAATCAAAAACTGATTGTATGCCACAGCACTGAAAAATGACTAGTGAAGCACTTCTGCACAGCCTTTGTCCATTCTTCAGAGTGAGTCATGGAGTAACTCAGACTTTCACAGTCTAGTGCCATCATCCTTTGACTAAAATAGGCTTTTTCACCCTACCATTATGTACTCGGTATCTGGGTTTTTTTCCATCCAGTCTCCAAGCTGAACTCAACATTAGATATTGTTAAAAATAACTAGCTCTAAAGTCTGGGGAGAATGGAAGGGAATAGGGCTAACATTTCCCTACATCAGTGGTTCTACTAAAGATTTCCTTTTGCCTTTCTAGCTTAAAAAGCTAAATTTTACTGGCTGAACCAAAGCTTCACCTAATGTTTAAAAAAAAAAAGAGAGTGTTAAGTAATTTTCAACAACAAAAATATATTCTTAATGAACCTTGAAATGAGCCTTCTTACTGAAATTATTTCTATACCTGAAAAGAAGCTCCAATATTTAACACATCACTGCCTATTATGTACAAAATATAAACCAAAGAAATTCCTGACTAATATATCCTGCAAGAAGACTAGATTGAATGGATTTTCAAAATGAGCTTGTAAATCTGATCTTAATTTTAATATCTCACTAAAGTTATTGTGCTGTGGGCTTTAAAGATACCATGCTGCATAATGTATGTATGTCATTCTTCATCATGGGGAAAGCCATAAGAGTATTAGGATTAGCTCAGTTTGCTAATTTTATCCACCTTCAAAAAGATGCAGTTATGAGTTCATATGATTGATAAATACATATAATTTCTAATAACCAAAAGTTTCAAGTGGAGTAACCTGGTTCTGGAACATATTTTAGTAGTATTAATGCAGAAAAAACACTAGCTAAGATGGAACTAGATAAGTTAAAGGAAAGGGATTCGATTATGTGGTTCCTTATGATAGCAGGGTCCTGGACTTAATAACCCAAGATCATTTCTAGTCCTATCTCCTGTAGAAAAAGATACTGGTCTGGTGGATTAGTGAAGAAACCTTACCTTAGCAAAAGAGTAGGAGCTAGATTGTATCGCAGCCATAGCAGGTATGGTACAGAATGCCTGATCAAAAAGAGGTACATAAACCAGAGCAGAGGAAGATCTCTCATTTTTTACCAGTACAGCATTCCTCATGTCCCCAGATGTTTTTCAGATCCCTTCCTTCCCTACCTAAAATGGATGAAGAAACATCTAACCAGAATTTTTCTTAGTAAAATCTGAATTTGGAATTAAACACTAACCCCAGTATTCATAAAGACACTTATGCCTATTCACAATTGACTCAAAAAATTAGTTATTTTGATTTATTCAATGTTTCTTTTCCACTGATCTGCTTAAATACTGCAAAGGAAGAACATCTCTTTACCCAGCTGGGTGGGAAAACAGAGAAATCACGTGTAATACTGTCTCAGCTGTCCTGTGCAAACCACTTCTGGTTTCTAGTGGACTATTGTGCAGTGGAATTGATGACTGGATTTGGTACCAATTCCATGATAAAGAGTAGATACTGAAACTAATACCTTGTTTCACCGTGGGTGGCATATTAATAAAAGCACCAGCTGCCTTTTTGCCTAACCTCAGAAAAAAAGTTGGAGATTTTCTTCAAAAATCACCTATTTAATTTTAATAGGCTATTAGAATCTCTGTAGTGTTTGTACTGATCATAGACAGAGATGACATTACCAAGAGTGATAGTTGATATGAAGGGTTTTTAAAATCAATCTGAGAATTCTTTGTTCATATCTCAAATTCTTTTCAACCTCTCTAATTTCCTTTCCTCTTTCCATTTGAGCAAATATTCCATGTGATAGTTTCCTTAACTTTCCCAGTGTGCTGTGATTGTTAGGGGTAGTGTGTTTGGACCATTTTGTTTTCTTCTTGAACTGTAAGACAAATTTACTTGGGCTCTGATTTAAAAAAAAAAAAAAAAAAAAAAAAACTTTAGCTTTCTAAATCTATTGGTAAGTTTAATTATTTTTTTGACTGTTGTTTTTATATTCTTCCCCTCCTCTTTATGTATTTGCCTCTCATGAATTTGTACATTCACATGCTAGATGTACTTGCAGTAAGTGATATTGCAGTAGCATTTTTTATATCCTTCGTATTCCTGTCCCCAGAGGTAGGACACAAGCAGTTGTGTCACTTGGAGACAAGTGTACTCCCAGTTTCTCCCATCTTATTCTAAATGTTAGTCTACAACACTTTTCATTTTCATTACCTGACTCCATTATGATTGTTTCAGGCTATGCTGTCTGTGCAGTTTCCTCCTTCAGAGAAATTCCCTAGTTCCTAACATAACTGTATCCCTTCTAGACACACCATTGCTTCATTCACACATTTGGATTTCAAACCTCGACCTACTCCTCAGGTCTTGAGTAAAGAGCTGACAGGATCCAAAGAGTGCTATTTCTGAGGTGTTAGTCTTAATTCTCCTGCCTGGGAGTCAGAATTTATCTTCCAAAAGCTAAGGCTCAAAAAAGCATTTCATTTTTTCATGCTTAATTATTCCTTTATCCCAAATTTATTCTGCAAGTAAAGACAGTAGTCGTCTGCATCAACAATTTACAGGTCAGAGCAATAAATTCTGTGATGTTGAACACTTTGTGTAGGAATCATGAATCAAAAAAAGGTAACTAATAATGAACAATACAGTAAGTCCCAGATAACTCAGATATTCAGTTCATGTTAAAATAGACCACTCATTGTTATTTTCTTTGGAGTAAGAGCTATTGAGGTAGATATATGCCTTGTTATTTGACATCATATGGGCCATATTATCTAGAATGCTAAACTGAATTATCATAAAGGTCACTCCTGACTTAGAGTTCTATGAATTACTGTAGGTGATGACAACATGCAGCAATTGCTGTTGTAGATCATGAAGAACGAATAAATCTGAAGTTAGGAGATCTGATACTGCATTAAAAGTGTAAGTAATCAACCAGAGAATAAAATTAAATTAAATGAAAATTAATTGAAAGCAACTATAAATCTGCCATCCTTTTAACTCAGTCTTCCCTCCTCCCACTTCCTCTCTTTACACAAGAACACATCCCAGACAGAAAGTAGAAAAATCATGTAAAGGGGCTGCATTTGTGTGGAGGGAAGGATTAACTTCTTAGGACAAACTTAAATTTTATAGGGACTCAGGAAAAAATTTGATGCTACAAAATCTGAAAAATAGGTTCATAGAAATGAGTTAAGGAGGGTGAAATTATCTGTTTGTATACTGAGTGGAAATTAGGTCAATTGTGTGGACAGTTAAAGGAGAAGCAGGAAAATGAGATCAAACTGAACAGGGGTACATTGAAGAAAAGTTCAATATATTTTTAATTGCTTAATCACTGTGGACAATATTGACATTTACCATCTGATAAAGGTCAATGGTATTCAAACACCTGTAAATAGTAGGGAAAAAAAATTATATAAACTCAACAGTTTTAGAGCATAAGGGAACATATATTAACTTCAGCAGTTTTAGAACATGCTATTTCTTTGTTTATTTTTCAGTCATCATGCATTGCTACTGTTTTCTTATAGGTTTCAAAAGAAAGCAATGGAAAAAAATAATAAATCTTGTTGGCTTTAAATATAGTCAATTTATACTGTGAAAATGCTAAACCAATCAGTTGTGGGTATTAGTATATTAGTATTGGAGATACTAAATCCACCCACACAGAATTCTAGGTAGTCAATACTTTCAATTTCCTTGGGTGTAACAGATATGATTTTATACCCAATACACAGGAACCACATATTGGTAAAACTTCTTTCTGAATCCAAACATAGGATTTAAATGGCTTGTGCTATCACAAGCTACAAAGAAAAACATGAGATTAAAACCCCATTTTGACTCAAAAGCATGCTTTGACTCACTCTGTCCTCTGTTGCCTTTCTCTGTAGATGTAGCTTCCCTGATAGCTTCTTACTGCACTTTTGGTCTTTCTCATGTATTATCAGAGTAGTTTGTTTTCCACAGAGCTCCGGGCTACTGTGAGTTCCTTCAGCTATTATTTAAACACAGAGGAATGAATCCCTAACATAATCACATCTGGCACCAAGCACATTGGTGTTTAGTTGTATGTCTGGGATCTGTAGCTTCAGTAGCTAATTTCTTTAATGCGGTAGAGAATTCCCCTCATCCTCTAAGATACAAGACATGAGCAACTTTTCATGAGGACAAAGTAAGAAGCAGCTATATATAGCTGTAAGCTGGGAGTTCCTGAAACAAAATTTCTTCAATTTTGTGTGTTAATTATTCAATATTTATAAGTCTTTGCTGTGACAGATGGGAAAATTTGTCTGTGTCAACCTGGTTTTGACACATTTTGCTTTGTGAATGTGTTTCTGTAATTGCCTTCAGAGATTATCTATTCTCATACTAGAAGCTGTTTACGTGTATAGCTAGGTCAGAGAATAGAGTTGATTTAGGGTGTGGTGTCTGTGTTCTTATTTTCAACAAATACAAATTTATCACCCTAGAATCACCTTTCAAGAATCATTAAGGAATTCTTTCTAAAAGAGAGGTGTAGCTGTTTTTTTCAGAAATTCTCTTTTGCATAACTCTCAACTCTTATGATCAGGCAAGATAATTATCTCACTGATTTTTTTCCTCTCCATCAATATAACTTCTTCATCTGTCTTTTATTAAGATCTCTATAAAATGAGATATTAAATCCTGGTTTGCTTTGGTTATATCTATTCTTTTATTTTTTTAATAATATTGTGGTGGTTTGAGTTTGGTTGGATACCAGATACCAATGAAATCCACTATATCACTCCCCGCTTCTCTGGACAAGAGGGACAGAAAGCAATATGATTCAAAGTTCATGGATTGAGATAAGGACATGAAGAGATCACACACTGATTACCATCACAGCCAAACCAGACTCCACTTGGAGAAATTAATTTAATTTGTTGTAAATCATATCATCGAGTAAGATAATGAGAAGTAGAACCAAATCTTAAACACACCTTCCCTCTGCTAGTCCTTACTGGGCCTAACATTATTCTTGACTATCTGACTCCTTCCTGAAGAAGTGGGACAGGGAATAGGGCTTACAGTCAGTTCATCAGGTTGTTTCTTCCTCTGCTTCCTCCTCAGGGAGAAGGATGCTTTCCAACTCTCCAGAATCCCTCCAACAGGAGACAGTCCTCCATGAACTTGTCCAGTATGGATCCTTCCCATGGACTTCATTAGCTTCTCTAGAGTAGGTCTCTTCCACAGGCTGCAGTCCTTCCAAAAAAGCCTCCTCCGGTGCAGATTCCTTGTGGTATCCTGCCAAAAAACCTGCTCCAGCATAGGCTACTCTCTTCTTGGGTCCACAGGTCCTCTCAGGACCCTGCTCCAGTGCAGGCCTCCCATGAAATCACAGCCTCCTTTGGGCACATCTACCTGCTCTGACATGGGGTTCTCCACAGGCTGCAGGTGGATCTCTGCTTCCCCATGGGCTTTCATGGGCTACAGGGGCACAGCCCCACTCACCACAGGCTGCAGTTGATGGACTCAGCCTTGACCAGAGGTAGATTCATCTTGGAGCCAGCTGCATTGGATCTGTCAGACACAGAGAGAGCTCCTGGTAGTTTCTCAGAGAAACCACACCTGCTCACCCACCACCAGCTCTGGTTACCCAAACCTTGCCACACAAACCCAAATAAGAATATGTTTCTATTTTGCAAATTATATGTGGTCAAAATATGTCTTTGTGGGCACTAAGGTTGTGTTGAGATAGAAAAATTTCCGCTTCCTTCCCTGTCAAACTGTCTTGGGCAACAATATGTTTGAGAAACAGCCACAAACCACCTGAGAGTCCATAAGACCCTCATGAAGTTCCACAAGTCCAAATGCAGAGTCCTTCACCAGGGTTGGGGCAATCCCAGACATGCACAGAATCTGGGACAAGAGCCCCTTGAGAGCAGCTCTGTGGAGAAGGAGTTGTAGGTTCTCATGGACAAAAATCCAGACATGATCCAACACTCACAGCCCAATAGGCCAACTGCATCCTGGTTTGAACCAAAAGAAGCAAGTCCGGTAGGCTGAGGAAGGTGATTTTCCTCCTCTCCCCTGTCCTTGTGAGACACCACCGAGGATGCTGTGTCCAGGTCTGGAGTTCTCAGTACAAGAAATATGAACCTGTTGCACCAAGTCCAAAGGGCCAATAAGATGATCTATCTGATGGCTAGAACATGTCTTGTATGAAGACAGGCTAAGAGAAATGAGGTGTTTGAGCATGGGGAAGAGAAGGCTCTGGGGAGATCTCACTGCAGCCTTCCAGTACTTAGAGCTTATGGAAAAGAGAAGGAGTGACTTTAACAATGTGTAAGGGTATGACAAGGGGAAAAGGCTTTAAACTGATAGATTCAAATCAGATATTAAGAAGAAATTCTTTACTGTAAGGGTGGTGAGGTAGTGGAATGGGTTACCCAGAAAAACTAGATTTCCTGTCCCTGGAAGTGTTCAAGGCTGGGTTGGACGGAGCCCTGAGCAGCATGATCTGGTGGGATGAATGATGGCTATGACAGGGTGTTGGAGCTTTAAGGTTACTTCCAACCCAAGGCTTTCTATTCTCTTATGATATTGTTTTAAGCAAATATTGATCTCAAATATTTTGATTGCTGACCTGTAAAAGTTTTCTTGTAGCAACACAACACTAAATTTTTGTTCTTCACTACTTGTAAAACTCTCTTACTTTTGACAGGTCTACTCAGCCCTTTAATACCTATAGAAATCATTGCTGTTGGCTGACACAGTTTTCCAGACTTTAAGTACATAATTCCCTATCTGTCAGCATAAACCTTGCTGATATTTTTTATTAACTGTGAACATCTCTAGATGACATAAACAAAAATATTGATTACAATGACCCTTATGTCTTTCATGATAATGTCCAGATTATTTCTGATGTTTCTTTAAATGTCAGGAAAACAATTCAACTTTATGTTTGGTTTTGTGGGTTTCTAGACCCAAAATATTTTCATGATCTTTAAAACTTTTGTTGTCTGATGCCTGGGGTTTTTTGGTGTTCCACTTGCCTAATTTACCTTAATCCCTGCAATAAATCTTGTGCTCTTGCTTGAATGCCAAACTCCCATTTAAGGGTTCACATTTGGGGCACTCTCAACTGCAGCTTTCAGTGATGTGCTGGCAATAAACCTTTTTCAGCAGAGACAGGTAACTGAAATCGCTGCTCAGAGCTATGCATCAACAGCCTGCCATCAATTTTTTCAATTTTACACAGTACCATATTTATCTTTTCTTTTTTTTTTTTTTTAATCTTAAATAATGTAATTTCTTTCTCACTATAATTCCTGGTATTTTTGTTGCTCTCAGTTTTTTTTCCCCTTATTTTTCCCTATTATATAGTTCACCATAAACTAAAGAAACACTTCCAAAGTTGAAACCATTGAATAAACATGTGAAAGAAATATTTCACAAAGAGGCACATGTAGTTCCAGCTTCTTGTATCAAAGTATACATAATTGTTTTCTTTTGACTTATTAAATAAGTTTTTAGGAGATACTTCACACAGATGAATCAGTATCCAGCATGTCTCAATTTACCTAATTTTGTCTTTCTAAGAGCTGACCATACCATTTAATTTATCTATTGGAGACTTTTCTATAGTAGATTGAGAGAGTCCAGTACCTCCAGGGGATAATTCATCTCAATAAATGTAGATGTCTAGGGCAGATAGAACAATTCTTTCACTGGTGGTGCTACCTTTGAATTTAATCACTAATCAGCATAAATTTTTTCCCAAGAGTTGTGCTATTTTGATCTGAAAGAACAATGTCCAGATAATGTGGACCAATGCTATAATGTCAGTTTATTTTCTATTTCTTTGCTGACTTTAGATCTTGATATTATACAAACTTTATCTTAAGGTCATGATCTATTTCATGAAAATTCAGAGCTTCAGATTTTAAATTAAAAAAGCCAGCCTATTGTTTACAGGATATGAGTCTCTTGAGCTTTGATTTTTTTTTTTTTTTTTTTTTTTTTTTTTTTTAATAGATTAGACCCTTGATGTAATCCTCTTTTCAGAAGTCCATATGTGAACTGTTTTTTCTAGGACTGGAGAAAAAGTTCCATGAAAACAACTTATATGCACAAAAATATTTTTTTCAGTGTCCTAAAAATGTTACTAAAAAGACAATTAATGTGAAAAATGAATGCGTTATACTGTATGAAGTGAGAGCTTTTTTGGATATCAACCTCATTAAATTCTCATTATTTACAGATGAAATGGTTTGAATTATCCTTGTAAATTTTTTCCCCTGATTCTCTGTTTCTTCCATTATTCTTATCAACAACATTTTTGTCGGTTTAAGTGCTTAAATTTATATTGAGTATTTCATTATTTTGACAGCTGATAACAATATGTTAAATAGGAAGTAAGTTGAATTATTTGAATAATTACCTGAATTGCATCAAGAAAAGAATTAAACAAAACCTTTCAAAAGACACTACATCAGTAGAATTCCAAAGAGATAAATATATTGGTTTTCAATCCAGTCACAACAGAATTAAAGTCTGATCCAAAGCTACTGAAATCAATAGGAGCATTTCCACTGAGCTGGCCTTGGATCAAGCTCCTGATGCAGAAAGCAAAAAATCGAAACTTCTTTATCTGTATTCATTGCACATGCAAAAATAAAGGAACTTCATCCTGTACTCAAGTGAAGACAAAGAATCTTGATCTTGAATAAACTACTGTAACTTCTGTTCACATAGAACCTTGTTCAATCCAATAACGACCTGTTAGATATAAAAAGTTTGAAAATAGAGTTTTCAAATGTTTTACTCCTAACAGTTCAGAAACAAATTTTCTTAACATACTTTTCAATCTAGACTGACTAGTCACTCATTTTAGACTCTAGATTGTTGCTTTTCAGTATACACATTGTGTGCTGCTAAACATCAAAGAAGCCACCAAGTTACTAAAATAAAATAAGATAATATTATATACATGGAAAATACAACATATCTGAGATATTAGAAAATAAATATAATTTTTTTATAACTACGTTAAAAAGGCAATCCATGATTGCAAAATGGAAACAAAGAAACTACAGGGACCTGAGGGCCAGGGACAATTTAGGACAGTACAATGTCACTGGTGAAATATTTGGATACTGAAGATGGCATTTGTGCACCTTGGAGGTATAGGATCCTCCTTCACACTGCATTTGACTATATTAATATTTCCTCAGATTCCTAAGGTTAATTGTTGAGTCTCTTGGCAGTTTTAACAACAAATGTTGTCTCTCTTCCTTAGTGTTATGTACCTTATGATATGGAAAGCCCAAATTTTTCATTACGACCAAATTTTTTAAATATTTAATTTTTGGTGACTAGCATGTCATTTCTGATAGGTTTAATTCTAAAACTTCCCCTGGATTTTTTAAATTAGTTGTTGTTCCAATGATAAACCTCACTCTATTGTGCACCCTGGCACAAAAATCACAAAAGGAGAGTGGGTTGGAAAGTATTGCTTTTTTGAGTTTTTAATTTTTTTTTTCCATTCCAGAACCTGCTTTATATTCCAAGCCCATAAAAATTATAATGTACAGTCCTAAATAGCATTTCTTCACTTGATACAGAGAGACCCTCTATAGTGTTCACAAATTGGACTACAGGCTGGTGGGAGTAAATTCCCTAGTTTTCCTCTTTAGCCTGTGGGAGTGGAGAAATGCTTTCTGTAGCATTTTAAGACCTGCCTAAGCCAGTGAGCCTAGGCCTATTCTGTATCGAAAATTCTCCAAAGAAATTTCCTCTCGATGAATATGGATTCATTCACAGCAAATCCTGCCCTTTCTTCCTCCTCTCTCAGCTCAACAAAATGTGAGAGGGTGTACTGCAGATTGCAGAGAGAATTTCCAAGGCAGTACAGCCTTCCCTTGGTCTGGAGACTGATGGCTCTTTTACAGCTGATGCACGAATTTTTAAGTCTGTTACAGAATAATACATGTGTAACCATAAATTTTTGTCTTCCAGACGCTTGAGTGATGAACATTCCTTGAAATGCATGTGAAAAAATGTATGTATGTAGGTGGGAAATTAACCAGATTTAAAAAATACTGTTATGATTCTTGGCGATTCATGTCCTTCTTTATAATGATAAATAAATAAGTATGATTAACAGACAAAAATAAAACCTTTAACCCTTTTTTGTTTCACCACAGGCTTATGATGACTAGGTATTTGTACTATTTTTCATTTGTCTAGAAACATTTTACATTCTAAAATGCACTCTATCTATAATACTGAGAACACAGTTAAAAATACTGAGAACACAGTTAAAGGCCATACTAGCCTTCTTGTTTGAGCAATTTTTAATGTACAAAGCTGGACCAAATAATGAAGTTGCAAATCTTTTTTTTTTTTTTCTTTTGTTATTGTTTTCAAACTAAGCCCAATGTAGTCCAGGGGTCACACTGATAGTCAGAGATGACTCAAAAAGTCCTTTCTAAATATTCCATGTTGCTGCAATCCTTAGAGTCAATTACAGCTTTTATGTTCTGTCTGCCCACTTCCATTTATAATTACTCTTTCTGCATTTAATGTATATTTGTGGTTGTCTATTGTCAAATAAAACATACAGTTACATAGCTTTATGGACTCTAATGCCTCAAATAAAAATAAAAATATAGATGTGGTGTGTAGTGTCCCATGCCAAGTAAAATGCAGTAACGAGCTTTTTAAGCTCTAAAATCTAAAATTGCATACATGACTTACAGAAATCATTTTGAATATGCACTACCTGTCATGTATTCATATGACATTTTCTATTAAAGATGACACTTTCATTATTTTTTATTTTAACTGAGTAGTGATCTTCAGTTCAAGTACCCTGTCTCTGATTATAATGGATGGTCTTACTTTAAATGAAATTTGCTCCTGTCATACAGAAATCTACTATTATTACATTCTATTGAAATAATGTATTAATATCAAGAATATTAAATGAAAACATAGTATGAGAAACCTCTTTTTTTATGCTAGTTTAAGAGGGTTTTTTTGGTATTTTGAAGTGTCAATGGCTATGCTGGAAAATAGTTGAGTGCTCAAATGTTCCAAAGTAAAAAGATAAGAAACTATTTTATACCTATGTAAAGGTTTCACTAAGGCTTCTTTCAGTCTTATTTTTTTCTGACTATTGACTTCTTAGAAAGGAAAATTAGATGTTCCAGATTATTAACAAACCACAGACACCCCAGACACTAAATCTACCTGAAACTCACCACAGATTAACAATACAATAATTTTATAATCAATTTTCTACATATTATATTAGACAAATCATCCTGTACAAATTCATTGCTTTCATATTATGGGTCTCCTACTGGAAAAAAAAAAAGTCCAGCCTTCTCCTCAATCTCCTCCTCAGTGGTATTGTTAGGCTGCTACCAGATCCCTCTCAAGCCACTTCTTTTTCTGCTAAGCAACCCCAGTTCCCTCTGCTGCTGCTCACAGGCCATGTTCTCCATACTCTGGTTACCTTGGTGGGTCTCTGGAGTTTATCAGTATTTTCCCTGTAAATTGCACTCAAGTTTTCTTGTAAGTTGAGACCCAAACTGCACACAGTACCTAAGTGTGGACTAAGTGTCATGTACAGGGGGATAACTTTCTGCAAAATGTTGGCTCAACTGTGGCAAATACAGCCCCAGATACTGATGACCTTCTCTACTGCCAGGAAAATACATTGCTCTGTGTTCAGGTCACTTTCTTCCTGAGGGCCCCAAGGTCTTTGCCACAGAGCTGTGCCCTAGCTAGTCAGTCTCCTGCCTGCATTGTCTCAAGAGGGTCTCACTTCCCAGGTGCAGGACTTTGCACTTGCCTATGCTAAATTTCATAAAGTTATCCTGTATTCCTCCAGCCTTGTGAGGTGCCTCTAAACAGAATCCCAGCCCTGGTCTTTTTCCCACCTCCACCCTTCTCAAGTTTTTTGTCACTTGCAAAATTAATGAGTGAGATTTGATCACACTCCAAGTGTCGACATATTTGAATTTAATCCAAAAAAAGATGTTTCATTCTTCTTTTAAGGAATGTCTAATATCTGTCCTAGTGTAGATAGACAAAATAGACAATTGTTTTATTCCATTTTTTTTTGTATATATACATATGTATAAGCAAACCATATTGTGGAGGCATTAGCCCATCCTGAGAATGTTCCAGCTGTTCATTTGTTCATGATGATTCTTCAAATACTATTGTGGGACTATAAAAGGTACAAATGTAATTTGCTTTTCTGACATTTCTACACAAAGTGGAGACACTGGTTGTAAAACTAAAGTCTTGTAGAAAAGTTTTCTTTTGATTAAAAACAGGCAAGAAAGAAGAAAACATATTAATACTTTTATTTAAGAACTATATTATTCAGCAGAATCCAATGACACCAGGATAAGTGGCTGATACAGAAATCTAGTCCAAAATGAAAGGTCATGGGAGCCTGTGAAGAACTCTGGTTTTCTCAGTTTTTAAAGAAATATTATTTTATGCTAATTGCCAAATATTATGGCAAAATAGCAGACTTGAAAAATGAGAAAACTGAATATAAAAATTTTCAGATCAGTGCTTAGACTTAATTTCTATGCTGTCCCTACAGAATTGTGCAAGGAAAATGAGCTGACTTAAATATCATTTCAATTAATGTAAATGAGAAATTACTCTACAGAAATCTAGTCATGGCAATGTTCAGAAAATAGATGTTCATGGGTCTAATTTCTTACAGACATAAACTATTGCATCTAAATGGTTATGCTCAGAATTCAGTGTAAAACAAAACTGTATCTAAAGATGTTCAGCAATAATAACAAATAGAAAAGTTTCTTGAAATTATTAAATTTTATAAATATTTCATATCTATAAAACCTATCATGTTGATTTCAAGACTAAGAGAGAAGTGTGACAAATTATCTCAAAACAAGATCATAACAAGTGACAAATTGGCAGATCTTGATATCAAGTTACTTAAGAGAGGAGGACAAAAATCTAACGATATAGCCACTGCTATAGAGAAAATATTTATTGTCTCTGAATATACCTACATGAAAACCCATTACCTACACAGTTCCCTGAAGAATTAAGAAATTGAGAAAAGTAAAAAAACTACAAATAAATTATTTGTTGTTGAGTGGTGAATTTGAAAATTCCAGGATGACTCAGGCAAGTTTAAAAAATAGCCTAATGAAATGTCTCAATTTTTTTTTTAAGAAAAGAAATAGGGTTTTGGGATTTACTTCTGTAGGCAATCTCTGGTATCAGACTGAATTTTTTTAATTAATCTTCTGTTTTAACAGTAGTGAGAGGAGGGAGAAACTGGTGACATTGGTTTATATTTTTAAAGAGGAAATTTTCTATGCTCTGTAATAGGAAATAAAACCATCTGCATTCACTATATGCCATAGTTTTCATTCTCTTGTCTTAACTTGGGTTCGTTTTTTATCATGAATAGAATAAAACAAGAACATCAGCTCTCCTGAATTAGGAAATATACCAGATCGAGGAATCTGATATCCTTAAAGACTTCTGACTGAGACACCAAATAAAATCAAACAAGTTTTAAATTCAGTTATCCTTATTCTTTCCCAGTTCTTAAAACCCACTTCACTTTACAGGTCTATATTATCCTCATCATTCATCCAGCATCTCCCACTATCTCACTGGGGAAGCAAAACCCTTTTTTCCTTCTTTTTTTTCTTTTTCCTAACAAATTTTAGCCAATGTCACAGTAAAATTCCATTTGGGTGGAGGCCAACAGACCAGTTTGGATGTCTTAAAAGTATCCCTTTTTTTGCTTGGTGTTTCTGTAATCCTTGGCCCATAACTCAGTTTTAATTATCAGAGAAATACGTGTGATTAATTAAAAAATATTTGTTCTGGCATATATTCAGCTTTATCCTAAATCAGGATCTGCTGACATTTCATATATAGTGCCATATCCATCAACCTGCAGATAGTTTTAAGCTTGAATACTTTGAATTAATTTTTTACTTTGGCTGCCAATTGAAATCCTTTTCTGGTGAGAAGTCTATTTCTTACATACGTTGTCAGGGAAAAGGAAAAGGAAACTTTCCTGGAGCCTCACTAGTGACAAAAGGTTTTGGGATGCAAATACACAGATTTCAAAGCTATGTAGAGATGCTGAATATCTTATAAGAGGTTGGAAAGGACTCATGCTATGAGTTTTAGTGTTTGGCAATAAATCCTAGAGGCAATGCCATACCTGAGTTTCAGGTGAAGATGATAGGGACTAATATTAATAACAACAGAATTACATTACTCAGATAATTTCAGCTACAGTAAGTTCTTTGCCTCTCTCATTCTAAATGTTGGCCTTCCATGTTAACAATTTTATATCTGAAATGTACAGAGCTAGATAATTCCCCAAGGTAAGAGGTGAAATTTATGTTGTTATTCATACAGATGGTTTCATTTCAAATTTTGTGGCACACTAAATTAAGCAAAGAGTCAAAAGAGAGGGGCAAAGCATTGTTTTACCCTAAGTTGGGATGCTGGTTCTTTAATTATGTGTGTTTCATTCTTAATCTTTTAAACTTAGCTACTTCGTAGTTTTTTCAATATGTAACTCTTTGGGGAAAAGGAATATCTTGAATTTAAAAAACAGACAGGACACAGAATTTTGTTACCAGTGGTGGAAAAAGTACTCTGAATTTTGAGTACAAAAGGAAATGTCAGCTAATTCAAACTAAAACAAATTGCCTCCAGCACCAGCCTGTAGAAAATTATAGCAGTATTGTGGTCAGTACAAATAAATATAATATTCCCTAAGCTCCTCTGCTGCACATAACTGATTTATGACTTCAAACATTTTCTGAGGTTGATAATGAACTATATAGAAGAAGGCAGGAACTGAGACTAACTCTGCACATTTTCTCCCACAATCTTTTCCATAGAAATTGTCTTGAGGAAAGAAAAATTAAATCACACAGAAAGTAAATTCTAAGTAATGTACAATAATAAATGATGGCATCATTTGGCAAGTACATGAAGTACCTTACTTCCAGTTACTTCACTGTATGAGTTTGACAATGTATGCAGTCATTCTGTATTTTTCCCAACAGAGATAAACTAGTTGACCTAAACCCAGCCAGAGTAGTTCCTACACCAACAATTTTGCATTATGGGAATAGCATCGATCATTGCAGCTTGTGAAATGAAGGGAAGCTCTCTTTGTTTAGAACATTCTCAACTTGCTCACAGCCCTTTTAATCACCTTCCAAGTTAAAGTTTACATTCTTTGCTGCAATGCAGCGTAGAGGTAGATAGCACTGTCACTGAAAATGTGCCAGCCTGAGTGTTACAGCAGTTCAGTTGCTGTATTCTCCACAGCATTTAATTGACCATTCTGAAAAGCAAAATGGCTCATCCAAAGCCTTGCCACAGTTGTAGTGCTTCTGACATGTAGAGTCAGTCATGGTGGATCAAATCAGAATTTCTCCTCCAGATCTCTGCATTCAGGAGAGACACACTCTGTCCAGATTTATACGGGTTCTAGGGTGTTCTGAAAATACAGTCCCTCCCATTTCCCAGTATATTAGTTAGCAGTGAGAACATGTAATAATGAGAAATAATTTCATGTGTGCATGCCACATAGGATTAAAAAAAATGTATTAAAAAAGGAGTAAGACAAAAAAATGCCTCCAAAAGCATGTAACCTGTACAAATAATAGTTAACTTCTTTTTGAAATTCTTATTTGGAATTCTTAATTTCTACATGTTATGCATTATCGCTCAGAACCTTTTTCCAGTTTGCGAAGTGCTGACATATAATTAATCTGCTGTGTATATTAACCTTTAATATCAAACAAACTTACCTAAGCAAATGACTAAATGGAGTGAAGAAAGGATACCTTATCTTAATGGAATGGAGATTATTTGGAGTATTATCTTTACTTTGCTTATCCTGTTTCCTCATCAGAACACATTAACTTAAATCATCCATAGATAAGATCCTAGATTCTGTTCATTTAATCAAAAAGACGTTTCAGTCATAGGTGAGAAAGAACAGCATTTATTGAGCACACCATCAATACAAGCATTTCTTGGCTGTGATCCAGTTCAACAGGCCTTGGTTGTCTCAACAGACAACATAATCAAAGCAGAATTAAGTTTTCAAACCTTTTAGTTTTAAATGCCTTGTAACTTCATAGTCCTATTATTCTTCAAAAATGTTGTCCCACTTATTTTTGTAACCTGACCACTCATCTTATCTCACAGTAGTGATCTAAATTTCAAGTATACTTGAGTTATTGTGAGAGTTCAGCCCACTCCCCAGACACGAGTCTGCATTGCCACTTGCCTTTTATGATCTGCTACTGCATTTGAAGTCATGTGCAGACGGTACACAGTGAAGTGTGCTTGTGCCTTCAAAGCCAAGAGCAGCTTCTCAGACTACACCTGTACTTCAAAGAGATCATCTGGAACTTACTAAGGCAAGACTGTACAGGAATGGAAAAGGTGGGCTCTTACATTTCTTTTTCATGTGTCTTTCTCCATTCATTTACAACAATTGAAGAGAGCTTGGTTATTTACTGTAGAAATTACTAAAATTGTTAGAATGTTTTGCAGCATTCAAAAACTGGTTGCCACACTGCTTTATAAAGAGGGTGCTGCTGACTCAGTCACAGCATGTATTAAGTTCAGATCAACAGAAAACAGACCCTATTTTATGTTAAGTGCCAAAATGGCGCATCGTGAGGTATCAGCAGCTGGCACACAAGTATGTGATTTTCTTTTTTTTTTTTTTTTTTTTGCTTAGAATTATAAGTTGAGGTGTTCCTAATTATGTTCCTAATTCGTACACAGAAAAAATAAAAAAGGGAAAAAAACTTTTTTCAGGGAGACACTGAATCATATCTATGGTATAATACAATGGTAAAGAAAGAAACCAAAACAGCAAACTCACTTAGCAGCAGGAATAGTAGTTTTACCAAGTAACAGATGTTAGTCCTGTTGTTTAGTCCTTTCCTGGAAGATACTAAAGTACATTAATGTGTAAAAGTGTGTGTAAAGTGTAAAAAATAATATCAGAATAGGAAATTCATATAGAAAGTCATACTTTCTTGGTCTGTGAAGAATGTCCTTTTTAGGCCCAACTTTTGCATTAAAATATGGCTTCATCATAGAGGATTGGACTTTAACAGTCATTTCCCTTTCCTGTCTATATTACTGGATGGTATATTCAGGAAGGAATAATATCAATTAATCGTAGTCCTGGAGGATTCAGAATGATAGTGGTCAGCTCTAGTAGTGGTATCAATGATTTGAAAAGAGATTGAACAATTAACTCTACCTCTTTATCTGAGCTAGATGAAAATACTGGTCCCATTTCCAGTGTACTGACTCAAGTAAGGCTTTATAAAGGCTTGAAAGGAAAGGCTTTTCAAAGAACATGTTATCCTGACTTCCACCTCAGTTAACTCATATTTGTTGGAGCATAAACTTGTTCTGAATACAGAGCAGAAATTTTGGTAAGTGGTGTCAGTATCCTGTTAGATTCACAGGTTGGTGAAAGTGAAAATGTGTTGGTCATCTTCGGTAATTCAGCAGGCCACATCTTGATATAAACATATTTAGCAGTAAACATATTTTAAAATTCATAGGAAAATCTGGATGAGTTTAAGACTTTGTCATAGGATGGTTGTAACTTCTTGTTAAAAAAGCACATATAGGCAGAGGAATGCCAAACATCTGATGATAGCACGTGCTGGTGCAGACTATGAAACACTGTTCTTAAGGAAGTGTTTTACTTCTGGCATCTAATTTCTGTCCTATCAAATAGTGCAGGTAGATCTAATAATTTCCTTTAGTCGACCTTGGTTAAGTAGAAATATACTACTAAATGTAACAGTGTGAAAAAAGAGCATTTGATTTGGTTAGAGGAGGGGTTTTCTTGTAATATTCAACTGAGAATCTCATAAGAAAGGAATTATCATTGTTGATTGAAGAATTACTGTTACCAGTAAGTAAAATGCAGTTTCCATATTAATCAAACTCTGATTTAGGTTTCACTTTTATCCACTTTAAATATGAAGAGCGAGTGCATTGAATATGACTCCTGTACTGAAATTCCAGGATCAATGCCTCACAGATTGTGACTGATTCATAGATCCTCAACACGTGTAGCTGTCCCGTGACTGCAGGCCACAGAAGAAGTCATATATAATCCATCCACTTTTAAACTATCCTAAGATCAAAAATATTAGCTCCAAACCCTTCTGGAATTACAGTTAATTCCTTTATTTAATACAATACCTAACTTAATCTAGTTCTAAAAATTATTACATATAAAGTTTTGCAGAAAGTGAAAAGGCAAGTATTTACATGAAGGCTAGGTGTTGAAATATGGAATCAAACCAACTGGGGCCGTCATATTCTGCTATTCAGCCAGATGGTTTTTTGATTACACTCAATTTAAAAATTACAGGAATTATTCATTAGTATTTGAGAAAATAATGTTTCCATAAAAATAACAAACCAAACCAAAACCCCATGACACAGAATATGGAGCAAAAGGACATCCACTTTTCAAGAGTCACAAAATTGTTTCAATTTTTTATGGTTTAGAGTAAACTTGATTGTTTTGGTTTTTTTGCCTAAATATGTTTCATTCTTGATTCTCAAAATAATTCCCTATGTGTACTCTTCTTCTGGCCCTCTACCAATAGAGAACTGTGGCAATGGAAGAAACGAGCACAGGCATAGATGGAAAATTCTTTTTATTATTTACATTTATTGAAAAAACAGGTCTCTAGTTCAGATACAGATGAGATAGGTTATTATTAAAAGAAGCAGAGAAAGGTAAAGTTTCCTGTATGATTTCAGTTGAAAGTTTGATGGCATTATGACTATGGTCATTTTCATTCTTCGAAGTGTGGGTGTCTAGAGCCTGAACCAAAATTAAAAATTAGATTTTGATCATGAAAGTGCAAGGATGAACCAGACATAGAAAAATTGTGCTCTTTGCACCAGTTATTTAAATTAAAGCAGAAAATCACAATGTAAAAATCACTAAGCTCCAGCTTAAAGCTTGATCTTTTCCTTGGAATAAGTCTTTGTTGCTGCTGCTAGAGCAGAGATGACTTTTCAAAGACATTAGGGAAGTAAAATAAAAGTATTTTAATTTTTTCTCCTGCATACTGTGTCTACTTCCTTTGGATTTTTAAGAAGACTGCAGGCAATCAGTTTCCCTAGTGAGGACCTGACCTCTGGATCCCTGTTTTTTTCTGCACCTGCTGAAAGAACAAGAAATCAGAGAATTCTAATATGCTCTCCTTAAAGATATAAAAAGCAGTTTTTCTGGATCAATGAGGTTGTTCTTTGCCTTCTAAGTAAAGCCAGGCTTTGGTGGGATGAAGATGTGAGTATGAGCATGGGAACTCTGCCTTCAAGAGCACAGAAATGTCCTTATACCTAGGAAACCAAAGCAGCAATTTGGACAAAAGGACAGGGAAGAGGTTAGAGCAGAAAAAGCCTAAAGAGCTCCTAATTTCTTTCCTTGTTTTATATGAATATTTTTATTAATCCTTTCTCCCATTTTCCTTAAACCACATTCTTCCTGCATTTATTCAGTCTCTCCCTGCTGCAGCTGCAAACCTCCACACCATCACCCACCCTCTCCATGTAATCCACTCAACTTGTAGCAATGTCATGTGTGCTTTGACCATTGCCCCACATTTCTCCCAAAACAGCAGCTCTGTTCTCCAGTTCTTGAAGCCCTTTAAAGGCTCATCATGGGGAAAGGCCTCATGAAAAAATCATAGGTTATCCTTACAGTATTTCTAAGTTCTTTGGATAGCCTGTGAAAATAATTCACGAAGCCTCATAAGACTTAAGCTATGACAGAACATTAATACATAAACCACACAGAATTACACAGGGAGTAAACAATAAATGGCACAATCAGGAGCATAGAAATGTATTGGGTAATTAGTGGGATGAGCAAGAGTTACACAAACTGCAATTAACAACTAAATATTCCATTATATTATATTATCTGTGTACATGCAAATTTCCCTTATAGTTTTACATATGAGAAGGGGAATATTATGGTTTTGGTACTTCCTATTCTTTCTTCCTTTGATTTCCTTCCTTCCTTTGATTTCCTTCCTTCCTTCCTTCCTTTGATTTCCTTCCTTCCTTCCTTCCTTCCTTCCTTCCTTCCTTCCTTCCTTCCTTCCTTCCTTCCTTCCTTCCTTCCTTCCTTCCTTCCTTCCTTCCTTCCTTCTTTCCTTCCTTCCTTCCTTCCCCAGGAAAATTTTATGACTGCACCTGAATTTTGCACAGTACAATATCATAAATCAATATAATAAATCAATTTCTGTGTCGTCTCCGTCATAGATAGCAGGGGGGTTCATTGCATTTACAACTTGCTGCAGTGATTATTATGGCAAAAGGAAAAAAATGAAAGAAGAAAAATATTGCATCTGTGACTAGAGTAAGTCTAACAATGGATATCTCATCATTTATTTAATGACTTTTGCAATACCTTTTAAAATATAATCTAATATATATCTTTGTAATTTTTCACTGAAGTCTCAATGTTTAAGAACAGCTGGAGAGATAACAGTCACTGCAGTGTCTGAAGAAGTTGTGTAACTAATTCAACTCAGTAAAATAATCTTAGCCAAGAATATCTGACACCTGGGAGTGAAAAAGGAAGCAAATATGATCGTGACAGAATTCACTGCAGGAAGCAACAGTAACAGTGATTCTGTCTCAAGCCAGAGGTGTTTTACTGTAATTGCTGCTAGATGATCTAACATATACTCTTTTTCTGTAATACAGCCTTGGATAAAGCCTGGCTACCAGCTGACTTGCTTCAACACCTGAATGCCAAAAAGTGCAATTTTAGAAGTGACATTGCTGATCTATTTGCAGAACACATCACCTGCCATTCGCAACATTGCTTGGGAGTGGGATCCATTAGAAAAAGAAGCTCAGAAGAGAAATAAGGAGCTTTTCTTTCTTCTTGCTGGCCTCTTTTCATCTTCTCTTCTTATATTTCAGTAGGTAATTTTTCCCACTTCTTCCAGGCTTTACGCTATGGTAGTGGTGCTGAATGCTGATGAGGCTCTGCTTAATGCAACTTCAGGCAGTGCAGCCTAAGCTTTCTATAGTCAGAGAGCCTTTCAAGAACCTTCAATTAGCAAGCATCTAGACGGAAAATATAATGGAACGAAATACTTAATAAGCCCTTAAAAAGAGACCCAATGAAGGTACCAAGGCAAAAATTTGAACACAGTATTATCACATATGATACAAATGTACAGTCTGAAAAATATAGTTATTGACATGGATATATATCGATTAGCTAATGTTTATCTTACTTCAATTCCAAAGATTTGTTTCAATATCTCTAATATTGCTGGTCATATCTCTATTGTGCTATATCTCTAATTGTGCTTCATCTATCCTGTCTTTAGCTGGATACAGTCAGTCTTATATTTTAGAATTGAGAATTCATATTAAATTCCTATTTATCTAGCAGATCCAAAATAATTTGTGTATTCCAGTGCTGTGCTGTTTTCAAAACAATTATATCACCATACAGACTTTGAATAGCACAAATGGTATTTCAATTACAGATGGGTAGTGCCTGCTGAAATAAAACTCATATCTGCTTGAAAAGTCATTTATTAAATATAGATCATAGTGGTAGGAACACCATTTTGAAGTGAGTTTCTTTCTTTCTTTCTTTCTTTCTTTCTTTCTTTCTTTCTTTCTTTCTCTCTCTCTCTCTATCTCTCCCTTTCTCTCTTTCTCATTTTAAATATTGATTACCACAGACAGTACACTTTGAAAATACAGAATTGATTCTTTACAGTATAAATAAAATGAAAACAAGGTGCTAATCACCTCTGAAAACTTTCAAATTGAATGCTTCAAAGCATCCAAATATTTTCACATTTGAATACACATACAGAGCTAAATTTTGAAGTTGAAATTAAAGTGTCTCAAGAATTAAATATATCTCTTCATAAGTAAACAGGTCCATTGGGACAAGCGTAAATTATCCAATATATAAAAAAACTTTAATTTACATAAGAGAAAATGAAGACATATCAGAAGGGGGCATACTCTGTATTATCTACATCACTTTCTAAATTGTATCCAGAAATAAATTATGACTAAAATTAGAGCTGTTCAAGTAGTATTTTCAAATAAACTAGAACTATACTCATTCAGCTTTATTCAGATCCAGATTTCCACTCAAAATGGAAGAAATACTTCTTCAGTGGTATGCATAAATTCAGATTTCAAGAATTGGAATTGCAGATTTTTTACCACCAGCGGCCTCAAAGTAATTGTAGACCTACATGAAGACCCCACAGATAATGCAGGTGACCCTTCTTTTTCTTGAATAGGTCAAAGCCATACACTTCTTGCAGAGACTGCAATCAAGTTTCATCCCCATTTGTTTCAGTATGAAGTGATACAGATGAGGAATAACGCAGTGTTCAGGGTTCTCTGCCTCAGTCACACTTTCCCTCTCTGACAGTCAGAACAGGGATGGGATTCAAAAAAATTATTAAAACATATCCAGGATTACAAAACTAATTTCAATTGGATTAAAGGAAGATTTAGAAATTAGATATCAAGGGAAATTTGTTTTCTCACTCCTGATTTTGTGAAGACTTGTATATGTGTTTACATATGCAAGTTAAGAAGACAACAGAATAATTGACAAAAATGGTATTTAAACACATACACCACAGTTGTCAGGACAGAAAACTCTGTAAAATTGTGCCAGACAAATCACTCATTAAATAGTTATTACTTCAAGGGAAAAAAACGCATTCTATTCAACTGGATAATTATTTATAATAAATGAGATGATCGATAGCTGAGTATTCTGCTTAAATCTGTTCCACGGAAGAGATCTCACCTGACTTGTTAATATGGTGACAGCTATGAATCTCATTATTTTAAGTTCTGACTTCTGGATGCAAGTTTTATTGCAATGACTGCCATGAGAAACATTTTTACTTAAAAAACAGAGTACTAAAATCACAAACCCCTACCTTGAGGCGAGCTTGCAGCAGTTCTATCTGCTCTTGGCAGAGTTGCTCTCAACAGCTACTGTGGGTTTAGAGCACCTCTTTGTGGTATGTTAGTGAGATGGTACTTATAAAAATAAAATTCATACGAAAATGTATTTCATGCAGTGGATAGAAATCTATTTTAAAAAGAAAGAAAAATTTCTGGAAAAATATTAACGTTAATTGTTAAATAATTGATGGAGAGTAGTAATGTGCATCCTTCCTGTGTTTTTTTCTGTAGTTTCTTTTGGTGTTCTATACAGTGTATGAAAAGTTATGTACAATATGTATTTAATATCTATTGTGATTACACAATCACCATATCTTCTTTTTGGATATAATAATAATGGTAATAGATATTATTGGCTTTAAAATACTTCCTGCAATTATCTCAAAATCTATGGTGAAGTACATCTACTATGATAAAGATGAACTTTTATCTAAATAATGTTGCACTAAAATTTTCCTTTATGCAACTAAATACATAAGGACAGAAAGACAAAAGTTACTTTTACTTCAGTTCAGTTCTAACACTGACATTCCTTCACTAGTCAACTACATCCTCTTTATTCACAGAGAAAGGCAGAGGCATGTAAGAATGATGCTGGGAAAAGGAAGTGCATACCTTACTTTCTCCCAGAGATAATGAATTTCCCAGGGCTTCTCAGCTGACTCTGCAAGTAAGTCTCAAGGCAGCATAATTCTAGGATCTAGAGGGAAGGTGTTAAGGTAGACATGGCTGTTTTGGAGAGTACCTCAAGGAATTATATTTATTTATGTTCTATAAAAGGAGCACTTTTTTATGAATCAGTGACACGTATGAAAAGTGCTCTGTTATGGAAATTAGCATGGGAATAATGTTGAGTTCAAGTGAGCTTGTATAATTAGTTTTTAGCAGTGTGGTTTTTCAAAAGAAGAATTTTCAAAACTGATACTTTGAAATTATTCCATTAAAATAAATGATAGATTATCTTAGGAAAATACAAGTCTATTTTAAAGTATTACTGTTTTAGTGTGGAAATTAAACTAATTCAGGTAATAGGAAGGAAAAAATTCTACAGTTTGATCACAGTGTATAAGCCATAACACATATAGGCAAACTATAGAAATAGTATGAAATATCTCCGTAGAACTGCATTTAGAAAATTATCAATGTTCGTTTCTTTTGCACGGCAAAACTTGGAAGGAGGATCAGACAGTTTAGAATTATGCATACATAAAATACATGTTTTGCCATAAAAATAGTATCTAATACAAAAAGCAATAAAAAAATATTGTGGGACAGAGAAATCCTCTGTCCTTGCCCTGGTAAATACCCAGGGGGGAATTTCTTGTTCATATATGCTAGAGAATAACTCAGACCTCAGAAGTAGGACTTTTATGTGTTAGGAAACATTCCCATTGGAAATTCATATGCATTTTAATATAAATGAGCACTTATAATTTAGAAATCCTAAACCCCCCACAACTGTTCCCTAACTACCATTTATGTGTAATGCCTTTGTTAGTCTGTCAAGCCAATATTTAGGAATTTTTTTCCTATTATTGTGAGGCCACTCTTGCAAGGATTATAACATATGACAAATATGGAAAGATAAGAGATTTTGGTATTTACTCTAAAGCTTATGTCAGCTTTCCTGCTTTTTGAAGCGTAAGCCTCTTTTTGAATTGTATCCAAATAGCCAGACATCTTGTGGGAAAAATGTCTTACTATGCAAAGGTCTGTGAGATGACTATGGAATTCAAAGGGTATTATGTCCATTGGGAATTTTAGAAAGAAAAGAAGTCTCACTTCAGCTTAGCATAGTTGTTTGAAATTAGTCTGTAAGCCTTTTCAGAATTTTACTGTCATTTTTTTCAGAAACAATGCTGCAGTCATGTTATGCATTTTTAGCCTGACTAGCAAACTGAAGATACTGAAAGGTAGTCTGCTACAGTGAGCTACAGGGGCTGCATCCCGAGCTTTCTGTCTTACACATCAGATTGTTCTCTTGTTACCTTGACAATGCAACTGACTTTAAGAAGCAGGAAAGCTAAGCAAATACCTTCACTATGCCAAGGACTACTGTTTCCTGGGCTATATGGAATCCTCCAGCAGTGTAAGATATGGATGCTATATGTGACTATTACTAAGGGCACCTTTTGAATACTGGATGTAGTATCTCATCAGCTTTACTGTGGATGTGTCACAATGTTGTGTAACAACATTTGACAACAAATTTCTGATGCGTTACAAAGAGAAATGAATCATAAAAAATTGGTTCACCAGTTTGTTTCAGTTGTTTTTCGATTCAGGAATTATTCATGCTTTGGCTACAATTTTCAAGAATTTATCATTATCTGTGGATTATGTGATAGGGTTTGTGAATTATTCTTGATCTGTAAGTCATTCACTAGCTATTAGCTGTAAGAAATATACATTTTAATTCCTTGATTAAAGATGTGACTGCTCCCTACAAGGGTGAGAACAATGGCTAAATTTCAAGTAATATTGAGAGCACCAGACCCCAGAGGAGCTGGACAGCAGGACACAGAGCACAGGACATACATTTGATTCTGAAATGTCTACACATGCACACAAATGTAGTTGGAAAGCCTGTAACCTTTTTACAATACATATATAAAACTTCCTGTTTCAATATAGTCTTGCTACTAAAATAATTTCCAGACAGAAAAGAGGGGGAAAATGAAACAGAAAGAGATGAAGAGATGCAAAGACAGGCAAAAAAAATTGTTCTGAAGAATAAAATTACTTTTGATTGATTCACATGACCTTTTCTTTATGTCTGTTAAAACTCTTTGCTAATTACAAATTCATTGTCAAGATTTTTATGACAATGTTGTCCAACATGGAAAGCTAAATATATTTATGTTTCAGCTGAAGATTTTGAATGCCAGCGGTTGGTAGGAGCAGAGTCATGGGAATTTGATTGTTACCCTGACTTTTTAGAATTGATTGGTGCCAATATTTACTGGGTAACTAGCTTTGCTAATACTGGGGCAATAGTTAGAAAGTTTAGCTTGAATTATTTACTGATAGGATAAATGTAGAAGGATAAATCACAATTATATCCATAATGAATTACATTTGTCTCAGCTAGATGTGGCTTGGCATCCAGGTGCTTCTCTAAACCAAAAAAGGTTTTCTTCTGAGCATGGAGGATAAAAAGGGTCAGAGGGAAGAACAGTGGCACAACAGCAACAAATCTCTGGTGATCTCAGAAAGAGTAACTGTTTCTGTAAACAACACCTCTCACACAAAGAGGGGGCCTGAAAATATGTGATTTGCTGCCTGGCTTTTCCACACATTTGTTATGCATCCAACCAGTTGTACCAAGGTTGCTAATACAAGCATGAACTCAGAGGATGGAAAAAGACAGCCAAGTCTGCTGCATGCTGAAAGCTTCCCATAGACTAAGCCATCATCAGCTTTCTCATTATTCTATGGAACCACTCACTGTTCTCAGGGACAGCCAGGCCCCTCTTTGGCTTTAACCATTCTGATTCATGACATTTCACAATATAAGCAAGCTTATATTTTTGTAGGTTTTGTAGCTCCTATTGAGATCTGCACAGTTTGATAAAACAGCTATTGCCTTTAGAAGGGGAAGCTTAAAACAATTGTGACCCACTTCTCCAACAACAACAAAAAAAAAAAAGCAGATACACATTATATGTCATCTCCTGAAAAATAACATAAGTAAGATAATTCCATCAAATGTACAGTTATTTGTTGATATAGTCCCAAAATGTGTAAAGAAAAAAGAATTTTCTCAAATTTCCTCGTTGTAATTCTTAAAACTTCTAAGGAAAATATGTCTTTATTTTTTTCATTTCTCTCTGAATACTGCTAAACTTTACTAAGTGTTTAGAGCTCAGTAGGTACATTTTTGTCCATTTGAAATAAATCAGTTTCAGTTTGGTAGACTCAAATATTTTATAACAGTAAGGGAAGTTTGAAGAATATACTTCTGCTGATTTGAAGCAATATGCTCTACATTTATAACCTCAGACTGGTATTTTGAAGTCCTATCTAAATGATTGACCATGATATATTTTTGTCACTGTATAATTGCATTCTAAAAAAATATTGGCTTTTCCAATATAGGTTTTCCCTATTTTGTCTGAGAACTTCATACAAGTCTCTGTTTACGTGCATGTGCCTGTCTTCTGCCTGTCTGTGAAGGGAAATTACAAATTTTTGAATATTCTGAAACTGCTTAGGATGCCATATGTTTCTTTGTCTGCATATTATTTTAGTTTCAGTAAAAGAAGAAATTACAAGCATATTTGTGGATTGAAATATCTAAAAATTTAGGTAGAGTTTTAAATTTACAATTCAAGGAAGAATTTAAATTAAAATCAATATCATTCTTCAATTTTGTAAGTAAGGACAATTCATAAAAGCATTGTTAATGTTTAAGGAAATATGTTCTTAATAGCAAATTGCCCAGAGGGATTGTACAGGTGAAAAACTGTTTTACCAAAATTAATTTCTTAATTTTTGGTAAGAATAAAAATAAATCCTTTAAACCTATATTTCAAATCAAAATGTACATGTGAATGTATAGCCATTTTTTTTTTTTTTGAATGCTCTTCAAGTGTTTTGAAGAAGGGAAAAGTAATCATGCACCCATGTTTCTATTCTGCCATCAGAATTCAAAGTCTTTTCCTTATAATTATTTTAATTAAATACAATGAGTTACAATATGTTTATATTGATATGCACTATGCTTTGCAAGACCCTTTCTACAGACCTCAGTTATTTTCAGTGGTATTTCACATGAATGCCTTTTTCCATGGTTGATTTTTTTGACTCTTTTGAGGAATCTAGTCATTTTGCAGACGTGTGTAATTGACTGAGCAGTCTTTAAGGACTTCAGTTAATTTTAGTTGTATAAATGTATGCATATTTATTAAAGCACTAATTGGAAAATATAAATTATTTGTATTACTTAGCCAATATTACGCTGACAGCTAAATCACAAACCCTTCAGTGAGTGCACAAACACTTCTCTCTCATCTTCTCTCTCTATGCCTTTTCTATTCTCAAGGTCACGACATTCTCCACTTATATCTCTTGCTGTGTTTATTCTGGTTCAGATGGCCACTCCACTGCACTTGTTCTGATTCTCTGAGCAGTAAGATAGCTGCCACTGTAATCAGTGTATTTTTTTCCCCTCTGGTGACTGCCTGCAGCCTTGTTTATCACTTGTTTTGCTCTTCCCTATCTCTCCCACATCCTCCTCCCTTGTCCCCAACTCCTTCCAGAGCAAACTTGTACTCGTTCCTGACAGCATACTCCCTTACAACAGTCAAGTTTCCATAATTTTAATTTCAGGGCTAAAACTGAGACAATGAGAAAGCCATCACAGTAGTAGAGAGCAAAAATGGCTATTATTCCAGCATCCATGAAAAACCCTAAATTCAGCAGCCCACTGCTCTCCCCTAGAGGCACTAGATGGCAGCGTGGACCACTGCTGCATTGCATCAGGAGCAGAACATGTTAGGAATCAAACGGCAGCAAGGCTTTCAACGGGGATTTTAATTGAGGACAGGAAAGCTTCATTATGGATACGCTTCATTTTCATTAAGCTTATTTTCAAAAACTCTCATTGTCTTTATAGAGAAAGGCTAACGCTGAATATCAAGCCCACTCCTCCACTATCCAAGACAGTTACATCTATAATTTATTTCACCTTAAAATGACAAGCACTCTTTTTCTTCCATGACTTTTTGTGAAAGGTTGTTCCATCCCGCCTCCCATATTTACTGAATTTGTGTCTGAAAAATGCACTTAAATCCAATTTTATTGCTAGATGAATGAAAATTCATGAAAATTGCCCCAAGAACAAGGAACAGTAAGATACAAAGATGAACATGGGTAATACATAAAAATGAAATTATCTAAGGGGAGTTATATGCCTGGTCAGTTTCTTTTCTTTGCCATTTCAACGTTTCTCTTATTCTGAACAGACTATGAACAGCGGTTGAAGATGATCTCTTGCACCAAAATGCTTGCTTACTTTTCTTTTACTGTAAGACAACCATCCCTGCTTGTGCTTATACTCAGAAACAAAAAATTCCCACAAAGGAAGAATGCAGGAGAATGGGGCAGGTGATTCTGATTAACTACCTAGAATAATTTAGTAAATTGACATGTAAATTTTATTTAAGAGAAAGTGCATCTCAGTAAAAATAAACGTACAGCAAAGTAAGTTGGAAGGCGTATCTGGAGGGCATTTGTTGAAAGCAAAACTAATTCTGATATGAGATCAGTTTGCTCAGTCTTGTCAAGACAAATTCTGAAAATGTTCAGGGAATTTTTTTTTCCACAGCCTCTTTGAGAAGAAAAAGAAGAAACTGGCAGAAACTGATGCACAGCAAGTTCCATCTGAGCATGAGAAATAACTTTAATGTACAGATGACTGAGCCCTGGAACAGGTTGTTCAGGGAGGTTGTGGAGTCTCTCTCACTGGAGATACTCAAGAACTGTCTGGGTCAATCCTGTGCCATGTGATCTAGCATGACCCTGCTTGAGCAGGGAGGTTGCAGCAGATGGCCCACTGAGGTCCCTTCCAACCTGACCCATTCTGTGATTCTGTGAAAAAGAGGGCAGATGAAGACAAGCAGAGAATGAGTGAAATTTGTCCCAGAGCAGCAAGGTAGGAGCAGTGTCACTGACACTGGGCCATGTGTGCTCCTGTGAGTGTACACACATGGATTTGGAGCTGGGGCAGAGGGGAGCAGCCACAGTTACCAGACAGTGTCTCGCTGGAGCAGCCTCTCCAAAAAGAAAATTCAGAGCACTGTACCTCTCTTCCCTGGCAGAGTTAGAAAGGGCATATGTCTTTTATCTGTGTCTTCCTGTAGAAGAAACCTTGTTTCATAAAAAAAAACTTTGAGCTGAAAAACTTCAAAACAAACCTTGGCTATTGTCCATATTTACGTCCCTCCACTCAGTTTTCATGTGAAAAAATCAGTCCCAAGACTTTTGCCAGTAAAGGTCATCCTTTCTGTTCAATAAGACTAAGATGGCCACATTCCTTATCTTCTCTGTGGCTTTCATCTGACTTACGACAGGCATGTTAAAAATATCTCCTGTACAGGAGAGTGTTACCTCTTTTTCAGCCTCCATAAACTAAAGTCAGATGAGAACTTCTGGTCCAAAGTGGGTTAACTAGGAGGCAAGAATAAATGGATGGGATCTTCATTTGTTTGGGGAAAAAAAAAAAAAAAAAAAAAAAAAAAAAAAAACACACTAACAAAAAAAACACCTGAAAAATCAGGGAACTGGAAAAAAAAATAGAAAGTGACAAAAAGATAAGTCTCTTCTATTTAAGTCACAGAATGGGCTTGGTTGTTTTGTTTGCTACTGCATGATACTACAATGGACAAGATACAATATTAATGTTAAATGTAAGATAAACTACATTTTTAATGCTTGCAAATGGTTTTCTTTTAGTTTCCCAATGGGGACACTGCTTTCTTCTTAATGAGTTCCAAAACTTTCTCCACTTATTGAGAAAAGAGTTTATATCTTAAATTCGAATATCCCAGCTTCATAAAAATGTGACTAATATGGGCCCACTGTACTTAGCAGAAATATTGCAATTGAATCAAAGCAATCAACTGATAAAATAAAATTCCTGAAAAATTTTGGCTGGTACAAATCATCATGATTTGACTTAATCACAGCCAAGCAAGCATATGTTAAGTAAAATGTAAAGGAAAAGTTTCTGTCCTGTAACTACTGAAATGTCAAATTAAACAGAGATCTATTAATTAATACAGTGAAATGACTGGAAATCTGAACTTTTTTTAAGAATAATTTTGTCAATGACAGCTTCTGACAATGTGCTTTATTGCTAGAGCATGCACAAAGTCTTCTAACAGCCTAGCTGATCTCCAGTTTCAGTTCCAAAACATATTTGTTTCATTTAAAGCAAATTTAAATATTAGTAAGATCTAAGACATTGTGGCAGGTATGGGAAGGAAAGCAAAGAATTTGCCAGTGTCCTGGATTGTGATTGTGATTCTGACAGCCAGAAACTTATGATTCAGGGTATTTGATTTTTCTTCTCTGACATACATAAAGGATGAGAAGAGTAATCGAGTGACTCTCAGAAGGAATAGAAAAAATATTGACAGTTAACAGTTTAGCAAATAAGAATTGCATGTGTGTATATTCATTAAGAAAGAACATAAAAATTTCAATGAATTTACAAAGCTTAGGAACTTGGAGAAGTTAAAAATATGATGAGTCCATAATGCATCTTCTGGATTTTGTTTTTTGAAGGTACAGTAAGGTAGTGTATAGGTGTAAGTTTATGGAATAAGGCAGGACTTTGGCAACTGCTGAATACTTCCACTGAGTTGAAAAAATAATAAGAAAACTCTTGAACAGAATCAGAATATAAAATAGGTCATGTGTTCCTGAGGCCCTGCAAGAGTAACCTAAGCCTTGCAAGGCTGTGCAGAGTAACAAAGAAAACAGCAGATTGTAAAAAAGATGAGAAAGGTTACAATGTGTGAGTGGCAAACAGTCCTGAGTATGCTCGATGAGAGCCAGCTCCTTTCAGAAACCCAGAGAGGGTACGGCCAAGGGAGCACAGCTGTGACGGGAGTGCAGATGGGAACTCTCTCCAAGCCATCTCCCTGACCAAAGTTTGTGAGTACTCACAACTCATAACGAAGGCAAAATTCAGTAAATGACCATCAATTTTATGGGGTCAGTCCTCCATCTGTCCTCCATCAGCCTGTATGCAGCTGAGATCTAGATTTTGAAGCTTCAGATAGTTTGTCAGCAATTTTTTCTGAAGTGAAAAAAAGATCTAGAAATGTTAGTTTCTGAAAGTGGCTGAAGCAGTATGTTGAGTCATTTAACCCATTCTTTAGCACAAGTTCTCATGTATGAAAGATTTCTGTTTGCCTTCATTAAACTTAGGCTTCATCAGAGCATGTTTCTAAGCTACTTTAATTCAAAATTTTAAAAACCTAACGTCTATAGATCTATTATACTGCATGCTAGAAGGAATACTCCTACAAACCCTTGTTTTCACTTGCAGCGTCAGCAATGTCTAAAGCTTAATTGATAGAGAAACAACTATTTCAATACCTGAGATTTCAAGGAAATCAAAATTTTCAGTTTTTTACTTCCTCTGATGCCCAGTAGCATTAACTTCATCAGAAGTATTGAACAGCAACAGTGTGGTCTTTTATACATAACAATTTAATTTGGATCATCTTGTTATACAGACACTGAATGAGTACTGATTCAATTTCAAAATAAGGAAATAAATCCATTTTCTTATTCAGCAATACTTTTGGGTTCATCCATCCAATAGTGTAAACTATTGCTATTATGTGAAAAATAATAATCTGTTCAGTAGGATGAATTCTTGTGAAACAAGTGATAAGCAATAATTTTTTTTACTTTACTGACTCTGTGCCATTCTTAAGGCGTAGCAGTGTAATCCATTGGACTGCTGAAAGCCATGACTTCATTGCAGGAAAAAATGACAAGCAGTCTGCATATGCTACAAAAGATACTCAGTTATTCATTGCAAATAGGATAACCTACATTATATTATGGCTCATAGCAATAGAATTGGAGGCAATTCACATCCTTATCCCTGACATTGGCTGGATTGTCATTCAAAGTAATTTTCCCAGCTGGAAATCAATCCATTGAGAACTGATTGTTTCACAATTCAATTGTGCAGAGTCCTACCACAGAAAATACTACAGTAGCATTTCTTTGGGTACCCTTCAAGGTGCTTCTCAAGAGAGGGAAAGGCACCATATTTGAAGATTACTAGGCAAACAAGGAATAGTTTTCCATAATTTTTTTAAATTCACCTGTTTTATCAATGAGACTTTTAGCATTCTTTCTTATTTTTTCATCCCATTTATTTTTAAATTATCTGGGGGTTATTTATTTTTTAAATATCTCAATAGCTCTGCCAATAAACAAAATGCCAAGGAATGTAACAGATTTGTTTGGCTGCATTTACTGTTTGGGAAAAACAGAATTATAGTTAAGAGACCAGAAAGCAACAATTCATGTAAAATGCAGTGGCTGATAACAGCTTTAAAATACTGAATAATCATGCATGGCACGGGTAGCTGTAGAAATACAATGAAAGTGAGTATCATACCTTCAGAGATGCATTAATTATCCATCTGTGTGGAAGATTTTGGAGCAGATTTGTAATATCACTGTTATATAAGGTAACTCCAAACAATAAAAGCATGCAAGAGTATTTGAAATAATTTGTTTACCATTATAATTTTTAGTTATATGTATTTCTTTTATTAGTCTGGTAACCTCTAGAGTGAATCCCTATTCCATTCTTGGAAACAGTATTATGGTTCTTCCAAACCCGGTTTTATATGTAAACCAAAAATACAATGTTGTCTTCAGGTCCATATTAAAACTTTTTTTTTTTTAATTTTTTATTCTTTAAGCTTTCCTCCATAAAATGCTCCTCTAATGAGGAGTAAAAGCAGAATAAAAAAGAGTATTTTTTATGTTTAATTAGAATGTCTATTCTTTTTCAGAGTGAGAGGGTTTATGCATTGTCTCAATTATTTCTTAACTCTAAATAGTTTGTCTATGAAAATAATTCTGTTTCCTACATTTAGATGAGTATTAATACTTTAAAAGGTTTTTTTATTCATTTAAATACATGAAAATAAGTTAAATTACCTGCTCTGCTTTGCTTATCAGTTTTTGAGGGGTTTGCTTATTTTTTTTTGTAATTTCTTAGGAAAAATCCAGCAATGCTTTAGCAGCTTTAGCTTTGCCCACTGGAGGGAGTGCACGGGCACTTTTCCACAATGTGAGGTAATGACTCGTGCTCTGCTGGGGACGTTTTTCTCTTTACAGGTTGTAGCTACAGAAACAAACTCTCAAAGTGTAAAATACACGAACAGGTGAATTATAAAAAAAAAAAAAAATCTAATGAAATGCTGGTCTTCCTAAATGCTAGACTTTCCAAAACAATGTATAAAATAATGCTAAACTTTCCAAACCCATGCCTGTGCACATTTATAGACAACATTAAAGTTTCTAATTTAATTTCCCTCAATTAATAACGTCGAGTATTTGTCTAAGCAAATTTTTAGTAGGAGGGAAAAAAAAGAAAGGAAAGGAAAATGAAAAGGGAAAAAAATAAGAAAAAGAGCAAAAAGGGGAAAAAAAGGCAAAAGGAAAGGCTCACAGCCAAGACTGAAAGAGACATGACTTTGGAGATTTTATTCTGTATGGAATAGAATGTGTAAGTCATTGCTAATATGAGATCAAAATGCATATTTATGAGGGAAGTGTGCTCTTCTGTGTATATATACCAAATTGTCCCTGTTTTACTATAAACAGAGATGTTCTTTGACATACAATATGTTTGTAAATTGAAAATAAAACAGAAATCCTCATCACATTATTGTTCTATCACATAATTCTTATCAGTCCTCTCTTGTAGTCTTAAATGGGTTTCGTTTTCTTTTCTGTTCCTCTTATTATTTCTTCCAGTTCAATGGAGTTTTGCATGAGCAGGTCTCAGAGGAACTTTTCCCATTGTGCAGTGTATAGTTCTAATGAAATAAGATTCTGTATCAGTAATGTCAACAATTTAGTTAAAATAAAAATATATTACAAATCAAGCATGATAAATAGAGATTAGTAGGTGAATGCTACGTTTGGTAAATAACTCAGCCAAGAGAAATCAGAGTAGATTATGTTAAAAAAAAAAAATAAAATAAAAAAATAAAATAAAAGCATCACAAGGAAGTTATTTATTTTGAATAGATCTTAATACCTTTTTAAATTCGAGTGAAGTATGAGTTTGATTTGTGGTAGTTTAGAGCTAGAGATGAAAGAAATTTACAGAACTGAAATAAAAGGCTGTGTAGTGGAGAGTAATAAGAAGAATCTTCTATAACCTTGAAGCCTGGTAGAAGCACTATGAAAGAGAAAAACATCTGACTGCATTATGTCAGATTGAAACCAAGATGACAATAGCAAATAAAGTTTGCCAATTTTATTGCCAATTTTATTGGCAAATAAAATTTGCCAGTCATCTCAGTCATATTATTTTAAAAATAACACTAATGCAATATTTAAGGTTCCAATTAAACTAAATTTAGAATATAATTCATAATTATAAATATGGATATTGAGACTAGATTGACTGAACCTAAAAGAAACACAAAGTAGGAACCTGTCATGTTCACCAAAATTATGACTTACCATGCACAAACAGGCTAAAAGATTTTTCCGTCTACAAATTACTGAAAAAGGGTATATTTCTGTAAATCCACAAAAGACAAAATATTCAGGGTAAGAGATATTTAAATTCATATATTTAATATAGAACCATCTGTTAACTTTTTTCTTGGTGCTTTTTAATGAACTTCTTGATGCAGTTCAAGTGAGTTTTGCAAGACTACATCTTAGAGAAATATGGTTAATTATGTAATGCCATCAGTTAAAACTGGGCTCCTCATGAAGAAAACTCTTAGCATGATACTTGTATATTACATTCTTTAATTGTAAAATATGAGGTCCAGAATGCTGTTTTTCAGTGTCTGAAATCCATATTATATCAGATGACTGTCAGAGCACCACAAGCTGTGTTCCCAAATACCAAACCAAGATGTAAACCTCTAAAAGGTCTTTACAGTCTAATTGCTATGTCAGTGTTGGAATGAGCTGGCAATGAGATTTTTCTGCTTTGCTAATTTGGGCCGGACGAACTGCAGTATATGTTTAGTTTAACTTCTCTGAATCTTAGATAAAATACCTTTACACTAAATGGTATTACACTGTGTATTTTAATGTAATACTGTAGTTTTCATTTAAAATAATTTTTCTTTAATGTTGTTGATAGAAATGCCTTAAATGTCAAATTTAGTTCCACCTGATCAGTAGATTTTATCATAAACATAAAATAAGCAATGTAATAATTTTTGTAAAACATTATTCCCATTACCTTTTAATTTTTCAAACCTTCTCTTCTATAACCAGAATTCTTTCAAAAAGAACATCCAAAGGGATAATTACCACCATTGGTTCTACCAGCTCTGGGCAGTCAGAAGCACAGCAGGAGCTTCTTAAGGAAAGGACTGAAAATAACAACACTGAAATGTATTCTTGCTCATACACACAAGAAGATACTCTAGCAGTGAGTTTAATATTAGCTGTCTATATACAATGGTTGCTGACAGGTAGGCTTGTCAGCCAATATATTATGCTTAAAATTTTTGTATGGGTATTCCACTGATACACAGGTTGTATTATATAATGTTATCTATGTTTTCTGTAACATTCACCATGTTAGGAGGTTGAAGAATCAAAGTTATTTTTCCACAAGAGGGGGCTAATACTCCTTACTAGGTCCTGATGGTTAAGTTTTCTTCATCAGAAATCTGAACCCTTGGCATGCCACAGACAGAGGGGAGGGAAAAGATGGAACTGGAGTTGCATTTCTGTTATGCCTATTCTAAAATGTTAAATCCCTGGTCAACTAATCTGTCACAGTTGAGGGGTGGCATTTTAACCTTGGGGACACTCTACTCAATGCAGATCAATAAAAATTTCATTAGCAGTGAGTTGCTTTTAAAGAAAGGACTATGTGGATATGGTCCACAATTATGGTCCGTAACTGGGTTATAATTTGAATGAGTGAATAGTTAGCCAAAGCAATTATGAGGAGCAAGGAGTAGAGAGTTGATAATAAGAATTAACTGATCAGTCCTACACCTTGATCACTTTCAGAGTAGATTCTTAATCATACACTGAGCTGAAATTGGTGATAAAGCATTCAGATTTGATTTATCTTTGCACTGAAAAAAAAAAAAGTATACTTTAAAGAACTGAAATTCATAGACTATAGAGAAAGAAGGCTGGTATCTACTTACATAGGCTGTAGAACACTGAAAAAGGACTCAAAGTATTAGTAACAGACTTCAGCAAAGGGTGAAAAGGAATAATAACACTTGAAATAAATAAATCAGTGTAGATAAGTTATACCAAAAAAGACCAAAACAGGAAAGTAGTACATTTCAGCAGTTTACAGACATGTTTTCATCTGCATCTAGAAAAACAAACTACCCTGTTTTAAGAACATTTTTTATTGCTTATTTTAAACTAACATTAGTCAATCAACAAGGCACGTAGCGATAGCAGTGACAGAAGCAGCAATGACAAGTTCTGGCACAAAATACCTGAAAGAGCTTGAGGAGAGCTTCCTGGAGTCAGGGAAACCTGAGAGAAAATGCAGACACTCGGCAGGACCTGGCAGCTCTCATGAGTGAAGCTGGCATGCTGAGGGCCTTGCCAGAGTAGCCACGGGAGATGCAAAAGACTCCAGGGATTGTGGGCAGCCAGCACAGACACTCAGGGCAAGGTGTGGCACTTCACAATGATGGAGCATGTGGGAGGACACAGCCACCCCCAGCTCCTGGGGCAAGCTCACCTGGGAGTTTTCACCTGCCCAGCTAGAACATGCCCAAGGATGATTTCCACACAGCTGAAAGCCATTGCTAGAACAAGCATGGTGATGCAGAAGGAGCTCCCTCAGAAACATGCAGCTGTCCAGATCTCCACTTCCTCAGGCTGCAGGGAGTGTTTGAGCCTGGCATTAGTATCTGAGGGCAAAAGAGAGGACACATGCACGTGGTGTGACCAGGTAGGTGACTGGCCTGGCAGAGCCTGTAGAGGAAGTAAAGAAGCTGAGGCCTATCAGGGAGTGTGAGAGAGAAATAGACTGGTAGAGTCACACCCTTCCATCCCTGAGAGAAATGCAGTTTATGCATTTATGCATAGAAGTTAACTAACTTCTATGACATAGAACATAGTTAACATAGAAGTTAACTAACGTCTAACTTAGTTCTCACCCTTCCTTGACAAGACTCAGAAGAGCCCTGACTCTCTTGATATAAGGCAGAACGAGGGGCCAACATCAACTGTGAGGGAAGAAAGAGAAATTTTCTACAGAGCATTTTTTCTTCAACACTGAGCAAGCTAAACATTACAGTAAGAAAAAACAGTTATAATTTCTTGCAATTTTTTCTAGTGCTTGTGTATTGCTTAAGGCTGAACACTTCAAGACATTTTCTGCTTATACAAAAGCATACACTTTCATTTCACAAAGTGTATCTAGCTTCTGCAGCTGCTAAGATAAGCTGGAATACATGGCCCCAGTGAACCCAAAAGATTCCCAAGCAGGGAGCTAATTAAAATTCCATCTACTTCTACAGATTGTTTGCTTGTTTGTTTGTATCTGAGTATTTTATGCCATCTCATGATTTCTATGCAGCCTTAGTCATTACTCTTGAATGCTGGAGATTAGCAATACCAGAGCACTTCTATTCCTAATGCTACACCAGTACTCTGCACCACTGCCCAGCCCCTGCTGAGAACCTTCCCCAGCTTTCAGAGATATTTTTGTCAAAAAATTATGCCTCCTACTTATGGCTGTAGTGAGGCATGAAGTACAGCTATCCCGCTGTGGTCCCTGCAGTGTGAATTTGGAATAGGATGAACAATGATCCTATGCATATTTCCTGTTGCATGTCTGTTACACTACCAGTTATATACGTTTTATATATATATATATATATATATATATCAAGTTAATTGGATTGTTTCTTCATCTTCCAGTTGCAATCAGGGATTACTTGATGACTCTATGCAATTACAGCTCCTTCACACTGTCCATCATTCCTATCACTGATTGCAGAAGAGTCAGTTTCCAGGACACAAATTATTTCTGTGTTGTTTTAATAGTAGTTGCATAGATGTAAAAGATATCTTTTGTATCATAGTCCAATATTCTGAGCTGAAATTTCTGAGGGGAAAATTACATTCTGTGAAATTATGAACTCAGTCAGATACTGCAATTTTGAGATCCTTAATTTTTTTTAAAAGACCCCTTTTTTCTGTCTCTTCAGTTGATGAGACACATTGATTAAGATTTATCACAAAAAAGAAGGTCATCTAACAATTGCAAATTTCAAGAGGTTGAAACAAATAGAGAATGTTTCTGTTTCTCATGGAACTCGGGTATTGAGAAATGGTAAATTCTTTGAAAAGTTAATTAGACAAAAGTATTTTATACTGAGTTTGAAGGTCAGCAGTCCTTTTCATAAGAATGTGAACCAGTCCAACACGTGAATTTTACCTGCAAAAGGAAATACTTCAACCATGTTTACACGGGCATTTTAGAGAAGTATTCTGATTTGTTTAAGTAACCTGATTAATGGTTCCAATTTTTAAGTTTGGAAAACACAACAGTAATAGTCCATTATGTCCAATACCTCTTTGCTGGAAACAGGCACTCCCTGTTTCAGGTTAAAAATCAAGGCAAAAAGCATATAGTAAAAAATGAACCAATTAAAAAAAAAAAACACCTGAATAGAGTTTTTTTGTACCCAAAACCTGCCTTTGAAATAATTTATCACATTGGTCAAAACTTCATATATTTCCTAATATATATTTCTCAATAATATTCCTTTTTGTGTTCACTGTTATAATATAATAATAATATAATAATATAATAATACCATATTTTTCATAAGGATTCAAGTAAGGTCAAAGTAATTAACCTGAATAAAATGCCACGGTTTTCTTCATGGTTTTCCTGCTTTGTCAAATTCCAAAACTGTCCTTTTATAAGACCAAAATAAACATCGTCAAACATATTGTTAAAGAAGATCTTACAGTAATGAACAGTTTTTCAACTGTAAACCCAGGCAAAAGGCTTTCTTTAATCCATTCTGCCTCATATTATGACAGTTTTATCATTAATATTTTTCTCATCTCGAACAAGAAGACCAATCTATTTTTTCCTATTTTCCTAATTTTTTTCTTTCCTTTTATTGTAATAGCGAAACTCAGACTAATCAGTTTTTAAAATGGATCTGATATATTAATATCTAAGAACAGGCTTATTATTCCACAAAAAGAGGGATTTTTAAAGATGTTGTAGTAGATGCTGGATTTGATTCAAATTGGGAATATGGCTCTATAGTCCCTTGAAGTTCCATGCTCTATTCTCAAACAATCAGGAGAATAGATCAGGATTCAAAGGAAGAGTAATTTTTTTTTTTTTTTTTACATTTAATCTCAGGAGTCTGGTTTGAACCATATCCACAGTGCAAGATGGTAGCAATTTTTATTTTATCCATATCTACACACTCCATATCTACTTATCTACATCAAAAGATTTAAGACCTAATTCTCTGTTATGTTTCTATTGTTTTATAAAAGATGAGTGGTATGTAGGTGTCTGAAGAAGAGCAGGAATAATGCCCTGACGAGAAAATATCTTCTGTACAGAGCTCCTATGTAAGCTGTCTACCACACATTGCTCATACACTCTCCGATAAAAGAAAAGCCAAAATACAGAGCTGGGAGACGGAGAAGGCAAAGGCTGTAGATGAAGAACATGTCACCGTGAGCACGTCACACTTCTTGTCCCATGGCAGAGCAGGAGCCAGTTTCAGAGTCTTGCCAATGACTCTGAAACACAATGGCACACACCTGCTTGCAGTGCAAGCCTGCATGTCCTGCAGATTGAAGGCCCAGCTGCAGCAGTGTTTGACTAGAAGAGACAATAGGTGAGCACAGGAAGATGAACCAGGGGTCCATTTTAATTCTCACACCTGACATTCGTGCCAGGAGGTCCAACAGCCTTGCATCTCACTGTGGATTTGATGTGTGTCATAGTGTCACTTCAAGAAGAGATACATGGAGGCACAGGAGCTCAGTACTCAGGGGATTCCCTTTGCCTATGGAATCCTGCATGCTCATCTTCCGTTCAACACTGTCCCTTCAACAGTTTTTTTCCCTGTGTCCGTGGGTGACTCCTTGGTATGCTTCAGCTTTCAGAGCAAGAAATAATGCAGGAGGATCACTCCTTAATGGATTCAGCTCTTCATTTACAGGCCTGACACTGGGGTTTATATGCTATTTTGTTCACTAGCACATTCCGATTTTTTTTGTAACATAACCTAAAACATACTACATGATTGGTGTTTGCACTGTGAGCACATTGAGAAGTTTCCACCTGTCCCACTTTTCAGAATATATCTGGTTAGTTCTTACCCTTCCAAGTGAGCAGCCATATTTAGTAGCAGTATTTTTTATCAGTTGCTGTTGTCTGACAGCAAGACAAATAGACTTGCTTTGCCTCCAAACAAGGTCAGTATAAAAAGGTTCCTAACAGTGATTAAGAAAAAAAGAGTTAATCAACATAAAGATTACATATAACATTTAAGGAAAAAAAAAAACAAACTAAATAATGCTCATATTGATTACAGAAAAAAATACAATTGTGAGATTCAAACATTTCAGAGTAGAATCAAAATGTTTGAAAAAAAGCCAGCCTAAATGGCATTATTATAGAAGTTATTTCAGAATTAAATTATATGCCATTTTCTTTACTCCAAATTAAATATATATACTTGAGCTTTTTTAATTAAATAATTTGGACTTGAAAGTTGCATGCTGATAATAATTTGCTTTCAAAGCATTTCATGTGGGTTTATTTTTGTTAATAAATATATAACAAAGGCTTTATCAAAGAGGGGAAAACTGTCTGGTAGTGGCATGTTGTTTGGTAACTGCAATTTGAAAGTATCTTTCATAATCTTTGATAGTTGCCCTTGGAAAAGTAGAATTTCCTCATGCAAAACTGTCTGTAAAAACTATAGAAAATATAACTGAGGAAGAGGAAATTGTTTGACCTTGAATACTTTAGGATTCAGGTATTTGTGAGATGTTAAAAAAATCCAAATATTTTTAAAATAAGCCTGTCACCTTACTTAAACAAACAAAACACAATACAGATTTCAGCTGAAAAGCAAAATAAGTCCTTGCAAGATGCAATCACACAATTACAATTAGCTAAATAATTTTGAATAAAGAGGTTTTTTCTGATGTGATGCAGTTCTTGAGTGTAAATTATGACCATGATTATGCATGTGAGTAAATATATGAAAGCAACCCACATACTTCAGGAGACTAAAGATTTTTACAATTTCCTTTCAAATTACAAGTTATTTTTGTATAATTAAACCTTACAAGCAATACATCAGAAACTTCAGCATATTTTTTGAGTCCTACTACAGAAATTATATGAATTCTACACTTAGTTTTTTTTTCTTAATTATTTACAACATTCTAATGGTCCAGTTCAACTTTTTCTGAAAGTACAGAAATCAATAATTCATAGAGGCTTTTTAGTTAAGGGTCAATCTTTTGTGAAAACAGTCCTAAATTAATAGAGGTGCAGATTGTCTGAAAACAATGCTCAAACCATTTATGGCCACAGAAATGATTTATTGACTGAGAACACCACCTTTCTTTTCAAGTGCTCTAATAAAAAATTGACAGCTGCTGTGAGGGATAAAGGCAAAGGCATTGCAGAAGAAAGTGTATACACATAGGACCACTAAAATGATTAAAGGATTGAGCAACTGTCATATAAGGACAGGCTGAAAAGAAAGGCAATTTTTAACTTGGGACAAAGATGTCCTGGGGGAGGGTGAGGCACTTATCAGCTTGTGTAAGTACCTGATAAAAAATGATGCAGCCAGAATCTTCCCACTGGGGAAGGTTTCCACAGGGACAGGACAAGAGGCAAAGGATACGAACTGAAACACAGGAAATCTAAATGGAATTTCCACTATACATAAAAGTAATACACTATAAGGGTGATAAAACACTGGAAGAGGTTGCTCAGAGAGAATGTGGAGTCTTCATCCTTGGACATGTGCAAAACTCAGTAGGACACAGCCCAGGGCAACGTGCTGTGGTTGACACTGGCTGAACTGGTTCGGTTGGACTGTAGGATCTACAAATTTCCTTTCTAACCTTGCTAAAGCTAAAATCTGAGGCATCAGCCTTAACCATTCTGTGATTATATGTGGAAACTTGTGGGAAGAACTGATTATCAAGCCTTAGTTAAAACACAGTTTGGCAAGAACTTATTTCTGCTGTTCAGACATCCAGAAGACATACAGGTTGAAGAAATGTAGTCATATCTATCCTGTAGCAATGAGTGAAACATGCCAGAAACTTGTACAATTCATAGAAAGGGGGTTTCTGAGCCTTGGCAAAGATTATGCTCTTGTACTCTCACTGTTGCAATAAAATCACTTATTTGTATTTGATGCTTACACCAGATGGGCAGAAAAACTTGGCTAATAAACAAGATATCAAGTCCTTGCTTGTGATAAATGAGGCAGTTCACTTTTCTAATTTTAAGTGTTTAAATATCTTTAGAGGGTGTCACTTAATGCTCATAATTTCAAGTCTAATTTCACAAAATAAGATGTGAAATCACAGAAATAGTTTGGGAGTCAAACACATAGCTGGACATTAAGTTATAAACTGGCATCACAGTCTGATTCACCGTTCAGATAACAATATCATCAATCATGGGCCATTCACTTAAGAGATGAACTTGATAATCCTTGTAGGTCTCTTCCAACTCAGAATATTTTGTGATTCTGACAGTGACAATTCTGCACTAGTCACGCTCATGAATCACTTGAAGCAGCCTGAAACTCTTTCTGACTGCCACCAGTCAATCAGTCTGTCAGGGATGCTGTCAAAACATTTGAAATTCCCCCCACAGAAGTACACAAGAGCTTCAAAAGCAGAAATTAGGAGTCTAAGTGCTGTGAGCTGAAAAGTTCATTACTCTAGGAGGAAGTCCAGTTTTAATTAAATTCACCAAGTAATGAAGAAATGACTGTGTGAATGATTAATTACCCTCACTGTTTCATGGATACAAGCAATTCTGAGAAGAAATTTTATAAAAATGTGAATTATTTAATACAATGGTGACTGCAATCATGGAACACATCATACCAGCCAAGGAACCAAAAAAAAAAAAAAACCAAACAAAAAAAAAACCAAAACCAACCAAACAAAAAAAAAATTGCATGACTTGTGTTCTATTATTAAGGAAACATGAATGGCTGAGAACAAATTATGCCAATGACCTGGATGGAAAAATTAGGCACTCCAAAGTGTACGTCCACAGCATTTGATTGGCAGAAAGAAGGAGTTCTATACAGAACATACTTTGAAACTCACCTACTCGCTGCCTCTTGCATATACATGAAGTCTCTCTTGCTCAGAGAAGCATCACCTCTAGCTGTGCCTGGAACCATGTCTATAGGGCTGTCATCTATATGGATCACTCGATCCTGATCTTTTGGACTGCCTTAATGAAGTCCCTAAGATGAAGCGCAGCTGTATCCACTTTTACCATCAGCATTTGTTTGCCAGCATATTCAGAATAAAGAATTACACCATCTAGAACATGACTAAGTATAAGAACACGGACGCAAAATCAAACACAGCCATGATGGTGAATTTATACACCATTGGTTTTTAGAAATCTCAGAGTCATGCCCCAAAGCAAAGTGCTTTTAAGACTCTTCCAGTTGCGATATATTGCTCGTTTTCACCCTGTCATGTGACTTCCAGCTAGTCACACTCTTCTTACTGAATGCTGCTCTGCCAGGAATAACAAAAATCTCTTTAATTGATATCATTACAGAGCAAGTTTTTGTTCTCATGTTGAGGAGAGCCTTCAGGACAAGTATCTCAGCGAGCAGCTGGAGTGTGAGCTGCAGGCTGAGCTCTGGATGATGAGAGCCAGAGGCTTGAGGCCATGTCCTGCCAGCCAAGGGCACAGGAACCTGCATCCCAGGTGGGGGACTGGACACTCAGAGGCACAGCAGGGGCCCACAACCCCAGACTCTCCCACTCTCACTGTGAGGGTGTAGAAGTCTGGGGGTTCCTCTGTTCTGAGCCCCTCAGAGGCACAGCTTGAGCCATAACTTTGATATTTAGTTATTGCACCATGGTCAACATATTCGAAGGATCTGGACATCTGGGACTCTGTTATGGGAAGCCTGGGGTTGAGCAGGTGAGGAAACTTGGTGTGACTGTGTGAGAGCAGGAGGTGCAGCTGTGAAGGAGCCTCAGCCCAGCCCAGGTGGTGTGAGAATGACCATGTCAGAGGGCTCCTGGATGGTCAGACAGGGTTGTTTCCTAGCCCTCAATGGACAGATGCTTCAAGAAAAAATTCCAGCAACAATTTCTTTCTTTCTGCTACTGCTTTATGACTATGGTGGGGTATATTTTGTTTTCACCAGGATCATTGGAACTACCATCTGACTTAGGAATTCTGATGAACAGAAATGCTAAAAATCTTTGAATGAAATCTGTAATAAACAGGCAGATAAAGTGATAATGGGTGATCCTGCAATATTCAGAGAGGATTTGGAATCCTTTATGCCCTTTGATGCAACTCTTGTAGCTTTCAAGTGTGCATCCTGTGTCATTTACCTGCTCATTTTAATGAATATGTTTTGCATTACTTGTGTGCCTAAATACAACAATCACATTAGCATGCTGTGAAGCATATAGTACTTTCACAGGTCTTGTTTGGACTGCATATTCTTCTGCATAACTACTGGTTCAGCTAAACAATGGAATATTGACTTTTGGCTGAAATGACATTAGTAATGATATTTTTCTATTTTCATTTAATTAATTAAATATCACTTCTCTGTTCTCATGCCATTATTCTTCTATTCAGAATGCCAATATTTACCAGTGGCTTTCTAATTTACACAGTTTCTCTTCTCTATTGAAAAATTATGCTCAGTTATTCTTTTCATCCTAAGTGCTGGTTATTATAGTTCCAATATTCATAAGCTGACTAGGATATACTGAGATGGAACTTTCAAAGCTTTTACATCAAAGCTTTTACTGCTTTAAGATCTTTGATAAAGTAAGGAAATATATTTTTTCAATTAATTTATTATTTTTTCTTAGCAAACACATAACCACCAAACTAATAGTTCGCTTTAAATCACAGAAGAAAAAAAGCAGTTTTGTTTCCTGTATCAATGAAATTATATAATAGCCTCCAAGGATGTAATTTTGATGATATTAACATTGATACTGTTTAGTAAACATGTAGAAATACAGTGATTTGATACGATCACAAAAAATATGAGGAAAAATGAAAAAAATTGAGAAAACTAATTTCTTAAAAAATAGTATGTGATATGAAGATTTCACAGTCTTGTGGAATAAATTATATTCAAGGCCTCAGTGATCTTGAGCAAAACATTACTACTCTATTGGGAACTTTCACTTCAGATTTGAGAATCCCATTAGCATGAGCAGCTGCTGAGCCTGCAGCATGAGCCCGCTGGAAGTCCCTGGGCAGGTCTGTGCTGAGTGCTGGTGCTTGCTGTGGCAGAGATGGCATTCCAGCTCATCAGGAGAAGATGTAATTTTTTTTGTTACACAAAATAAAAGTTACCACAATATCAGAGGAAGGAGAAACCTCTTCGTGAATGGAGGGGAAATGAAATTTTTGTCACAATTTTCTTATGGAGATCTGGTATGAGCCCAACACCATCTCTCTCACTCCCCCCAGTGCAAAACATTGATGAAGGGAGCGGAGATGATGAGTTACTTTCTTCTGCATTAATTCTACGAGTTTTGAATTAATTCTGTTGACTGGGTTTTTTGCTACTGCATTCAAATATATTCATAACTACATAGACACTCTCACTGTTGTCAGGAGGAAGAATAAAAGGAGATCCTAAAGTATGCTATTGGACACTTCATAAAAATTGTTTACATTTGAAGCTCTTGGAAAAGAATATGTAGTGGGTGACCACAGAAACAGGTGCAGGTATAGCCATAATCTAAAATCTAAATCCATAATCTAATCCATAATCTAAAAAATGTACTGGTGTCTGGAAAAATAGCAGCTGTTTCCCCCTTAATTTTATGCACTACTGGACTCTAACTTGACCATGTGAAGAATGAGCAGCTCAAAGTGGATAAAACACCCCATGGAGAAGAGTGATTTTCATTTGGTTCTTTCTTTTTCTAAAGAAAAAAAAAATCTTAAAAAAATTGAGAAATACAAAAATTAGTATAAAGGATAAGATCAAAGTTTTATGCTCTGAAAAACTTTATTTGAAAAATGAACAGGAAAAATTTTCTCATGTCTACAGATATTGTCACTAGAATTTATTGGAATCTTGTCATAGTTCATAGTTTGGCTAGTGGCTGCCACAACTTATAGTAAGAAATCTTGAAAAGGAGAGGAAGAGTTAAAAAAGTAAAGCAGATGGATCTAGTAAAGAGCAAATAATAGGTATATAGGGATCATAATTTGCTGCTGAGAGAAGTAATAAGGTAGAAAACACACTGAGTAAATCAGCACTCTGTCAGGTTAGATTGTCAGATGAAGCCCAAAGGTGGGTATGCCCACACTTCTGGTAGCAGAGTACAGTGGAATAGAAATCTTATTTAAAGCACAATATCTATCAGAGATGTGTTTCCTGGGAAAAAAGAAATTAATGTAGAGACTGCAGTGTTCATTAAGCATCCAACCTCAGCAGTCTGTTAGGGTCAACTCCGAATTTTACAACTCCATTATACTCAGAACCTTCCCCATTATTTCCACATCATCTTTCTCCCTCTGCATGCAGAAATTACCTCTCTTCTCCTCATTAGATATATAAAACTACAATTTTGTATGCAGTGTAGGAGATTGGTGCTGCATTATTAATTATATGCTGTTATCTAATTTTTCCCTGTAAAAGCAAAAACATTATTGACTGTACCATTACACTTGTAATTAGACTAAGAGAGAACTGAGAGTTTTCTTTGTGGGAAACATTCATGTTTTTAAATAATTTTGTTCCAAATGTGTACCAAACATTCTGAAAAATTATTTAATCCTACTCTATGTGACATCTGCCTGTCTACTTAAATTAAGTAGACAGAAAAGAAACAAGAATATTTAAATTCTGCTGCACTGCCATGACATGATCTATCACAGGATGTAATGTGATATGATATTTATTAAATGCATTTGCTAGTAAAACATCATGAAGAAAAGGAAAAATGGCAATGATACTATAAAACAACAAAATATGTGTCCAAATAATATATTTTTCAAACAGACATTTATATTTTTTCTGGTGCAAAGGTTTCCTAAGCAGTTTTCTAGATATCTCTTTTAGTAGATTTTTTGTAAAGAATACTTTTTTATTCAAAATAAGTTTTTCCAAAAATAATAGTTTTATTAAATTTTGTAACCTTTTTTATTTCTGCATTCAGTTACAACGGTTGCTCCTAACAGTTGCTGGTGAATAGATTGATAATTTTTCCCTGACCATATGCAGCTAAAAGTTATTTGCACTACAGTGAGAAAGGACAACAATAAATTGGTCAAATCCAATAAAAGAAACACTGAGTGCAAAATTGTGCAGAATCTAATTTCAGCAGAAAAATGACTGAGTACTGAATATTGAGAGTACTGAGAAAATCAATGCTGGCTATTGAGAATATATAATTAATCCAGTGAAAAGGAACATGTATATTTTACAGTCAAAGTGACTCTTCGGAAATCCAAATACAAGGTTTGGCTTAGAGAGAACATTCATTTCAGAACCAGTTCAGTAAAATATTTGATATTGAGAATTACAAGCCTAGGTGAAAAGAAATTAATTCTCTCTTCTAGTAGCCTTCTTTATGTTTTTTTTTTTTTTCCATTTAGTAAACTAATATAAAGCAAAACAAAAAAATCATCAACCCCAAAAGTTGCAAAGACACAAAATATCTTCATTTTAGGATTTTCATTATAGAAATAATATACATTTCTGAGAAATACATGAGTTTGTTAGGTGCTATTTCAATGAAAAGCTACAGTTACATTGATAGATTTCAAGGGTGTCCCTCGAGGCAGACTAAAGCATGATCAGGCAACCCAAAATGGTACTCCCAGGTGAGGTAATTTCCTTTAGGTCCCATCAGAGTAAAATAACAGAATCAATAATGACTTTGGTGCAAAGCATTCCTAAAAGAATTTAATCAATTTATTTCTGTTATTTTTTTTTAATTTTATTTTAGGGTCTTTTTTAGAATAATTTAGTTCATCATATTTTACATGAAAGAAATGCAAAACTTTTTATTTATTTATTTATGTAACTTGTATGAGATAACTATCATTTGTCGCAATGCAATGTGTTAATTACATTCCTAGGAAAAGAGCATATTTCTATTACTGCATCAGACTGAAACTCTTCTCATCTTTTTGTACAAATCAGGAATTTTGAAGTCTGTCACTGTGGTATTATAGTACCAGTATAACTTTGGAAGAAATTTCTATACATATATTAATCTTACCGTTTTCCCCAGTCCCCACCCCAATCCCACCAAAATTCTTGAATAGAATATTATGGGAAAGAAACAAGGTCAGATTTTTTCCTCAAGCTAAGGAATTATTTCTGTATCCTGAAACTCTTGTGGTACTTGCATAATCTCTTTAGTCTTACTAAAGAAGGTATTATTCCTTCTAAGGATGGAGTGATATATTCTCATTCACAGGGTTCTTCTGTGAAAGAATTTGCATGCTAGATCGCAGTCCTCAGGTTTTTTTACATTTTCTTCCGAAAAGCTTGGGATGTTTTCACTATGAATGTTTTGTCCATAGAAACAAAACTTTAATTGAAATATGAATTCCCTTAAAAAAGCTGATACATTGCTTTTTTAAATTAAATTTTAATCCAAGTCTTTTCTAACAGGACTCATCCCAGATCTTTAACTTTATTTGGAACTTTCTGGCAAGTCAATATCTAAGGTAAGTACATATTTTTCAATAGATGCTAGATACCAGGATATTTTTTTTCCTGCTGTTTAAACAACAACATATTTCTACATACCACAGCCCATTTTAAGCCGCTTATTTTGATATTCCATCTGTGAGCTCTAGATTAAATTATTCTTATTTTCATCATAAGTGAGCTGCCTGTAACTCTCTCAGGTCTTTTGGAACTTGTGTAAGAGGAAGGAGGGCACAACCTGAATCTATTTTATTTTCTACAAAAAGGTATTAGATTTTAAACTTAGTTAACATCTGAGGTTTAATTGTATTAATTCAGGTGAAAATCAATGAGAGAAAGATTTGGACTACATCACAGTGTATAATTTTTTGATGTACTAGGAAATTAACCAGATTATGTATTTTCAATAACAAGTCCAAACTATTTCTGGTATTAACTTGCAGTGACATAATTGTAATAGCGAAGGTTACTACAACATAAATTAATCATGAAAGGAGTGCTTCTTCATTGAAACAGTTATTGTCAATATGCCAGATCCTCTTTAAAATTAGTCTGTCAGTTTAATCAACAACACTGAAAGCAGAAAAAAGGAATCGTTCAACTCTTCCCTCAGCCAACAACAGCAGAGCTGGTTTTGGTAAGCCAGTGAACATCAGTATGCAAGGAACATTTTGCGCTGCAAGTAAGGAGAGCCACAAGATGCAGCACCATAACAACTGGAAAACATTGATTTATTCAAGTGCCATTGATGAGGTTTGATCTCTTTCATCAAGTTACATGTAGATACTGAGGGGACCCAGACCTGAGGTGAAAGCAGGTTGTACATTTGATTTTTGATTATGAATCATTGCAGCAGAACAATAATGATACTGAAAGCAACTGTTTGATATCTAATGGTATCAGCAAGAATAAGTAATGATTTATTGATATTCATTTGATTTTTAAAATCCCATTAAATTATCATTATCAAATCAGTGTAATATGGGAACCATAGAGTGCCTCAATTTGCATTTCTAACTACAGTAATGAAAACTGTATTCAAACAGATTTACTTTCTTAATCTACAGCTGAAGCTTGTTGAACCATACTTTTGTTCCAGTAGCTAGGAAAAGGAAAATAGTCATGATGTGACTACATCATTTTGGGGTTCTTGCTGAGGTTTAAAACAAGCTGAATCCTGATGTAAATGCAAAACGTTGTCTATAAACTCTAAACTCTTTCCAATGGAGTTTAGGGTGACAATAACAAACTAGGCACCAATGCTGCAAGGTAAACTAATTTATGGAGCAGCATGCCATAAATGTAAAATAGATTTAATCTGTAGGAAAACAGTGTATCCCCCAGTACTTTATGTATAAATGTCCTAAAGCATATGGGTTGGTGTCTTTAGCATATTTGGATACCTCCTGAAAGCATCCACTTGAGATATCATGTCCCAGAATCCCTTCCTGCTTCTCATTTTGCCACTTCTTTTGCAGGAATCTCTCATTTTCAATTGCCTAGGAAAGAAAGTCTTCCAAAGGTCTCAGAAGTTCATGAGGTTTGATCAGAATAAATCTTTTATATAGAAACTTGGATGAAGAAATCTTTTTTCATTCTGTAAATATGAATTTGACATAAACTACTCTATTATAACAATTTTTTTCTTTGACAGAGTAGAATATTACAGTCTATAGATGTCAGAAAATAGTACTTCACTTTCAGAAATCATTGAAAGTGTCTTCTGCATTTCCTAAACAGTTTTGGGTTTGTTTTTTATTCTGGAGTAAAGGTTTCATTAGAAATAAAAACACACGCAAACTTACTTTTGATTTTAGTAGAAGAGTACAGGGTTTTTCCATTTTTTAGTCTCTACTTCCAAAACACTACCAAATAAGATAAAATGATAATGTCACTAAGCATAACGGTAGCCAAAAAAGCAGTCCTTTAAGAAGATGAAATGACAGGGATCAAAATAAGCTATTCAGCGAAAACTTTTTTGCAAATTAGTCAATCATCTGTATCATTTGAGTTTCATCCAATGAACTCCATCTGCTCTCAGCTTTCCCTTCTTTCACAAAACCCAGCCTTCTATATGCCCTAAGTTTCTTGGTACATGATGTCAGAAATTCCTTTCTATCAAGGTTGACTGTGAGCAATCCACAATAAGCACAGGGCCTTTGGTTTGAAGATCAGATTCATCTATCCAACTTCAACTCTGTACATGAGACTATGAAGAAAACATCTTTGTGGATTTGCTTAACTGCGTGATCGTGCAGGTATTAGGTATTTTAAAGTTCTGTGTGTGGAGGCCAGAATCATAACATGAAAATATGCCTAAGTGTTCTTTCATACAAACGTGCTATACAGGTGTAGACAAGACCAAGAACAATGTATGTTCATTATCTTTACAGTTCTTGAGCATTTTTTAAGAGATTGTCTTTCATTATGGTCATCAGCTCAACATAAGACCATGAAATATGCAGTAGAAAGAGAGAACCTTTTCTGCTCAGTCTCATCTAAGAGATGAAAATATTTTTCTTTCCCTACTTCAAAACCTGTTTCTTTTTCATCCTGTCCTGTTTCAAGATTCATTTTTCTGCCTCATCAGTCTTCTTCATTCAAAAGGCTGTGGTATCACTTGATATTCAGTGGCTTCAGGAAAAAAAGTTTCTGAGATTGCTTCTGGTATGTTAGAACTCCACATATTTGGGTTCTGAAAATCTTACTCAACTTTAAAATAGATAACAGATTTCACCATTTAAAAAATATTAAGGACTAAATTTAAATATAAAACATAGGGATAAAACTAATCATACAGTTTTCTACAGAATTGCAGTCTGCATGCCCAGCAACTTATCAGATCAGGTTATATTCCTGAAGATAATACATATTCATTGCATTTCTATTACATATCCATCACATTTCCTGAAAACATGCACATAGGCTAATTATTTACGTGAACTTATTTGGATATGAGTAAAGATTTTTCGAGGGTCTTTGGTGGTGTTTTGGGAACATCTATTTTCTCAAAATTCCACTTTATGGTCCCAGATGTTCTGAAGAATCTTGTTTCCGGGAGAGTCTCCCAAATATGTGGTTAGGTTATGGTGCTCTTTTATCATTCTTTACTTCAGCACTCTATCTCTGTTCTCAAAGCTAACATTTCTCTAGTACATATCAATCACTAATATAAGCTAATAAGGAAGCATTAGCTGGCAAAAGACTCATTAATAACAGATGTAGGGAGCTAACACAAGGCCACATTAATCTCTGGTATTTATACTAAGCACTTTAGGGGACAAAACTAAGCATTAAAATGAATATAGGGATCATACACTGTTGTGCTAAAGTTAGAAGAATTTTCCAATATCTTCCCCCTCTGATGCATAGACTTATTCTTAAAGAAATATAACCCGTTTGGCAACATTACCTTTTGATTTCTTGAAGTAACATAAAAATAAAAAATTTCAACAGACTGCAAATGTCATTGTATTGCATTAACTTTCTGCTATTAAAAAAAGCAATCTTTTTATTACAGAGTGTGTGACAGGAGAGCTTTCCATTCAGTAAAGATGTGACAGGTTTTTTGTTAAATTGGCTAAAATGAGAAATGAGGCTTTACACCTTTGTTCCTGTCAGGTTGTGCTGTCAATGAGAAGTTGGCAGAAAGAAACTCTCCAGGTGGTATAAAGCTCTCATAGTAACAAGTCCATAAAATAGCTCTGACCTAACTGTTCACCCACATATGAGCATCAGCAGTATTTCCAGCTCCAAATGTCCAGAAATACCCAGTCAGTTTCAAAAGAGTTTTTGAATAGTCTTTTATTTTTCAGTGTTACACTTAAGATTCAATATTGTTCAGTTGAGCTTAAAGTTTCTACAGCCAGGAGGACTGAGAAAATATATTTTTAATAAAGAAAATCTGATAACCTGTTTAATAAATCCAAAAGGTTCTTAAGACTTACAAGACAATAAGACTGTGAGGGTTTGTGATGCAAAATCAGAAGGGAAGAGCTGTGTTACAGTTAAACCCTAACAGAATATTTCTGCTGTAATGTTGCAGACATGAGGGTTAGGGTTTTTTCCCAGAAAAGATAATTTTAAAAAGCCCAGTTTCCTGTGTTTTTCTGGAACTATTTTTAACCCCTCATGATAAATTGATTCAGGGAAATTATCTTTTTTTTCCCTCACCAGGAACAGAAATGTTCCCTGACTTACATGCAGATGTAAAAACTGGTGTATTAGCACAATGAAACGTATGATGCAGATAAGGCTTGGCAGGGGATGAGTCAGCTCTGCTGGTGAATCTACAGCTACTCCAAATCATTATTGGCCAGTTTGAATTTGTATGGCTCTACCATTTTTGTAATATTTTAATGCTGCAATCTGATGAACAGTTAGTGATGAATTTTGATCTCAAAATTTATAACACCATAAGTACATTTAAACTCACTAAAGGGCTCTGTCGAACTATCATCTGTTAATCTCTATAGCAGCTTTATATAATGCAGGTTGCTTTACAGGACATGCATTACAATAAGATGAATAACAGATTTCAGACTCTTCATCTTGTTTCTTCTTCATCTTCCTTTCTTGTGTATATTCTCTACAACTTCATATCATCTTTAACGTATGTTTTACCTGCTTGCAGTAAATGTTTTCAAATAAAAGAGAGGACAGACACTGGGCTCAGAGAATGTTTGATGTTAACTAATCTTTTTTGGCTCGAGAACACTACCATTCTTGTTTGGATATCTAAAACAGCATTAAAGCCCGCAGTGAAAGATAAGTCAGAGTGTAAGGTGAGTTTCAGTCAAAACTTCCGGTCAAATTTTAAGTAATCAACATGGCACTAAAAAATCAAAATATATAAAAAAAATCATCACTACTGAAGGGCAGGGATTTTTCACAGGTTTGCTATTGCATTGTTACAGATCCATTTAATGAAGACCAATGCAGCTGAAGTAGTATTGAGAAAAATGGTAATGGTATTTCAATGGTAAATAAAACAGAAATGGTAGGATGCTTCTTAAATAAAGGGAACATATCTATAGGGTTTCCTTAGAGTTTTAGCTGCCAGTTCAAGCAAAAGCATAAAATAAAACAGTAACCTTACATTTGTCCCATTTAACTGTTCTTGAAATAACTTGAAGGTAAGCATAAGGACCTGAATATGGTCTTGCTTTTATTTAAAGATTACCTTACTTTATTTAAAAGTGCAGTAAGAAGCTTTCATGCAAACATCCTTTATGAACAGAATTGCCTTCATATAATAGCTTAAATGACCAAAATAATAATTTCTCTCTGTGGAGAGGACCTGTGCAGCACATCCTGGGAGAGCCACTCAGGGTTTATCTGATGCTTTGTGCATATTTGTTTCTCCCACATGGGAAGATTTGTTCACAATCTGTATTTTCATTCTATTGTAATACAGCAGTTATTTTATTGTACCATTTCTTATTGGAATGCTCTTGTTAGGGTAAAGAAAGGGCTCTGCACCATCCTTCTCCTCCTGTCTCACCATGCACTCCCATACACAGCACATGGACTAGCTGCATTTCTTTCAAAGTTTTAAATCTCTTGCTGTGCTTAGGATGTTGCTGTAAAACACAAAATTATGAGGAAGCACATATTTTCTCCACCTTTCTAGTAGACAAAACTTTAATGTGGGAGTGGCTGTATTTTTTTTTATTTTTTTTTTTTTTTACTTCTGGTACAGCCTCATAGAGCAGCCCAAGACTTTTCTCAGCTAACAGAGCTGTGGAGGAATTTGTTATAATGGAGTAAATTTTGCTATGGAAATCACTCTAGAAAACTGAAAGAACTATGATTCACCATAATTAAGGAGAAATTACATGTATTCTGTTTGGTACCAGTCCAGTTGCTTCAACCAAAGGCAGTTAAAGCACACAGAAAATATTTACTGTAGACTTACTTAAAATATTTGAAACTATTTGCATTATTTCCTACATAAACAGCACCTCCAGAGTTAGACAGCAAACATCTCTGGCAACAGATAACCAGTAATTATTTTTTGCTGAAACCACATTAATGTTCTAAATAATGCAGTCACTTCTGTGTTAAAATTTCATGAGCTTGATTGCAATTATTCTCCAGTTTGTGCCAGTCTCAGCTCTGCAGTACACTCTGTGTGGCCTAAAAATAGCATCAGCTGTGACTGCTTTGTCCTTTTTTGACAATAGAAGACTGTAAATGTGGGTGGAAATTCCTCTTTGCATGTTCTTAAAAGGTTGCCAGTTATGCACAATTACCACATTTGATTTAAAGATGCTCTCTGCTCATTTCTTTCCTGTAAAACTCACTAAGCAAAAAAGGGAACAAAACCCTCTAAACAGCCTATTAATAAGAAAAGACAACTTTTGTGAGCTACTTGGGGAGAAGCTGTGGTCTCAGCACAGAATTGCAAGTTCACAGCAGAACCCCATGGAAAATATGTGTGTCATGGGCTTTACTGCTGACCTAAGAAACAGATTTCTAGTCTTTCAAGTGATTGGTACACGTGTGGAAGCCCAGATGCTTCCTGGGGCAATGGACGTATCTCCCTCAGCTAGAAGAGATGAAGTAGGCTGTAGCAATCACTGTTGGCTGAGCTCATTTCTTACAAGAACAGCCAAAATCTGGACATTTCTCAGTACTTAGATGGGAAGAGATGAAATCTATCCAAGTCTTGTCACGTAGTTTTCTTCTTTTGTTTGTGGAAATAGTTGTTGCACATTTGAGTGAGTTGTGTGTCTTGACCCTTGAATCAGTTTCCATTCCAAAAGGAGTGGTGTGGGATCTCCTTCTTCCTTACTACTTTACTGCTTTTCAGAGGTAAATAATTTTTGCTAAGATTTTTTATCTAACACTTAACTCGCTCCTTAAGTGATTGGCACACTCCAACTACATTTATTATTAAAATAATTCCCTATGGTTGTTCTGGTTTTACCTGGAATAGAGTTAATTTTCTTCATAGCTGGTGAAGTGCTGTGATTTGGATTCAGTATGGAAATAATATTGATAACAGGTTGAGAGTTTAGTTGTTGCAAAGTAGTGCTTCCTCTAAGTCATGAACTTTAATTTTCCCACCCTTTGCCATTGAGGAGGTGCACAGCTAGCTTGGGAGGAAGCACAGCCAGGAAAGGTGACCTGAATATCCAAAGGGATATTCTGTGCAACAGAACATCATGCCCAGTATATAACTGGAAGGAGTTGGCTGGGAGCCACCAATCACTGCTTGGGAACCAGACAGGCATCAGTCAGTGTGTTGATGAGCAATGTTACAGCATATCACATGGATCTCTTTCTTTACATTGAAATTTGTAGTAGGAATATACAGTTTGTATTGTCACATTTTATGTTTTGTTCCAATTATCAAATTGTTCTTAGCTCACCTTTTCTTTCCAATTCTCCTTCCCATCAGGGGTGGGGAGGTCAGGGAGTGAGTAAATGAGCTGCTGTGTGGTACTTAGTTGCCAGCTGAAGTTAAGTCAAGATAATAATTTAATCCTTTAAGACAACCTTGGGGAAAAGAGCAAATAGAATCATTGTCTTACAGGGTGTTCTGCAACGGGAAGTGCTGGTCCATTTTGGTCCCCATAAGCTTCTGGCAGCTTCTCACAGAAGCCACCCCTGTAACCACCCACCCACCACCACCAGAACCTTGCCATGCAAACCCAGCACAGTCTTGTAATTCATCTATCAGAACTTATCCTCTCTGCTAATATTACTGGAGCTGTACTGGCTTAAATGATGTATTACCATCAGTTAATTATACTGTGACAAAATGTGACACCTTATTTTGCTATAAGCATAGAATAAGGGTGAAAAACCAGTTCAGAGGCATTTAACATGTAATAAAAGTACAGAGGATATGCTCTGATAGGTGAATTACAAGACCACGTTGGTCAGCTTTCAAAATCTCAGTAATTCAAACTTACAAGTTAGAATACTCCTTCAGCTGTTGATGGATATCATAACAGCAGTCAATCTGCAACACTGCAATAGCACAATTGTAGCTATGATATTTTATTAAAAATCCTTTCCTAGGATTTTTCCCCTCCTGAGGAGCTGAGGGCTTCAGGAAAGAAATGTAAACAATAACTATCTGCTGCTGTGGAATGCAACAGGTGCATCTTCCATTGGTTCATGTGGATTGTTTTCAATTGATGACCAATCACAGCCACCTGTTCCAAGGCTGTGAGCAGTCACAGGATTTTGTTATGCATTCTATTCTGTTCTTGTTCTTTGTAACCTTCTGATCTTTCTCTTCTCTCTGTTCTTTTAGTATCGTTTTAATGTAGCGTTTTAGTATAATATATATCATAATAAATCAACCTTCTGAAATGAAGTCAAGCCTTGTGTCTCCACACGCAGAGTGTTCGTCACAACACACAATCTTTTAAAGATTATTAAAATTACCAGATTCAGACATACACATGATTGATTAATTTTGCCCTTGTGAGTAGAACACCAAAGAGGAAATTATTCTAGTTATCTAGAGAATTAATCAGTGTCACCAAAAGTTCATTTGAACAAAAATAATATTCTATTACAATGCTCTAGTATGTGTTCAAAATGTGTGGATATTTAGCAGATCACTTGTTAAAAATGCTATACAACAGATAAAGCAAATTACCAATACAATCTTTTCAAATTAGCAAAAGGCTGATTCAACTTTTGTTTCTGTTCTACTGTGAGCAGTTGGTAAGAAAAAGCCCACATTTTTCAGCAGTTTCTCTTAACAGAAACTATTGGTTTATAGTACCATTTAATACAAAAAGAAAGTTTCTTCAGGGTAGCACAACACATTCTATTTGCTCAGAGCTAAAAACAGTGCCACTCTGCAGAGAAAACTTGTATTACCTATATTTTTTTAATTTCTTTTCTATAGCACATGGTAGGAAACAAAAATCACAATTTCATACACTATATATAACAGAAGATACAGTACAAGCAGAGCATATATCAGTTCATTGTGGCAGTGTTCCTGATACTAAACATGAGAAGCCTATTGAAGGCAATCCAGCTTTGTATTAATTCCTTAAACCACCAATTAATGACAGTTAATTCCTTTATGCAGTCACCTTTCTGAAATTAATTGCATTAAAAATTACAGGAGAAAAAGACTATTTCACAAGGATATTAGTATCTTGAGACTTCAGAAAATTTAAATACTTAGCTTGATATGACATACTAGTGACAGAACAATTATTTTCCATTAATATTTTCTGAAATTTCAACTCAAATTACAATTTAGCAACATTTGTTATCTACACAAAAAAAATCTGAGTGACTCATGAAAGAAAAAGATCGGCATACAAATAATAGTTTGTCCTTTCACTGTCATTGTATTTCGTGTTTTATAAAATTTTAATTTGTAAATGTTCCTAAATAACTTGAAATATTCATCTGTTTTGTAAAGCAAGCTCTGTTCTGAATAAGATTGGTAGCATGAGTAGCAACAGCACATTTCTCCTGTTACCTGATATATATATTCATTGCATTCTGTAGACTTCATTAAAATTTATTGCTTGGAATAAAACCGGATTATCCAGAGTGTACACATTTAAATTGAGTATGTTTGATCCACACTAAAGTCAGTGAGGATGCGTGGTACAATTATTCTGTGCAACGACAGAATAAGCAAATATTAACAAAGAAGGAAAGTGCTGTTAAGAAGAGCAAAGAAGAACAGAATAAAGATGCTGAAGTCAATTATATCCACATTTCCCGCGGTGAGGCTCTGGAACAGATTTCCCAGGTAAATTGTGGACACTCCATCCCTGGAGGTGTTTAAGTCCAGCCTGGATGGGGCTCTGAGCAACCTGATTTAGTAGAAAGTATCCTTTCCCACAGCAGGAGAGGTTGAAACTAGGTGACCTTCAAGGTCTCCTTTCAGCCCAAACCATTCTATGATTCTATGATTTTCTGAATTGAAAAGCAGGTGTTTGTTGTTTGAGTCCAAATTACACACCTTTACACCACTGATGTCAATTTTGTAATGTTAATTTTCTTTCTGGTTCAACTTTAAGGAATTTGAATCTTGGCCATTGAATCTGTAAACACTTTGAAAACTACAAAGAAAGTTCTACAGTACTAGTACCTTCTACTGTGAAAGTCACTATAAACTAAATAAGTCACCATAACCTTCTTGCCTTTGAGATAAGCAAACTGGGGGTTTTTCACTGTGCAATTAAAAATTCAGAGCTAGACCACAGATCAAACCTCTGGTTCCACAATGTAAAGAGAAAACTCTCTTATTGTATATAAATAGTTAAATTTTTTTTCCAAAACATATCTGTTAAATAGATGGTCCTTTGTGTTTGCTCAAGACTGCATCACACAACTGGAACCAAGACCTGACTGCAGACTAAAAATCAAATGGATCATTAAAAAATTGATGGTTAAGAAACACTTATTGGAGACACACTAAAGACATTGAACAAAATGTCAATAAAATATATCGAAGTTAAATGTCATCTTATTATTCTCACTTCTCAAACATACAATCCAAAGCACATGAATTTGATATACAAGTGAAATAACTATCTTTGTATGGCTATCATGATCTTGCTGCCAATCTCTAGCACTGCTACCAAGCTCTTAAAATATCTGTACTTGTGCATTTTTACTCTCTCAAATTTTAAGAAATATAAATTCAATAAGTAGTAATTGAATGCTGAAGCTATCTCAAAGCTCATTTTAAGCTACAATGCATTTTTAAAAATCTGTATTCAAGGAAACTAACTAAAGCAGTCTTTTTTTTTTTTTTCCTCAGGAAATGAACTTTCAATTGCTTAGGCAAATATTTTCTGCAGAAAGCTCTTACCCAGCATCATGGTTTGCTTCCTTGGAACCAAGGTGCTTTGACTTATCTCTGTAGATTTACTTCTGGAAAAATCTGTGGGATCCACTTCCTCAGCACCTGGCCTTTGGTCTCTGTAGACAATCTTACAATGGCACTGCGACATTTTAAACATGTTAGAAGTCAAGGGTAAGGGCAGAATGTTGTAGGCACACAGCTTGTGGTGTTTGGGAGTGGGGCTGGGGCCAGCCTCATGCCCATGGGCACAGCTGTGAGCAGCAGGTGAGCAGCACTGGCAGCAATGAGCCATGGAGTGCCCAGGGGCTCTGACCAACCACCAAAGGGAGCAGAGGGCACACAGGGGCAGGGTGTGAACATCAGGGGTATGAAAGGCTGGTCATGCCTGGATAAATCAGAACTGATTGAAGGGAATGAATTTTCTAGCATCATGTTCAATAACACTTTGATCACCATTTCTAACTATAGCCCTGTTTGTTGAAATTTAAAAGTTAGTTGATGTGACCTAAATTAAAAAGAAAACATTCTATGTGAGAAGCTCCTGAGTGAAAGCCAATGGCTTATTAGTATCCTTTACAATTGCAAAATAGTCTAAAAGCTTCAATGCTGATAATGAATTGATGATAATGCACAGCAACATGTGCATTATTAATAGTTATCTACATATGAATAGAAACTCAGCCAGACTTGTCTGAAAGTACACTTCAAGGACTGCTCCTTAATGGTACATCTGAGGAACAGGTTTGTGAAGATGAACGTGACATTTATTATTCATTTAAGGATTGACAATAGGGAAAATCTTATTCCTTTTAAGTATATATATTAACCTTGTGTAGTGTTAGTATAGAGCCTTCAAAATCTCAGATTGTCCTTGTGACCAAAAGCTCTCAGACAGTAAGTTGCCCTAAAAATTTCAGTTATGTCAGCTGTGGAAGTTGTCTTTAAGCTCTTGTACTCTGAGGAATCACCTTGGGATTTCCAAACAAGAACTTTTGCCTAGTTCAACACATTCACAATTATTTGGGAACAGTAAAGTGGTAATTTTTGCTGCTGCTGCTATCAAATTTTTCAGACTAATCACTTTAGGTGGAAAGTGAAAGGTTGCACTGATAACACTTAATGACTGACAAAATGACAGATGATATGATGACAAAGGAACACTGCTTCCCATGGTGCAGACATTTTGTGGTATGCTTGTTTGATTAAATGTACTTACAACTTAAACTCCCACCTCTAATTTAGTTTCCTATTTCCTGTCAAAGGTGTTGTCCATGCTATCTTAAAGCAGATCTTGAAAATTCACATTTTTCTCTGTTGAGAAAAAAAAAGAAAAAAAGAAAAAAGAGGTTAAAATAAAACTCTGAACCCCAAGACTTGTTCAGAAAGCACCAGTCTGCATTACTAAAATTTTATACCATCCTCTTGGGCCACATACACTGGAGGTTACTAATGCTTATATCTATACTTACTGCAGTACAAACATATTATGCTATAAACACTTTAAACTCATAGTGTCTAAAACAATGTTTTTCACTGAATACTTTAATCTTTAATTTTAATAAAATTATTTGTATTTTACTGAAAACTTTTCTTACTGCTGCTCTAAGTTTAGCTAGGGAAAATATCAATGCCATTTTACCACCTATTAAAGCATTGAAGACATTTACATTGATTCAGGAGCTGCTATAGATCAGTAAAATGTTTCTTTGGGAAACAGGCAACCACAAAATCTCAACGTAATTTTTCTTTTTTTTTTTTCTCCTTATGTTTCCAGTGCACATTCAATACCTGTGCAACACCCTTGTTAATGAAAACTGACTGTAGGTCTAATGGACCAATCATAATGAAAGGTTTTCCAAATTCAGAGACTTTTCACAAGTCTTGAACTCCTGTAGTCACTAGTACCAGGCTGTTTTGTGGCTGTTTCTTCAAAATATGAGCAAAATACAGGACAATACATTGCATTTGGTGACTCAATTGCCATTAACAGGACTCAGGACAAGCCTTGTGTCAGCTCTTACACAGCTGCCTGCCTATCAGCTACCCCTAGTCTCAAAATCAGGTAATATCTCTGGTTGCAAAGAGGGGCATCTCTGCAGAATGAAAAAAATCAACAATGACTGGATCAGTACCACAAGTCTCCAGTGCCTACAGTTCTGACCCCTATTATTTTTCTGGATTGATTCATTTTTCCACTCTTCCAGGTAAGAAAATGGATATTTAAACAATTATAAAGCACCATATATATACTAGTTATTGGAGAAATTAAACTGATAACACCAGGGGAAAAAGAGATATTTTTTTCTAGAAAAAAAATTTTAAACATATCTTACAGATGAGTGCTGAAAAGGACAAGGAAAAATATATGTGTAAGTATGACAAAGAAAGAATGAAAGGGAAAGAATTAAAAAATTGTCATGAACCATACACACAGAAACAGTGCAAGAGAACAGAAATGAACAAAGAAAGTCAGAGATTAGAAAATTTTAATTTCTAGTTCAGTTGTAACAAGTAATTGTCAATGCTAAAACTTTAAAAGAGTCAAAAAAGACAAAGATTGCATTCATGGATGAAAAAATAATTTTAAGGACTAGTAGACATAAAGGATTAATTCCTGGCTTTTGAATGTCTGAGCTGTAAAATGCTGGAGAAATTCAGGAGAATTTTCTGGGAAGCTGCTAGTTGCAATTCCTATATTCTTACCCTTTCTCCATGCTCTACTGCCTATGCACTAAGCAAGCAAGCAATGAAACCACTGCCATCACTCCAGATGATTAACTAATCCTAAGGATAAAAGAAATAGCTAGACATTCTTAATAATACTGGAGTTCAGATCTTAATCAGCAGCAAAATTGGAAGATAATTATAACATATTTTCATCACTAAGATGCAACAAATCTTAGAGAGAAGCTTATATAGAGACAGCTTATAGATTTTGTTACAAGTTCTGTAATGCAGCTGATTTAAATACTTCATATAAACATTTTTCTATTTCCATTAAAGCCTGTTAATTTGACAATATCTAAATCTTTCAGGTAGAAATAACTGATTTTGTGAATATTTCTACTACATTTATCCAAGTTATTTGGTTTAAAATGTTTGAAATCTATTTCAATTATGTTGTTCGACTTGTATTATGTAATTTTTACAAGAAATAAAAGTGTTTGGACTTCATTATTCTACCATAATGAGAAGTAGAATTAATGTGAACCAAAGCTACAAGAACCCCCATGTTAATAACCCATCACCTTTGCTCCTGGCATTACATTAGCATTTGACCTGACATTATATTCACTAGTAGTCAACACATAAATGAAACTATCAGGTTTTGCAGATATTAAATTACAAACTCTTTCTGATTGCATCTTCAGATTTTATTTTACTATAATTAAATACATGGATCTTTTTTCCATGGGATACTTCTGTATCTGTTTTTTGGACAGGGCAGAGAGAAGTTGATCTGCATGCCTGTTCAGTCTACAGCAGGGCTACACAGAGAAGAAAAATTCTAGGTGGAAAAAAAAAAAAAAGGCATAAAAAGACAAAGGGCTTATTGATACCCCAAATCAGGGAAGCAACTGCACCTCTGGAAACCTCAGAAGCCAATGCCTTATTCTGAAGTCAAGCCCAACCATCTATCCTTCCATAGCTGCCAGGGACATAAGAAAATAAGCTTCAGCTCATATGCCAGCCTAAATTCATATCAGATAGAACTAGGGATATGCAGTATTTGAATAGCCAAGATGGAAATTTGAGCTCATATTGTTTTATATTTACTTTTCAGCAATGCAGAGCTTCATAAATTGTCTTTTAAGAAGAACATATTTTAGCTCATATTTACTTCTGTCATCTTGATATTTATATCCCACTGAAAAGGAAAACTGTAATGCAACAGATCTGCCTGAAATATGGTATGGACCGTGTTTTATTCAGTATTACCCCTGATGGTAAATAAATAATTACACAGCATTCTGCAAATGACTTGAACATTAGAAAAAAGAAGTCATCGGGAAAAACAAATCCACTGAGATTCCCATAACTGAACAGGAGAGGGAAGTAGAGGGCCAGTGTCAGTACAGTTCCAGCTATTGGACTTCATCAGGGCTATTTTCAGATTACACTAATGAGTCAAAATTTCTGGAAATTAATGACAGTTTCTGTGCAGCAAAGGTTGCACCCAAATAATACTGAAGTGAATTTGAATGAGTTAGGTGACAGAGAATAGAACAAATGTTTTAAAATATCATAACAGTTTCCCCTGCTTATCCATCAGATCTGAGAGAACAGTCAAGTAAGAGCAATTTCATATTTAAAGCAGGGTTGTGATTGCCATCAAGAAGCTGAAGACAATCAGCAAGTGTTAATCTAGAACCTAGGGCCGATACTTTCTAGAACATGATAAAAATACTAAAACAGAAGCTCTAGGAGCTTTATAAAGACATCGATTTGAGAATTCATCACCTCATAATCAGTATGGAGGAGAAATAGCTTGGTGTGAGCATCTGTCACAAGTGTACCAGACACTGCATACCTACATAATCAGTGCTGGTTCCTTTCTGATCAGGTTTTCAGTCTTGAGTATGAGTGGAAAATCAGAGCAGCAAGGGTGAGAAAGACAATCACCATGTCAGCATGATGGGCATTGCCTTAAACTGCCTAAAAATTACCTAGTTTTGAGAAATATCTATGAGCTATTTGCAGACTACCAATTCATGCGGTACTCTGAGTACTGTACACTTGCTATGGAAACAGCAATGAAAGAAAGTGGCTCTACAAAAACAAGAATGGTAGCTGAAAGCTAATGGTAACACAGTTCTAAGGCTGATCCTTTCAGACACCAGATTGCAAAAACTGCACAGAATAATGTACCTTTGCCTTCTGATAGGGATGGCAAAGCCACAGAACATGTTTTCAGAAGGGAAAGCCGACAACTCATTAAAAATTTTTAAGGTAATTTTTTGAGTTCTTGGTAGAAGTCTTGCTTTGCTATTAAAGCCTGCCAAATTGCAAAAATTATTTTTCCTAAATATTTTTAAACTCAGTAGGTTTTTTTTTTTTTCACTTACTTGTCTTCAGTGACTTTCCTGGAGTGTGGAAATAAAGCTGACATTCCATTTCATTCATGTTTTAGGATTAAATGAATATAAATATATAAAAAAAATAAATATTTTTGACCCACTGCATAGAAACTTTTTGACCATTTTCCACAGCTTCACAGCATGAAAAGATGTAGACTGTGGAAACAGATCTGTCAGCCTAATTTGAGAAACAGCAACAGCAGCAGAAAAACAACAAAGCCAACTAACCCTTTAGTCCAAGGAATGAAACTACAGCAGCAAATGCAATCCCTGCTGTGAAGGAACATTTCTCATGTATTTCTTTCTTGACTCTTTCCTAGAAGTGATTTTGTTATACAGGGGAGTTATTCCTTACTTGATTCACAAAGAAAATAAAGTCAATAGAACTGAACCAGCAGCCTGAAAATATAGTACTATGTTTCCTTAAAAATCCTTATTTAATCACTTCTCCACATCCACACTGACTTTGTAATTTAATGTGTAGGTTTTGGAATTTCTGCCTTGAGTTCTTCCTGCTTCTCTTGAAATTACCCATTTGATTTTTGGATCACAGTCACTCTTAATGAAGTTCCACTGCCAGTACAAAAGCAAGGGAGGGAATATTAAATTTCACTGTCCTGTGATTGCACAGACCAATGAATCTGCCATTCCTGAACATGTAGTGCAAAAGACTGCCCATTTTGATCATTCAGTGAGAATTTTGTGTAATACTGAATCAAATCAGTATCTTGCAAAGTATTTTTTGCATACTGATAATATGTAAAACCCCTAAATTCATATACTTATAAGCTTTTGAAACAGAAAGCATTTAAGGTGAAATATAGGTTACCTGGGTCATAACTATCATTTCCAGAGAGTTCTCTGAGGAAGATCCTTTATAGGATCCTTTATAGGATCTTCATTTTACATCTTTGAAAGGGACAGCATTGTCTCTAACAGTTACATTTCATATGAGAACTAATGTATTTTCCTAATTTATTAAATGCATGATAACAATACAGTTCTTGCTATTAATGGTAAAAAAATATTCTGCTTTTCTTTCCCATATCTTTGTTTAAACTTTCTACAGCACCACATAATTCCTTGTCCAGAAGGTGCCAAAAAATCATCATGGTATCTCTGTATTCTTAAATCTTTAAGACAAAAGGTGTGAGATTCCAACCAACCTTATTTCAGGAGAACTAGGTAGATAGAAGTCCAGGAATGCTCCAGTTCTTCTGCCACAGCACATCACATCACAGAATTATGGAATCATAGGCTGCACTGGGTTAGAAGGAACCTTAAAGATCATCTGGTTCCACTCCCACTGCTGTAAGCAGGGACACCTGCCACTGGAATGGGTTGCTCAAGGCCTTACCCATCCCGTTCTCTAACACAGCCAGGGACTGGAGACCCACAGCTTCTCTGGGCAGCTTGTGCCAGTGTCTCACTACCCTTGTAGTAAAAAATATCTCCTTACAGCATTTGTTTGATTTTAGTGTGTGAACACAGGCACCACATCATGGCAGGCGCAATTCCTGCTCTGGATAATGGTGTCCATCCACATTGCCACTCCTTTAAACTTTCTTTGCCATTTTGAATTCAGTGACCTGCAGTAGATATAAGAAATATTAAGTAACAAATGTGATTCTTTTTTTTAAGCCAGCTCTTAAATTCCTTACAGGGTTGTTGTGCACCCATGCACCTATGAAGTAGCTCTCAGTGGAGAATTTTCTGGGTCTTCTTAAGTTGTAGAAAAGGATGTGGTGTTTTCATGGTCAGGCTGAGCATGAAACAAGGTCTGCAGTAGACGGTTACAAGGTCCCTCACAAAAAGCAGTTGCATTTTTTTGTTTTGTTTTCTGATAGGAGTTAAATACTCTTTAACTTTTGTCTTGATGATGAATAGCCCACATTGTTCTTGTTTTGTGTATTTTTCTCTTAAGCCTCTTGCATAATACACACAAATATAAATACATGTATCCACTACAAAATTTTCTGTTGAGCTCTCCACCAACAAAAAAAAAGCTGGGGCCAACAGTGATGAGCTGTGGTAATAATACTGCTGTCACAATGAGTACAGAAGTCTGTATCCTTTAAAGTCTGAATTTGTAAAGAGAAGAATACATATTATTCAGTCAAATAACAAACATGGAAAACAACAGACACTTCTGAATGCATAAATCTCCTACAGGTCTCTGCAGAACTTTTCTCTATAAAGGGCTTCTCTTCCGAAAACTATGCCTAAATTATATTTTCCAGCCTAACAGAATATTTCCACTCATGGTGTATTTTAATTTGGGGACAAAATGGTATCTAGATCAGCTTATTGGTCTGTAATTCCTTTCTCAGGAATATTTTCTTTCTTTCAGCCTAGATAACCTCCAGCCTAATAAAATATTCATTTTTCCACACCGCTTACATATCTTACAGTCTTATCATGGATGATCAGAATTACAACAATACTTCCATTCCTGTGAAAACAGTAAATTCTGGAATATTTAAACTTACTTAAGCAGCAAATTGACATGTATGAAATTTGGCAGCTTTACCTCATTCAGAAATGGTCCTCAAAGAGTAATCTGCATAAAATTTGCAAACACAAAGATTAATGTTATGATGGTCAGAAAAGGAACATATGTACTGGTCTATGCTCACAGCTCAGACACTGCAGTCAGCTATTTTAACTTGTAGATAATGGGCATTTTGGGCAAGGCAAGCCATGATCAAAGGGCTTCAATCATGCCGGAGGTTTCATCCCTGTGGTTCCAAGCTACAGGGCAGCCCTGGTCCCAGCAGACAAAGACAGCACCTCCAGCTCCACATAGAGTGGGACCACACCAAGCAAGCTGGCCAGACCTGCTCCCACCTACAGGGAGGCAGGACAGAAACAGCTCTGCAAAGGAGGCTTCTGACATCTAGTTTGGTCCCTTGTCCTCTGGAATTTGAAAACTATATTTGAAAATCAAGTTTGTTTTTAGGCTTTTCCTTATATAGATGAAAAGACATTCATCTCTCTTCTTCTATGAATTTAAAATAAATATTTAATATTGATTGGAAAGAGTCAAAATTTATTTTCCTGGCCAACAAAACTGCAAAGCATTTATGCAGGGCAGGCAATTTCAGCAAAATTATAGGCTTTCTCTAGGTGTATATAATTATTTTCATTCCTGTCTCAATTTCTACTTCAAAATTATCAGAAATAGTCTGATTTTTACAAAAGACTTAATATTTTTCATATTGCCTTTACTCTCCTGTGGAGAATTTTGATGCTTTCTCTAGAAAAGGGTATTTTGCACCAAAGTTGGAGGTTTTCATTGACCACCCCACCCCCCCACNCCCCCCCCGAGGAAGACTTGGTCCCACATGCTCAGATCTCCTGTTCTGTAGCCAGCTTGTCCTCTCTGATGCTAAGCAGCTGGGGTATTTTCCCTTAAGGAAAACAATGTCTTTTGTCTTTAAGTACAAAAATGTCAGTTTTCCATACACTTCTGTGTCCTATATATTATCTCAGCAGAGGTATAGTTCACATGATTAAACTCTGTAATGTCAGACTACATTTTCCTCTTGTGGCCTGTGTTGTTTGTTTATCAGGAGAAAAAGTATTGATGATAATTCTTTTCATTAACTTTGCTGTTTTGTATTAACCAGTTTCATGCTTTGTTCTTTTACCAGCTGATAACACTGATACCTGTTCTAAGTGATACTCCAAATTTTAATCTTCTGAACCTTGGAGTAAATATAATTGATAAAAGCAAAAGCTTACAGATGCCCTTAAGCTTAAGTGCAGATATTTGAGAAGAAAAAAAAATGCAAATGTAGCCAAGAACTTTCTTTTATAAGCATATGCCACTCATTCTGTGAGCAGACCAGAATATTCACAAAACACATTTTGTCAGGAGTTATTTTTTAGTAATTAATCCTGTCACATAAAAAAAAAAAAAAATCAGAGTTCATGCATTTAAAGTATATGTTCTCTGTAATCACCACAAATGTTGGTCCACAGTTTGAAAGGGTAAGCTTCTAGAAATGTGTAGAACCTACTGTAAGATTATAACCTTTTATAGTATCAAATATCAAAAGATCCCTATAATTTACTTTTTAGGGTACCACAGGATACAAAAATGAATTCAAAATACAATTCCATCTCAACTACATAATTAATTCTTCACAAACCAATAAGTAATGGGACATAATGACTCTTTTAATTTTCTGTTTCAACTGAAGTTCATGGAAGAAATAAAAATTATGCTATTACTATCCACAGAGTACTGGATATACTTCTCTTTTTAAACTTTTAATTTTTCTTAAGCTTGTCTCTATGTGAGATTTGATGTTGATCTATGGGAGGCTTCTAGAACATCTATAGTAAAATTTATAAGATCAAAATTGGAAAAAGAATTAATGGCCACACCCATACATCTTTAAATTGTCATAACTTTGTATTAGGTGGTCTTGCTGAAACAAAACAAAACACACAAAAGAGCAAGAAGAACTGCGCTGCTGGCTATGATCTTTCAGCCTTAGTCTTGCCTGAACTTCAAGTAATAATACGCTTCTCAAGTTTGCCTCACTGTAAGGATTTTGAAGTAAGTATATTGCTGTGCTGTTCATAATTCAGCTACTGAGATTGAAATAATCCCTTTAGCCTGATGTGAAGATGCTGGAATCTATTTATTCTTGCAATGTCTTGATTTGCTCTTGCTTGCCTTTCCAAATGCAAGCAGAAAGCTGTCAACTGGAAACTTTGACGTGGATTCCCAATGTATTAAGGTAAGAAGAGTAAGAGAGGTCTCCTTATCAGATGGTGAGAGGAAACTGTGAGAAGACACAGGGTGATTATGCACGATTAAGTGATTGAACTTTTATCTTCCCTGGGAGAAGGATTTCTTAATGTGAGGGAACACAATCACTGAGGTCCAAAGAATACCCTTCCAGGCTTGACAGCTGCTCTGGGCTCACAGTGCAGCCAGGCACAGAGAGCCCTCCGTGTGAACCCGAGTGAGGAGTGAGTCAATATTGCAACTAACAGCACCAGAAACAGACAGAACAAAAGCCAGAATCCCAACGGCATCAATCCTTCTCCAAGATAAAATGGTACTGTAGTAATGAATTTTAAATTATGCTATTTCCTCAACTCTGTAAGAAAATTCCCATGAAGTAGATGACAGTGCTGGGGCTGAAAATTTATGTGTTGACAGAAGGGTACATCATGAAAAAGACAAGGTCAAGGGAAGAACATTTGAGTAAGCCTTTTTGACATACCCTTCTATTTCTCCACATCTCACACTGTTGCCTTACAGTGTCTACTTTTTTCCCAGCAACACAAAATAGCCATTGCCATTAAGAACCTACTCTCAGACTAAGTATTAGCTGATGTGCTAATAATTAATTCTGTGAAGAAGTTCAGTGAAAATTAGTTGTAATCTGTGCTGTGGGCTGTCACAAAAGTATGCAAATTCTAATGCTATTTGATTATTTTCTACTACTTTGTTTCCTTATGCTTTGGGAAACTTCAAACATCAAGCTGTATCTTAACTAGGTACTTGCTGGGATAGTGCTGGGCTTTCACTTGATGGTGAGACTTGATCACTAATGACTCTGTACTGATACTGTCTCCTTATATTTGCAAGTATTTAATTGCTTTTGGAAGAATTAATTCCTCTAACAGTACAATAAATAATGCACAATGAAGTAATCTCTCAACTTTAATTCTAATAATCAAAGAGAAGCATTCTAATAAGCAAAGAGAAGGATCAAGATCTTGTCCAAGATCTTTATCCCACATCTAACTCATCTTTTTATATGCAAAATACAAGCCAGCATTCAAGATGCTGCTCAGTACCATTAGTATGATTTTCCACTCCAGAATGGTAGGTAATTTTATTGGCAAATTATCTATCAGGAAGAATTTGAATCAGGAGAATTGATTGCCCAATTACTAAGGCTTAATATTCAAACTGCTATCTAAATACTAAGTATAATTACTGATTTTCACTGAAACAAACTAAATGTTTTTTAACCTATAAAAAGAACAAAAGTTCAGGCTAAGAAAATATGATTTCATCAAAAATATCATAATATTGTACTTTGTTAGGAAAATTATATTAATTTATCTGATGATATCAAAATTTTTAGTGAAATCACATAGGAAAAAGCACAGAAATATAAACAACCTATGATAATCCCAGAGATCCTCAATCCTAACTACTTTACAAGTGCAATGCTTTTAATTTCCAATTGAGCTACTGTTTAAAGAGGTTGAAATCTTTCTCAGAATTATAGCATTAATGTTCTTTCATCCCAATTAGTTCTCTTGGTTTATTTTTATTAGACTAAGGCACTAAGGCATTGGGTTTTTTTAAAGTGCATTCTTTTCTTGACAAAGAGTCCCAGTGGTATAAGTAACATAATTCTTAAGTTTAAAAAAAAAAAAAAAAAAAAAAAAAAAAAAAAAAACTAAAAAAAACAACAACAACAAAAAAGATATATATAGAAGTAAAAAGTATAAAAGAAGGAAAAAACAGTTGAATTGCCATGAACACTTTTATGTCTTTTTCTTCTTTTTCTTTTTTTTTAAATTTATTTCAATTAATGTAACCAGTCACCATCATTATTTTACAGGGTTTTTTTTTTTTTTTTTTTATTGAGGGTAATGTCTTAGCTCCTAAGAGCAATTCAAATTATATGTGGTCATCTGAGAAGAAATATATGTTAATATGGTTGATGAATGTGTCCAAACCTTACTCTCCAAAGAGCAAATCAATCTAGTATCTCTTCCAACTGCCATTTAAAATGAAACTAGCACATGTAACATACCTATTGAAATCCATCCTTGAATAGATCTAGTCTTTCCATCCTTGTTAAAATGCAAAAGCTGTTTGGACATAGTGCTGGGAAATCTGCTATAGGTGAGACTTCTTGAGCAGGGTGGGATTAGGACCAAATGACATCCAGACATTCCTTCCAACATCAGCCATTCTGTGATTCTATGACATTAGGCTCAAATGCATTTATTTGTTTACTCAGTAGCTCATCTAGTATCATAAATCAATAATATGGCCCATTTTCTGTGGAAGTGATATTTTATGTTTCATTTTAATTGTTGGAGGGGGAGAATTTCCAACATTTATTTCAGACTGAAAGTTGTGAGGACAGTGGAAATAAACAATTGCTGGGATCACCTCATTGATTATAAACAGTTCTGACAGGTATCTTAGTCTTCAAGGTATTTTCTAGATCACTAGAGCTAGACAATAGGAATCATAAACTGATTTAATTTTGTATGGGGCAGAAAGTCTCCCATGTTAAACAATGGTGTACTAGATATCCTTTGTTAAAGAATGTGGCAGGAGCAATGAGACAGTGTGAGTACTAGAGATGTTCATACTTACACTGTAAACTCCTATAGCTGGGTGAGATCCATTTTCTTTTCTTTCTACACCTAAATCTTGCAGTCAAATTCCAAAAATGTCTGCCTACTTTCTGATACCTGGTTTCAGCAATGCTTAAGATAAGACTGAATTTGCCACAGAATGAACTGGGATAATGACATAACATAGTTTGGAATTCCCAGGAAACACGTGCTTTGGAACTGATGGGAGGTCTCACATGAGCTCCTAGGAGAAGTTTCCTTCCTTCATTCCCTGAAACATTTTGGATGTCTTAGGCACCTGGACCTCTGAGTTCAGTACATGTGAGAGATTGTAGTCTACATCATGGAACTGTCTTTTTGGCAAGGGCTTTCTTCTGCCTGGGGATGATAGAGAATGTGTGCTAATGTATTTACAAACAATTCTACAGGTGAAGGTATGGGTGCTAACATCTTTGAACAGGTCTTACTGTCTCTACTAACTTTGAGCAGCAGGTAGGTTACAAAGTCCGGACAGCATAGCTCCTGAAACAGACAAGGTTCTGCACAAGCTTGAGTTTCTGAACTTCAGGGTAAAATGACAGGTTCAAGGGGGGAATAAGAGGGGAATATGTGGTAGGTGGTTCAAGAAAGCTGTACCTTCCTAGTGCCTCAGGAAGAGGGCAACATGCAGCTTGGAGTTTGGGATAAAAGGAGGCTGAGCCCTCTAAAACACCGAGAGAAAACCCAGTGGGCGTGTGCCCCAGTGGACTCCTTCCCTTCATTCAAATAATGTTGTGGGACTCCTCTGTCTTCTTTATGGATGTTGGCTTTTCATAACGTGATTTTCGGTACAAGGTATCTGGCTTTCCCCTTGTAAAGTCAAATTTTCAGTTACAGCCTGATCTCCAGGTGATCTTACCAGTATCCCAACAGCCCTTTAGTTTGCACTTCTAAATCTCATCTAAAACACTTGACCAGAGTCAAAATTCTCATCTATATTCCTTTAGGCAAAGGATAATCTATTTCCATTAAGTATCAAAAGTATCTCAGCAGGATAGTGGGAATTTCAATCTTTATATTCCTAAGGTTTTTTAAGACAAGAAGAAACATAAAAGACATAACGAAACATAAAAACTTCTCAGAATTCCAGATAATTCAGAATGTCACTTATGTCACATTTCATGCAAAAGAGTGTCTCAGAAAATGTCAGAAGCATGTCATATGTTTTCTGTTCCAATTAACAGAAAATACCTCACAATCCTGCAGTCACCAAAGTGAGATTTATTGCAATTCAAAGGCAGACATGATCCTGCATATCAGTTAATACTGTTGTGCTAGTGTTATAGGGTAGAATATGGCTCCATCCTTCTAAATATGAAAGTATGTGAAAACCCTAAATATGAAAGTATGTGAAAAAACTTTTAAGACCTGAGATGTAAATTGATGCTTTTGTAGACCATTAATTCAATATGGCACTTAGGGACATGGTTTAGTGGTGAACATGGTGGTGCCAGGCTTATGGTTGGACTCAATGATCTTATAGGTCTTCTTCAACTCACGTTATTCTATAATTTTGCTACTATTTTTAAATGTGACTGAGAGAATATATAATTCAGACACAAATTGTCCTGGTCCAGGACAGGGCAGGTTCAGTTTTGCAGTACCTGGGAGAGGGCATGGCCAGGAGATGGAGGTTATTTTATACCACCTCACATCATTGCCAGGGGTGGGGGGAAGAGAGTCTCTTCCAGGGAGAAGGGATTCCTTCCAGTTAAGAAAACATAGAGGGAGTTGTTGGTGTTGTTTATTTTAGGGGAATTATTGCCTGAATCCTTCCTTTCTGCACTTTCTCTCATTAGTACTGTTGCTGTTACTTTTTTATCTCCTTGTGGTTTTCAGCAAATTGTCCTTACCTCAACCTGTGATCTTTGTCCTTTGTGCCTCCAGTTCTACCCTCCAGCCTGAGGGATGGGTGGAGGAAAGAGGGAGTGAGCGGTGCATGTGTTGTAGTGGGAGTGTTAAATTGGAAAATATCATTCCTAAACCACTACACATATCCTACTGAATATTATTGGGGCTTGGGCCAGCACTGCAGTGTGCCTGTAAGTTGCAAACTTACTACATCTGACACTAAAAACCCTTGTGATTTTAAGAGAGTATTAATAAAATGGCAACACATTGTCAAGCACACAGGAACATGGAGAGAATCAAACACTATGAAAGCTTTCATCCTGCAAATGTTCTTAGACATCAGTTTCACTTTCAATTTTCAGACATATGGACTCGGTGCCTGTTTCTTCTCCACAATTAATGTTTTTATAAGACAGGAATCTTACACTTTCTGAGACTTTCTGAATCTTATACTTTCATCTCCTGTGAGTACAACACAAAGGGAAGATAAAAAGAACAGAAGATGGTAATATTTACCAATACCTGAGTTTTCTTCAAGTTAGTAGGCATATCATGTTTCTTCAAACACTTATACAGTATCAGTACTATCTTAACATGAACATGCTTCAAGACAAATCTTGCCTGTTTTCCATCTTCAAAAGTCTCACTCCCTGAAATATAAGCCATGGTTGACTCAAAATCTGGTGATTCTTTGCTTCCAGAATGTTCGTATGGTGCAAATTCTATATTCTGTGTTTCTATACTTGGGAAAGTATATTCTGCAAATTATTAGCAGTTCTAAAGGTAAAACAACAATTTGTGGTTCAAATAAATTTGCAGTAGAAGGACCTGTAGCTTCACATAATTCTGTTATTTAAAAGATCTGTGAAACATTTCTCCTTAAAGTCAACCTTGCATACTGCAAGTGTTTAAATACCAAATTTATCTTCCTCAATGTGTCATTATTCCTCAGTAAAATTCCATAGTTCTCAACTTTGACCTCCTTAGACTTTTTAATAATTGCTAGGTGTAATTTCAAATAATTAACAAAATTAACAAAAAACAAACTTTGTTTGTTTAAGTTTTACACAAAAATTCAATACAACTCTTCCCAAATATCCTGTCAAGCAAGAAGTAAGGAAAAGTAAACCTACACAGTGGGAAAGACAGTGAGGAAAATGAGGGGCTTGTGATTTTGCTGGTGTCTGGAGTTATATTTTGGTGGAAGAAGTAGAGAAAATGTTCTGGGAGACGGATATAATAGGCATTAAGTTTTTACCTTTCTGTAAGTGTTTTTCAGCTCTGAGGTGAGGCAACATTCTCTTTCACTCTGAAGTGTTTTGTAGTGAAAAACTAAAAAAAAAAGGGAAATTTTTCCTCAGAATCTGTAAACAAGAAGAACCATGATGGCAGCCTGAGTGTTTAAACAGCTAAATATTTAAATGTCGTTTTAGGCACCTTCTGAGCACTGGCTTTTTGTTGTTTTTCCTTAGAAACACCACAGAGAAGTCACAGTCCTGTTTTGCTGGCAGTGCATGAAAACCTGCCAAAGTGACAGGCCCCACAACAGAAATCTACTTTCCTCAAAGTGGCTTGTGCTTCTCAAGTCTGCAGTCACCCATGTTCAAGGACCAGATTCTCATCTGACCAAATCAACTTAATGCTTCCATACTAAATGCATTATTTTCCTTTGTATCAGAAAGAAGGACTTCTGTGGATAAAGAAAACTAGAGAATTGTGTGAGAAAAATACAGAATTTGAGGAATTTCAAATGTGGTTACAGATTTCCTTGCAGCAGAGCTTCCTAGGGATTTGCAAGGCATCTTTGAATATAACATTTTGGAAAAATGAGAGAGGAAATCAGTTGGAGATACAAACCATAACTTTGCATTATTCTTTGTCAGAAAAACACAGACCTGATCTCTTTCTGAAGATCTTACATGGGAAGCTGCATTGTTAGCAAAAGCCCCACTCTCAGCAGCAGTAGTTTTAAGTAGCAATTCAGACAATAGATTTTCTATCCATTCCTTGTACATTACCTTAAGTAGAGATTTATCTAAAAGCCATTTTTGGACACTGTTCCAGAGCACAGGCTTCCTTTTTCTTTATTGGTACTACTAAAAAAGTAGTACCAATAGCGTCACTACATACCTCATATATTAAATACATTCAGCATTCTCCAAATTTTAATGGTGATAAGTGAAACTAATGACCACAAATGGATTTGCTTGACTTGATTGCAAAAGTTAATTTTAGATATTGAAAACATTAATGTCTTATTTAATGAGCTTTTAAAAACATGGAACATAATGACTTTCCTGTGTATTGTTTTTAGGATGTTGCTGAATATTAAAAATAATTTTATTGGATAATAATATGTCTCTGCTATCAAGAAAAGTGACTCAGACTGGAAATGTTTCTACTTAACATAATAGATTTTCTACAATAGTAGTTTCTTCAAAGTCATCACCAAAGGAGTGCTGTTTCTCAGACTAGACTACTTCTAGTACATAACAGAACCAAACTTGCAGGAAATAAAGAATAATATTCTTGCAAGTCAATAAACAGGATTAACTGGTGCATATTAAATTATTTCTTTTAGAGACCCACCGTGCAGGAAAAAAAAAAATAAATTACTTTTTAAATTACTCCTATTTCCTCAAGCTCTTTCCTACTGAGTTACCAGACCTACAGTCACACCTCACATCAGGGAACACCCAATCTGACACTAGCTGCTACATCTGCTTTTACAGACAAGAATGCAACAATATTTTAGATATAAAAATTAAAGTGTTGCAGTTGGACCACAAAGAAAAATTGTTTACTAATGCAGTTCATATAGAATTCTGTATTCGGTCTCTCATTTTCATAAGGTCTATAACTAATGGTATTAGTTAAATCAGTATAGTTAGTTAAATTAGTTAAATAAGCAGTGGAATAAATATTTTAGGAGAAATCAAAGAACTGTTTTGAACTTTGATGAAACCTTTATCATCCTAATGAGTTCTATAACTTGAAGCTGCTGCTGGCCAGCTGTGACACTTACTAGATTCTCATGCAGCAATTTCTTCACGTGCGTGAGAGCTTGTGATTGGACTTCGGGTATAGTTATGTGTGTAAAAACGTGATGAAAACGTTTTGATCAGACGTGATCAAAAGTTTTGATGTTTCAGAAACATGATCCGTGTCTACTAACTCCTCCCCTGTCCTTGCTCGGTGTGAAGATGCACCTGTAAAGGTGACAGGGGAATGTGGCTGTCCCTAGAGCCCTCGGTCTGCCCTGCACTGTAACACGTGCATAACGCAGCCCAGTTGCTCTTGCAAATCCCTGAGTGCTGTGGTTTTCCTTTGATCTTTTACTCACAAGGTGTCTATGGGTTCATCGCTGGACAATTCAGACAATTCAATGTCTCATTGCTAACTGTGAGGCTTGGAGGAGAATTGATCATGCAGCATAAATCCAACATGCTGGAGATAAGGTTTCCTTCATTGCTTTTTGTAGGTATGTTCTTTGCCTTATTTAAATTATGCAAATAAACAGGAATTCTGTTAAGGAACAAGGTAGATATTTCACTATCTGCTTACAAATTTGTAGTCTATCTTCAGTTCAATTTTCACACAATAGATGTTTTTAATAACAGCTATTAATTCATACATGTTCTTTTGGAAATAAATGTCAAAACATTTTTTATCCCATTGTGTAGTGGAGCAAAGAATTGACATGAAGTGACATGGCCAGTGTCATACAACAGGTAAGCCCAGTCTTATCTTTTGCAACATGCTTTCCTATGCCTAGTACTAAAGAAAGAGAAATCCACCTACTTTGATTCCTAGACAAATGCATTTTCTCTAGAAATGTAAATATCATTTTTCTTCTTCACTTCTAGTTCTGAAAAGTAAATTAATTCTTCCTTAATTGGTCATAGATATCTGCAGCTAATAAAATAGTTTTTAAAAACTAAATACCCAGATTTTAATAAATAATTTCAAATATAATATCATGCAGATTTGTTTGCATGCACCAAGCACAGTTCCAAACTATTTGATCAAGCAATAAATAAGCATTTTCCTCTGATAGCTCAGATCAGCTTTAGTATTCCATGCCTATGGAAAAATGCTTTCTCAAGAATTGTCTATGCTCAGAAACCAAAACTAAACATAATTTTCTCAGACTCAGCTTCCTCTTCAAGCAGTTTCTGCACAGCATTGAACAGAGTTCTCTAAACTAAAACATTTATTTGTGCATGGAGAACAACTGCATCAAAAAGTATGTGCAATAACACCATGAGCAAATTATCACCATAATACACATATGCATAAATCTAAGCTTTCCATTGTACAGGTCTACAAAATAAATTCTCTGTGGAAATGTACACTGATGCAAATTTCAGTATAACAATCTTTGAATCTTTATTTTTAGTTCTAACTAGAGTTTATTAATCAACATATTTAGTGTGTCAATAAATACTCCAGGGAAAATTTTAATGTAGTTGTGCAGCAGACTGGAGACTTATTTCTAATGCTCTGATGCATTTGTTCAAAGGTTTTGTAAGGAGCTGTGATGAGTCAGATGGTCTCCACAAGCAGAACTGTTAGAAAAGTTGAAAGCTATGTTCAACTGGTTTTCACATGGTGAGTTAACTTTGGCTAAAGGCCAAACTCCCACTTAGCTGTTCAATCCCTCCTCCTACTCAGCAGGATAAGGAAAAATTAAGAAAGATTGTAATGAGATAAAGACAGGGACATCACTTACCAATGACTGACTTGGGGAAAATTAATTTTATTGCCCATTAGAATATTTCAAACAGTAAGAAACAAAGACAAATATTACAACATACTGCTTCTCCCCACTGGCCTATATTCAACTTCACACCTTCACTCCGCACATGAGCTCTGGAAAATTTAAAGTAACTCAGTTTAAAGAAAGAATCCTTCTTCTATAATGCTAATACCTTACCTTGTTTTTTACATACCTTCTAGAAACTTAGTCTCTATCACATGACCTCAGTAGAATCAAAAAATTCTTAGGTTAAGCTTATGTGGCAGGGTCCTACAAGGAACATCAAGTCCAGCTCCTGGCCCTGCACAGAAGAGCCTGAAGAATCACACCACGTGCCTGAAAGCATTGTCCAAACACTTCTTGAACCTCATTTCTCTCTGTGATAGGTTATGCTATAAGATAATCAGTACTCTCATCTAAGGAATACATCAATTTTTGCCCCCATTCCAGGATGATGTTTTCCCAGATTTGATCAAACTTTAAAGAGTTTCTTAAATTAATGTGATCTTTGAAATTCAAGCGCATAACTGTAACTGCAGTAAATGGACACCATTTGTAGCACTGTAAATAAAGCTTCCAAGAAAGCAGAACTATTGAGCCACAGACAGATGGTATCTGATTCTGTATTCTGTATTCATTTTGCTGGTTACCAATTATTTTATAGGGTTTTTTTTTTTCCTGGCTATAATAACAGCTATATCTTAAAATGGCAGTTTTGTGATTTGCCTTGACATCGACATTACCTAGTGGATTTTGGATTTTTGAACTCTCTAGCACTTAGCATCTGTGCTATCTTAGAGCCTCAGGTTTCATGGTATAAAAAGTAAGGATCTTGTCCTCATTAATTCAGGGAAAAATTTTAGAGTACAATGGATAAAAGGTAAGTTAAAAAAAAAAGTAAAGATAGAACCCTGTGTGGAACCCAAACTGTTTTGTCAGACAATTCAGCAGCTTTAGAAAGCTTTAGGGACTGGCAATGCTAGATGCAAGCCTCCACAGTACAGCTGTTTTGTCCTTTTTAATATTTTGTTTATTTGTTATTTGTTTGTGGTAGAAATTATTATTTCATCTGATTTAAGACATATTACATAGAAAAGAGCACTTCTGAAACTTGAATAACTATTCAAGGCTAAAATAACTCTCTGAAATAATGATGCTGACAGAGGAGAAACTGAGAAGGTTGAAGGCTTGAAAAGAGAAGTAAGAGATTTATCTCTGGAACAGTTAATCTTTGAGAAGGTTCAACAGGTAATGTCAGACAGAAAAGAAATATTTTTTTCCAAAGAAGACAATAAAACCCCTAGAAATCCAAAGAAATTGGTTTTTATTGCAAACTAGGGTAAATTTTGCATCATATATTTTCATTGTATATTAAAACACATCCTACATATGTAGTTTCAATATACGAATCATGTTTAGTCAGTTTGGTGACTTATATAATTCATAATTTTTTTGACCAAAATATTGCTGAAAATGTATATAAGAATAGAGTCAAAGCACTAGTTAAATTTTATATCAAATTTACTGAAGAGTCAGCTAGGTTATTCAATAAGCACCTTCAGCAAATGTAAGCTGGCACAGATACTGGAAAAAGCATTCCTTACCATCACTAAAAACATGCTCCTATTCTCATTCCTCCCATCCTTATACCAGCACAAATGATTGGGTGTGCTTATACAGTGTGCAGCAAGAGAGCTGCACAGATAAAAACGGAAAGAAGGAGAAGAGGCAAAGGAATAATTTTCTGTCAGATCAGATCCTGCATCCAATTTACTACTTTGACACATGAACAAATTTTGCACACATCTAAGCCTTGAGAGCAGGGAGCATACAGGTAAGGAGTGAGAAGGATTTCTCTGGTGGAAGTGGTGACCTGTAATTGCTGAAATGGCTGCTGAGAAATTTCCTTGTGAGAAGGAAATCAGAATCAGAATCAGATTATGGTATAAGCTTACTGAGCTGGTTCAAATATTCGCTAAAATGACAGTTCGAGATTTTATTAGCAGCATTTATTGGTTGCAGGATTATATTGGCAAGTAAATCAGACAAATATGCAGTGAAGATCAGAATGAATAACCTACAACAATCTTACTTTTCTCTTACAGTTAGATTTCTTTTCTGCTATGTTACAGGTTTCCTTCTTATCCTTTATCCTGGATGCTATGATTTTCATCTACTCAATGGTACTCCCATCTTAGGATCTACACCTGGTCATACAGAGAAAGGAGTAAGTGAGGTGTTATCTTAGGCCATTTACACTGAGATGTGGGTTAGTCTAGACTCATTATATTTCATTCTGCTATATGAAGAATGCTCTTTTCTGTGGGGCTTACTGGAGCTGAAGTACTTCTTTAAGTCGATTTTTTACTGCTGGCAAAATGGCTGAGACTTTTTAGGAGAATTTAAAAGAGGATTTCAAATAAAAACTTGGCTTCAGTTTCAGATTCTTAGAAGTCACAGAGGACATACTATTCTGCTTTTCATAGAGGCTGTGTTTTAACAGACATAAAGCCATTTTCCAAATACTTGAAAATACAAAATGCTTCCATACTGTTGGAGCCTCCTTTCAATATCTTTCAGGCTTAGGCTAAAAATAGAATTACCTTCTCTCTGAAGCACAAGGCCTCCTCATATAAAATACTGTCCATGCATATATTTAGAGGTAAAGATGCATCATAGCCCTTTAAGAAGGGTGGTAAACTCCTCCCTGTACAGCTTGTTCTCTCATAATGTATGAAGTTGGGAAAGAGAATGATATCTGCTCCTTTTGGCAGTAAAGCACCATGTTTTAATACTGTCATATGTCTGCAAGTGAGTAGGTGAGGAGTGGTTTTGTGTCCTGTGCTATAACATCGACACAAGGACAGCTGCAGCTTGGCCCCCCAGGAGTTATGGAGATTAACTATCCACTGGTCTTAGAGACAGCTGTATCATTTCCAATATAAATTTTACTGGTTTGAAGCTTAAATATATAGAGAATAAAAGTGCTGGGGCACACATGTGCTAAAGCAGAGCAGGAGTAGTTTTCAAGGTTCTAAACAGAAAATTTGGTGCTTGCGATTAAAAAAAATGCAAACAACAGACAGAGTATCTAGGGTTTGCAAATGCAATTTCCAATCTATCATAGGAATTTCATTTCATATTGTGGAAAATTAAAGCCCTAATAATTTCTTATTAATCACATCTTAATAGAAAGAAATAATGATAGCTTCATGAAATTTTACTGTGCTCATGTATTTTTTCTCTGGTTCATGTATATTTTAGTTCTTCCAGGGTTGATAAATGCTTGTATTTTTTTTTATGAGCAAAGGGTAGCTACCAGAATGGGTACTGACACTGATACCAGAACAACTAATCTGTTCATTCAGATGTTTGCTTTCCAGTGAGGGAAGGAACCATTCACCTCATTCTTCTGACTACTGTCGTTTGGCCATTTCTCACACCAAATCAACCTTTAGCTGAAAGGCACCTCCATCAGCATTTATCCCAACCCCCTTCTCAGAGCAGGTCTCATTTTACCAGGTTTCTCCAGGCTAGGTGCAGCCCTGAACACCTTGCAGACTGGGGAGTCTGCAAGATCTGGGGCCAACCTGATCCTCTTGGTAAAACGGTTTCTTTATGTCTAAATGGAGTTTTTCCTGTTCCAGCCTGTGCCTGTTGCCTCTCTTCCCACTGGTGTGCACCACCAAGAAGAGTCTGGCTGCTTCTTCTCTCTATCATCCCATCAGGCATCCGTAGGCAGCAGTAGGGCCTCCCCAGAGGCTTTCTCTTCTCCAGGCTGGATAAACCCAGATCTTTCTGTGGCTCCAGCAGCCCCCATTCCTCAGGCACACAGGCACCCTGCAGGAGCCAGCCCTGGCAGCACCAGCCTGACAGCTGAGCCCATCCTGCCTGTGGTGATCAGATAAAGGGCTGGTTGAATGCACGGAGAGGAAAGGAGAGGAAATTGCATGCATGGCCCTTTGCTAGGTCAACCTTCTCTCACCAAAAAACAAACAAACAAACAAACAAACAAAAAAAAAAAAAAAAACCTGAGGGCCTTGAAATTTTATATCAAGGCTTGCATTTACTTTTGGTGAGAATAATGAAAACTTGTTCCCCTGGCAGTTAGACAACAGTAAGTGAAATTACAGTATTCCTTGAACTGACTAAACTTTTTGTGTTTAAAAAAAAAAAGGTAGGGTCAAAATGGAAGAGTTGTACATATTTGCAGAATTTTAGCTGTTTGTCAAAGGCTTTTGCTAAACACGGTTAACTTTGGGCTGATCTCACAATGATAGATGAGCTGTAACTTGAGAAAGTAAGGCTTGACTTTTTTAATCAGTAAAAATATGAGTTACAAGAAAAAGATTTCAAAATACGAGCTTTATATTACACTAGATGAAGGGCATTTCTGTGTATATGAGGAAGGTAGATTAGTTATAAAACTATTTTTAAAATTGTGCTGACTCCATTTACATTTATAATGTCTCTTGGAATTAAACTATAAATATTTATGAATTATGTTATTAATTTCTGTAACAAGTCAGATTTTATTTGAATATTTCTGAAGTAAAACTCTTTCCTTGGATAATGGAATCTAAATGATTAAATAAAAATGTTCATTTATAATAAATATCTAACATGAGAGTTTGCAAATAGTTGTTTCCTTTGGTTTTTATCTTCTCTTAATACCTATCATAAAAAGCTGTTAGCTGAAAAAGGTCATTTGTAGTATGACAAAGCTGTTCAAGTAGTGAATTAAGCCTTTAAATTATATGGAATATTAGAATAAATTTTTGTCTGAACAAATCAAGTTTAATCCCCCCAAGAGGGCTGACTTTCTAGACATTAAATAAAACCAAAGGAAATATCTTTAGAACTTGAATGTCTTTTAATTTATTGTACTGAAACTAATGGCAAATAATTTCTTAAAATGTCCTTTTTATGAACTATTTTTGTCTGTGTAATAGGCTAAATGCTATGGAAGAAATCTGCAGAGAACTATTACCAAGCACCAGAAATTTACAATTGATTCATTACTAAATTATAGCTTAATAGCTACTAGAAGTTAGCTAATATTAAATGACTCCTTGCTCAGAGAAGATATTGAATTACATATAACTGAAAGCTGTTTATAACCATGATAAAGGGAGTTGATAAAGTTGAGATGATATCAGAGGAGGAAACGCAATTGGTTTCAGAGTCTTTCTAGTTTACATACCTGTGATGCATACATTATATATTAGTGACAAAGTTAAAAATATAAAGCAGCAGTTTTAGACAATAGTCAAATTTTCCAAAATTTCTGTTTGAGGCCTCTTCTCTTCTGCATACAAAGAAGACTGAGAAAATAGGCTTAAAAATTAAAATCTATGGACAACATTTTGAGGGTGTGGGAGTGTTAAAAAAATAGCTAAATATACAAATGTACCTTTTCCCCAGGAAAAAAAAAGAGGAAAATTAACAAAAATACATAATGAAAAAACTGGGAAAACTAAACATGTTGATATTGGTTTTTTTCTGTTTTACATGGACCTTTTTTTGGTGTTGTGTTTTTTTGTTTGGTTGGTTGTGGTTTTTTTTGTTTTTGTTTTATTTTGGTGGCTTTTTTTTTTAATATATATATATCATTGTTCCTAGGAAAAAAAGATTTTTTTTTCCTATATGAAGTAATTTTAATAGTAACATTTCTCAACTTGAAGTGGCAAAATCTTTCATTTATAGAAAATATTGATAGATCATGAGAAAAAGATTACATTCCTTTTTTTTTTTTTTTTACAAGACCACCCAATAAGTGTGGTCCATCCCGTGGTGGTTCAGAAGGTGGCACTGTTCTCCCTGTTGAGTTTAAATGCTTGTGTGGCATATTGGAACAGGGAACAGCTGTCATTTAACGAAGTTATATGAATTCCTTCCCCATCCATTAGCGCAGATGTCAAGCAAATGGAAAGATAAAATGCATTTTAACACTTTTCTTATTATTCACTGATATGAGTCAAGTAATATCCTTTCACAATTCTAATTATGTCTCTTATCTGCCTCTCTGTGCTTAAAGTATGTAAATAATTCCTATTCCCACAATGGAATTACAGACTGCAGAATTTCATTATGAATATATTTTCTTAAATGTTTTTCTCATAGTCAGACATTTGTTATATGGTCTATAATGTTCATTCTGCCCACAAGTATACACCAAACACAGGAAAGAAAGTAGGCCCTGAATACCTCTTAACTCACCCATGGAAACTATTTTGTTTTGTCTAATAAAGAAAAGAATATTTATGGTTTTCAGAAAGGAAAAACAACCCATTTTCTAGCTGTATTACATTAACTGAAAAACTGTAAAATAACAGATGTCAGTGCAGATTGGATTTATTTTTCCAATATGCTTTCAAATGAATGAATGTGAAACTGTTTAATACTTGTTGTATGTCAGAAAGTTGGTTATATTTACATGATTTTAATGTCTGTTTTTTTAAATGTTAGAACTGCAGTCATGTATGTGGGAGGTAACTGGCACTTTCCCAAAAAAGGCTAGCTGTATGATCTTGTCATTTAGGATGACAGACGTCTTTTCTTTCCTATTTATTTTGTGGTTTCATAAATCAGATCTTTTGTTGTTGTTGCTGGTGGTGGTGGGGTTTTTTTTCCACAGTTAGATACTGAATGCGTATTTCTACTCACAGGAGAACTCAATAATCAGATTGAGTCTGACAATGCTTTATGGGCAATCAGGTCTAACAATGCTCTGTGGGCAATGAAAAAGGCTATCCTTTTCCAGGAAAACATTCTGGTCTCCTACAAGGGTGTTTCTTGTATTGTTGTTGAAGCTGTACAGAGACATTTTCTTCTTGATGCAGATAAAGAAATAAATTCATTCATGGTTCATTACTTTTTGGCATCTTGAGAATGGGATAAAATGGGATACAATAATAAACTAATCTGCAGACCTTATGGTCAGGAAAACCAACATTGTAATGTTATTGTCCTGTTACTCTAATCTACATCCTTGGATCTGTGGGATCACATGTATTTCCATTAATGACAAAGACTTTTTTCACTTCTGTGTTATAGTATCAATAAGTTAGGGAAGAATGAACTGAGCTGGTCTGCAGCTTTCCTTCTACATCATCCACACTGTCAGCTTAGCTCTGTCTGCAGAGTCCTCATTAGAAAGGGGAGTGGAAGGAATGAACAGATTGCTTTTTTCAGATTCCAGATGGAGTTTGTAAATCTGACAGGTGAAGAAGAGAAATGAGTTGGAAAGAAAAATTTTCATGCTTGTGAAATTACAAAAATCTGTCTAGAAATTATTGAGAAAATGAATATTGGACAAAATGGGGCTGTAAATTATACCCTTCCTGAGTATAACAGTATTTGAGGGGTTAATAATTCAAAAATGCTTGAAACTGACACCCAGATAATCTGCAATTGCAAATATGTCAGATGAATACTAGCTGAGATCCTTGTCCATGAACAGATTACTTTGCATAAAGACTTGTGCTATTAGGTGTTTCTTAAAATTTTACGCAACTTAATATACCGAGTTCCTTTGTGACCTTGTAAGCATGAGGCTGTAATTTTCCAGATATGTGTATTAAACTACACTGCACAGGTGTCTCACCAGGTAGCTCTCTAGCTTCAGGTCACTACTTATTTGCTTGTTTGCTTCATATCTGCTGTGCTGCTTATTGAAGTGAACTAGACTTAAATAAATACAGCAGTTAGTTTATATGGAATCATACTTGCCATTTTGCACATTTGAAAATATTGCAGGCAATGGAAAAGAAGTCAGCTTGAAAGCTTAAAAGCTAAGGTTTATACTACGAGGGACTAAATTTCTATGTTTTCCCATTATATTTGAAAAGTAAAAGGCAAGGAAAGAGCATGGGGAAAACCAATTAACATGTGATAATGAAATATATAAGACTATAATACAAATTTTCTTTATCAGTGTGAATAAGTTTGTGAATATATCTGACTGGTCTCTGCAAATCCAAGCTAAGCAGCCATGCAAAACTACTGGCAGCAGCAGATTGAGATGAGATATAAACTCTTAAATATAAATGTAAATATATAACAGTATGTCATGATAGAGACTTTAGCTGGCTTGTAAGCCCCTCCAGAGCACAGGGAGGTAAAAGAAAATGCTAGGTAAAATAAATAAGCTATATATCACTGTGTTGAGAACTCCAGTACTTTAGAGAATTTAAAGACTAACACTACAAGTAACTCAAGAAAGTCTTTCATATCAATTGCGACCCAGATTTGAACTATACTTTTATAGAAAGAAAATTAAATATGTTCAGAATATAAGAATTAAGCAACTTAATTCTGCACAATAATATATGCTTTTATAGAATTACTTCAAGATATTAAGAAAGAAAATTTACTTTCTGTTAGCCTCTCACTTTTCTATTGCGCCAGTAATACTAAATCTAAAAAATAAATCTAATTTTCTTTTTAAACTTTTAATTCTTTTTCCAGGTTTTATATACCATTATTCTTGAAATAATTTATTAGTTTTGCATTTTCTTATTGTGAGTGTTCTTATTTTATGTTTCTTTTGACTTTTCATGCAAGAGCTGAAAATTGAAATAAAAGGATCAGTCAGTGCAAATGTTTATCTAATCCTTGCAGTGGCTGAGAGTGCATGCAGAAGAGTACAAGAACCACGGTATTTATATTATCCTTTCTCTTTTGGATTCTGGAAGATGAGTAAAACTGGAGGTTTAAAAGAAAAAATTTATGTTTATCAGCTATAAGTGGAACCATCTTCCAAAAGTTATCTTCCCCTATTGTCTTTTAATACAGGAGAAAAATTGTGTTTATTTTTCACTTACAGTGCTTTACCCTCCAGCCTTTATAGTAGAGATTGAATCAAGATGACTGTACTTTCTCCTGAAAGAGCAGCCCCAGAAGCTGTGAATCCATCAAATGATGTCAAAGCACCTAGAAAAAACTGATATGTAAAAAGCTATTTCTAGTCTGAAATGGGTTATTGTCAGGGCTTCAAAATCTGGATATAAATTTCTTCTGACCACAGAAGGGTCAGAGAAGAGCAAGTGCTCTCAAGGAATATGAGATTCATGATTTTGCTCTCAGTGGAGTGTAAACTGCTAAAGGCTGCATGCCTGCAGTCTGCATTTAGAAAGAACTCTGGCTCCTTTGTACTCACCGAGGGATATCAGACTCCTAGATATCCTCGGGGAAAATATATATATATATATATGCTGGGAAAATAAAGGTCTTGTTTCTGCCTCAGGAACGTGTTACACTGATGCTTTTATAAACTGTGGAAGTATATTTGTGACCTGCTATGCTGTCTTGTACAACATACATTCTTCAGGTTTTTGTTACACGATGTCATTTTTACTTTAGTTTGATTTAGAAAGAAAAACTACCTTTTAGGCTAGTATTTCACACCTCTACTGTCTGCAAAGTACGCAGAAAAAAAGGATTATTTAGTCATTGAGCCAAAGAATTCTAATTTCTCTTCTCATTTTTTATCATTATGCCTTAATCTAAGCTGTTTAGGAAACAGCCATATTATCTATTCTCACAAAGGCTCTGGGTAGAGATTTATTAGCAACATACTTCTGAATTCTTCAGATTAATATATGACTGAAATGCAAAATGCCCTTACTGATTAAAGAAAATGCAGCTTATATTGCCAGAATACAGCTTTTTTCATTAACTTAAGATAGAATAAAATTCTGCTGCATTTGTATCCAGAGTGTGTATTAGAGTTAGGTAGTAAGAACTACCAGAGTCTCATTTATTTTGTTTCTGATCAAAAAAACATGCATTCTAAAAATATACTTAAAATATTAGTTGGGCAGCCTCTAACAGTGCTTGGCTTCAAATTAGTCACCAAGTATTGAGAGATAATTATAGCACTTAGAGTGAGTGTGAGGAATTGTGGTTCTAGTTGCTGAAGCGGAGATAATTGCTGTGAACAGACTCTCCACCCATGCCATTCTATAAACACTCATAGAGTGTTTGGGAGAGTGGTGAAGAGATTGCTAAATGTCCACAAGTTCATAGCCTGGAGCATTAAGAAGAAATTTGTTTCAGTAAAATCAGTGGTATTTTTTTCTTCCATAGCTATGTGTTACTCTACCAAACTATCTGAGGCTCAAATGTGTTTATCAGTCCATCTCCCCAGTGTTAGTAGCATCCACCTGACAACAATACCAGCTTTCTGCAGAAGTATTCCCAAAGGCTCGTGGCCTCCTCATGACCCTCTACTCTCTTTCCATTTTAGTCCCAGATGTCCTTACAAGCACCAGAGAAGCCACACAGGAGCTGAATGAAAAACAGTCCTCTCCTTGCTGAAGCAAACCCCCTGTTTCTGGTATCTAGCAACTCACTGGCATGCACAAGTCTCAGGATATGAATGCCTCCATCCTATACCTATATGGGAATATTTGGCATGTAATAAGTTTTTAGGCAGTCCCCGCAGATGCCTTGATCACCATCATACCTTTTTTCTCCAACTTTCACCAAAACTGGAACTGTACACAATAGCAATCTCCTCTATGTAGGCTTCAGATAAAAATGCATCCAAGGACTCTAATGTTTGATGAAGATGTTGCCTAGGCTGGTGTCAGAACATGCTCTAGGGAACTTGCTGCTGTTTCTCTGTCCCTTTGTCAATCCCACAAACCTTTTCATGTTTTTCTCAAGATCTCTCTTCTCTCTTTCCCACTTTCAGACTGGCCAAAACACAACTCTGAATTTGGCAGCAATTTCCTAAGGAAAGAATTCATCCAGATTTTTCTCCAAATGAAGCAGAGTACGTGGGAATATTCTGAAAGAATATGGAGAGGGATTTCACATGGAAGGAACTATGAAAAAATGCATAACAACTGAAAAATTCCCATGTAGTAAGTCACACATGTGATGACTCAGCTGGCCTAAGGAATTGAAGCACTCAAAGCACCTCTGTTTCAGGTACACTGATGTCAGATGTCCATGCTAGTTTCCACAATGGCAAGAGAGCAAGGAGCTTGTGAAGAGCTCACTATCCATTCTCACTAGGACAAACACAGCAAATTAATAGATTTTCTGAGACCAAGAATAGAAAATGAAGGCCCTTCCTTTCCTCTTTTCCTATACTTACATTTCCCAGCCTTTCCTACCTACCTAATAGTATGTCTAGCATAACAGTGCTCGCTCCTTCAGAAACCTGAATCGGCAATGTGGAGCTCAGCTACCTGAAAGACCAGCATCTAAACTTCCTTCTGGAAATAAAAATAAACCCCCACAGTCCCCTATCGTCATCTAAGAAAACATAAGAAACATTTTCAAAGTATGACCACACACTGAAATTACTTTTGTGTCAGACAAAATAGCCCATGAAGGTGTTCTAAAAATACACTTCTGATTCAAAGTGCTATTCATTACCTGAGTATGTAATTTCAACTTTTTGTTTTGTGATTTTAGTATCGTGTAAAAGTTTCTATTGCTAGACTTATTTCACCCTGGAAACTGAGTCTGTGCTCCATCCTCCATTAGATTAGGAGAGTGTAGGTTCTCTATTATAGACACAGGGTGTTTTTAAGGCAATTGCACCTTATTTGCAGATTTCTACATTCCCAAAAAAAAGCAAAACACAGGCTTAGCACTCTTGTATGTGCACTCTTGTATTAAACAAACCATATTTCAAATATCTGAGAAAGAGTTTTCATATATAATATCAGGAAGTGTTTTTTTTCAGCCCAGTCAGCAGAATTAGGTTCTAATGGAATCGATTATCCTCCACATGAGAAGCAAGTGCTGGCAATGTGGCATCTAAGAAGCAGAAGCATAACATTAAATATGGTTTTTTATATGTTTTTAAATTAAAAATCACATTACATAATAATATTTATTGTCTATATACATTTTTCATCCTAGACAAGTTGTTGTAACACAAAATGTCAATTCCCAGCTGCTAAAAATATGAATTCTTTGTTTGTATTTTAAGTTGTTTCCCCTTGAAATGACATTGCTAAAAATATATTTTTGGGAGTAGTTTTCAGTGTTTTTCAATATTATGTGCTCCTTCTGTGGGGTTGTCACCTAAAAATAACTGCCTACCTTGATATCTGAACACTATTCACTCTGTCTATTTTAAATATTTTGTGCACACTACAAAGTGGCAGTATATTTTTAAGGAAATACACCTATGGTCCTTTGTTGCTATATTCTGTTTGCAAAGATCTGTAAATAAAAATTACATAAAACTCAATAAGGTTGTTTGGGGTTTTTTTCTTATTTCTTCTAGTAATTATCCAAAAGTATTGACATCAGTATCTGTACCATTTATGTAAAGTACTTCAATAATTTTAACTTTAGGGAACAAGCTCATTCTAATATTTAATAGCTAAAAGGTCAATTCAAAACAGACTCTTTGTTCAGATTGCTTTGAATTTTCAACGATTAGTTGATCAGTTGTGGTTTTTGAAAAACCTAATTACAGTCTCAGAGCTATAGAACATCTTGGATTTTTTTAACCAATCCTTATGCATTGAAAATCTCTTTACTCATCATGAAATCTGAATAAATATTAAATAAAAATTTTATTTTATTATAGAGTCATAGAAAAAATTACTGAATCACCTTAACTAACATCTTAGAAATTAGAAACTGCAATAAATGTTGACTGATTTTAATGTTGTTTTGCTTTGGACTGTCAGGATGACTAGCTCTTTAAAAGAATTCCTTCACGAGAGCTTGGGACATCTATAAAAACACCAGAACATCTGGGTTAGACCAGTTATAGTCTGAGTGAATTGTTAGGTTTTGAGTAAATTATTCTTCTTCTGGGTGCTGATTGGTGAAGAACTGAGAATTAAAAGGAACAGACATGACAGGCAGCATCATGTTCATAACCCACATACAACTGCGGTGAGAAAGCACAAAGATGATCCCTTCTGTATCTGTCACTCACGAAGATGATGGGCAAGAGCTTTTGAACTGGTGAATGCCACCTCCTGAATTACTTTGTCAGATGATACTCAACAGCAGGCTTTCTGATTGCCAGAAATGTCAGCTGTCTACCTCCTCAGCTGAAGGGGGAGCTCAGCACAGATTTATGTGCATGGGCATCGACTCTCTCAGCTGGAAGCTGTCCCTTCACTGATGGCCACACTGCAGCACTCAGTCAGTATTGTCCCCAGGCTCCAGACACTACTGGGTGCTGCTGCCTGGGTGTTTCTGAGACAGACATCTGGCAGTCAGATGCATCAGCTGCACTGCTAGCTCTGTTCCCTGCCTACCACTCTGCAGTTTTGGAGAAATGGGAGCTGTTCCATGCCTGCACACACATTCCCAAAGCCCAGCTGCTCTCAGGTTGCAGACCAGAAAGGTTTCTAGAGAGTACGCTGGAAATTACTGGGCTGAAAGGTAATGGTGTCCTGATAGTGATGTGTTTCTTTATCAGGGGCTATTTTTCTTTATCAGGGGCTCTGCAGGGCAGAGCTAAGAAACAGAAGAACCTAGGAACCAGCTGCCAAAAGCCTCCTCAGTGCTCCATGCAGATAAGCAGAGGAAAAACACCAGGCAATCTGGAATAGCTCCCACATGCCCACAGAGCGTGCAGATGTAAATGCCATAGTATGAGCTTTTCTGCGCTCCTACGTACTCCTATCCTAATCTGCACTACTTAGTGAGCTGAGGGCATAGGGATCCCTTTTAAATCAACATGGGAATGCATGGCCCTAGGTACTCACAGTATCCTTTCTCTCCTAGAAGTTTTTCCCTACTTTAATTCAGTTTTTTTGTAATGTTAAACACTCCTTCTAGCTAAAATTCCCTGACTCAGAGTTCTCAGTATTAACACCTGAGAATAGAAAATCACAGATCAGTATTTTGAAATCAAATGTGTTCTGAAAACTGTCAAGAGATCCAAGACGTTTTCAATTTATTTCGTTTAAACTGCATTAACCTCTAAAAGGACACAGTGCAGTTCTTTGTATATCATTCTATGCATTACTGCAGTGTACTCGGTTATCTTGGGGAGAAGGCTTTACCATTTTAAGTACTTGTATCTGTTGCACAGAAGAATATTAAACACATGCAAACAAAAGATTGCAGCTGAAAAGAATTTGGTTTACTGACTGTAAACGGTTGAAGACTGTTGGGGGTTTTAAAATCATATATATATATATATATATGAAAAAAAAGCAGCTGAAAAAAAAGTTTTTCCAGGCATAGAAAGATGTTTTACTGGTACACAAGCAAAGTATTTGCTTTCATGAGTGCAAAATGGAGAAAATAAGTTTGAGAAGATTACAAGATGAAACAAGAAGTAACTCCATTGAAAGTAGCTCCGTTAGGGAGCTACAAGAACAGAGCAAAGTCTAAGTGCACATGTCAGAGCAGGGCCAGCACATCCTGATTATCAACATTGATATGCAATGGAAAAATACAAGTTAGCTGCAGTAACATTCTCATTCATAGAACACGAGAAAACAGCATTTGGATGTTAACAAGAGTGTATAATTTCACAGTTTTCTCTTCCTCAACTGCCCATTTTATTTTAGGTATTTTTAGCCTGACTACTTTCTTCACTTCCCTTTAGAAGGAATCAAGCCTCAGGAGGCAGACGTTGCACAACATGAATATTTCACTTATTTTTCTTTCACCTTAAAAAACAAAAGTTTACCTTTAGATACAAAAGCAAAAAAAATACAGCAGATATCCACACTATTTTCACTTTTTTTTTTTTTTTTTTTCACTTAGATAGGATGGGTGCATTGAAAGCTTCTTTTAGAGCTGCTTATTTAAAGTGCCCATAAAAGAAAGAATTTATCCTGTTTGCCAGAGATATGCAAGTTAAAAATAGCATGGCAGTGAAGCAAAACACATGATGACTCTGTGCCAGATGACAACAAAATGGCCTAACAGTGGAAAAGAAATTAATTCTATATACAGTAAGTTTTTCTCAAGTGATCTTATTTTCTACACAGATTTTCTCCTCTAAGTTATCCTGTATTATAGTATGACTCAAAAGCAGAATAGGTAACAAAATGAAGTGTTAACTACAAGTTAGAGATATGCTACTAGGTCTTGATGTTTGGGGACATGACAGGGATTATTTTGTAAGAAACAAATTCTAGATTTTATCCATTAAATGTCTTCATCATTATTTCTGTTAAGTAACAACAGAATTTGTTAACAAATTATCAAACAAAAGGCAATTCTAGTATTTTGTATATAATTAGTTTAAATGCCTCACAGGAAATATTTCTGGTAACAGTACTCAATGTGCTTTAAGAACTGAATTTTTTCAAGTGTTTGTTTGGTTTTCATATTAAGTTATCTCTTTCTTTTATAGACAGAGGATGTTCTACTATTTTTTTTTCTTCTCTTAGTTTGCAGAAAGTAAAAGTTAGGGAAGAGATATAATTTAGAATCCATTTTTAAAAAAAAATAAGTCATTATTAGAAATGTTAAACATAAAGCCTAATCAAGATGAAGCTTAAAGTGCAAAGAGGTTCTTCTTAACTTATGCTAAGAAGTGTTTACATTAATAATTAAATGAAAGGAAATTAGTCTATTGTTACTATTATACAAAGAATGAAAGCTTTTCAGAACAAACCACACTTTAAAATTACTTGAATATCTAGAAAAGCAAATTTCATGTACTTGGAGAGTTTATGATCCTTTTTGGGAAGTTAACATTACTGGCCATAAATGGGTGTGCAATTAAACCAATTTTCTAATATTAAGAAAAAGGATTCTATTTTAAAACCTCAAGACTATAAATTTTTAAAGTACCTATCCATTACATATGCTCAAATCCCTCAAATGCAGTATTGTCAATACAGTAACCTCTCTCCAGATTGATTATGTCTGTATATTGGCTACAGATCAACAGTTTTAGTATCTAAAGAAACCTGATGGTGTTATCAGTTGTATTATTTGGTAAGAGATTTAGGGTCAAAACCACAGTATTGATCACATTCCATCTTGGAAAGAAATAAACAGACTGACCATCTATTGCTTTACCTTTCTGTGCATGTATATGTATGTGTCTGCACACATGCAGAGCTGTTTATTTTGACAGACATGGTTTCATCTGTCCCCAGAGGAAATGGTGCCATTAACCAAGTAATTATGAGTGCAAAACTATCCACTGGGCATTTAATTCATTGTCAGAGTACACAGAGCCATTTCACCTAACTGATTTTTTAATGGTTAAAGAAGCTGAGTACTATGTTACGTACAGGCTGAAAATCGATTATCTTAAATACAATGTGAAACTCAAAAGTTATTAAGTGTGCACGCTTGCTTCTTTCCTTTTTTTTTTTTTTTTTTTTTTTTTTCCTATGCAGTGGAACCTTTTTCAAGTTGGAGATGGAGCTGACAGAACTCCAAGGCTCTCCACTCTGAAGCAAGGATTGTGATCCCTATTGCTCCTCGAGGGTTGGTGGGACACAGATAGGAAGCACTGGCTTTGCACTGCTTAGGCTTCCCTGTGAATGGCTTTTTCACATCTGTGGCAGAAAGTCTCAGGGCACTCGTACTTAATCCTTGAGAAGTGTGGTTATTACACAAAGGGGACAATCTTAAACAGCATCCCCACAGAAACATATGCAAATGTAGGACATTTAAACATTAAAAAAAGTTCATCAAATAACTTATTAATTTCCTTCCTAAGACCTCTGATTTGACTCTTTCTGCCTCTGAAGACAAGATTTAATTTACTGTTGATAATTGGGCAATGTATCTTACAGCTTTAAGATTCTAAGTGGGTTTCTACATAATAATCCTTATTATTCTAAAAAACATTCTCTGATGTTCTCCTACTTTCATAAATCCCTATCCAAGTAACCTGTCCACACAAATTAGGTCTAATCAAATTTCAGTATAACCTCTAGAACTGGCAAACAGTGAACATCTTTTAGTATTAAATGCCTTAACAGAGCCTGTGGCTGATTTTACCACAAGCAGACCCAAATCTAGCCCTGAATTTAACACTACTTGATATATTAAGTCTGTGACAACTTTGAAATTATTTTCAATTTAATATGTCTTCACAAAAGGCAGACATAAGGTCAGTATAAAAAAACAAAGACAAAACCCCAGGAAATCTATTTCAATGTTACAAATCTGTATTAGAAAAAAATTGCCAACACAATTCAAAGAGTAATGATGCACAATTATTTCTGGAACAAGTTTTTGTATCTGCCTGCTTGTGTTTTATTCAGACTGGTTGCTGGAAGTAAACTCATTAGAAAAACAAATCTGAGGTTCAGAGAATAAAGCCTGGCCAGATCTCGAAGCTTCTCAAAGATTTATGTTCTTCCACTTTTTGACCAATGCTGAATCCACGGCTCTGCAGATACTGATTTTCTGATTTTTTTATCTTTAATTTGGTGATTCTTAAAAAAATAAAATATAAGGAGAAATATTGGTGAGTGAAAATTTTTGCAGTTCAGTGTGTAATTCAAAAGCATGCAATATTATTAGATTGAGACCTTCAGAGGTAATTATGCTCAGACCCAAATCAGGGCTCACTTGAAAGACAGATTTGCCCACTCTAGTGATGGCTATTCCGCTGCTCCCCTGAGCAACCTCTCCCTTGGTTCTGAGAGTGTATCATCACTCTCATGCCCAAGAATTTAGTTACAGATGTGTATGTGTCTGTAGTTGAGGCAAAATTATTACAGTTACATCAGTAAATCTCATTAAGAAAACAAGCCCCTCTTAACCCCAAAGTTACAGAAGAAAATGTACAGTTTCAAGCCTACCAGGTGCCTTGAAATCATGACCACAATTTTAAAATAACTAACTTTACACTACTTATTCTTGTATATTATTTTATGCATTTAAAATAGTTCTTCAAGTCTAAGATGCAGTTTTTTGCATATCTGGCCTTTACTGCTTTACTTGAAAAGGTAAAATATACTTTACAGACTATTATGCACGCCATTTGTCAAAAATTGGACTAACTCTGTTTATTGGTCTAGAATGGTGAATTTAACCTGTCATTACCTGTGCATTTTCACTAAAAGCACTCTTTTCACCTTCAAAATATCTACAACTGCTCTGGAGCATGTTATCCACACCTCCCATCCACGGCTCCACTTATATTAGAAAGTCTGTCAATCTCACAACTAGAAAGTACAGGCTACTCTTCTAATTCTGAGTTGTAATCAGACATGAAATATGAGATGCTTGTTTTTTTAGGTACAATGTTTTATTAAATATGGATTCCTTTGTATTGACAATTTTCTGTAAATATTCGTGTTTATAGCTTGGATTGTCTCATAGAATCACACTTTAAATGGAAGGTTAGACTGCTTAAATTTTTTTCCTTTAGTTGAAATTCAGAGTGTTTGTGTTTATATGTGTGTGTGTATATATATACGTACATCTATATATGTATGTATCTATTAGCTATGAATCCAGGCAATTGCATACACAAGCACAAGCATTCAGTGAGCTTTGAAAGCCAACTGAAAGTCAAGGTGGTTTGACCTTAATTTTGTCACTTACGTATGCAAAAATAAAAGTCAGATTGCATCTTCATAAACAATTGGGAAACCCATACGATATTGATAAAAAACCTACAGTTTCCAGAAATCTATTTTCAATGCCTTCTCTAGCATATAGTGGCAAATATCTTCAGTTATCTACATATATGGTCTTTACCTCTCATTATCATCAAGCTATTGCAAATATACTATTTAAAAAATAATACCTATTTGAAGAAAATATATTTCATGTCCATTTTATATTTCAAATATAACCCATATATGTTTACACATTAAACAAAATTAGGGTTCATAATCACTGAAATAACACAAAGTAATGGTTTTCAGAAGAACAAAACTTTCCCAAAGCTATCAGATTTTTCTCTTTTTTTTTTATTCACAGCTGCAAGTTGAATAGAAAAATAAACTTGTTTCTTTCATTTGCATTATCTAGTCTGGGACATAATTTAGGAAAGAATACTATAGAGCTGATAAAATATTACACGAGTGCTTTGTACAGGCAACACAGTAAATTATGCAGTGCTATTTGCTTTTTCTCCCCTTTACCATGAAGGGAATTTTTTCAAATAATTGCTGTAAACTTGACTCCAAAGCAAATAGTAAAATCTAAAAATTTTTAAATGAACTGTCATGAAAGCATATTTCTAACCTTTCTAAAGTCCTTGGATGTCATACTCAGACCCATGATATTTAACACCACTGTCCACATGGCTATGATACTAACCATTAAGTGATGATAAATGGTAAGGCATGCTGTGCAAATGATATATAATTTTATGTTGCATTCCCCATACCCTCCTACAAATCACAGTAGAATTTCTGTGGTTAGGTCATATACTGTGCTAGGCCAGGCAGCACATGATGTCACTCCCCTGATAATCATAAACATTATGCACAGATTTTATCGACTGGTCAAAAGAAACCCGTAATTAGTGACTAAGCCAACCAGATCTAATAAAATGACAGGATCTTTCCAGTCCTATAAGCATGGAAAAATCAAATCCCTTAAAAGCTCCCACTGCTGCCTAACACATTGTATATCTTTTCAGAAAAGTGCATGTTCTAAAAAAACTTTAGGAAATATCACAAACATTTCCAAGATGTCTGAGGCTTACTTGTGTCCCTTTACCCTGCTCTGCCTTGCTGTGCCTGCAAGTCTTCTGAGTTATCACTGGTCAATGAAGGCAATTACTCATCTCATTTTCACATAGTTATTTTTAAACTGGTTCAAGCATGTTCTGACAACACAATCCAGTACCTTCATTGCAGGAACTAGGACAATTTTAATGTATCCCAGTAATTAGGGATTTGGATTTTCCACATATAGATACACATATCTATCTATGTCTCTGCATATCTTGATGTTATCTTAATTAAGTTGAATTAAGGGTTATTTATTTTGGACAGTGCTCCTACTTAATTAAACATTTCAATTTTCGATTGGCAGGCTTAGAGGAGATCTGAGTTTGCAGTTAGAGGTATTGCTTTTAGTGTAAACAGGAAATTAATAAACACCAGAAGATATCAGTGAATAAAGAGTGAACAGAAAAATGAATGGTGATTTTTTTTTCTAGTCTAATTTTGTCTATCTTAAAGAAAGATAAAACCATCTTTTGAATGTAGAACAGCATTTTCCACATGCTGTTCCTTTATTGACATATTGGAGTAGTGAAACTTCCTGCTCTTATTTTATGGTGCCTTAAGAAGAGAGGCCACAGTGAACCTTTTTTGCTTTACATGTCCCATAGATCCTGCTGTGGAATATCCCATATCCTGACGTGGTATTTTGCTCAGCCTGTCTGGCTTCCTATGCTCAATCCTTGTGGCTGTTCTTTCAGCTGCATAGAAGGAATACTTTCAGGAAGGTGTTTGAGGGGAGATATGTTTTTATTATATGGGAAAGGAACAGTCCTGAAGATAAGAGAGAAGGAATGCCTCCTTTGCTACCTGCCAATGAAAGAAATGCAGAATTCCAGAATGCTCCCTCCATGGGTAAGAAAGGGCTAGAAGCAATTTGTCAAATGACCCTACTATCACCAAAAAGTCTGTATCTATTAATATAAACATCAATTTTGCAGTGCATAGATACATAATGCTTTTTTTTTGCAAGCAGTAGTAAATCATATTAATTCTCTGGATTGGGTTGTATTAAATTTCTTTTTGTTAAGCAACACTTGCTAATACTGAGGACTTCTACAAGAAAATATGACTCAGCAAGGATCATGGGAAGTATCCTTTTATGTTAAAATTTTATTGGTATATTTGACAAAAATACAGAAGCAAATCTGTCCACTTACTTTTGTACATATGGACACATTCTTTCATCATTGGAAGAAACAATACAACTTATTCATTCTGAAGCAAAAAGAAAAACAGTGGTGGTACTTCAGATGACACACTGGGGATGTGCTGCAGTTCTGCAGTATGTATATATTTGTCACAGATGAGTAGTTTCTGCTTCTATCTATGCTGCACAAGGTTTTACCCCTCCCTCCATCAGCTCTTCAAAAGGCCCATCTCTAGACTCTTCGAGACTGGCTGCTTTCCCACTAGGCAACAGGAACACTGGCTGCCTAGACTGCCCCTGCCACCACCCTCCCTGACTCTCTTTACTTCTAGCCACAGACTCGGTAGATTTGCCATGGGGGGGTTTTATGATCTGAGGACTAAAACAATTAGCTAGGGGGTCAGTGTATGCAGGTGACCGAGAAGCCAGTGCTGGCTCCTACAGCACTGGAGTCTGAGAAATCCTAAAGTCCAGGACACAGCTCCCCTCTCTACATAGTTCATCAGTAAATTGTATCAAACGCTTTCTTATGATCTATTTTCTCTGTCTTGCAACTGTAAAGCACTTAAATTGCTCAATAACTTTAGCTATGCACTAAGCATGAGGTCCAGCACTTGTCATTAGCAGCCTTGCACATTCAGTTTATGCTACATATCTTTAAATAATATGTTTAAAAATTATTTCCTATATAAGACCTTAGGTGTCCTGCACTGTTTGTGCTGTGAGGAATTGTAGGTATCTCGCTTGTTATCCTTTATCAAGCTGCTTATCAGTGACATTCTGGTAGTTCAACTGCATAACTAGCAGTCAGACTTCTGCTCTCCAGGCCCACAAAACACTTCTTTAGTCTTAATTCTGAGGTCATGTTTCTCAGAAACAGTTTATTATCTAAATGCAGTTTTAAGTACCTTGCACACAAACCATTTCAATAGCCTCATGTGTTCCTGGAGCAAAGGCTAAGGCTTGCTTTTGAATACTCAGATGAGTCTCACACACAGATAACCACCAGTATCTCTATTTCATCTCTATTCCAGTGGAACTGATGAAAAGGGAACCTTTCTGAATCTGGACCACTCTCCTGATCCCACAGGATTACAGGATATACAGGCAAGCTCTGACTTTGTTTCTCAGATCTCACTCCTGCAAACACTATGCTCCTTAGAGAAGGGCTTTGGTACAATCATTCAAAATTATTTGAAACACTATCACTTTGCCAGTTAAAGCTCTGCCTCCTGGCCAGAAATTGCTGCAAGGAATGTTTATGTTAGAGGTGAGGTTTGTTTGTACCGAGATAACAGACTACAAATTGGGGCAGGAGAGACACACACATGTCCTGTTCTACTATGAAGATGGTAAGCTCTGTGAAGAAGTCTGGAATACTGCAAGCGGCATTAGCCTTTCGAATTCATGCATCTAACTGCACTCCTTAGGCACTCAATTTTACATGGTTGACTGACACATTTTTTGGTGTTGTTTACAGCTACTTCCATGTGGAAACCCACTTGCTTTCCTAGACCTGTTTGGCATGAAGGTTGAAATCTTCTGGACAGTTTTTGTATGCTAAATCTGTCTAACTAATAATAAATTTATCCAGCTGTAGGAGGAGAACAATGGCTGAGCCCAAGCATGCCACTCAGCCTGACAAGCCCAAGGACACTGAAGAAGACATTTTACAAGCGTACATGTCACTGGAAATGACAGGCTATATGCTTAAATATAAACTCAAGACCATCAATACAATTTGGCATTTCTAGCAACACCAATCAAGTAATCCAAATTAAATATTATCAGTGCAAAAGACAATGGAAGCAAAAATGAGACAAATTTGAAAAGTCTGAGCAGTTGCAAGAATAAAAGCTGGACTTTAGTTTCTACTAATTTCTACCTAAAACACATTGCCTGCAAGAACCTACAAGAGGAAAAAAAAAAAACCACAGAAAACAAAAGAAGAGGAAAAAAATTAAAAACAAAACAAAGCAAAGCAAAAAAACTCCAACTAAACAAAAAAATTCCCAAAACCCAAAGCTCATCAAAATACACTAAAAAGAGAAGAAAGGTTGTGAAAGGTTGAAGGGCTGACAAGCACCATTATTAGTGTTCATGAAGGCATATTCAGCTTTTCTCTTGGTTTCTGTTATCAGGCAATTAAACACCCATCATAACTTCAGCATTACTAGTCTGTATGGCTGCAGAAAAATTAGAAAAAAACATTTTAAATTACTCAGTATTTAGATAGTAGATAAAAATGGATCACTTATCTGGATGTTCCCAAGTTTATCTTTCTAAAAAAAGGTCATGATGAACTTTTTGAAGGTCTCAATGCCCAGATTCATCAGAAAAAAAGAAAAAAATAACCTTGTTTCCAACTTTGTCTTTCATAACTGTGGCCTGTTCTCTGTTTTCTGTTCATGGCTGTGCATCTGGCCTGAAATTCACAGATGCTGGAGACACTGAAGTCTACTGGCAATCATACTCACGGAGAAAGAGGGATCTACCTTTTCAAAAGTTGGTTTTAATACAGAGGAGCAGCTGAAGGCCACTGGGGGTTAAACTTCTAATATATAAGATAGGAAGACATTTGTAGGAGGCTGTTGCCTACAACAAAAGTAGATTGACCTATTTCCATGATATCCATGCAAAATTTATTGGAATTAATATGAGTCACTGAATGGATTTCGTAGCATTTCTAAGAGAGATCTAAAGGAACAGCAATACAGCTGAGTGTAATGGTCTGAAAAACCGAGGCTGTAGCGAACTGCCACTATGTAGCATCAACAACCATTAGATTAAATGACAGGATGAAAATACACATCCCCTGAGGAGACAGTCAACTTACATTTCTATTCACTAACAGAAGTTGTACCAACTACAATTGACATTGACAAAAACTCAGCGTTAAACATTGTAAAATAAAGTACAAAAATATTTTGCTTAGTTGTGAATGTTTATTTTCTAACTAACCATTATTTTCTAACTAACCAGCTTATTATTTCCAAGCATTACATTCCCAGCATTGTCACAGTGGACACACAGCAATGTGTGTGGCCCAGGATCTGGACACGTCACTGACACCCAACGTAGAAAATACAATAGCAGAATTTGTTTCCAGCCTTATCCTCTGAGTGTGGAGGAACAGCCCTCTGTTATTTGTGTAACGCTTTAGCAGGAGACAATGCCTTTCAGGAACGTCGCTGGGGGCCGGAGCAGCGATCGCACACCTGACCGATCCCAGACTCTCCGCGGGCCGCTGGGAAGAACCAAGCCCGACTCCCGCCCCGCGGGCTTTCTGTGCCAAGGTGAGAACGTGTTTCTGTTCCCAGCACGTTCAGCGCTGCAAAACTCGTCAGAGAGCTGAAAGGGCGCTTTATACGTTAATTTTGGAGGTTTGCCCGCCTAAACTCCTGATCCCGGCGCCGGGCGCCTCCGCCTGCCCCAGCGGCTCCGGCGGGACTCCGGCCGCGGCGGAACCCGGCCCGCGGGAGGCTTCCCGGCCGCGGCGGGCGCACGCCTCTCCTGCGGAGCGCTCTCGCGGAGCGCCGCTGCCGCCAGCCCGGCTCCACGGCGGCTCCGCGGGCGCGGAAGCGGCGCGCAGCCCCCGAGCAGCAGCGTTTGGGGTTCCCTCCCTTCAGCGATCCCAAACTCCGCTCCAACGCGCTTATTTCCTCCTGCCTCCCAAGCCAGCTTCCTGCCCGCGCTGCCACCGTTTTTCCCCGGCATCCCGCCCGCCCCGCCTGCCTCCCAAGCCAGCTTCCTGCCCGCGCTGCCACCGTTTTTCCCCGGCACCCCGCCCGCCCCGCCGTGCCGCCGGTTCGCGGGCGGCCCGGGACGGTGGCGGCGGGGGCGGTGGGCGGCCCGCGGGCGGCCGCGATTGGCGCAGCCGGCGCACGTGGGGCCGCCCTCACGCCTCGGCGCTGGCAGCGCGGCCGCCGCCGCGGGGCACGGCAGGGCAGGGCGGGGGAGCGCACCGAGCTCCGCTCTGCGCGGGTCTCCGCGCACCGCACGCGGCGCTGCGGCGGGGAGGGGAGAGAGAGCGGAGTCGAGTCGAGCCTGCGGAAAGGTGGGTGTGGGAGCCGCAGACGCCACGCTGCGGGTCGCGGTGGCGTGGGGTGGACGGGGGCGATGTCCCCATCGGCTCCCTCGGTGGCGCGCCGCGCTCGCCCCGTTGGGGCTGCCGGCTGCGCGGCGCCCGCGGGCGGAGCTCTCGGAGGGAGAGAAATCACTAACTCGGGCCAGCGAGTTAGTGATCAACTCCGCGGTGGCGTCCTCCGCCCCGGCACGGCGCCGGGACCTCCTGGGCGCGCCGGGGGTGCCGGGCCGAGGCAGCCGGGTGTGCACCCCGGGAGCGGGGGCGGCCGCTGCCGGAGCCGCGGAGCTCCGCCGAGCGCCGTCTGCGGCGCGGCTGGGGCGAGGCGGGCGGTGCGTCCGGCAGCGCAGCCCTTCAGCCCTCGCCGTCGGAGGCTGTGCGAGCGGGGGGCCCGGCCCTGCAGCCCCGGCACGGGTGGCTTTGCTCTGATGCCGGCCTCGAAGTCAGCGCTGCCTGGAGCCGCTGGTGCAGCCCGGCAGTGGTCAGTCCCTGTCGACTGTCCTGGGGAGGTTCTGCGGGTGGTGAAGAGCAGCACAGAACTGGCCAGTAAGCGTTAAGCTGATGTACTGGTCCCCTTCCAACAGGATGTTTCAAGAGTAACCTTGACAGTCCAGTGAAAGGACCACCACCACCTCCCCCGCTTTCTGTTTGAGCCAGCTTTGCTAATGGAAAAGTAAAATTTACAATAGCTGTAGTCATTATCCACTTGTGATGGATAATCCACAGCTGATGGAATCTGAAGTTCAAGGAAATATTTACCGTTATTTAGAGAAATGTGTTATTCTTTTTTCATCATATTTTGCCCCCTGTCAAACAGAGGAGCTTATGTTTAAGGAATTGCATCACTTTGCAAATCCCTCTATCTTTGTCTAAATATAAACTGTCTTATAGGATGTCTTCAACTTGGCTGTTTTCCTTTTCTGAGTCAGAGCTAGTGTTACTGCTTTTCATTGCTTGAACGGGCTCCACAGACCCACGACACCTCTCTTAAGAGTTTTAAGTTGTTGCTCTTGTGATTGGGATCATCTGGCAACTCTGCTTAACGTTACTGAGGCAGACAGGACCTTTTCCAGCCTAAAATACTGGAAGATGACAATAAGGTATCTTGATTTTCTTTTGATTATGACATCTAATCAGTGCTGCAGTGACTAACTCTGGGGGAGGTCTGTAACGTGTCATCTCTTGTAAGGGAGGAGGGCAGGGAAGTTGTATCTTGCTGGTGATGCATTGTGTTAGCAACTCAGGGGTTTCTTTTTCACATCTGTAGTTTCCAAGCACACTTTACCCCTGATTTTTTCTGTAATTCTAGTAAGTTATTTTAATGAGGCCCTAAGAACTCAAAACATAATGAACACAGAACACTTGTGGTAGTTTGAGTGCAAGTAGTCATACTGGGGAGTTGGGCATTTTTTTTCCCATGCTCTGTGAACAGGAATTTACAGCTTCTTGCCCCAGGAAAAATGTTCCCCGTGGGGCTGATGTTAGTCTGCTTGGTAAATACTTGAAAAAGTCACTTTCAGTGCAATGTTTAGGGCCTTTCTGCTTGAGGAAATGCAGTTACATTGTAACATGCCACCCTAATTTCCCATCTATTACTCTTGATTTTCTTCAGGACTATGCCTTAAAAGTTGCATTGCACTTTTAAAAATGCACTAAGGTAAAACAGTGAAAATAAAAAGTACTGTAACATTTTGAGTGTAGAGTGAAAGTACCATTTTGGAAGTTAGCCCAATCACCATTTTGTGATAGCTTCCTCAGGTGAAGGAATTTCCAGGTGGAAAAAAAAGGCTGTGAAGAATTGTGCAATGGAAAGTAAGGGGTATCCTACCCTTGAGTAAGAGTGTTTGTTGTGTTGACTGAGATTTCTGTTAACTTGCACATGTTGATTTCTTACCTGTATTTCATTTATTCTCAAGTTTCTGTGTGTCTCCTCGACATGGTCTGGATAGGAACATGTAAAGTCAGGGAAGTGTGATGGTAACATGGTGTTATGAGCTATAGAATGGTCAAAGAGAAGTACTTTGTGGGTTTTTTTTTTCTTTAAGATTTGTGTTCAGATCACGTCAGTCCTGTGTGGATGTGGGATGTTTAGACACTTTAGATAATATAAGCCATTTATAAAGTCCTTAGTATGAACGGGTTTTTTTTCCTCCTAGCTGAATATTTTTTCTTTGTACTATTTAAGGCTAATTTTACTAGAAGTTCACTTCTTAAGTAAGATGAATTCATCAATAGGTACTTCCTGTGTTTGTAGTGTTGTTATTAGATTAAAGCATACATTTTAGGAAACTTAAAAATACCTTCTTTAAAAAATGCAGCTTATAAGACTATATGGGATGTCTTCTGTTTTATTATGAATAAAATTATATGAAATGCCAGCTCTGCAAAATAGTAACCTGTTAGTTTCCTTTGGGGAGAAGCATGCTGTCTAAGTAATAGTGCATTTGTTCTTTCTTTTTTCTTCCCTTGTAACTTAATGTCCATTTCCAGTGTCCAGCTGGTAAGCTATCATTGCCAAGTCTGTACAAAAGTGTTTTAATCACAGGTGTTCAGATAATATGGTGGTAAGACAAACTTGTCTTCTGTTTTTAACCAAGCAGGAATGCCATAGCTAACATGTGTGCAGAGAAAAACCAAGTCCTTCAAGGGAACACTTAATTTTCCTAGTCCTGGGTTGGTGATCTGGTGATGTTGGGGATTTGAAAAATTGATTAATTAAAAAGCCTTGACATTAATTTATATTGTATCCAGACATGCCAGTGAATTCATTAATACACTTTTGCATATGACTGCAGCAGTTAGTGCTGGTTTAACTGTGTAGAAGCATGTTTAAATTTAGGCTTTTGGTTTGTCTGTTTCTTGTTCTGAGTCAGGAAATGCAAACTAGGGTATATCTAGTATTTTATCAGTGCTAATAAACATTGTGTGATTGTTTACAGTTTCTTGTTGTGTAGCATTCCTTGGTTGTACAGATTTTTAATTTTATCCCCAACAAATTTCTTAAGCTTGGAGAAAAGGAGAGGAAAATAGTTGTTGTTTTGAATTATTATTACCATGTTAACAAGAGAAGGACTATTGGTTTTCCTGCCTAAATGATGTCATAGAACATTTAGGCTGTGGTGTGCAGGAAGAAACTGGTTTTAGGGAAGTGGGAGGAAGGCTATTGCCTCTTACTACTTTCTTTCCTCTCCTCTGGGTAATCTGCTATCACAGAAGGGAATGATGATTTTTCAAAAGCAAATGCATTTCTGAAGCTATGTATAGCAGAAATAAACTCATGAAATATATTCACTGGGTAACTGAGGGCTAAAAAGATATCAGACCATTTAACAAAATCATTGTATTAAAACTCTTTCAAAATTGCCAGTGTCCTCTTCCATCCTGAAAAACCTTTTCCCAGTAGTCCATTTTCTTTTCCAGTATACATTTGTTGGAGGTCCAGTTGACTTCTGGCATGTGTTGTTCATTGTGGTGCTCTAGAGCTCATAGCTGAACATTAAACTGCCTTTTTTTCCATCTTAAGCTTAGGCAGACATCCTCTTCACCTGAGGTTTTTGACACAGACAGTGCTGTGGGACTTCTTTGTCATAAGTGTAAGAGAATCCTTTGTAAATGGGGATTGCATGACTGTGAGTTAGCTTGATAAATTACATATTCATACTTTCCCTTTCATAATTTTTCTTTGCAGATAGTTTTGGTAAAGGATTCCTGCTGTGCTGAAGTGCTGCAGGTCTGGGAGCAGTTTGGACTGTAATGTTCCTGTGTTCTTTACAAGACAGCACTTGTATTGGATTTCTGATGCTTAGAAGACCCAGGTTTCTATGTGTATGTGTTGTCAGTTTCAGACTTTTATATGTAGATAACAGGGGTAATCTACTGTCAACAGCCCCAAGGGAAAAAAATCCAAACGCTTCTGTTCTGTAGCATTTTGATTTCCTTAGTAAAACAGGAGCATTGTGGGAGCTCAAGGTTGCTCAGTGGTGCAGAATTCTTACCAGTGGCTATGAATACAAGTTACTGAAGGTTTTACGGTCATGAACTGCGGATTAAAGTCCAGCACTAAAAGCTGAACTCGGGGTTTTTTTTCCCTTTAAACTTGGTTCTAGTCTTGCTGTAGGCGTGAGAATGGTGCCAGCTCCAGGAATCTTTTTTTTTTGTTTTTTCTTCTGCCTTTGCTGTTTTGTGTGGTTTTAAACTTCAGACGCTTTCACTTCATTATCTCTTCCTAGAGATTGCACATGTTTTTTATATATGTGAAGTTTCTAAGTAGTGTGAAACACACTGTGTAATTGCAGGTCCGTTAGTAATAGGGCAAACCCCCAGATTACATGTATGTGTATGAAACACTTAGGATGGAGAGACTTCGGAAAACAGGTTTCTGGGTAGGTTGGGTTTTTCTTGTCTATGCATAAAACAGTACTCTTAAATGTATAACAGCAATAAATAATAAACTTGTTTTGGAGTAGATTTCAATATAAGAAATCAACATACTCCTACTTGAGTTAAACTAAGCCATGGTTAAATTATTAAGATTCTGCTGCTGTGGAAACAATTCCTTTTTCTTGATACGTCACCATAAGATAAAACTGGAAATGTAACTTTTGTGAAATTTGGTGCTTGCCTGCAATTCATCTTCAAAAAAGAAATATTTATAATTTCTTCTTGCTAGCTGTCCTGGCCAACAAGTTTATTATTTACACATTTTGGTTTTGGGTCTCCTTTTCACAAGCCATTCTGTTATGTTTGCAGGCTGTTTTAGACACTCTTTGTATCTTGCAAATACTTGCTTGGAGAGCCAAAACAGTAATTCCTTAACTTTACTTACAGTTTTTTTCCAGGGTTGTTGAGGTGCGAAATTGAGATATAATCTTAATATTTTTCCTACCTTTCCACTTGCTAGTGTATTTAGGAGGAGGGGAAGAGCAAACAACTTGCCATATGCAGTATACACTTGGAAACCGCCCTCTTAGTAATTAGTAGAAATTCTAGGATGTTTAAGAGCTTCCTCTTGAATTGTTTGCCTTTAATGGGCCATTATCTGAGCATATAAACTTTCTGTATTCATTTAAAAGGACACAATGCTCAGTTCAACATTGTTAATCATATATGGAAGGAAAGAAGGAAAGACTATGATCAGTTATTGACAGATTGGAATTATGCAGTTAGAGTGAGTTCCTGTTAGTTCATTTATTTCTTTGAGCTTGTATGGCGGGTTCCTGACAGTGTAATAAAGTGTCCAAGTGCTCTGATATGCACAGAGGTTAGTGACTACTCTGTTAGCACCTCTGTGACTTTAATATAAACATGGCAAATAATTTTTTGAAGTGGCAGTTTGTTCAGTGTAGATTAACAATCCACTCTACCCTCTAACAGCAAACACTTATAGGTCTGTAGGATGCCATGCTCAGAGATGCGCTCTGCTCATGTGTAACACTGCAAAGGGGCTTCTTTCTGGCTTCCTGGTGGCCATCAGTTCCTTGCTGGTAGGCATCCTCTGCAGGTGGATGGCAGGCTCTGCACCTGGGCCTTTGCCACGTTTTTTATTGCATGAAGGTTACAGGATTCAAAGAGACAAAAAAGTGTCTGGTATCTTTCCACAGGAAAGAACCAACAAAAAACTTGTGTTCAGCTACCTTTAGTGTCTTAAGGAAAGATTTAAAGGTGTGTTTAAACCTAAAATTTACAACTTAGTTTTGTAATTTCAAAATCTCGACCTGTGCTGAAGGGGGTGCATTAAAGAAGCATTCTGATTTAAAATACAAAAACCGCCAGAAGATCACAGAACCGTAGAACAGCTGAGGTTGGATGGGACCTCTGGAAGTTCCTTTTTACAGTTTTATTATACCATTCTCTTTAGGAGAAGAGCTGTGTTAAGCTTAGCTGGTTTTGGACAGTGCTCTCAGGGCCATGGTGTGATTCTTGGGCTTGTCTGTGCAAGGCCAGGAGTTTGACTTCATGATCTTTGAGGGTCTATTCCAACTCAGGATGTTCTATGATTTGTTTTGGGAGATACAGAAAGGATGTTGCAGCTTGTAAATATAGAGGCTCACTAGTATGAGGGGATATCAAACAATGAAGACTTTGTTCTGTAAGCAGACAGCTGAGTGAAGTCAGAGGCATATTCACAGATGGAAGTGAGTTCTTGGTTACTGGAACTGAAATTTTCCGCTTACGTTTTTTTGAACCTTAAATGGGGACCTTTTAAGAATCATCTTGCATTGTGCCCAAGCCATTAATTTTTGTCTCAATCAGTACAGAATTTCAGTTTCAGTATAAACACACTTTCAATATGTTCTTTGAAAAAGAATTATTGACTGCTTTTAGTAAAACTCACAACTTAAGAAAATTAATGTGTCATTTGTTTATTTGAAACATCGGTTTTACTGTAACCTGTGTGCATTTGCAGCTGTTCAGAAGTGACTGTCAGAGGAGCAAAGAATGATTCAAAAGCATATGAGGTGCTGGATGCTTCCCACATCACTGGTAATGTATGATCTATATTTGAAAAATGTAACCAAGACTGAATCTTTACATGTTTTCATGTTTCTTTTTCTGGGCAATTGACTAGTTTGACTATAACATCAGACTGCATTTGCTGTAAGTTAGGGCATTTGTATGACTTACAGTTTACCAGGGCCTGAAATGTTCATACAGAAATTCACGATGGAAGTGTTTGCTTTGAAGATTCTGATTTAATTTAACTCCTGTGGAAGCTAAAGGCTATAGCTGACTTGACTGGAACTTGAACAGAGCAGGCAAGCAAGCTTTGTCCCATAGAGTTGCTTTAATGTTTCTGTTTCCTATGTATTTAGTAAGGCTTCAGATATTCCTTTAGTATGTAACTATAGGGCTAGGTAACGTGTTTCTTAGATGCAGAGACACAGTTACAGTTTATAATCTATTGCTTAAATATCCAAATAAAAGATTAAGGATTTGCCATAGGTGATCAGCTGTACCTTGCAGAGTTGTTAATTAACCTGCACTTAGACACAGGTTGTGTTTGTGGTTGAGTCTGGGCTGAAAACTAGCATCTTTTACGTCAGTTCTGCATTGACTTGTGAGTTATGCTCTCTGCTTAGGCACCTGATTATCTTCTGACCTGAGGTGTCCACATTTCCTGTCAAGTCAGTGGAAGGAGCTGAAAGCCTTGGGGGCATGAATCACAGCACTGTAGTGTTTCACAAAATAGTAATGACATTATTTCAGTAAGCAGTATTAAAAAGCCTGAATAGAAATAGCTTTTATGTGTGCTGGGAGTAAGGCAATACAATTTTGTGACTACTGTGTTAGCTGAAGATAGCTGTTTATGTTGGGTTACACTTCATTTGCAGATCTTGACACACCACTGTCCCTGCTTGCCCCAGTTTGCCAAGGTCATACTGAATTGTGGGTGATTCTTGTCCCCAGCCCAGGAAATCAGATGCTTGGGGGTGTCTCTTGAGAAAGCTTTGGGAAGGTAAGCTAATTGGTTATCTGTGAAATTTTTCAGGAGGAAGCTAGGACTTAGCACCTCTAACTTACTTTAATGACTCGATGGGATCTGAAATATGTCATTTAGTGTCTTAAAAGTAAATTCCTTGTGTCCAATGTGATATTTTAACTCAGAGCCCTTATCTGACCAAAAGCTTATGTGACAGCCTTTAAAGGATTAAGAAACCAGTGTGCCTATAGTTAGATAAAGGAATTTAGTAGATGGGAGCCATGTATAGGGCACCTTCAGATCATTGTAAGAATTACATGAAAGTCTAGTTTCAGGTTCTGTTTGGTTGCTAGACAAGGTTTCATTTTAGGGGACAAGAAGTATGCAATTAAAAAAATATTAGACTTCAGTAACTTTTAATTTTTTGGGGCGTAAACATTATGCATTTTAACCTCCTAAAAAGAAAACTTCAAAGATAAGCTCTGTAAGCTGAGAAATATACTGGATTTAGTTGTCATGTAAAACAACAGTGCATTAAACAGCCCTTATTTTTCTTTCAGTGGTGGTTATTGTGAAAGATACAGCAGTGGGAGTATAAGGGTTCCAGATGTCTGGGGGTCCAGTTCTACTCCTAGTTACTTCTGTATAAATCTTCTTATTTATTCTTGTGGAAATGATTGTTTATTTGTGAAAGTGGGCAGGTCTGTGCTGAGGCAAGGCTTGATCCTGTTGTCCTTGGAGTGCAATAACAGTGCTTCTGCATTCCTCTTAAGGGGATGATAAGACCATGTTTGCAACTCTGCTTTCTGTTTCTTCTGTTCCTCTCCACTAGGTTATTAGGGAGCTGATTTGGTTTTCTGGATGTTTGGGCAAAGAAAACTGAGAATTCTCCAGTAGTATTAGACTCTTGTTTATTTCATGTTTGTCCCCTATAGAAGCTTATGGAGCAGGATATAGTCAAGATGCTGACATATCTTGTGATTAGTTGCTTGTTTCAAACAGTAATAGCTGATGCCTTCAAATCTTGACTTGAAAATACTGATTGGTTTTGTGTTAATTCAAAAGCTAAATCTGAATTAACTTTTCAAAAGCTAAATTCAAAAGCTAAATTCACAGTTTTGTTTTTTTCTATTCCATTTGGTTACAGTAGAAAGTGCAGGAATGGATTGTCTTTGACAGTAACCCAAGTACGACTGGGTGCTAAGGGGGGGCTTCCTTACAGCTCTCTCTGAGCAGTGATTAAGCTGAAGAATGCATTTGTGCAGCCTTATAACACTGACCTGGTGGTCCCATAAGTGCTTAGCAGATGCCAGATTCTCCCATACATTCATAAGCTGGGTGTGGTGACCCCCTCATTTTCTGTAGAAGGAAATGATCTTAAATGAGTTGATCAAAGTGATATCTGTAGTAAAACTGTGATAATAATACATCTTTCTAGTTCTGTTTTTATAGATTATCAGCCTATCAGACTTTATCTTTTAAGCAATTCAGTAAGAAACTTGTAATCAACTCAATGTGCATTTGAAGACCTCTTAAAAATTTGCTAATTCATCCTATGGAGAATCTTGCCCAATGTATAACACAAACATCTTCCCTTTCCAGCTTATAACAAACCTGTTACTTAGGTTTCTAGAGTAAAACAGGCAATGATGTATATGGACTGTTTTTCTGTCTCTTTCGTTGTGCATCTGTTGTGTCTTCCTCTGTGTCTGACATAGTTTGTGCATGTACCCCACACATAGTCTGTGCATGTCTCTGCACAGAAGGAAATGAATTTTCACAGGTGGAGCAATAAAAGCCATCCTTGTGAAGGTGTAGTGTCTGGATGTTTCACAGGGAGCTGGTTTGGTGGCTATGAGCATTTTCTCACTTCCTGATGGTGACAAAGCAGTAAACCCCAGGTTGTTTTTCTCTATGTTCCCCCCACTGTGGATTTATTTCATGTTCTTACAGCAAAGGCTTATCTGAACTTCAGGATATTCCCAGCTTTGACATGAGTTCTCATACTTGTTTTTGCCTTGTCATTTAAACATTTTTCCTCCCTCACTTTTCAAAAGGGTGGCATGAGGTGAGGTTGACAATTGATATCTGTTGTGACTAAAAGGGAACGTTTCTTTTTTGATAGAGGGGTGAATATATAATTTAGCTTGCAGTAAGAGGAAAATGCTTTTCATTTCACTCAGTGAGCTATGCTGAGGAGGGGATAGAAGGGATCAGAAAAGTGGAATCCAGGCTGTGATATAACATATTGTAGTATGTTATGCTGAATAAAATTTCCTGAAAATAGAAAAGAGATACTAGAGCACGCCCAGGAAATGCAGCAATTCCCCTAGAAACATGTCTGAGATGGGAGGAAATGAGAGTTCAGTACTACTGAAACACAGAGAGGTGCAATGAGTTGTCTTCTGAGGTGTGGGAGGTATGGGAGGTATTTATCTGATTAATGAACCAGTAGCACTGGTTCAGCTGTCTTCCATGGACAAGGATTATTCCTGTAACGTGGTCTCAGCTGTGTCTAATCTCCTTCTAATGTCACTCTTTGTTTTCTGCCTTTATAATTTTGTCTGTTTCTTCCTCATTTCTCACTATTTTATTATCTTTGCAACCCTTGCACGTGATTTTAATCATGAGGCTGTTATCTTTCAAACCTCATTTTGCAGTCCCCAGGGACTTCTTAAGGGCCTTAATAGGTGTGTATTTCCCTGTCATGTGTCAGTTTAAACATTAACCTTGGCATCTTTGGTCAAAGAATGTTGACTAGAGATTGATTTCCTCTATTTATAGGTGAGTTCTCACCTTTCTTCATGTTCTTATTTTCTCCTTTAAATAATTATACTTTTCTAGCTTATCTTAGAAACAAGGTAATCTTTGGGAAGAGTAAGATGTGACTCAGATGACTGGAAAAGGGGAAGGATTGTGCCCACCTGTAAAAAGGATAGAAGGGAGGATCCTGGAAGCTACCAACTTCTGACCTCACTTCTGTGCCTGAGAAGGTCATGGAACAGGTCCTCCTAGATGCCATGCTAGGGCATATTGAGGACAGGAAGGTGACTTGAGACAGCCAGCACGACTTCACCCAGGGCAGGTCCTGCCTGATAAATGGCCTTCTATATTGGAGTGACTCCATCAGTGAACTAGGGAAGCTACAGATGTCATTTATCTGCACTTTTGACATGGTTCTCCCCAACATCCTTCTCTTTAAATTGGAGAGAGAAGGATTTGCTGGCTGGACTGTTAAATGGATAAGAAATTGGTTGGATAGTCTCATCCAGAGGGTAGTAGTCAACAGCTCAGGGACCAAGGGACATCAGTAACAAGTGGTGTCCCTTAGGGATCTGTAAACTGTGTTATTTACTATCTTCTTCATTGATGTAGACAGAGGGATTGAGTGCAGCCTCAGCAAGTTTGCAAGTGACACCAAGCTGAGTGGTGTGGTTGACAAACCTGAAGGATGGGATGCCATCCAGAGGGACCTGGACAAGCCCAAGAACTGTGCCCATGGGTATCTCAAGGAGTTTTAACAACACCAAGTGCAAGGTGCTGCACCTGGCTGGGACAACCCGTGGTATCAGCAGAGGCTGGGGATGGACAGATCCAGAACAGCCCTGCCCAGAAGGGCTTGGGGGTGCTGCTGGCTGAGAGGCTAGTCTCATCCAGAGGGTAGTAGTCAACAGCTCAGGGACCAAGGGACATCAGTAACAAGTGGTGTCCCTTAGGGATCTGTAAACTGTGTTATTTACTATCTTCTTCATTGATGTAGACAGAGGGATTGAGTGCAGCCTCAGCAAGTTTGCAAGTGACACCAAGCTGAGTGGTGTGGTTGACAAACCTGAAGGATGGGATGCCATCCAGAGGGACCTGGACAAGCCCAAGAACTGTGCCCATGGGTATCTCAAGGAGTTTTAACAACACCAAGTGCAAGGTGCTGCACCTGGCTGGGACAACCCGTGGTATCAGCAGAGGCTGGGGATGGACAGATCCAGAACAGCCCTGCCCAGAAGGGCTTGGGGGTGCTGCTGGCTGAGAGGCTGGACACGACCCAGCCGTGTGTGCTGGAACCGGATAATCTTTAAGGTCCCTTCCAACCCAAGCCATTCAATAGTTCTGCAGTTGTGTGACCTCCTTTGTAGTTTCCATTTCTTTCGACTTTCAATTCTACTTCCCTTTCACAGTGTTTCTTCTGAGTTGCATACTTTAAATGAAGCAACGAAGTTATTGATGATAAGGGGTGAAAGGTAAGTGTTCTGCAAATTCCACTATGGTATGTTGTGGATCTTTCCAGGTGTGTTATTACACTCTGTGACAGGATGTGAAATATTCCACACATTGAGTAAATAATAGCTGTTATGAATAAATGCTTTTCAGTTAGCAGAGCTGGATAACTGGTTTCTGAACATCTTAAAATGAAAATCCCGAAGAAATGTAGATAGAATAAGGAAGGACCTGGAATTATGTTAGATAGCTAATTAAATGGTTGCTTCTTATTCTGTTGTGGAACAAAAGAAACCAATGCTTTGCAAGTGCTGAAGGGTCACTGAAAAGAAAAAGACAAATTTGAAGTTGTGGGTGGTTGTTTGCCTCAGTATGGTGCTGGCAAGTCTAATATACTTTGTTATGTGCAGAGTATTCTGTGTTTAATTAAGCTTAAAATGTGAGTAATGTATATTCAAAGGCAAGAGAAATGCATCTGTTGTCTTTTAATCTTTCATTGAATGGAGCAATTGATTTCAGTGTAGGATTATCTGTATTACAAGGTACAGGACACTGAAGGGGTGCTTCTGCTTCTGGTTGGCATTTTTCATCCTTCTAAAATGTCTGAGCACTTTAAGTACCGGCAATATCTAGGTATTGAATTTTCTATTGTGTTTCTTTAAAATTATTGGCTAAAGGTTATCTTTAGTATACATAATTTGTAAATTAATTACATATTTATGTGTACCTGAGATCTTTGCGTTCTAAGAGGTGAATTTGCATCTCTGCATAACCACAATATTTTGTTTTTTTTGTTTTGGTCTTTGGCCTGAATGGACATCTGAGGCAAAAAAAAATTTGCAAGACTTATTAGCAGTAGATCCTTGCTTGATTCTACATGGAAATCTCTCAGTTCTCTTGGGGGTCCTATGAAATTGTTCTTTCCTACAGTAATAAAATTGTCTCTCAAGTATAAATGATGCTAGAATTGTCTAGCTGAGTGAGCAACTAAAATTAATGAGTCGCAAAGAATTCCAAGTATGCATCTGGCTATTAGGGCTATACCCGCAGTTTTGTGATATCTTTATTTGGGAAAACATCTCTTGCTTTCTTTACTTGCTGTGCAGATGGCTGTACAAAAGATTGCTCTTTGAAGAAAGACTGAAACATCAGTAGGCATAGTAGATAAAAGCACAGAATGCACTTAACACTCTCTTTCTTAATTTCAGAATCTTTCTCATGAGGATTTAGAAGCAGTTCTTATAATGATGTAGCTTTTAAGAAATTAATATCCTTGTAAAAGCTAGATGAAAGCCTTTTAAGAAGTTGTAAAAACAATATTTGTACCATGTGCTATGTGCCTCATTCATGGCTCCTTTATTACAGATCTTGGTTTTTACAGAGTTGCCTGTCCTTGCAAACCTTTCTGTACGAAATTTTCTTGGAGAGACAGAAGGTTCTAAAATACTAATAGATCTTGTAGTGCATAGCACATGTGTTCTTTGCAAATGAAATGCTTCTTTCTTTTTTCAGCAAGTGGAGTAATGTGAATACTTTTTTGAAGAAAAAAACAAAACCGTAAGATTCCCCTTCCCTCCTTTTCTCCGTGACCAAAGTATTTTGGGATATTAACTTCAAAAATTTAGTTTACTCTTATTTTCATTTTTGAAAACTTTCTAACATGTGGACAGGAATAGTGAAAATTTTTAATTACTGCAATCCTGGTAATATCCCACTTTTTAAAAGTGATTAGTTCTGTTGGACTATTGAAAGTATATGAACTTGAAGACTAAGTTCAGCTGCCTTAGTGATGAATGACCAGAAGAAAGCACATGTAAATTCCATTTAGGGTGCACTAAGACCCTGATAAGGATATTGCTTCATGAGTCTCTTTTTTTTAAACTTCCCTTCCTGTCTGTATACACTGTGTTTCACTGGTGGCCTCGCTGTACTTGTCAGGCTGAATAAAGGCTGTTAGTTCACATTCTGACTCAGCATCACCCCTGAAATGTATACTGTACATCTGCATTGTATGTAAACTCACTATTAAAAAAACCCAAACAACTTTTTAGTATTTCTTATATCTACCAAGGCTTGGATTCAGACCTTTGAGTTTCTGGGTGGGTTGTTTTGCTTGAAGACTGAAACTTACATAGGCAACCCTGAGAAACTGTTGTGATGGTAACATGATAGCTGATACTTACTAGGTAAGGATGAAAATGTTATTTGCAAAGTGAATGTGTGCAGAATCAAACAGGTCTGCCTTATCTCTGTGGGGTATGGGAAATTTTTGGTTTAAGTTTTTTTTGCTTTTGTCTTTTGTTTATACGGTGTTTAATGTATTTTATTAGTGATAACATCCATGATAAAATGCATGGCTGAATCCTTCATAATAGGAAAGCTACTGAAAGAGGTCTTAAATATAAGTAATTATCTGTGAGGCTTTACCTACCTGTCCTGAAGATCTCTCTCAGGGATTTCTCCTGTTGTTGAACATAATGAGCACAGACCATTAACTTTAAAGATACTTGTGTGCCTCACAGGATTCTGGGTCTCTGTTGAATCAGTGACACTTACTGATTTTCTTCCTCTTGGAGTAAGACATTTCTCCTTTCTTTTAAATCTGTCCTGTCACTGTTGCACATTTGTCTTTATATAAAAATTAGGAGGGATTCCCTTCCTTTTCTTGTTTTCTTCTTTCTTAAGTTTCTTTCTCATTGTTCTGGTGTTACATACTTGGGTTGCCTTTCTTTTATCTTCTGTTCCATTCCTTCACCAAATTTCACACAGGTATGGGTGGTTAAAAAGACTAGCTGCATCAGGTTGCCTACTCAGGTTATAGCATGATTAGTGTGAAAGCTTAATATTGAAAGGAGAAAATTTCAAAGAAAAGTGTTACACTACCAGCAAAAATGTACAAAACCTTGATATTTAACTAAGTGTAGAATGCCATGCACGCATCAGTAAAGAGTACTGATCACAGTACTCACAGAAGTGTATTAATAACAATAATCTGTATAAGACTTTAACAATTCTAGAGCAAGATCCTGGTTGATGCAAATTTGCGTAAAAATATTTTCCTTCTGACTTCAGTGTACATTCTCACACTTCTCTGTCCTGGCCACTGTATTGTAACAGGACTTACACCCCCTGAATAAAGCTATTTTTGATTCCTTTCAGGAATGAATAGAGGAGGGAATTGTGTTTCTGATGAAGCCAGAGCTGTGTACAAGGAAGTACTAGATCTGAATCGTTTTTATTACAGTTGTGAAAAGGCATCAGAGCGGTAAATAGTTCTGTTGTATAGCAGGAAAGACAAAAAACAGTAAACATTTGCATTTGATCTTGAATCTGATTTACACAGTTTATTTAACAAAGCTATTTGCTTTGATTGTAGAAGAACAGGAACTTTTGGTGATAAGGTGAGTAGCAATTTGAGTTTCCATTTATGCTTTTCCTCTGCTCAAGTTTGCACCTTGAGCTTACTGGGTGTCAGATGCCTTGAAGCAGTTAATAGATCTGCAAGAGCCAGAAGGAATACTGTGCGCATTTGAATGCTCAGCAAACATATGTATGTTATTTTAGGAAACCTGACAGGTCTTAGAGTAAACTTAAAAGTCACCAAATGTGCTGGTACATTGAAAACACATCTCCTCAGTGTGAATACAGCTGTACTACCCTCCTGACTACCGGGAGATAAGATCCTGGAAGGGTGAGTTCTCTTAACAGAAGGCAGAGAAAACCTGGTGATGTTTGAAGGACCTAGTTCTTTCTGTGTGTGAAGCATAGTTAGCATTCTTTGCAGCACAAGGGAGGAGAGAATGAGGTAACTTTCTTGTGATAGCTTCAGAGGCCACACTGACTGGATTTGAAAGCACTGTATGAAAATGTTCTGTAGTTTTCTGTCCCAGCAATAGTGTAGCCTGGGAATAGGGCTGAAGACTTTGGTTAATATCTTCAGGGTGTTGACAAATTGCAAATGAATAAAGGTTGCATGGGCTTGAAGGGAAGATGAAATTCATCTTCTTTCATTGTCAATTACAGCAGAAATAGCCAGAATAACATGTTAATTTCAAGTAGACTGTTCAGTGTAGATTTAAAAGCCCTGAAATATGTAGAATCACATTTGTTCATGAAACTTGGGTAACTTGAAGCAAGTTGTGAATGTTCTTCCTTTCACCTACACCCCTCTATTCACATTTTGAAATTATATTGGGATTGTACCACCAGTTTCTGTCATGTGTGATTGCAGTGTTGTAGGTTTCTGCCTCTCCTTAAATAAAGGTAAGAAAAAGGACATTATTCCTATTGTCATTGAAAGCGTGTTGTTGAGTAATAACAGTGAGGGCATTTTATTAAGGGCACATTATTTTGAAGCTGTAAAACTGTCCTAGATCTCTCTCTCATCAAAACACTGTTCTTCAAACAAGACTGAAATACTCCAAAATGTAGTCTACCAATATATGTGAACTAGAGGACACTGGCTCAAAGATCAGACACAAAATAGTGTAAGCACTTAGCGAAACTAATTTTATGTAAAAAGTGGTAGTAGGTAATTTCTTTTTATGTCTTCTTTGGGAAGCACACTCAAAAAGCTAATAAAAGCAGACTAGTGTGGATCAGAACTGGTAATATTCCACAGGTATGGCATTCAGATCCAACACTTTGCTCCTAATTCCTTTTCTTCTGTATCGCCTGCATAGTACTGCCCACTCCTTCTCCCCCCCAAAAAATACATACTGGAGATCCATACATTGGGAAATTATTTCATCTCCTGTAACCAGCTAAGTTCCTCATCACTTCTGTGTATTCAGGTTGTGGTATGAAATTTGCAGATTTGAATTGCTCAAGGCATTCCTCAAAACTATATCAAAACAGTAAGCACAGAACAGTAGTTACAGCTTGATGAAGTTGAAGTAGAGGTTTTGAACAGAATGTAGTACTGTGGTGAAAAAATAATGATGTGCCTGGATTATCATAATAATTTTAAAGGATATTGGGGCTAATTTAGCATAGAGACAAACGTTTTTTTCTTAAACTGCATAATGAGAGGAAACATTGCAGTAAGAGACAGACTGTTCCTGCCAGACACTAGAATTATGACTATATTGATAAAGTTAGTTGGGATGATTTTTTTTTCCTTTCTAAGGTGGAGGTGGCAATTCCTCTTTTAGAATATGATTTCTGAGATCTTCTGTTAATGTGTGCAACAGTGAGACTGCCAGAAAATGGTTTTCTAAAAATGCAATCTCTCAAGTCAACCAAATGCATCATTGCAAGCAGTTTCTTTTAATCCACAAGTCAGTGGGCACCAATCCTGTTTAGTGGTTTGAGTTTTCAAAGAAGAACATTGATGTCAGGCTGAAGCTTGCATAATGCCAGTGGTGGCTGCCTAATACATAATATTTCTATGAGTTGTTCTAAATTCTAGACTTCACTGGTAGTGCAGGTACTGTACATCATGTTATGGAAATAGAAATGGATGTTTTTCTGGATACTCTTTTCTGCATTATTTTCCATGTTCAAGATTCAGAGTGACCAAAGAAGGTCCTTTTGCCTATCATTTTCCACCAATGGGCACAGCAATGTTAGTAGATATTTCCAATTTGGCAAAACAAGTTTATGAAGGTAATCAAAGAAAGGTCATTTTTGAAATAAAGCAGGAAGAGAAGGGGAACCTTCCCCTGTGGATGCTGTCCCTGTACTCAGGTGAGAATGGTTTGGGAATCTGACCTTTGCATATGGGTTTGCTTCTTTCTTTTTTCCTTTTTTTTTTTTTTCCTTGTTGTTTTAATAGAGTGGGTATACTGGAGATAAACCCAGGTTAACCCTTCTGTTATAGTATGTGGAGTGCTGTCTCTGAACTAAAATGGGAAGAGGGAACTTTATATGGGAAAGCAGGACACAATTTATGAATGTGAGTTTTCAAATCTAGTGTTTTATTTCAGCATACTTTCAGTTTGCATCTGTTTATGTACTTGGCACAGAATTACCACTCACTACATTAGGGGTGACCATTCAATTGTTTTTTGGGTTTTTTTATTTCATATTTTGGAGCATTTTCTATTATTGGACCACCTAAAATGTAACCGTTTGTCAGTGAAGTTGATAATATCTTTTGCTGCTTTGGCTTGAAGGAAGAGCTGTGCTTTCTGCTCATTGATATCCTCTTTGTTTTGTATGATTGTACTAGAAGGTGGTAATTGGCACCTTGCTTTTTCCTACTATTTAAGGATGCCTTGTAGTTAATATAATTTGCTGTTCTTCAAGGTAACTAATTCACATATGCAGTAATTCAAAGGAAACCAAAAGGAAGTTACATGGAATTTCTCTTTTGGCAGTGCTTGGTAAGCATGTTTCATCATCCCAGAAATTCTGTTCAGTCAAAGCCTAATTTTGGAAAAGAAGAAAAACTGTCTGTTTCTGTCGAGAACTTGCTTGATACAAAGCAAGCAATTAAGCTTTCTGCCTAAAGACTTGTAATTGTATTTGAAAAAATTAATAACTGTAAGGGAAAACTCAATAGGAGTTGGAATCTTATGTTTTGCATTTGATTTCAGCTGTCTCTAAAGACCTGACTGGTTTCACTTCTTCACCTAACCTCTTTTTATGAATATGCTCTATGTTTCTAATTTTCTTCTCCTTTGGGAATGCTTGATGGCTGTCATTGTGGATTTTTATTTGAGTGAAAATGACAACTTGAGTATAAGTGACAGTTTTCAAATCCACTTTTAAATAGATACGAATTTTCCAAATCCTTTGGAGATTATATCAAACCCCTTGCACTGCTTTTATTGGGTCTGTGGGATCTCTTCAGCAGCTGGCAAGAAGTCCATCTTAAAACACTGTCAGGATCACCATTTATCCTTTGCCCATTGTACTATCTGTGGTTTTCTGCAAAAGTGCTGAGCTATCCCAGCATGGATACATGTGACTTCTGAGTCTGTTGAGTACCTTTGTCTTGTGCATAAGCCCTGCAGTTACCTCAGGCTTATGTGTCACAAGCACAGGCATGAACCTGGTGTGTAACAAGGAATGCTCAAGTAAGAGAGGAATGCTTGGCAGAGCACTGTAATTAAGCATGGCGCAAACAGGACATGTCCCTCTGTCGAATATGAGCTGTATATTCTGCAACCAAAATGTCCAAGTGTGTGCTCATCCTTTGCATGGACAGATTTTTAGCACTTTTGACCTGTCAAATGCTAAATGACAGGATTATCATGTGCTAAATAGAAAGCTCTTACTTTGTTCCATTTTAAATTTGAATTTTGAAGATTTAAATCTGTATTTCTTCTAATGCTGTTCAAACTATTTTTCTCCATCAAGACAAGGACAATAGTTTCTGATTTTAAAATGTCAGATTACTAGTTTCTTTACTACCTTTTAATGCATTTGTGTACTCTGGCAGTGTTTGTGAGTTTGAAGTACTATGCAGATGCAGCTGAGGTATAAATTGTATAAATGACATTAGTAGTAAGTTAGACTAAAGGATATTAAAACAAGCCAAGCAGTTGCTTGCTCCATGTATTTATTTATATCTTGTATGCTTAAAGTGGGTTTCCTTTGGATTAGACAGATGTAGCAATGACATTTTCTGATTTCATGTCCTGGGGCAAATGATTTTTTTTGGGTCATCCACCAAAAAAAATACCTTTACACTACTATATACCTAATAGTAGTAGCTGCAGCTAGTTCTCTGTTCTTTCTGTTTCTAAGGCCTGCTTTCTCAGCTTTCTGAAAATCTTCTTATCTTTACTGTTTCACACAGGAGGTTACCTTGAGTTGGTGTTAACTGCTTAGAGAAATATCAGTTGTAAATAATGTATGTTTGAGTTACCCCCAGTAGGGGATGGATCTTTTAAAATGCTTTCGAAATCTATTTTCTGAGTTTCAGTAGAGTTAAACTGCTTTCTGAACAAAAACTTCCTCATTCTCCTGTCACCTGATCCATTGTTTTTGGTGTTCTACTATGAGTAAGTCTTAACTGAAATTGTGCCTGTCATTGGTACCCATTTATTTAGGTTTTATTGGTATTTTCTGCTTTGAATTTCAACATGTCACCTCCTTATGCAACAGAGAATGCTGTAAAGAATTTGTTTTATCTATGAGTGGGTTTAAGAGTGCTTGTTTACAATGGGCAGTTGTGCTTGTCATTTTGTATATTCACTGACCAAACAGGGAGCAAACCTGTGGAAAATCCTGTGGAAGATAAGCCTTTGAAATTCAGCAAGGTTTATTTTGAAATATTATCTCAAAATTTCTCATAATTGTTCAGGGAGAAGTTGCAGTCTTATTTTTTATATACCCAGCATTTTGAAAGATAGAATTAAACTATTGAGGCTTGTAGCCTAGTGTCTTACTGATAGTTACATGTTCTAGTATCTGTGAAACTGCTTTTACTTTTTTGAACCACTGCGCAAATTGCTTAAAAATCTGATTTTAAGTGTTAATTCCACTGTTATCCATACACAATAGCAATGATAACTACTTGAACTTTTTTCCTTTCTGTTCAGATGTGGTTATAGGTTCAAGGATTTATTTTCTGTTTTAATTTTAAGTTTACAGACTTTCTTAAATTCAGATGATCACCTACTGATGGCCCAAATGGAACAGGAACCATTCTTAACTGTGAGCGAGACTATTTTGTGCATAATTCTCCTTTTTGGCCTGCTCTGTTTATCATCTTACTAGAATGGGATTATGCTCCCAGGATGTTGATAAATGTTGTTGAGTTGTAGCACTATTATGCATGAACTGTTGTATTTGAATAACTAGGAATTTTTATTGACACATAAAGGATGTATTTGTCTCTAATTATCATACTGTTGTTGAAGTGGTTATCTTTTTATCTTGACTTAGAGTGGAAGAACTGGCAAGGCTTGGCAGCTCCTTTGCCTCCTATCAAATTTGGGGTTCTTGCCAGTGTCACTGAAGCAATTTTTAATGTGCTCTTATTAGACTAGAATTGCTTGTATCATTTTTCTTTTCTGCAAAGTCTCAGCTCAGAGTTAGTCAGCAGGATTGTGTATGTCCCTGCGATGCTGTGTTTTGAAGAACGTCATTAGTTACTTTGGCCCTGTGCACTGAGGCTTGCCTACAGGAGCTGTGGTGACTAAGGGAGATGCTACAGCCTTTTTAGGTCATCGTCAAATCAGGCTGCTGCTGTCATTCTGCAGAAGTTTTGCAGCCCTCCCTGTGAAGTTCTTCATCTGCAGTTTTGAAGTCCTTGCTGCCCTTGCTAACCACGTATAAGCAGAAAGTTTTTGATTCAGTGGTATATAGCTTTTCAGATGCATCTTGTCTTCTTTCCCACTGCTGAGCTGGCCAGTCTCTAGCATAATTACCTTTTATTTGAAGAAGAGAGTGCTCCAGCTGGCTACTGCTGCTGCATTACTGTGTGCAGGCAATGATTAGGTGTTCTGACTTTCCTTCCTTGTGCTTCTCTGCTCTTAGCACTTTGCCTGTCCTTTGCTGGTTCCTTCTGCAGTAGTCTCTCTCATGATCTGCCATCCATTACTTAAAACCTTCTAAAAGCGAGTAAAAAGAAGTTTTGTTTGCTTGATTCCTTTGTTTTCCCTTCCCGTGTCCTTATGAACTTGGAATAACTGCAAAAGGCTTGAGTAAGCACAGGCTTTGGATCCTGTTTGCTGCTCAGTGCGTTTACTCAAGCTGTTGCTGGTGTTCCTTGTGCAAACAGCTGCTGGTGGTTTTAAGTTGATCTTTTGATTCTCAGTTGGTTGAACCTGCCCAGGTGCCCTGTGAGCCGGAGGTTCCCTGTGGCTGTGGCACCAGGAGTGGTGAGGGCTCCCTGGGATCCGGGCTGTTGGGTGGCCTCAGCCTGGGGCATGGGACACCTCCCTGGGGATGAGGTCAAGCTCGGGCTGGGGTATCAGCCCACCAGCAGGTGTGGTGGGGCTGGATCAGAAGAAGTTCTGCTGAGAGGAACTGTGGTCTCACAGGGCTGTAGGGATGGCCTGAGGCCAGGCTGGGATGTGGGCCCACAGGTGGGACTGGCTTGGTGGGGCTCGTGGCCACCTGGGGGCAGCTGGAGAGGAGCCCTTTAGAAAAGAGTAATATGACTGTGATGCTTTATCTTTTGCATACAAAGTAAAGCCTGATTATTTTTTATTATGAGCAGGATGTACTGAAGGAATTAATTCATAAACAAAACATCTGTCTCTCCAGCAGTTTTTTTGCTGGGATTGGAATGAGTCATGGATTTGGGAACTGTGCTGGTCTCAGCGCAATGAGATCACCAGAAGACTTAAGGATTTTCACTGTGCTTTCCAGGAAGAAAAAAATATATTGTGAAGTTCTTAAAACTTGCCCTCCTTTTACACTTGCACATGGCCACCTACTTTTATGCCTTTATGGTATTGGGAACTGTCTTCCAGAAGAGCAGTTTCCTTTTATTCTCCAATAAGAGCATTAAAGGGACTTGGACAAGACTTTCTATACTAGTAAAAGTTACCAATCTGAATGTGATGAGGGAGAGTGAAGAATGTCAGGAGTGGTAAGGAGTAGTATGTTGTTGCCAATTCAGTTTTGGCCTAAACATATATATGGGTAAATACCATTATTGAAGGAAAAACATTGAGTTGACTGACTAAAAGTAGTCCAGAAATGTTTCAAAGAAAATAAGATTTTAACTGTAAATTACTTGAAAAGCAGTATTATGGCACTAGGAGGTGGAAAATAGTCATTGAAAATGAAGCTGTGTTCTTCTGCACTTGCCTTTTCTGAGTTTTTACTTATGAAATGTTAATTTATTTATCTAGCTGAGTTATGATTTACTTACAAAAAGAAATTGAAGTGACTCAGTGCTTTGACTGCTGCTCAGTCAAATTGAATTGACTCAGTTAATTCCTTCTAAATTTTATAGAAGTTGCAGCAGATTTTTTAATACTGTCTAGCAAGGCTATTGTATCTGTATTCTCTAGATTTGATGCTGTAGTTCTTAAGGCGAGAACAGTCAGTAATTTTGTTGGCAGAAATGCATGCAGTCATGTTAGCGCAATCACTTTGCACTCAATCTTTCCTTCATGACACTTAATACAATTCTGTAAATTTGACTTGTATAGAAACTGATCCAGTTTCAGGCCTTTAAAAGAATCTAATATTTCAACCTTAGCCGCTGGATCCAGCGTTTGAGATATTTTGTTACCGTGGTAGTCAGTGGTGCTGTCTCCATGTCTCTTGCGTATATTCTCTCAGAGATTCTTTATCTGACAATCTCATTAAGCAGTGGGCTCCTGTGCTCCATTTATTAGTAATAGGCCCTTGCATAGTTTTCTTTCCTCTTAGAGTAGGATTTTCTATGGGAGTTTTAATTTTCAAAGTTTATTTTATATACGTTAATATGTCTTAGATGCATAGAAGTTGAGGAGGAAGATTTATCCTAAGACTTTTGGAACATGATCCATTACTTTTATTCTTGGCAAGGCAATTAGGGTACAAGAGTGAACTCCTTCCCATGTCTTTCTGTCATTCCCTTATCTAGCCAGCCCCTGGCATAGCTGTAGTCCAGCATGGTAAAGCCCAGTCCTGGATTTCACCAAAAACACACTCCACAGTACGGCCTGTGAGGACCACCTTTAGTGCTTCTGAGTATAGAGGCTTGGCTTCCACTAGCACAGGAGTTTCTGCAGTAAAAGAAACATCTTCCTCAGTGCATGAGAGGAGACTTGTGGAGGCTGAAAAAAATGACAAGATATGTACTCCCAGTTCAACGTGCTTGTCTTCTGATGTCATAGTAGCATTTTGAGAAGTGGAGCTTTGTCCCTCCCCTTCTTATCATAAGCTATTTCTGTTATTTCATAAGTTATTAAAAATAACTTATTTATGTTATTAGTTTGTTTCTTCTGGTAGAGTTTGGGTTCTGTCTGCTAGGAGATGGCTGTGTTAGTGGGTGAAAGAAGTTTTACCCTTTTGTCTGGTGTGTGGAGACATCTTTGTTAATCTCTTGTGGTAAAGTAGTTTGTTACTGTGTCACTTGCCAAATGCTTCTAAATCAAGGGCCTCTTGTGCTTGGAGTTATACTTGATTTTTACTGGTATTTCAACAGATATTCTCTGTGTCCCATCCCTTCCTTACTGGAAGCTGATTGCTCTGAAGTTTCTTGGCTGTATCCATACTGTTTTTACAAACATATATTTGTTTCACTTACATCTTGCCTTCCTTGTACCTGTGCTCATGGTGCTTATCTGGATAGCTAGTGCTTTAAGGCAGATGTAGTGAGCTTTTTGTTTATTATGTACTTAGTGTTAGCAAAGTGCTGTTTTCAATGTGGATCAACAAGCCACAGAAATAAGCATTAATGTCAGTTTCTCCAAGTACACTGTTTGTCTTAATAAGTTCCTATATATCTTAAACATGCAAGCATATTTTAGGTGTTGGAGGCTGTAAATGTGTATTGTGAATTTAAAGCCACCTGTGTAAGTTCTTCAGCTTCTTTGCCTGTTGTGTTAGCCATTATGAAATGAATATGTTTGAAGTAAATTGTTAGCGTGATTAAGTCTAATGAATGGCCAAGTATCAGGTTATAAAGTCATGTTTATTTACCTACTGACTGTGTGAAATGAAAAGTAAAGGGTAAAGTGAAGCTTGATTGAATCATTCGTGTTATTAGTTAACCATTCTCTTTTAAGGTAGCTGATTTCTAGATGGGTGATTTTGAGGAGTTACAAGCCTGGAGATAATGCTACTGATACCTTTTATGAATTTTATAAGTTTTGTAAGTCTGCAAAATATATGAAAGGAAAAACCTGTAGCAAAAACACCACTTGATTTAACGTAAGATGTATTTATAAAATTTTCTGGGTGCTGTATGTATGCAATTAATTATTGAATTATGGAGTTGCTTTTAACTACTTACGTTGAATGTTGGATTACAAAGGCAAAGTAGTTTAATAGCTTTTAGTGAAGTATGGTGTTAGTATTAGTAGAGGTTTTGGGTCCTGTTGAATAAAGAAAGAAAAAGATAAAAACTGTGCAGAGGCGTCTATAAGTTCATTGCAACAGGGCATATCATTGTCTCTGAAATGGGTTCAGGATTCAAAAATAATAAATTTTAAGAATATAATTTTAGGGCTTGGTTCTAAAGGAATGTGCAGATATGAGGGTAAGGTTTGAAGAATGAATTAACCCAGTGAACTGTAGATTACTGCCAAGAGTAGTGCATATTCCTCCCACAGTCTCACTGTTTTGATACTAATGTGCAGCTGCAAATTTTAGTATAGGTTGAGTGTTCTAATGAATCAGGAAAATACTGCAAGATGAAGAATGTTGACCCCTTCATTTGGTAACGTCTCACAGTTTATCTGGCATAAGCCGCTACTGAAAAGCTTCTTTTGGCTGAGGACAGGACTAGATTTATTTCTCTGTGAAACAGTATTCCTGTCTGTAACTGGAAATTTCTGTCCTTGAGCAATTGTATGAGTTGCTCATACATATGAACTGAGAGCATTGTGTGTAGTGGTGATTAGGTTTTGCACAGGAGGAGGTTTTTCATAAGGCTGTTTATGGTAGAAAAAGAGTGATTTGAGGTAAACACATCTGTATCTACATGAATTTGTTTTCAGGGCTGCATACTACAGCCAGGACTGTGTGGCTGTCAGTTTTCCCTTACCTTCTATTCAGATGTCTTAGTTAAAGATGGAATATATTTCTTCCTGTTGTTGGTGCAGAATGTATTTGTGGAATAAAAATCATAGCTCTGTATGGAATATGTGCTTGTTCTTTTGGTTGGATGCCATTTTATCTAGGGGTGTGGCCATGTAAAATATGATGTGGGTTGTATGAAGTTGATTTTGGCACAGAATTCTTACAGAGGATTTGTTGCTGTGGACCTTGTCAGTTACTATACATACTAATCTGATAGGGGAAAATTGAAAATGCCATTCAGTTTTAAAGTGTGTATTTACCAATCAAGTGTGCATTTGGTGCTAAAATTACCTTTTCATAAGCCTGTGAAGATATACTGAGAGATTGTTATTTCAGGGTTCATAGCTGTGCCTGCTCTTTTAGAGACAGCATAAATGATTCATTGCAAAGTTGTGGTTGACATTTAAGTTGGAAGGGTGTCTGATACATTGATTGAGCTGCTGTTTTCTGGGATTCGTCTGAAGGAAGACATACAATGTATACTTTGTAATGGTTTTTGTTTGTTGTTTGGTTTCGGTTTTTTTTTTTTTTTTAAACAGCCCTCTTACCTTGACATGTGGAATGGGCACTGTAGGTCTAAGTTCTGTGTGCAATAAGCATGGAACCACTCCTAAATATATGAAGAGAATGATACAGGGGGTTTGTGTTGTATTGTCTTTCTGCATCCCCTCTCCCTGAACAGGATGCTTCTTTACAAATGTCGCTGTTACTCCTTGGTCCACCTTCTCATGCCCTCATGTTGTATTGTCTCAGCTTCAGGCATGCAAAACAGATGTGATTCTCCTAATATTTTCACTTGAAATAAAGGCATTCCAGTCTCTTCCTTGGCAAACTATAAAAAGACATAATAGAAATAGAGAAGTTTTTTTGTTTCGTTTTTTTGTTGTTGTTGTTGGTTTTGTTTTGGTTTTTTTTGGGGTTTTTTTTGGTTTTGTTTGTTTTTTGGTTTTTTTTTTTCTTTTTTTGTTTTTTTTTTTTTTTTTTTTTTTTTTTTTTGGGGTTTTTTGTTTTTGGTTTTTTTTTGGTTTTTTTTGGGGTTTTTTTTGGTTTTTTTTTTTTTTTGGTTTTTTTTTTTTTTTTTTTTTTTTTTTTTTTTTTTTTTTTTTTTTTTTTTTTGCTTGAGCTGTCTAGGTTATCATCATTCTTTCATCCTTCACTGTGCTGCTTTACTGTTCTCAGAATTTAATATAGAACTGGAAAATTTTGCTATATGTTTTACAGGTATCCCATACATTGATTAATACCACACTGATCTGTAAGAGATACTAATCTAAAACTTAATGGTTTGTCCGCATCCATGAACCTGATGAAATCTTCCCCTACCTCAAGAAGTTCCTACTTTTTCCCCGTAAGGAGTGCAGAGGGGAAAGTGGTATTTCATTTATATCTTTATTTTGAAAGAAGACTGTCTTGTTCCCAAGAGGCTATCACTTGACATAACTGCTGCCTTGCCATGTTTGATGGAAACTTTCAAGCTAGTAAAATAAAATAATTCTGTCACTGATCACTGATTGCAAATTACTATGAAAGTAATTAAGGAGGACTTACTTGAGAGGAGAGGAGAAAAGCCAGTAGTTTCCTGTCTTGGTTTTTCTCAGCTTTCTATGAGATTGAACAGTTTATTCCTTAAAAACCCAACCAACCAAAAATAAAAACCCCACAAAACCCCATAAATTTCAACGTACAAGGTCTGTTTGCAGTCATGGTTTTAACTGGATTCTGTCAGGAGAGCAGAGCTAAGCTATCAAACATAGTTGGGTTTCTAGTTGGGGCTAGAAGCTGTGGATGACATTTTTAATCATTTCTGAGATGATAACATCCCTTGAACAAAACACCTGATCAGACCATTTTATTTTTGTTTGTAATTTCTTAAGTTTGCAGAACCCTCTGCAATTTTTCAAGCTTTGTTGAACTCATCCATTTTGAAGTGAGTGATGCTTGTAACTGCTGGAAGATTCTTGGAAAGAAGCATGCAGCATGTCAGAAATGTTTTCAGGTTGTGTTATTTGCCAAAAAGAAAACTATTTATTTAACAGCTGCAAAGTATCATCACACTGCCAACAGATGGTTTACTACTTTGCATAGTGCTTGTTTTCCCTCAAGAAAAGCATTCATGTAGTAGTTCATAGAGGTGTGTCTGCTCTTACAGAGATTTTAATATCCCCAGAATCACATATATTTCATTCTTAAAAGCATTATGCATTTTTCTAGTAAGTTATTCTTCTTAAGCATTTGGAGTGATTGAAAAAAACCACTATACTTACCGAGGAATGTTGATTCACCTTAAATGAATGAAATAAAATGTCTTAATATCTTGATGTTATCTTTTCTTGTCTCATCCCAATGTATTACTATGCTTTCGTACTTTTCCCCAGCATTAAAGTAATATAAAGGAACTTTTTCTTTTTTTTTTCTGGTGTGGGTATTGCAGGTTGCAGTTTAGAAAATTGAAAATATTTCGCCTGAGATGCCTGACTTTGTTCCCTCCTTCTCTTTTGGGATATTTAATTTAATGGATGACTGTAGCTTGAACCAATATCAATTATGTGAGGAAGAATGGAAATGAAACTGTGAGGATTTGTAAAACCTGATTTCAGAGTGTACTGAATTATACAAGTTGGAGAAAGCAAGTGCTAAGAGTACTATGTGCCAGCTGTCAGTTCATACAATTTTGTGGGTTTTTATATTTTCTTTCTTTAAAGCACCTTCAGCTGATGCTGTAGGAATAACATGTCTCTCTGGCAGCCTGTACACTAAATTATGAATCTATTTAATGTGTTTTTTCAGTTATCAGTACTTTTTAAGTCAGAATCTGGTTCCTGTGAGATGTCTTGACAGAGTAGGTGATGTGAGTTAGTGTGTTGTAGTTATGGGTGCTATACTGCAGTAATAGCATTGCATCATTTATTTTGTATATTCCTATAGGCAACAGTTCTGATAGCTGTGTAACAGAGACAGACTTCTTTTAACCTGACTTTTTGCTACCTCCCTGTTTAAGCCAACCAATAATGCAGTCAGTATACCAAGAAATTAGTACTATCTTGAGCCCCATTTTTTCATATCAAGGAGAAGCCCCATATGAACTCCTGTTTTAGCACTTTTTAGTAAGTTTGGTTCTTTTTAGCAAGTTTTGATTTTGAAAAATTTTGTCTAGGTTGCTGCAGTTTATATATATTTGTTTTCTTGCACACCTATTTAAAATAATCTACTAGCAGTCTGCAGCTATTCAGACACAGAATCAGAGTACAGAAATCTTATGTCTTACAACATTTGAGTTGGATTTTCACAGATTGCAGTATTTTAGGTTCACTTCAGTATTACATCCTTTTTGTGAGCTGGGATCTGTGATACTGTTTACTAGGACATTAATTTCTAGATCTGGAATTGCTGTTTTCAGAACATGAAATATGACCTGGAATGTACAGTAACCCATCCCTCAATATGTTTCTGGTGCCTTAAGTCACCTCCTACTTAATTTTCTGTACCATTTGGAGACAGTTCAGGGGCATGGTCTCAAAAGAACAAAGTGATACTGCATCTTCTGCTTTTGCTGCATGTGCCTTGAGGAAGTACAGGTATTACTTGCCATGATGCTCTATGTATGTATTTCACTCAGCAGAGCAGAGTGCAGAAATGAAAGCAGCTGCTCTGTCTTCCACATGCAAGTGGGACTGGTTCTCCTTTGCCCATTTATGGGCTTTCTGTGATATCCCTGATAATCTGTCTTTGTAAGGAGATGTTTGGGTTTTTTTGTGGGGTGATGGAGGAAGGTGCACCAAACTTCTATTTTTTTTTTTAAAGATTGTGTTACATATGAAATAAACTCAAAAGCACCTTCATTTTTTTACTGTGTCTTTATAAATACGTATTCAATTCAGAGCTCCTTATCTTTTTAAATCTGTAGGTCCATACTACTTGCACAGAATTCAAATCACCTTCCCTTGTAATGAAAGGTTATAGGAAATGCTTAAGGGCCTCAGGCTGCCTGCCTCAGGTGAAGAAATGTGTCAAGCATTGAGGTATTCACTGCTTCTGTCTGACTGTAAGATCCTATTACTGTGCAATTTTCCTCTTCTATTTTTTTTTCTTGACCAAAAACATCACATGTTTTCAGGCCACACAGTATGGTAGCCAGTATAGTCTTTCATGTTTCTTTTGCTTATTCTGGGAGCTTTTGAGAAATTCACTGGTTCAGACAAGGCTTCTTGGAGGTTTCAGTAAACAGTTCTGCTAAATTCCCATAATCAAACAATGTCTTGATTAAAAACAAAGTTTAGGCTTGTATTCAAATTTACAGTAAATTCTGTCATGTGTTGGTCTTGGATTAGGTGGGCTACAATATAAATCTTCACTTAAAAGAAAGAAGTTACCACTTTAGCATGTAACATTCAAGTTTTGCGTTAAAGAGCTGCTGCTCTCTGAAGTCTGCTTATGTCCTATTCAGCTTAACTGGGCAGTTTATTTTGTAATTACATATGTAAGTGAAAACACACTTCTTGTTTCTAGTTTGAACTGCTACAAATACAGTTCCAATTTCATAATTTTCGTATTTTGGAATTAATACATTATTCAAATGAACGAGTCTTAGCTGAGAAGTTATTTGGAATAATAAATTGGAAATTTGACAGCCCACAAATAACTCTGGAGAATGATTGAGGTTTTTTCAGTAAATACTTCTAAAAGTCGTAAGCCCATGTTAATAGGAAGTAATGGAATTTTTCTGGCTGCTGCAGTGGCTGCTGCTATTGTCCTAATTTAAATAAATATCTTTCAAGCAAAGTTAGGTTTGAAAATAGGGTGACAGAAGATGATCTGATTTATTTTTTTATGTTCAAGCATTTTAAAGATTTTACCTTGACTGTTTCAGAATAAGGTTGATCTACTAATTTGGTCCGTGTTTGCAGAGCTAATTAAACTTGGTGTTATTCCTCTAGGATAAAGTTATACTTAATAAATGTATTGCAAGCCAACTTTTAAAACGTGTATGTTTTAATATTTGTTCTTTAAAGATTTATAAATTAGTTGCCTTGGGTTTTAAATGGGTTGTTTTTGCTTTTTTCAAATTATACTAGCTATTTGTTTGAGATGACAGCAAATACAGGATTTTGATGACCTGCAGTATTCAAAGTAGTTTAAACACTTCCAGCAAGTAAATACCAGGCAACTATCGCAATAGCAAAAGCTGTTCTTTTGGCAACAGTGTCTTGCAATGATTTCCTCAAGTAGATGTCATCTTTCAGGATAGTGGCTTTATTAAAAGCAGATTTGAGTGCTTGCTAGAGTTACTATTCCAAGAATAGTTGGTTGCTCAGATGATTTCACACTGCAGGCAGCATTTCAGTGGTTAGCCTGTTCTGGGAGCCCATCCCTGTTTGTGATTAAACTAAAGATCCTTGAAAACAGCCAGGTTTAGCATACTGAACATTTTTTCCTTTTTTTTTGGAAACTTTTATGTCCTTTTCCAGTTCTTGCTTTGTATTGTAATTTACTCCTATTTGAATTCTGCATGCTGAGGATTAGTTTCCTTTCTGCATACGTATACCCTCAACAAAGATACTGTAAATCCCCTTTTTTCCACTTATTTGCATAGAGTCCTATGAAACATGTGGGTGTAAATTAGCCATTTGCTGGCTGTGTGCCTGAAAACAGTCTGAGATTCTGGCTGACCAGAAAACCGTCCATTTTTTTGGTTGTTGTTGAACATGTAGGATGTATTAAGGATTCAATTTAATTATCTTGGTTTTATTTAATCTTCTTTTTAAGAAATTGCCTTTAATTGTTGCCCCCTCACATACTTCTAGAGGAATAGTCAGCTGTTCACAGAGGGAGCTTTTAATGATAGAAATATAATGGAGAAGAACTGTAGTAGAGAAAGATGTGAGAAGATGCAAATGAGCAGCGCATTGCAGGCACTTTTTCAAATCCACACAGGAATCTTTCCTCTCTGTGTTTCTTCTGTGTGCTGGGGGCACTGTGTAAATGCTGACATCCTGTTCCATAATGCTATAGTAGGTGGAGTGAAAAATTGCAGAAGAAAAAATGGGGTCTTTGTTTAGCCAAAAGCATCAGTATAATAATTTGAGTGGAAGTAAATATGTGTAACAAAGCATGTGAGGTAGGAAATGTGGTCTCTCTTTCTGAACTCTTAGGTTTCTGGAACCTTTAAGTCCCCCTTACCTCCAAGGGGTTAATCTTGCAAGCAGTAATGCACTGAGAGTGCTCAGAGATCCTCCAGCAAAGTTTCTTTAAGGATTTTATTTTGTATCTGAGTATAAATGGGAGGAAAAAGTTTGTGTTCCAGTGCATGAGTTCATACGGGCCTTGAGTGGAAACTGCTGATGGTTTGAATATGTCCTGGAATGTGCACCAAGAGAAAACACAATTATGCAAAGAAATATGCATATACAACATGAAGTTGTGCACGTAGAGGCAGTGGTTTGGGGTTTTTTTAATGAAAAGAAGGATTTTGTTGAAAAGAAGGATTTTGTTAGAGAACAGGAAAAAATGAGACTCGTTCGTGTTCCTTGAGGAAGTGTGTAGAGATATATATATATATAATTATTATTATTAAGTAAAACTGCCAGAGATTGTATTATCTCCACTTGTGAATACAGGGAGCATTGGAAGGCTTTACTTATTTAAACAAAGGGCTTTTGCATACAAATACTATTGCATAGGAGAAGATTGCTTATTTGAATTCAGCTGCTGATTTTTTGACCTATGAAAAATAACTTCATCTAAACTATATTGACATCTCAATCTCAGAAGTCTGTTTGTACACAGGCACAGTTAGTTATTTTCTTCTTTAAATAAATGGGCTTCTGTGGTTTGTGTTAGTGTCAGTCTTCACATCAGATTTAGCAGTTGTATCAGGTACACACTGTCTTAGATTAATTGTTTGAATATGGCTTCTGAAGCTGTTGTCAACCCAAGTTCTGGGAACAGAAGGATCACAATCTCTGAAGCCAGGAGTCCACACTCGGATTGGAAGTTCCAGTCACAGTCCACCTACTGTGTCTGTGTATAGCTTCTGGTAAATGTATACAAACCAGCTTAATGCCAAAGCCAGTAGCAGCATGCAGCAATAAACCACTAACATTTTGTGATACTGTAGGTAAGAAAAACTTGGATCTTCTCTTAATCCAGGAAGCCTTTACATCCCTGAGTAATCTTTGAAGTCATATTTTATTTTGCAGTCTGTGACCACTAAGAAAATGTCTGAAAACATCTATTCAACAACTGAGTTGCAGAATTAACAGCATCAGATCATTGCACTCTGGAAAGCACTTTTTCAGCTGAATGTCACTTGAATGTCTTTTAACCTGACAGCACTTCTGAGTGTTTTCCCAAAAAGTTATTAATTGAAAATTCTTTAGGCACATGAAGGACTGGGTTTTGCAAAGATTATCAGCCTCTGGCTCAGTCAGGAGGTCTGTGTGTTTAAATCCATTGTTGTTAACAGTGGCCTTGAATTAAAAAAAGAAATAAAAATTAACCCAAAAGCTAGTTGCAATGTCCCAGCAGTTTAAATGCCGGTATGATGTGCTTTGCAAATATTTCTATAACACAGAAGAAGAGAGAAGTATGTGATGAATGTGAAAACAACACATTTTTTCACAACTTTTTTCTAAGTAACTACATGTAAGTTGATTCTTTTGATTCTGTTTTCATGTAGATATATTCATAGTTAAAGGATAGGTAACTAAGATGTTGGGACTTACGAGATCACACCTTGTCAGGAATTACGCATTCTTTGTTCCCTTGAAAGTGGTCTGGTTTTTTCTTTTGATGGAGACAATTTTTAAATCCAATTCACTTTTTTAAAGATTCATGTAAATGACCTGGTGCTAAAACATGTCAGAATTCAAATTACTCTGTGTTGGTTAACTGAAGTATACTGTTACAGATTATTTTGGCACAGGATTCTGTTTGCATCCCAAAATTAGCAAGTGGTGAATTCAGTTTGGACTAAGTTGTGCTGTCTCTTGTGTACTTATTTTTTTAAAATTTTCCCATTTTTTAAGATAAGGGAATGTCATAAATAGTGACAACAAAACGTTGAGACTGAAAGTGTTAAGGCAATTACTTTGCTAGTAGTATGCACACAAAAAATAATGGATCTGTGACTCTCTTAATAATCTCATTTTCATAATATAATTTGATTATGTAGTTTATTTACATTTATTTTAAATTATGACAAATATCAAATGATCCCACAGGCAGAATTATCAGGTAGTTCAGGCCTGAGTATAATCATCTTCGTACTAAGAAAGCTAAGGAGGTCAAAAAGATCTGTCAGCTTGAAAGTCTTCATAATACAGAAATGTGTAAATTAATGTATGTGCATTGGAGTGTCATTACACTGGGACAATTAAAGGTGTCATTCAGCAGTTTCCATGAATGGGGGCCTGTGCATGTGTTACAAGACATCAGTGCAGAACTAATTGGAGTTACAGCTTGCACAAAGAACCTGTTCATGCCCCCTCTCAGTTCTCCCTCCTTTACTTAGGCTCTTCTGCAAGCTGCAGTGAGGTTTGTTTTTTGGGATGTGCGTGACTAAGCAGCTTCCCTCCTCCCTCCCTGTTCTCTACAATAATTTTTTCCTCTGCGAATGTGTATGTCTCTCCTGAGACAAATGTCTCTCCTAAGTCAGCTGTGCTGTTTTGTTACGAAACACGTTGAGGAACTGACCTGGGTCAAAATTACGCAGCCCAAAAGTAGAGGTGTGGTTTTGGCTGCGTTGACCCCGATGGTGTCTCTGACACTGTTTCCTGTGCAGTTGCCCAGTCAGTAATTCCAGAGTTGAGGGGATGAGGTGCTAAAGCTGCAAGAGGTGTAAGAGCTGTGCAGTCAAGTGCTGTCACCAGGAGCAGTGCTTCTGAAGAACAGTCTCACCAAGTCTGAAGCTTTCTCTGTCCTCTGTGAACATGATTTCTTGTGTGCCAGCACAATCATGATGCTCCTTCCCTATGCCCTTGCAGTGCTTCCCCTGTGTATGTGGGACACAGATCTGAGTTTCCTTCAGTTATCAGAGGGGGAATTAATGAAGCTTTTATGTTGCATGAAGTTAAACAGGGTGTTTCTCTGAGAAGATTTTGCAATATACTGAAGTGCAAGTGCTTCTGCCCAAAATAAGCTAAGCTTGCATAAGCAAATTTAAGAAGTGTGGAGAACAACTTCAGTGAAGACACTCAAGTACTTTGAAAATTCTGCCTTTAAGAATATGAAATTATTTTCTAAATTCTTTGAGGCATTAAAAACTTTCTTTGAAGGTCAGAGTTTGTAATGCCTGAGTAAGTTAAGTGGACTTTGATATAACTTTAGAGTTTCTAACATTGTTTTATATTTATGTTTTCATTTTTAGAGAGTAACAGTCTGCTATACCTGTGATCTACAATGAATGCCAAATCTGCAATCAGCAAAGAGATTTTTGCCCCACATGATGAAAGGATGCTGGGAGCTGTTCAAGTGAAAAGAAGAACAAAAAAAAAGATTCCTTTTCTAGCTACTGGGGGTCAGGGTGAATATTTAACGTACATCTGCCTGTCAGGTAGGTTTAATGACTTTTGACATCCAGTTGTTTGTTTATCTTTGATTAACTGATTAGCTGTTGTCTGTAACCATAAGGAGCTGGGTGATTCCAATCTTCACAATGTAATGAGAGAATTATAGCACTTATACCTTTTATCTTGAGGAGCCATGTGCTCTAGGCTATTTATATTTATATATTATAATAAGTTGAACAGGTGGTTTCATTGTTTAAAAACCCCTAGGTGTTCTCACAGCCCAGCTGCAGAGTATGAACAAATCGAATATTTGGTAACAGCCTTTCCTTAGTCAGATTAAGACATTTCTTAGAAGGATGAATTTTTCAGGACATTAAAGTGATATACAATGTAATTTTTTATGCCATGTTTCAATGTCTGCCAACTGAGTGTGTGTGAATATCTTTGGTATTTAGGGTGATCTAGTCACTTACTTTTTTAGGCCTATCATTTGCTCCCTTTGAGTGTGTACGTCTTGCTGGAAGGACAGCTAGTGGCCAGAAGAAATGTTCTATGACTCTCAGCAAAGTAGGATTATTTTTGCACTAAATGAGAGAGTTTCATGACTTTTTCAAATTGTGGTGTTATTTCTTTAAATAATGTAAAAGTTTCAAAGCATAGGACGGAAAACTCAGTGACTCTACTACTGTTCTAGCACATCACACATCTGCCCAAAAAGTATACATTCACTGTATGTTATTGGATGAGATGCTATTTATATACATATGTACAAATACTTCTGTTAAAATACAAGCTGGAGAGGAAATGCACATGCATACTGAGGTCAGTGAGACAAAAGAGAAGACCTTTCATTTACAGCTGAGTATTTTGCTTGTCATTGTAGTATCATAGACTATCCTGAGTTGGAAGTGACACACAAAGATCATCAAGGCCAACTCCTGGCCCTGCATTTTGGTAAACCCAAAAATGGCACCATGTGTCTGAAAGCATTTCAAATGCTTTGTGGGCTCTGCCAGGTTAGTGCTGTGACCAGTTCCCTGGGGGGCCTGTTCAAGGGCTTGAACACGCTCTGAATAAAGAACCTTTTTCTGATATCCAGCCTAATCCTTCCCTTACAGAGTTTTGTGCTATTTCCTCAGGTCCTATCAGTGGTCATGAGAGTGAAGAGATCAATGTGTGACTCTCTGCTTTCCCTCCTGAGGAAGCTGTAGACCACAATGAGCCCTTCCCTCAGTCTGCTATTTTCTAGGCTGAGCAAGCCAAGTGACCTCACATTCTCCCCACATAGAGAGCTTCAAGGAAGGATTTAAAAATTGATTCCCCTAGGCTGTTCCATAGACTTGCAGTTGGAATACTCTGTGTTGATGTAAGAATTGCATGCTTCAGTCTTCTCAAGGTGTAGAGGAAACTAATCTAGGCCTCTCAACTCTTAAAGAAATGTTCAAATGACTAATGTATTTAAGCAAAGCCAAACTCTTCTTTTGGCAGTCATATTTTTCAAATGTCAGTCCATTTTTTTCTTAACTCTTCTTGTAAAGAGCAATCATGTTCTAGGACTGTGCAGTAAGTTTTGGGACATACAGTTGTTTGATACCCATGTTCATGATTAAAGGTTAAAGATGTGCTCATTCATGATTAAAGGCTAGAGATGTGCTCTATGCTTACAATTTTCTGTAGGCTAAATGTTCAATAGGTGGATTTTTTGTCTTTTATTTTTTTTTATTTGATATTCTGTAAAACTTAGCCCTCCTTTGACTCCCCTACCCCATATTCATAGGTATCAGTCAACATGGATTTTAAGACAGTGAATGGTCTTAAATGCATTTATTGTTTTACTGCCATAGCATATTATGAGTAAGGAAAAAATAGTGGATGTCCTGACTTAAGCAGAGTTTGCCACTCATGATAAGGAGAAGCATTCAGGATCTAAATAAAATTATTTAGTGACAGACACTGAAAAGTTGCGTATTGATATTGCAAGAACCCTCACATGTGGCTCACTATTCATGGGGTTTTGCACAGATCTGAGACCAGGTTTTCTCATATACATTTATAGTTTATGAGAGTACTGTATGATTGGTAATATCAGTAGGCAACAAAGTGACTAGGGAGAGGACTGCTTGGCTGTGTTTGATGTCACATTCCAAACAGTCTGCTCAGCAAGATTATGCAATTCAGTAGGGTCAAGTGCCATTACTTATGTAGTCGGGAGTCATCAAAGGCACAAAACCGTGCATTGGGGAGCAAGTGTTTCTGCCACTGTTTAAAAGAAATTGTGATGAGGATAAACTGAGATTTTTGCCTATTCCTAATGGCTGTGAAGCAATAATGGTTTTTAGTTGCAGCACAAAGTTGTTACAGAAAAAGTTTCTGTTTGGTAAGGCTAAGTTAATGTAGTCGTGGCAATTTAACTGTGCCCCAAACAGTCCAAGATGAATTGTATCTTGGGACAACAGAATGTATTGATCGCCTTCCTTTTTTGAAGTAATGTGTCCAGTGAAGCAGTCACAATGGTGGCTAGCTCTGAATTTGTATTTATATTTCAGGTAACGTGCTTTAGTGCTGAGTATTGCAACCTCTTCCCTGGAAATGCCTTTATCAGCCTTTGACTCTTGTCCCAGGTTTGCTGTGTATTAGGTAAACAACGTGACTGGAATATCTCTGTGTTCATAGTTTTCTTGGACTAATTCAGTTTGGCCTTTGTTGAAAGGAATTTGGTAATTTACTCTTTAGAACAGAATTTGTCAGTTGAAAGAATAGAAACTGACTCCTTATATCCTTAGGGGGTATAAATATAAAACATATTGTCTAGTTGTAGTTTCATCCAAGATATAGTACAGAAAATGAAACATCAGCCACTGTGGCAGCTACTTGTATTTACTGCTCACTTTGAAACTAAGAAATTACACAAATTGTTATAACCAGAGTTTTACTTTCAATGTTGAACTGAATTTTGGGTTGAAAAAACATTTTATCATAGTTGTTTATTTGAATTTCTGAAAGTGTGGCTAGAGATGCTGAGCAGGGAGAATGCCCTTAGCCTCAGAGGTGAACCATTAAAAGAAGCAAATATTGAGGAGAGTGAGATGGGAGAGTAAGGAAGATTCTTCTTTAGTATTGGTATTTGAAGTATGTACTGAGTTTTTTGATTGTACAATATTGAATACTGAGATGGTTAGAAGTAAGCATTAATGCTTGAAAGAGGTATAGCTAAAGCCTGTAATCTGAAACTGGGCACAGATTAAGCTAAGAAAGCTGTAGCAAGACTGCTTGCCAGCCTGGTGGAAACCAAGCAGCTGGGTTACCTGCAGCTTTCTAGCCTAGTGTTGGAGCTAGCCAAGTTAAACTGGCAAACAGAGCCAAGACAGATCTTTAAGGAGTTGTGTAGCTGAAGAAGAACAAGAAGGGAGTAGACAGATGGGAAACACAGAGGTGGGGTGGCTGTAGGCAGAACAGAGAAAATGAACACTAGGATTTTTGTAATGTAAAAGAAGATTTAACACAGAGCAAAGACAAGAAATTCAAAGCTGAAAGTGGATATTTATCACCTCCTCCACACTAGCAGACCTAGTGAGAGTTATTGGATCAGGTCTAAGTTTTAATTTTGTCACCATTGTCTTATATAATTGAAACATAATTGTTTAAAATAGTTCTTAGCCTTATTTAGAATTCTGAATTAAGTATAAAATACTTAAACGGTCACTTCAGAAATAGGTCATTGGCCTACTCACCAGTGGGTGGTATTTTCCCCTCTGTTTAAATGTTGTGAGAATGTTACTTCAGTGCTCATCATATTCACTTTCGATCTGACCCACTTAGATGTCAGACTCTATTGAATATTTGATTATTTATACAAAAAAGGTCATGACTGACATAAGAGATTTGGTCAGCCCAGAAGAGCACACCAGCCAAATGATGGTCCAGTGTTCTGCAAGCTCTGACCTGGACAGCTGTTTGCAGACAGCTGCAGGCCAGTTGTGGTGTTTGCCCAACCCTATGGACCCAGACTTGGATCATGGCTGAACATCTGAGCACAGACAGGGGTGCTCAGCAAGGACTGAACAAAGTCCAATACAAGTTTTATATTGTGTTTTGTTGTGAAAATTCAAATTCCTTTTTTCGGAACAGAGGAAAAAAACCAAACTAGCTTCTTTCTTCACTATCTTATCTTAGTAATGTCTTCTTTAAGGTGAAGGTTTAATAGTTCAGGTATCTGTAGGGCAAATAATGACTAGCTCCTCTTGCTGTGTGCTCACTGACCTATATTTACTGCTTTAAACTGGCCGTAAGTTGGAAAATGGAAAGCACTGATGTTTTTCAAATTGTTGCACAGTGTGGTTACATTCACTTACTGTATTATGTGTGCCTAAATAAATATGTATTAAATGTACACATGCAGCATATAGCTTCTAGTGCTAATATGAACAAAACATAATTGCCTTCATCTACTTATAATAAATTATTATGATACTGAATATAATTCTTAACCAAGACTCTTTTCCTTCCTTTGTCAGAACCTACTTTGTTAGGGACTTCTGGTATTTTAACTCCAGGGTTCCCATAAGGAGTTTTATAAGGTCAAATACCAGTTGCTCATAATAATAATAAATTTCAAATTTTATAAAAGAGATTTTAAAATCTTTTCTTAAGGGTCTTTGAAAAACAAAACTGGCGCATTTTGAGTGGAAGCCAGGTTAAGCTTCTCTTCTTCATTATTGATCTTTCTGTATATATTGAAATAGAAGAGAAAGTTATGAACTACTTTGCATACATGTATTGATTGTATTCTTAATATGTCTTGTTGCTCTGATCCCTTCTGATTCTGAGTTGTCTACCGTAACATAACCAGTCCTTTTCCACAAGAATTTTGTGTAGGAGGGCATCTTTTTACAGCAAAGCTACAGAATTATATATTTGAAGGCATTTAGTCTTAAGATTGGTGTGTTTTGGTTTGCTTTTTTTTTTTTTTTTCTCTTTTTAAGGTGGAGGAAGAATGTATGTGTGCATCCTCCCAGTACCCTACTTGATCTTATTCATGTGCAGGAAATATTTTCTAAATGGCAAGATGAAGGTGTGCAGTTATGTGTCTGCTCTTTAGTGCTTTTTTCCCCCGCAAATCCTTCAGAATATAATTGTAGCAGATTGATAAAGCTTAACAGTTTACTGTGCATCAGTACTGTTCCTCAGAGCTCAGTGTTGCACCCAGTCCTGATTAATACGTTTATTTATCATCTGGATGAGGGGATCAGGTGCATCATCTGACAGATTACAGACTACACCAAGCTGGGCAGGAATGTTGATCATCTGGAGGGCAGGAAGGCTCTGCAGAGGGATCTGGGCAGCCTGGATCAATGGGCCAAGGCCAATGATATGAGATTCAACAAAGTCAAGTGCCAGATCCTGCACTTGGAGCACAAGAATCCCAGGCAGAACTACAGGCTGGAGACAGAGCGGCTGGGAAGATGTTGCATGGAAAAGGATCTAGGAGTGCTTGTCAGCAGCTGGATGAACGTGTTCCAGTGTGTGCCCAGGTGGCCAAGAAGGCCAGTGGCATCCAGGTCTGTATCAGCAGTAGTGTGGGCAACAGGACAAGGGCAGTCCCTCTGTACTCAGCATTTGTGAGGCTGCACCTGGAGTCCTGCGTTCAGTTCTGGGCCTGTCACTGCAAGGAAGACATTAAGGTTCTGGAGTGTGCTCAGAGAGGGGTAAGGAAGCTGGTGAAGGTTCTAGAGGGTAATTCCTTTGAGAAGCAGCTGAGGGAATTGGGGTTGTTCAGCCTGGAGAAAAGGATGCTCAGGGAAGATGTTACTGCTCTCTACAGCTGCCTGAAAGGAGGCTGTAACAGGGTGGGGGTCAGCCTCTTCTCCCAGGTAACCAGTGATAAAACAATAAAATGGCCTCAAGCTATGCCAGAGCGGTTCAGCCTGGACATCAGGAGGAACTTCTTCACAGAGGGGTTTCTTAAACAGTGGAGTGAACTGCTCAGGGTGGTGGTGGAGTTACTATCCCTGGTTCAAGAGAAATGATTGGATGTGGCGCTTAGTGCCATGGCATATCTGATATGGTGATGTTCAGTCAAAGGTTGGATTTAATGATCTGAGGTGTTCTCCAATCTAAATGATTTTGTGACTCTCTGTGCAGTTTTTTAAAAATGTGTCAATACACAAAATTTCTGTTACTAATGTTGTTTTTAATTCTATTCAGACTTGATCTCTTGAAATTGTTTTTCCTTCCACCTCAACCAGACATAAACTCCTTGGAAAGATTTCCAAAATTTCAAATGAGAAATCTTGAAAAAATGCGAGCAAAACAAAGACATTGAAAACTTGATGGGAAATGTGAGGCATCAGATCTGTTTTTTCATTCATATGTAAATTTGCAGTAATTAAAAGGAATAAATTCAATATACATAAATACAAAGCCGGTTTTGATGCAGCAAGATTTATGCATTAAAACAAATTGGTTGTAAAACTGTAGACTGGAAGCTACTGGGAGCTGCTTGTTGCCTCATTGTTCATAAAGGAAGCCTGATGAGATTATTAGTTGGACTTTGTGGCCTTTTCCATGGAGGTATGCAAAAATTACTGTGAAAATTACTACACAAAATAGTTATGTTGCAGATCCCCTCACTCCCCTCCGTGTTCAGAAGTGAATGGGGGCTCTGCAGAGCTTTATCCATTTATTGTAATTACTTGTGCTGGGTAGGTTCGTATTCCTCAAGAGCTGGCAGCACCTTACTTCAGTGGTGATGATGTACGTCAGTGCCGTGTTTTGCCCAGAACATGGCAGATGCTGCATCAATTTGAGTGCCAGGTTAAAATGTTTGAATGTCATAATGTCTTTGGAAACAGTTTGTTCATTCTTTGTCCAAGTGAGGCTTTTGGCAAGGTTTGTTGCTATCTTGTATGTGATAAAAACGCAGAGCTGTAAAGTAAGGCTCTACATAACAAATGTCCATGGTAGCTCTCCCATCAAGTTGGAGTACAGCAACCATGCACACAAGACCTGTGTGAGTATCCCCTTGCTAGCTTTGGCAAAAGCTATTCTTGTGGTGCCATGACAGCTAAAACTGCTGTGTTTTGCTTTGCAATAGGCTTCATTCTGAACAGTTTTCTTAGTTTTTGTAGTGCTGGAGTGTAGTATGTATAATACCCTGACTCACTGCATTATGGATTGTTGAACTTGAATCAAACTGGGAAGAAAACATCTGGAATGTTCCCTTGATGTTGCGTTTCAGAAAGCATTTCTGTTGATTGCTGTATAGTTCTGCTCTTAGAAGTAATATCATCTTGTGAACAAAACCAGAAGTTCTCTTTCTCCCTGACCAATGCTTATGGTATTAGACTCTTTTAGTAGATAAACATCAGATTAAAATCTTATCCTTTTATAGTACTCCCAGCTGTATGAGTCAAATCCTGCAAGTTTTCACCATACATCTGGCCTTTAGATACTGTACTATTGAATAATTTTCAGCATGGAGCAGCACGTAAGAAGTACTTAACAAAGGAACTGATAAGCTGATTAGAAGACTACATCAAGCTTCTCTATCATTAGGTAGATTTTATTGTTGCCTTGACAATGAGAAAGATGAATAATGCAGTTCTGATATCTAAATATTTTCTGTTTGGGACTTTAATCTGTAAATTAATCCTTTTAAAGCAAGTGAAATTGAAAAAGAACAGATCAGAACTGATGATTGATTTTCTGGCGTGTTTAGCCTGTGTCCTCCAGTTTATGCAAACTGCTGCCACAGGAGCTCATATACCAATCAAGTAGCAAGACACCTGAAAAACACAGTAGGGGGGAATTACTTAATGAACTAAGTCTATCTAATCGTCCCTCACTGTTATAATATCTGAACATTTCAGACTGTTGCAATAAAAACAAGCTCATATTCTCATGTATGCATGTGTATGTGCTACTGTGAGCAAGTGCTCTGCATTTACAGCAGACATTGTTTTTCCTCAGCATTTCCTACTTACATTTAGATTTTTAGTAACTTGTTTTTGTACTCTGATTATGCATATCCTAACAAGAAGGAAAAAACAACATATGAAGGGTGGGGAGGCTGAGAGAATATAAACTATGCAAAGTTTTGTTGGCCATGTATCAGGGAGGAGCCTACCCATTAGTCCAAGTTAAAACAATCTCTAGTAACTGTTTAGCTGGAACAACTTCATAGAGAAATTCTGGCACACCCAGTCAGCTGCTTTTTTGTTCATTAGAGCTCAGCAGCACACAGTAACTCTCAGTAGCCTGAGGGAATGGCAAAGTTAAAACCCTACAAATTCTCTAATGTTACTGTTTTAAACAAAACTTCATTTGGGTGAAATTTTTAGGGGCTGAAAACTTTATAACTTTATGGAACATACTTGTCAGTCAGTGAAGTTCCTTGGGCATTTTTAGCCCATAATTCTAAATAGTTATTGGAAAATTACTTTAAGCATTCCATTTTCTTTTCATATTGTCTATTTAGACCTGTCTTGAGAGGACAGGCTCAGCTGGAAGGGAAGCTGCAACATAAATGTCTTGCTGGATGAAATAACTGGTAAATGCTTTTCCTGGATAATATGATATCAGCCCCTGCTGTGTTAGTTTTCTCAAACTTGTGCCTCATGTCACTCTGTGGAACACAGTGTGGAGCACACATAGTAATGGCAAGAGCAATTTTCTGTGACTGGATCAATGACTTGGAAGGAAATAGAACTGTTGAAAGAACATTCTCTTACTTCTAGCAAGAGAAGTATTTACAACATGTATTTAAAGCAGTTACACAAAGTATGATTTTTCTGAGTGAGGCAAAAATTGGAAGCTGAAGTAAACAAAAGCTTCCAACCTCCAGACATTATATTTATTCGCTTGCATTAATGACCGATTGCTAAAGAAAACGTGACTGTTTAAGTGTCTGGGAATATCTAAAGTTGTCTAGAATACTATCTGAGAAGATTTTAGGCAGCTGAAATTTGTTGAATTTGCTTCCAAAGAAAACAACATCTAGGTAGAGAATGCTTAAAAGTTCTGGAATAATTTCTGTTCTCCTTTATTTTTGTACTCACATATCATTATTTCTTTTAAGAATAGTGTTTTTAGGTTTAGCACACATAAGTTTGCCATACAAAAATGCAAACAATCCTTCAGCTGTACTATTTCATGGAGTGCTGCATTTTTGCCCAGTGTTCAATCTATAATGAAAGGTAGTTGGGATACAAAACAACAAAAATTGTCTTTAAGTATGGGGAACAGAAAATGGGTTGAGGAGATGCTTTGAAATTTTTTAGGAACTGGGAAAAGGGAGGGTTTTTACAGTGGCATTAGGAAGAGTTTAAACTCATAAACCACTGTATGTATGTATTGACTGATAAAGCAATTCATATTTTATTCATTGGGACTCCTAAATTTATTTATTTTTAAATTAAAAAATATATTTTCCTTTTGTCTCCTAACCACCTAGAGATAAAAAAAAAAATGTAAGCAAGTTTGCATTTGGATTTTGTGTTGTACTTTGGAAGTATTGTAAATCACATAATCACTAGGTTGGAAAAGATCGCTAAGGTCACGGAGTCCAACTTTGACCAGTCATCTCCTTGCCAGCTAAATTGTAGCGCTAAGTACCATGTCCGTTCATTTTTTCCCACCTCCAGGGATACGCTCTGTGATCTGTGCTCATATCATTTTTAACTAAAAGTGAGGTTTGTTTGTGTTCCAGCTAGAGCCTGATGTATCCTAATAAAATATTTTTGTGCTTAGGTTCAAAAAGCTTTTGTTCCAGCCAGGAAGAAGGGTGAGGAGGGGAAGAGCAGAACAGAAAGAATCAACTACACCAGCTGGTTGAACCACATACTTTGCTTGTCTCTAATGATGTGTTTGGAGCATGATGTTATTTTGCAAGTTAGGGCTTTCAGTCTGTACTGAGATACTGTGAGGACTAAAGTATGTCATGGTTGTGAGGGTTTGTGATCCATGTGATGAGAAACAACTTTTAATTAAAGGCTCTTTGCCTTTTAAATATGATAAAAAATGTTTCCTTTTTAATGATTTTTCAGTCCTTAAGTTACACTAGTCAGAGAATGGCAGAACACCCTGGGTTGAAAGGAGCCTTAAAATAATCTTCTGGTCCAGTCTTTATTTGTTAAATAATATACTAAAAAAAATAGTGTGTAGTGAGGTGTTGTTCAGACTGTCTGCTGGAATTATCCAGAGCAGCAGCCTAAACAAGTAGAAATAGTGTCAAGAATAGTTTCAGCCTTTCATTTGGGTAGGTAGCACAGTCTCAAAGACTTGAATGACCAGAGGTGTACTACTGCTTTGGACTGAAAATTTAATGATATGTAGAAAATATTGTAAAAATTACATGTATCTGTAACTGTTTACTGCTCTGCTTTTTCTATTGTGTTTATCCATAACCTCCGGGTTTTCCCTGTTTCAGCTCAGTCACTTCTTTAAAGAAGAATTTTATATTATCGTTCTCATGTCTGCTTAATGTGGACCTCTTCAAACAGTATTTCTTTTTTTTCCATTTGTTTTTTCTCTCTTTAAAAAACACTTGAATAATTTAGGGCAATCAGATTGGTTTCATGATGTCTTTCCCCTTTTTGCATACCTGTAATGCCTTTAGAAGATGGGAAAAATATTTGAAATTCCCTCTTTCTGTGAGTAGCTACTATTCTAAAACAAATCAGTTGTGGACAATTTCTTTTAGTCTTCTGATTTGTGGAAGTTTTACTTTGGCAAGGTTTCCGTTTGTTACTTCCACTTCTAAAATATGCCTTTTTCTTTATGATTAATTAATTGCATTATTTAGCCATGGCTATTGCTTCTGGAGAAGTTTCAGTCACTAAACATAGTTGTTTCACTTCAAGTTAATTCTTGTTTTAATTTTGCGCACTTCCTTCCTGAATGTGAATATTCACTAGTAACAAACCATTGTTCACTTGGCGCTAGTTCTGCTTAACTCAATCTCCAGCTGTCCAGCTCTGTGCAAGAATCTATCCTTTCTTGAAACAAAACATAACACTATTCCTCCTCTGCTTATGCCAACTTCTTCTGCTCTTAACACACACTAGTAATGCTGCTGATTGTTAATCTCATGTGATTGTTCCACCCCCTTTTATCTTCCTGCTCTTTTTAAAGAATCCACTTTCTTGCTTTTCCATCTTGCAGTCAAGCTCTTAATTTTCAAAACCTCATCTGCTCTTTTGGACCATATTTTTGTTTTTCTTTGTTTTTCCTTTTGTTTCTAGAATCCTGCTGCAGCTGTAAATCCAGGCTTCCGCTATGCCATTTCCGTGAAAATTTGATATGCTATCACTTGGCTTCATTCCAGGTTCAGGAGGAATCACTTGGAGTGCATAATTCCTATTTCTTACTATCCCTGAACATTTTGTCTGCACTTCAGCTGGATGTTTGATGTTTCTGGCAGGCTTTGTGAACTCCATGTTTTATTAGTGATTGTCTAATAGGAGATTGATTTGTGTAATATTTGATTAAAGCAGTCCTAGGAGTTGCTTGTCAGCTCTGTGCAGGAAGCTTCTGCACATAACAGAAGGGCAGAGAAACTGTTCCTGAAAAATGGTTGGATTTTTTTTGGCCATAGAGCTAGGTTTTAAAACTATTTGAAAAAAGTAAGAAGCTCACAGAATAGTGAAGAAATAATGATTACTAGAGCGGCCTTGCAGAGCTGTATTTTTGTCTGTTAATGACTGTCCATTAGGACACATTTGTAGGGATGGAGTACTGGAAACAACTGTGTTGCATTATTTTAAATGTTTGACATTCAGCTGTAAACTCCTGTGATTATGCTCTGGCTTCCTTTCCACCTGTTCAAATGTATTACTCCTTCTCTCTAGGAAAGCTTTTTGTCTTTATTGTTCATGCTTCAGTCTCTTTCATCTATTAATCTCAATGAAAAGTGAATTTACAGCCTCTTCAGCTTTTTTTGTCCTCCACAAATACTGTAACATATAAAAAACAGTCTATTACATTGTCCATGTGTTGAGGCTTAAGTAAACGTGGAAGAGAGGGGTACAAATTGAATTCAACACGTACACCTTCATATGTTTTAAAATTAGCTTTAGACCTAGTTCCTGTATTTGTTATAAGTTTTCTCACAGTATGTCTTGCAAAAGAATACAGATAAAAAAATCAGCAATATGGTGACTTCAATTTTTCTCAAAAAATACTTTATCTCTAATAGTGTGACAGGTTAATAACATAGTTTGTCAAACATCTGCATGTATGTAGAAAATAGAATAGAAGAAATGAAAATTCTTTCAGCTTTAAAGTGCTGCCTAAGCAGACAGTTTAATTTAAATCATAACAGGAATGCATCGGTTTGAGGGCTGATATTAAAATTGTTTTCCTAACTATAGAAATGTTTTTCCAAGCATGGGGTTTGTTTCATTTTGAATATATTATAAATATCTCAAGAATTGGATGGAATTGATATTCAGAAAATTCTGAAAACTTAATATAGGCAAATGCAACTTTGTCAAGCTATTTCGTGACTATGTACTTTATCTGTCAAAGCAATCTGACTCAGAGGACACATAGAATTTCCTAGAATAGGAGTAACTTGACTGACATGTCCTTTAATTTAAGATGTTATTTTTACTGAATCAGTAGTTTCATAATCTAGTTATCAATATTCTTGAAACAAAGGCAGTTACTGCCAAGTTGCTAAGTGACTATAAGTTTTCATGAGGGGTAATTAGTACTGTAAAGAAAAGGGGTAGACTGCTCACTTCTGGTGTTTCCAGTATAAATCTAAGAATTCTTGTCTAACTTTTCAGGTTAATTCTTTGACACTGGTGTGGCTGTGATTTGTACAGAATTCAGTTTTATCTTATTGGATAGTGAATACCAAGAGATACCTTACAAGATCCCTCAAATCATAATGTACTTGATTGTAGGATTGCCTTTCCACAAGGTGTGGTACTTCCTTACTATCCTAAGTGTTGGCTAGTAGTTTCATTTTTTAAAGCAAGTGGAAGCAGGATCTTTGAGAGGTACAGATGTCTGGAAGTGTCAGGACTAGCTGATGCCGTACTGTGCAAGGTGTGCTCAGTACAATGTGCAGCCTGCATCTTAGGGTGCAGCTGCGTAACTCCTCTGCTCGTACCTGCTCTCTGGCCACATCTTTTTAAGCATAGAATCATCAGCCGCAGGTGAATGAGGCTCAGAACCTCTGAGGGTTCTGAGCACGTGTTCATAGGGCACATGTTGATAGATTTGGTATTTTAGCTTTTGGTAGTCATTGTATTGAAATATAATCTGGATTAAGGGACTAACCAGCGTAAATTAGAAAAAAGATTATTCACTGAATAATATGCCACAAAGAATATTATTCACTGGAAATTATGATGGCTGCAGAACATCCAAAATGTGATTTAACAAGGCGTCAAGATACTATTTCTGGATGTTTCAAACGCCATGAGGATCTGCAGGAGTTTCTTCACCAGTGTAATACAGTATGAAAAGAGTGAACAGTAGAAGTAGTAGTAGTAATAAATGAGCTTGCATTCCTTTCAGTTTAGACAGTAATGAACTGAAAAAGCAAACTGACACCTATAAAAGGAGGTTTATGTACTCAACTGATGTTTGTCAATAGATGCAAACCATGTGTTAAGGTTTAGAATTTGGAAGGGGTCATATAATATTTGAGCAGGAGAAGATGTTTCTTATGGACATCTCTAAAGAATTGGATGTACTTTCAAAGGAAATGCAGAGTGATGTCATGTGTTAGCCCTTTTCACATGTGCACCTTTGGGATTGTTTTGTTGCTCTGAAGTGCAGAGAATGTTTCAAAATGACTTTGTTGTCTTCCCCATTTTTTGGGTTATACCAGTAAATGAGTGATGTACAATTTATTACACTTGTGTAATCTGTAAAACCTCAGTCTATGGATTAGCATTGTCATAATGCAGTAATAAAATTTAATGGTTTTCTGCTTATGCATTGCTGGGTTTTTTTTAACTCCACAGGGTCATTCATATGATAATCAGTCTTGGCTGTATCTTGTTTGTATTACGTATTCTATAGGATCTCTGTGGGTAGCATTTGTGTAACCTTTCAAGATGCAGCTGCTGCTTCTGTTATTGAATCCTTTTCATTATGTATTCATTACAGAAGGATAAATAAAAATAGATTTAATAACAATGGCAAGAGAAATCTACTGCAGTCTGGGATATACAGATGCAATTTGTATAGTCTGGTTCTTCATTTTGTGTTCAGTTCTAAAGTTCATAATCATTAATACAGCAAGAATCCACTATGAATTTGCTGTATAGTTTCTTCAATTAAATTTAATGCTGGCCTTCACAGGGTCAAAGAGTGAGTTAGTAAAGTCTAGGATCCCTGTTAAAGCTAACTGATTAGTATACTGTGTTGGTAAAGGAAATCCCTGAAAGAGATATTAATCTGAGAGCAATGGTAGTATGTACAGTATGAGATTCTGATTTGAAAATAATCTGTTAAAAAAATCTCACTCTCCTTAATACTTAGGGTATCAGAATTTCTTGCTTGCTCATGGAAGATCTTAAAAATTGAAGAGTTACCCCTCCTGCAAAACACTGCCTGTAATACTGTACATTTTATAACTTCTCAAGATACAACCCCTTCTGAGACTTGTTCAACACAGGAGTTGGTCTGAATTGTGTATGTGGAAGGCTGAGGAATTACAGGAACTTGAAGTAGGTGTTGAGATGGCTGATTTTTCTCAAGCAGCTACAAGCAGAGATGGAGAATAACTCAGCCAAGTATCAGTATGTTTCTACTCTAGGGACTTGAACTAGCTAATGTTATTCCAGGCCATGGGCTTTTGAATCCATGTTTACTTGCTTCATTGAGAGAAGTACAAGCAACTCTGATAGCTCTTTATCTTTCTCAGTGAAGTATTACTTGAGTGAGATTTTTGTGGTATTGAGGAGGACTCCAGGCATTCTTAAACAGAATTTGTGTGTTTATACATGAAATTTCTAGACAAATAGGTATGAAAGAGCACACATTGGTGTTTCTCAGGATCCTGATAAGTAGCTCAAACCCCTAGTCTCACCCCTAGTGCAATAAATTGTGTGGGGAAACCTGCAAATCTTAAAAGTCTGGATCTTATGTGTAGGGAAGACTTTGAGGTGGAAAAAGGGATGGATGTATCTGAGGCTGAACACAGGGCGGGTCTGTTGCTTAGATTTGTTTTATTTTCAGCTTTCTGGCAATTGAGTTGGTTTATGAAGAAAATCCTGAAATAATAGTCTTGTTTGATAATGTTAAAATAATTGATCTGCAATAGATCAATTATTAGATACTTAAGTAGAATTTTTTTAAAGTATACACATATATTGTGTCTTAGGATTTGGTTATCCCGAGAAGTTGTGGATGCCACATCCCTGGAAGGGTTCAAGACCAGGTTGGATGAGACTTTAGGGAACCTGATCTAGCCTGCCCATAGCAGAGGGAGTTGGAACTAGATGATCTTTATGGTCTCTTACAATCCAAACCATTCTAAAATTTGGTGAACTAAGTGTGAATGTATTTGTGTTTTAATTTGATTTTCCAGATTAGAGTGCTTTATCTTCTTACCCTGATCTGTAATTAAATGCATCTGGTGGATCCCCTTCAGGCATATGTAAAACACAGTATCTTAAGCAGCCTTATAAAGTCATATGTTCACATTCCTGTCTGAACTGCAGCATCTCTAGCAATAATCCAGGGAACTTGCCTTAGCATTAATATAGGTACATTGGGTGAATTTGGTAATATATCCACTGGTGCTTATTGTGCTGGGAGTTGTAAGGTTTTAATTGTCTATTCCATGCTGTCTTTCTTTTGTAACTCTTACAACCAAGTCTAATTGGCAGTGCTGCCATGGGAGAGTGTACTTAGTGCTCTTTTGTCAATGGTTTTGTTAGGGAGAGAAGTGTCTGGCTAATCTAGCAGTAAAAGACAGGCTAGATATAAAACATGAACAAAATTCACCTGCTATTTTTTTTAATGGTATGACATGCTGCTACATTTTTTGGTGAGTTGGAAAGTGGATAGGGTCCTAAGGCAAGAAGAGTTATTCTGCAATTGTATTTATAAAAATGAAGGAATTGAGTTGCTTGATGATAGCTTCATATTTTAACTGTTTGCTGAAAGATATTGACCCCTTCTTTTAATCTTGTGTATTAAGCTGTCATAATTTCCGATAAACTTATTAGGTACATATTTAAATTAATTAAATGTCAGAAGATAGAGTTCAAGTCATATGTAGTACCTTGAAAAGTATTGCAGGAAACACAGGTCAAGAAACTGTTTTAAATTAGTATGATCTGTTTTCTTTATGGAAGTGACTTAACGTGGTATAACTTTTGACAGCTTCATAGCTTCTCAAGCTGCTAAGTATTGGTTGTCTTTACTTTTTCTCTATTGAAATAGTTTTAAGCAAGTGTTAAATCAACAAGTAGATAACAGCTTGAACCAGAACTTAGAAAATATTAGATTAGGAAAAAGTCTGTCCACCAAATTAATGTTTAACTGATATTTAGTCAGCTTTTATCCAACCTAGTGGGAACTGACATAGTCCAAGACATGAAAGACAAGGAAGTAGCTTAATAATGTACTGGAGGATGTGAATGAAAAATGAAAAAAATTGCAGGAAAAAAAAAAAAGCCAAAAAAAAAAAAAAAAAAAAAAAAAAAAAGAAAGAAAATTAAATACCCGAGCAGGTTTGCCAGCTCGCAGAAGACAAACGCTGAGAAGCCTGGGCACTCTGTAAATCAAGGTTGATAAGAAATACACGTTAGTGGAAGTTTAGAGGATATCTGACTTAAAACATTTATTTCTACCAGATTTATGTGAAATATATTACTTATTTCCTCAAACTATTGTACTTTATTTGTCAATGAATGAAGACTTACTAAGTATCAACATTTTTGATAGTCTCAAATATTCATTTTCAAATGCATTGCAATTAATGAACATGTCATGAGTTGCAAAAATAGATGTATTATATATCCTTATCTTTCTAAGGGGAAATGTTGATTCTGATTGGTAGCATCAGGTGTGTTGGGGAGAACATATGCAATTATTTTTCTTGTCATATTATAATCCTTGTGAGTATCTTATGGTGGGATATCAGTAAAGGATTGCTTCACTCTAAAGCAGATCTATTGCATCAGGTAGCACCCTTTTTCATAGGAGTGCAATACTAATGGGTGTGTTCCCGTGGGGGGCAGATGCATGGGTGACCTTTCTGCAAGGTCTTTTTAAAATTAAATTAATAACTTACTTCTGGATAATTTGACCAACACAGAAGTGTGAAAATGTTTCTGCCCCTTTTTTAGTTCCCTTCCTAAATGCCTGGTATGTAGGGGTGTTGTAGCTGTGAAATGTCACTTGGCTGATAATGCACTTCAGCTCTCTTTAAGATAAATTGATGTGGTTTAATTATTTGCTTTAAAGTAATCTGATCCTGGGTATATGCTTATACTTTTGCTAGTCATATTCAGTACTTGTTAATCAGGGAATGTTCCAGCATAACTTGGCACATAAAATACAACTGAAGCAGATGTCCCTTTAAAATATACTTAAAACCTAGAGACCTTACTATTCCCCTGTTATTGTCCAGTAATCCTTGAGCATTTGTAAGCTATTGAGCTGCTTCTTTTAAAAGTCTGTTCATCATTATTGTATTTCTTGTGCATCTTGCTGCTGAGTTTTACTAGGGAGAGCAAGACATTAAGATGGAAACCTTTAAATGGGATAAGGCTGCTCTGCTCCCTTCTCCTGTAATTTTAGTCCTTGTATCCTTTTAGTCCAAATGCCTTTGCTTTCTTTCCATGATGTAGTTTCTATAGCTGTATTCTGGATCACATTCAACTTCTTGTGTTGGCAGTCTTTGCAATTATACCACATTCAGTAAGTCTCTGAAAAGGCTAAATTGACTTCTAAAGAGCCTTATGAAGGCCTCATTACCATAATTTTTTGTCCTGACATGCTAATAGGGACACACCCCTGCACTTTTAGCAGTGCCAAATTATTAATTACTTGAATACCTGTCCCTATAGCATCTAAATTTTCTTTTAGTATCAAATAGAATATTTTGTATAGCTATGATAGAGTCAGTCTGTGGGAAACGAAGAACTGGGATGCAGATGTGTTTGCTTAAGAACTGTTAAAACCAGCTGATGCTGCAATGTACTGCTTGTACATAGCTGTCTCCAACAGACAAAACCTTTTTTGGATTCATAGGTAATCTTGTGGATTTAAGATTTTAGTTCATGTAAGAGAAAACCATTTCAGTTTTCTCAAGCTTGGGAGGACAGAAGGGTTCAGTGAGCATCTCTTGCTGATGCCATGGGAGATTTTGCAGCAAGCACTATGAATAAACAGCTCTTGCAGTAGTGAGGCAAAACAAATGATAGGTACTAATTACTGTGTCCCCGTGGTTCTCAGGTATTCTCATGTCCCGTTTATTGTTTCATGAACAAAGACTTAAGTTTTGAAAGACAAGTTGTTGCTTCTTGAAAAGCCAGTGACAGAAAAAGTGCCAAGTAAGGAAGAACTCAAATAGGAATGGTGTAATGATTTCAGTATGTAATTTTAATTAAATTTTTTGAGTTCTCAAATTGTCATGTGAAAAGATGGAATGAGGAATTAAACCCCTAGAGCGAGGGGTCCTATTCTTGATCTTTTATTTATGTATTTTGGAGTGAAGCACAACAACTTTGGTTTTAGTAGAGCATCTTACCTAGCAGCAGAATGCTGTTCTGAGTGATTGTAAGCTGAAATGGCTGTATTTGCACAAGACACTAACTGGGAATAACTACCAGATGGAAAAGGTAGTGGAAATTAATATTTGCAAAACAATGTAATTTCTCATTAGGAGAATTACCCTGTAGGGTGGGTTGTAGTGTTTTTGTCTCCCTTCCCCCACCCCCCTTTTTAAGGTGTTATGCCTAACTGTTACTATTAATGTATACTTAGGTATGTCAGCTATTGAATACTGGTTTTATTGAATACAAGTTTTTAAAACTTGTGTTTCTAGGAAATTTCTCTTAAATTTCACTCCGGAGCAACTTACATGATATGATAGCTTTATTGCTGCAGTCTTGGGATTTGGAAATATCCAGCTGATTTTCCCACCTTCACTGGGAGACAGGGTCAGACCTGCAGAAATTATTATAGCTATTGACAATATGCTCATATTGTAAATTCTTCAAAGCTGTGAAAGCAAGTCTTTAGAGTGTGAAACAAACCCTGTGTGGTTTTTTTAAGTACACAGATTTTTGCATTTTTGTTTCAAGCATTTTTTTAAATTTCAATTCTCTTTCCAGCTTATAACTAATCTGAAATTTATTTATTCAGTAAGATTCTAGTATGCAAAAGAAAGCAAAATGAAGGTTTGTTGAATAGGTTGTCTTTGCAGGGACTAATTGTGGTTTTTATTGTTCCTGTGGAAAAATAGTAAATGCTTTCCCCCTCTCTAATAGAAATTCTTCAGCACCCATTGTGTTTAATTTTTTTGGTTTCTAAGGAATTCAATAAATAGTCGGAGTTTTCTAGAAGGAAAAGGTCTGGAAGTATGCTGTATTTTCTTGGTGGGTAGAGGACAGAGAAACCAGCTATAAAGGCACCACATTTGGCTTGCTTTGAATTACCTCTGTCTCTTTAAGGTGTGTGCTTATCTGAAAGAAACATAACATTAAAGTGATTCATTGTTTAGAGCTTATCTGTACAAAAAATTTGATTGCTAGCATTGAGAGAGCCAACCGCAAAATATAGATCTTAATAATAAAACATGTCTTGATGCAATGTAGTGAGTTCTTCCAGGCTGAACAAATCGAAGCAGTTATTTATTACTGAAGCAGGACACAGTTTGGCACTGCATGGACAAAATTATCCTCAGTTTTTACAAACAAAAAATATTAGCCTTAGGCCATGTGTATAAGATAGTGGTCTGGAGCTGTTTTCTCCTGAAATGTTGGGCAGAGACATGAAGCTCTGATCCAGCTCTCTCTTGATGTCTGGGCCTGGCTGGCTGGGAAATGGTGCAGAAGAGAACCATTAGGAGAAAATAGATTGTGACAAAGCTCCTTGTCTGTTCTCCTTTTATCTTGACTTAAGAAGATTGTCATACCATTGTCACAGTGCTCTGATAGGAAAGGGAAGTGTCACAAGTCTGAACTGTGCAGACAGTAGTGGTGTGTAATACAAATGTGTGGCTCTAAGCATTGAGAAGCAGTGATAAATGGGCTGCAGTCCTGGATCTCCCAGCCCCACTTCCTGAAACTGTGTAGAGCTGAGCCCAGTAAAGTAAATAATCTTTGATTTGAAATGAGACTTTCACTTGCTCATACCAGTATGTTTTAGACTTTTACAGTGTTCTTTTCACTGCTCAGCATTTTCTTTTGGCCACGTTGAGTCTTTGTCAGATAATGATTATTTAATCTTCTCTCATTTTATATTTCTTTCTTTTTAGTATTGGATAATATATTTTGTTTAAATGATAAGTGATTCTTTTTAGAATTGATGATAGCACTGTCTTTACAAACCTTTTGATTCGTTTATTTGGTTTAGTATTTCTGGTTTTGCTTCTAAACTTGAACTTTTTAAGTAGAATTATATGGATTTGTTGCTGTGGTACCAATAATTCCTTGTTCATGAAAGATTCAGCAGTATAGCTGGCTTCCGTGCTAGTATAGTCACTCTTGAATATGTAAAATTGTCTCTGCATGAGAAACAGGTATTATACAGGAATATTGGTTAAAAGGGTTTTTTTCTTATGTAGATGGGAGTGGTCTTAATAGAGTTGCACTGAGAAAAGAAGCCTCTGATTGTGGCTCTGCAGTCTTAGTAAGTTCATTAACCATGGCAAGGGGAGGAGAGGAGCACAGGGCAAAAAAAGCACAGGTAATTAATACGTTAAATTCTCTGTATTCAGCAAGAATGTAAAAGGGTGTTATACTTAGAATATTGAAGATAATGTGTTTCAAGATAAGATACGCATTTTTCTTAATTTTTGGCATAACTTCAAAAATATGTATCCTGGGTAAACATGCAAAAAAATCAAACTCATCTAAATCAAGATGGTTGGGGTAAGGGGCAGAGGAGAGCAGTCTAAAACCTGTTTACTAGAAATAGCCATTCTTTGGCTTTTACATACATCATTATTCTCTAAAGTAAGTCCTGGTTCAACTCTTTAAGTGGCATTTAGGCATTAAAAACTAGAAATAAATTGATTGTAATGCTTATATTTATTTACTAACTGTCCTGTTACACTGTTCTCCAGGACTTACTTTTTATAACTTCAAGAGTTCTTAATAAATCTTAAACAACATTCACTGGAACTGCTAATGATGCTGAAGTTACTTCTCTTCTTGCTTTGGCTGAACTTTGTTGTTCTTTTACTTCTTTAATCCATAAAATATCCAATCTTAAGTCGTCAGTATAGACAGTCATGAAAGGATTGGTATTGATTGGATCAGTTGATGAGTGGGTATAAAGGCCATGTGTGTAAAGTAGGATTGGACTGGGACTTACACCTCTTGACAGCCTGTCAAGCAGCTGGACAGGTTGAATAATATATTGTAGTCTGTGGAGAGGGACTTCATGTCTTCTGTCTTCAGTAAATGCTAAAGTTCTCAGTAAAATAGGGTATCTTAAGTCAGTTGCTTTTAATATATTGATAGTGATACACCAGAAGCTTGCAATTTCACAGTATTTAAAGTTTTTGAAATCTGAGTCAGCACTGTCATATTTTTCCTGTGGAATTATAAAAGTGTTATTCACTAAAATGAATACTTTTGAGGGATCAATTTTTTAATGTAAATCTCTGGACAAAGTTGTTGAAGCTTAAGCTAATTGACAAACCTACAACTTCAAAGGAAAATTATTTTCTTCAGGAAGTTTTGACCCTTTTTTGTTGGTCAGCTCTCATCATATGGTTTTTGAATTCTAAGTTTAAAAAGTAGCTATATGTGCCATTGATCTGTAAGTACACCTTTCTCTTTCTTAATGCTTTTAAGCTCAGAAGTCAATACATGTAAATTTTATTCTGAATGTTATGACTTCAGTTCTTAGTTGATTGTTTGATCACGTGGCAAATGTAATTTCAAAGGACATTAGGCAGTAAACTGTTCCTTACATTGACTTAACATCTGTATAATTAATTGATTTACCAGGGAATTACTAATCTGCAGTGAAAATACTGCATTACTAATAGGAGGTGAAGGAAGTTGTATCAATTTACTTTATGATGATGTCACTGGAAAGGTTTTTGTGAGACTGTTGGAAATATATAAAAATTTGGAGCAATATTTAGTATACATCAGTACACTTGCAAATATTGCTCTATTATAGAGATTGACAACAAAAAGGCATAGAATGCAGTAAAATTTTAAAGTGACTTCTTAAATATATCCTTAATTCATGTGAAATAAGCAGAATAGTTCATGGAGTATCTTTGAAGAAGTGTTTTGATGTAACTTCTGATCAGTGTTCAGAATTTACTTTCTAAATTGCCATGGCTAAGTAAGAGTGCATGTGTTGCAGTGATACTTATTTGCTTTGTGAAGGTATTACTTAGGATACAGCCTCATGTTTTTGTCTGCAGCTATTAATAATTTCAGTAATGCAACTGTATTTTCATTTAAATTTGTGTAATAAAATTTTATAATGGACTCTTTTTATTTTGGAATGGCCAGTTATTGTCTTTTGAGGAGAACATAGCTAGCTGTTGGTCTCAGTAGCTACGACTATAAAGATTTTATATGTTCACAACTTTTGGCAAGCTTAGGAAGAATTTTATTTCACAAAGGGTAAAGGCTTAAGGAAACTGAAAAACCTATGGAGGTATTATTGCTACTACTGTAGCTCAAGTTAAAGCCAATCTGTTCATGTCTTAAACAGCAAATTTTATTGTTGTTCAAAGCCCTTGAAAAACACATTGATGCATTTAAACTGAGCAATTTACAGTCAAAATGACAGATTTTCTTCTTTGCTGCACCATTTGTCTGGTTTTATCAATGAGTATTTATGGATGACTCTAACAGGTTAATTACAGGACAGCCTTCATGGACTAGGCAGCAGACAAGACAACAGTCATGGTGATTCTTGGCTGTAACTGTGCAGTGGGACGAAGCTATTAGCAGCAAATTTACAAGCTATGAGGCTTAGAATAATAGATTATATTAATAGTGTGTATTAGAGGACAGAAAAATCAAGCAAATGCCCTACTATACATAAAACTTCAGAAGAGACAGAGGGCCTTTTCTTTCAGGATAGGAATTTTCTGTATTAGAGGTATATGAAGCAGAGAATTTTTAAAAAACTCCCAAGAAGTCATAACCAACTGACAAAAACCCCATTTTTACAAAGACAACTGCAAATGCAGAAATGCATGTAAGTTGCATAGTAATAAATTTCATACAACAAAAATTGTTTTGTATATGTGGCAAATCCACTTGTTAGTCCTGGTGTTTGGAAATTCTTCTGTTTCTTTAGATGTTTAATTTTGAATGGAGGGAAGATAAAAAAATTATAGTCTGGTAGAAATACTGTGGATTTTTTCTTTTACTTTATTCCCCTACCTTAAAGTTCTTGCAGTTTTTACGAGTGGTCGGCACAGTAAAAATGACTGACATAAATGTTAAGAATACAGAATTTGATCAGAAGTAAATGCTGACAGCAAGAGGGCAGTTAAGTTGAATAACAGAGTTATTTCTGAGTAGTGTGTCATTTCTGTGTATTTTTAGAGTTCATTCAAGCCCTCACTCTAAGCTTATGGAAAAATTACTTAAATTGAAAATTGCAAATCAAATTTCATTTGCAAATCTGCTCAGTGCTAGGCCCTTAAACACTATGTTTGCCATTACGGAATTGGTCTGATTTTAAGTATTAGACCCTGAGCTTTCAATAATTAAGTAATGCTAAAGTAAAATATTGGTGAGGGTAAAAATTATGTGTTACATAACACTGACATTGAAAGACAGACTATCTATAGCTCTTTACATTAATTTTCTACATTACATTAGTAAATTGATGCTTGTAAAGGAATTTATGAATATCTGAGTAGATCTCATATCACTCACTTAGATGGGAATGGAGCCATGTAGCAGTGTAGCACAGCTTTCACTGTCCTTGTAGGCAGATGGCATAATTTGTATAGGAGAGGTGGAGTATGAGGTGAGAGGAAGAGGAACACGGGGCTCAGAGGTGTGGTTCTGTGTCTATGCAGTGGCTCAGTGTCATAAGGGCATAGCTGCTGGTGGCACGGTGGGTGTGGAAACTGATCCTGGAGCCAGTTCCTGGTTCATTTCCTTTTCCATTACTAGGATAACAGGATGTGCTGTGTCCCTCAGGTTTGCAGGTGATACCAAATTGGAGGGGAGGGAGGTAGGACTTTCAATAACGTGGCTCTAGGTGTGGGAATGGGGCAACAGAAGGGGACTTCTGATGTTTGACCAGGACAAGCATGAAATCCTGCACCTGGGCTGGAATAATCCACTGCCTGGGGTGGAGGGCTGCCTGTCAAGTCTGGAGAGGAGAGGAAAAAAATCACCATAAGAAAGTGAAGTTCTTAATTTGGTTTACTATCTTTTGCAATTAAGTAACCTCACTGAATGATAATGTTTGTGCGACTTTGAGCAGAGGTTTGACTAGGTGACCTTGAGAGGTCAGATTCACTTTTGTGATCCTGAATTGTATAAATGAGCAGGCAGCTATGAAGGAACTCTGGCATGTTTTGGCAAAGTAATTCCAGTCTGTTGTGAAATCAGGAATGTTTTGGTAATCTGAGTGCTGTGTACAGGCTTCATAGAGTTCCATGATGGAATTGGTACAAATAGCATAAACATTTCTGCAGAAAGAGCAAAGTATTAGATTCAGATTAAATCTCTGTCAGCAAGCTGGATGCTTTCTAAGACTGTCGCATCCAAGTGGACATTTTTTTCCTGAAGATTGAGTTTGAATATCTCTGTTAGTCCTGAATTGACTTTTCTTTGAATGACAAGTACAATAAATAAGAACTAGGATGCTGGTAAATGCAAGACATCTAGTGAGACATGAAAGGTTCTATTAAAAAAAAAAAAAAACTAACTTGGTTTTTTACTTGCTCCTTAAAAGTATTGCCAAAAGTATCTCTGTTCAATCATAAATTATTCGGTTATCTTTTCCAGAATTTGGCAGTGTACTATGGCAAGATTGGAACAGTGTTATGCTGTGAAAGAAATTGTGTTTGATTTTAATTGTCCAGTGTAATTTCCCTTGTGAGAATATCCCAGTCAAGTTTTATTTATTAAAGTTGGTATTTGAATATTTGCTTTTCAGTGGTGGATGTTACATGTTAGTTCTGGAACTGTTGGATGGACATGGTTTTATTTGGTGTGTTTCTGTATCCTGTTGTAGAATGGGTGGACCTGATGTGTTCTGCTTTAGATTAAGTGTGGCAAAAGATATGTGAAAGTGAATACAAATTACCCATTTTCTCAAGGTTTAGGCAATATGTATGCTGAGCTTTCTCAACAGATTACGGTAGATACAAGAAGCAGCCTCATTTAGGGTCTTCCGTTTTAAACAAATCAGAATAATTATTTTCATCTGGTCTGGTTTGAACCTTCTAGTCTCTGGCTGGAAGAAATTCAATGTGTTTTCCATTTCAAGTGTGTTTCCAGAGTTTCTTGTGAAACTTGTAGCATGGTATATGTGATCCACTCTATTACCTTCAATGCACTCCAAAGGACTGAAAAAAGTCGGTCACGAGATGATAAAATGTCATGAGACAAAAAAGCTGTAACGTCAGATTTCATTTTTCAGGTTGTACATGTCTTTTGATCTGTTTGTGTTTACAGTTCATAAATTCAAATATATAGTTTTAGAAGACCTGCTGATATTTTTTGTGGGTTTTTTCACATTTTAACAATCTTGCCAGGTACCAAGTTTGCCTTAGTGTATGCTGGTCTGCACCTCAATTTCTACTTTAGGAAAGCTGAAAATCCTTAAGAAGGGTTACGTGCAGGGAGATGTAATGAGCAGTTCATCCACTGTAAAATACACCCCTCTTGTTGCATTTTGCATGAATGTATAATGACAATAGTAGGAACAAACCTTCAAGATGTTATAGTGTTTCTTGTAGTATCAGTTCTGTGTTCAGACTGTTGGAAAGTTTTCAGCATTTCTTCATATCCAGACTCTGTTCTTATGGCCTTTTTCTTTTTTCTTTTCTTTTTTTTTTTTTTTTTTTTTACCCCTCCCCTCTTTAAAGTGTTTCTACTGTATTTCTCCTAGTTTGGAGAATTATCTGTCCTCCAGATGCTAATATGGTGTAGGACTTTTTTGCACTATTGTAACAGTGAATTTTTTTTCTCCTGATATATGGAGGAGCTTTTTAAATGTGACTGCAGTACTACTAATGTTCTCTGTAGAGCCACCCACCTAGGCAGCAGGCAGCTCCATCCATTATAGATCTTGTACCAACATGCTCAGCATGGCTGGAAACTAAGGGGGCATGTCTGGTGTCTCAAGGTCAAACTGCTGAGTGTCCTAGATAGTGAAACTACTTTAAATATTTGAGATTATAGATCTCTCTGATCCAGACTTCTTAAATGCTTCATGCCTGTTCTTTGGGCATTTTTTTCTCCTTTCACAGTCTTTCAAACTGTTGCATTTATCTGCTTCAGAATATCTTTAGTGTTAACCTTTTGAATGTAGGAGAAATCCGGATCTGAGGAGCAACTCTTCTTTTTTCCTTCCACCTGTTTTTAATTTGGCTATAAATATAAATGTATTACTAATGCACAAAATCTGCAAAAGAGAATAATTGGATTTTCCCCTCTCAAGGGCTGTTATTAGTGTACTGTGTCTAGGAACACTATGGATATTGCTTTAAAAAAAGTATACTTCCTTCAGTGTAAATTTCCTTTACCTTATCCTTTGTGTATTGTCAACTCATTTATACTTTCACTGGCTGTTTTCTGGTAGGAAATTGGTCCAATACAGTCAGGCGAAACACATAGTTTCAAATAATTCATACTTATCCACTTGGGCAGATAAAATCCTATTATTCAGATACTTCAAAACAAAACAAAAAAAAAATCAAGCAGTAGTGCTTTTAACAGTAATGGGTTTATTTCTGGCTTCATGGCACTTTTTGTTTCAGATTGGGGTATTTTGACAATTGTTACTTGATAGAGCAAAATTGGAATATACATCTGTAGTAGTAGCTTCTATTGTTAGCATTTACAGATGGTGGACAAAATTAGTTCAGTCCACATAGGCTTGTTGAATAACACTTCAGTATTGACCTGGAGCCCAAAATAAAACTTTAAAATGTTTCCAAACTGAAATTGATTTTCTGTTTTGGCTTTATATCCCATTTCAGCTGTACCTCTAGGTAACTCCCCACTGATACATTTCTGGGGTGTTTATTGGTTTGGGGATGTGTGTGTTTCAATTTCTTCATAGCTTTAAGTGGTTGAAGTCTGACAGACTTTTTTAGTTGCTTATATTGAGATTTAGATGTTTTCATACCACGTGTATGTGAAGGGTTCTGTAGAATTCTCTCGGACAGTCTGAGTTACAAGTGTATGGAATAATTTGCCCGCTGCTGTTCTGACTGAGACCATTGCATAGCAAAAGCTGGGGATTTTGTCTTGAATGGCTGTAATAGTCCTTTCTTACATCTGCTCGTGGAAAGTATTTTTTTTTTAGTAGCAGTCTCATCTGCTATATTTTTGGTCATTGATTCGAGCAAAATCAAGAAAAACAGTTTTCTAAGTAACTTTAAAAGCTGCAGTAAACCCTCTACCCTGTTATAACAGGATTCTCTTAGAATGTAGGATCTTAAAAGTTGTTGACCAGAACCTGAAGCCTCTCAAGTTTTCTGAGCAAGCTTAGAAATGAAGCGCTATTTGTTAAATACCATGGTCCTTGTACGAGTTACTGAGTAACAAAGTCAGGCTTTAATTTTCCAGAACCTCTTCCTGCCTCTCAGGACACTTGCTGTGAAGTTCAAACATTGTTTTCAGGCTGGTGAGGTAATTCCTAGTGTACTCTCTGCTAAGGATGCACATCTGTTAACTTGCACGGGAATAATGCCAAATTCCACTTAAGTTGACAAGTACTTTTGTGGTATTGATTTTTATTGGTTCCTCACAGCTTCAGGTGCTGAAGTGACAAGAATGTGATAAAAGGACAACCCACACATGTATTCACTGTGGTCTGTGTCTTGAGCCTTGATTTCTAAGCTAAATTGAAGTGAGATTTTCTGCAGTGTGCATACATGCTTGCAAGGTGATTTTAAAGCTGTTCAGAAAAGTCTGTGTAGAATGCTGCCTTCCTTTTAAGGAAAGGAGAGCCAAGAAGATTGAAGGTGTAAGTGATCTAGACAAATAGAGTGAACTGAAATTCTCAGTCACCAAATATGCCCAATTAAGAGATGAGGCTCTATCATGCCAGGACAAGGTGAACTACAAATATAAAATGCTCTAGGTCGGGATCAGCTGGAGCTCTATTCTAATTGAGAAGTCCCTGATGAAACTTCTGGTGTCTGTGTTGTGAGAAATTCATCATTCTTCCCTGGGACCTGGCTGGAATATCTATTATCTTCTCTACAGTGGCCCTGCTTTGGTAGATTGCCTGAGCGCCATGCTGTCCTCTCAACTAGTTTTAACTAAAAACATACACACAATAAATCTGGTGGTTTTGACTAGAAATACCTTGAGTCCTCAAATGCAGCTGACTGTGCGCAGGAAAAAGGAGGTGGGAAAAGTTTGAAAGTTGGCTGCTTTGCAATATAAAGTAGTAAAAGGCAATTCAAACAAAACCTGGAAGTTCAGTCATCATTCTGGAAGTGAAAATGTGTTTAATAAGATTCCTTTGCAGATATTTGCAGTTAAGCAGAAGCTTTCTCTCTGGTGACAAAATGAAGTCTGCCATTCTTGCCACTGTTACCTACATTTGTTTATATAACTGCCACTATGAAAAGCAGTTGCTTTTATATAGGTAACTTAAGCTATATTGCTGTAGTATTTGAAGAATAATTTAAGCAAGTTATTAATTTAAAACTGAAAAATTTCTATATTTATAGCTTTAAAATTTTGATAGAAACACAGGATGAATCTTCTGCAATCGATATGGATGATGGGGGGGGGTTCAGGTGTTTGAATAGTTATAAAATCTTTTTGAGGACAAGTATTTACACGGTTCTGTGAAAAATAAATATTTCCGGGGGGAAACCAAAGGCAAGGCATTCTGCCTCTAAGCAGCAGTTTTTTATTAATACAGTCATGTTGTAAGACTCTCATTTCAGGCTTATAAACTTCATGGTGTCATACACATGAACAAAAAAAGTGTTTTTTTTTATTGCAACTCAAGGGAATAGTTTATTTTTTTTTTTTCCATTTAAAGTCACCAGGACATTTTTTTGTCTAGTTCTTTATCTTGGGAAGATACAGCACATATCTTAACCTGAATTTTCAGATTAACCAATTTTTTTAGTACTTGATTTTTCTTTTACTAGTCAACAGATAAGGATAACTTGCATGTAGAAAGAAAATTTATTATTTACATAAAACTTTATTTCAAACAATGTATGAATATACATTAATTAAGAGAAAGGCATTTCTTACATTTTTATCGTGAAGCATAAGGCTGGCAACTTGTTATGGGCAGTGATGCAGTAGAGCTGATTTAAGCAGACAGATGATGCATATTGTTATCTGAACTCCTGGGGAGGGCTGTGGGAAAACCAGTATGTGTTTAGACTTAGGAGTAGTTTGCCTCTTTTGTATCTGAAAGCTTCTCTTTCTTCCGGTTTCATGTCAAAACATTATGCTGTGCCTGAAGAAACAGAAGGAATTAATGTTTGGTTACACTGCTGTGTATTTAGGGCCATTTACATCCTCATGTCCTATTTGGCAAGTGGAGAAGGTGGGACTGTGCTGCTTGTCCCTGCTTTCAGCTCCTTAGATCCCAGATGGTGAGAAAGCAGCACTGTCAAATGAAGGAAAGAGGAAATATGGGCAAAAATAGGAGATGCCATTCTGAGAAGTCAGGCCTCACCTTATGAACATTTTGACACCTGCAAGACTTGACCAGCAAGCGGGAATTTAAACATGCCCCAGTTTTAGCTGGTTTTCTTTATCTTCTGTGAGGCTAGCTCTCTTTTGCTGCAAACATATCCTTTCTTTTCTCTGTACCTAAAAAAAAATTAATCCTGGAAGTGGCAACATAAGTCTAAATTAATTTTGCCACAGTCTTCTCAGAGCATCCCTTTTTATTATATATGGATCGTTGAGGTCTAAGAAGTGTGTCAGGTGTGCAAGAGGTAATCCCACTGGACAATCGCAGTGGGAAGGCTCAAAGTTCTAGCATTAATTCAGACTGCAAACTAAATCAGTATTAGTTGAACCTGTTCTGAGAAAACCTGAAACACTACAAGTTTTGGTGCTCAGACTCAGAGCTGGAATTGATAGGTAGCAAAGCTCACAACTGTCAAGTAAAGCAGACTGGAAGCAGCTTTCCTAAAACTCACATGGTATACTAAGACAGTTTCATGTATATCTGGATCTTACTTCTCATGACCTAAATAAGTCAAGAATGCACCTGTTTGCTCCATCTTAATTGTCACCTTAATTTTTCTGATTGTTGGAAAGTTATTGTAGGAAAATCTGGAAGTTTCTTGCCAGGACCATACCTTGGGGACCATGTGACCTGAACAGTAGTAGCTTGAACTACCTTGTAGCCTTGCAGAACAGAGTAATACAAGGGTTAAGGGGATGTGTGAGTGTCCTTTCCCCTGCCTAGTCTTCATTTCCTTGCTTTGGGAAGAAAACAGAGAGGGTAAGATTTTGAAATGGGGGGAAAACAATTGTAAGGTTGTCTTAGTGACAGGAAGAAGACCTTCTTATGCCAAGGGAATAGAGATAGATTATCTTTTCTTGCCTTTTGCTTTGGAGTTATATAGGTAAGAATAGCAAATGGGGGCCAGCCCTCATTGATAACTTAATGTCTTTTCTTTGAGCCTTTGTACTTTGGCATTTGAAAGAAAATCCAATAAATATTTCTTTCTCATACTTCTGGGGCATTTTTACAAGTTAATTGTGTTTTGTCGTCTGAGACAACATTGCAGATTAAGTAGCAGCTGGACAAACATAACAGAAAAGTCATCAACCTCACAGTGTCTTCCATCATAAATTGCAGTAGCTGATTTCTCACACATTTTCTTGCTTCACTGATAGCTGTATGTTGCTTAAAAAGAAAAAACTTGTTTCCATCTATGACATGTAGAAATGCCCTATGAACCGACCATTTATTTATGGGTTCCAAATAAATGTATTTTGTCCACACTGTTATAGCTTGTTATTTTGAAGGCTTAGTGTTACAGTTTTTAAAAAGGCAAAGCAAACAAAAAACCCACTTAAAATTGAAGCATAACTTAAATATTGGCTTTTATTAAGATAGGTGATGATTATGTAAGATCTTAGCAAAAATGCCTAAATGATTTGTCAGAGAGGGAATGTGTCTAGGTATATGTAATTGCTTCCACTTTTTTTCAGTTTTTCAGAAAATACTTTTTACGTGTCTGCAAGATAACTCCCACTCAGTGGCTGGTGAAATGCTCTAGTTTTTTAGGCAGTATAACGAGCAGCTAGTGAGGATGGTTTCCCTGGCTGCCAAAGGGTTTCTCAGAGTTACAGTGACTGCCATATTACTGTCAAGCTGTCATGGACTTCTAAAGCATGTTTGGTGGGTTCGTGAGTAGCTGGTTTTTTGAATGCTATAGAAATGCTAGCTGTTTCCTAAAATACTAAGACTTGAAAGGTGAAATGCAGCTAGATCTGTTTGACTGTGCACAGTAATCATGACTGAGATGTAGAGGAGGAGCTGCTGTTTTCCCAAGAGGATGGCACCATTTAGCTTAAGACTGAATTTCTGCCTCAGGTGATGACATACCCAAGGTCCTTGTAAGTTCCTCCATGGGGGAGTAGCCCTCTTGGCCTTTTCCAGAGTTATGTGGTGGTGGATGATACAGAAACAATCATCTAATCAAGATGCTTTTATAGTTTATCATTAATAGGCATTTTTGGGAGGTGATGAAGTTTGGAAATGTAATGTGAATCTTTCACTGCAGTACAGAGCACTGATGGCTCCAAATGAAGACAAAGCTGCTGTTTATTGATTGTTAAAAGTGCTATATAGAGGAGTTTGGGGAAGTAGATTTTGGATATGTCAAACGAACAAGTTTCTGGAGATGCTGAGATTAGACATTTAGTGTTTAAATATCATGTGTAAAATTTTATATTCTCACCTTGAAAGATTAATGTCCCCTGTTTTCAAGAGCACTTGCATGTATGTCATGTATAAGCCTCCAGAACAATAGGAAGTTTGCTGTATTAAAGGTTAAGGCTATACATTTCGTGATTGGTTATCCATGAGACTCTTGAGGGAGAAAAATGTCTAGTGCTTCCTGGTGTCAAACTCTTTAGTTTGCAGAGCTGCTGGTATTATAAAATTATATGTGTGACTTACATGTAGTATGCACAATTTTTTCTTTTTAATACATAACTCATTTAGCTTTAGATCATTGCCCATTTTGCATGGAAAGAGAATAATCCACAGGCCATAAAAGTTGAGCCGCTGTTCAATAGCCTTCAATTAGTACTGATTTGTAGAAGATATGTGAAACTTGGTCTAGTAGAATGCTGTAAAGTGTTTAAATACATACAAAGAGTAAATTTAGGGAAAATGAGCGCATAAACCTGTACAGTTTGTGAGTTTGTTTCGCACTCCCTACTGTGTGGGTTTGAAGTAGAAACAGAACCTGTATATGCCCTATAGGTATGGATAGGTTTCCTGACACCCCTGCATTATTGGGATTGTTGTATTTGGATGCCTGGGCCATGGAGCAAGCAATGAGTCTTTAATACTAATCTCACTTCTTAGTAATAGCCTTCAGTAATAGTAATAGTCTTCAGTAGTTGGTCTAGTCTTATTTTGCTGCTGCCTTTCTGATACTACATTGATCTTCTGTGTACCATTTGATGTAAGATTCTAAACCACCTACTTCAACATGCACCACTTCGGCTTGCAGTGCTTCCAGTGTCAGTGAGATTTCCGACAGTTTGTTTCCTACATTCTTGTCAATAGACTGATCAATATACTGAGTCCAGCTGTGCTTCCTATTCCAAGGTAGCTTAAAAACAATTATCTTAAAAACAATTATCTCCCTTGTGGAATGCTAGTATCTTTTTTTTTTTTTTTTTTTTTTTTTCCCTACTAAAATTTCCTTGGAATGAATTTTCTGTTTATCAAGTTTAGTTCACATTAGGGTGTTTGGACTTTCACAGACACACTCAGAACTGAAAACATCTAAATCTGAGATACTGAAAAGAGCTTTTCATATTAATCTGCTTTTGCTAATGTATTCCAAAGTGCATTTAACAACAAGACACTGATCTGTGCGTTTTAAATTTTCATCCTAAGAACCAATATTAGCTTTTTAACTTCATGGTATGATAAGGTATTACAGCAGTATTTACTTAGTGTTTAACTGTGTCTCTGGGTGCAGAAGTGCATGCTGCATGCCTTTTCAGAGTGGGAAGCCTGTTACTTTTCCTGGTTGTCTGGGCAAAGAGAGTGCACAAAAATAAGCAATCTTGCTGTTTAAGTCTTGATTATTTTAGATGCTCTCTTTGACTGCCAGCATCTAAAAGCAGAGAAAAGCAACTTTTCCAATAATACTCTTATTTGGTGGACCATATGGGTAAAATTATTTTTGGAAAGAGTTTAGGTAGGAAAAAAATAAATGACACACCAGCTTTAGTAGATTATGCAATACAGTGATTATACAAATTTTTTCTTCACAGAAAGTGGAAATGTGTTTGGGAGTGACTTAACATACAGCAACAGATAAGTGACATGTAAATGAAATACACATTGGACTACAGAAAGTATCTAAAGCTGCTTATAGAACTTCCATGGAGTTACACTGATTAAAAGAATATTTGTTTAGAGAAAACATCTAATGCAGGAAGTCAATTTTCCTGCTGTTGAAAAGTTAGCCTTATTAAGTACTCTTTGAAAACACAATTCTGACTTAATGATACACTGATTTGAGCATTGTATTGCCTTTTTTATTCTTTTCCAAAATCAGAGCAGTGGTTTTTAACATACATTTTTTTGTGAGTTTTAACATACATTTTGTTTGTAATAAGTAATATAATTCTTATTCATGGTTTTTGTTTGTGGTACCTAATATTTGGAAGGGAAGGTGTCAAACAAACTTTAGTTCCTTAATTCTTGTACCTGTGTTTTTCACTGACTGTTGTCTGACTTGGTGGATTTACAGTGCATATACCTATGTCTCTTGGCTGGCACTCAAATGTCACAAATGTTGGTGGTATTATACAAGCGTGACCTACATGTACCATGTTGTGAAAAGACTGGAAAAATACTTTGTTTTTTTCAATCAACAATGTAAAATTCAGTCTAAAGTAACAGGGTTTTTTAATAAGGTGCATATACTTACATGGTCATATGGTTGGGGTTTTGTTTTTCCTTCTCTGTTTTCCTAAATTGAGAAGATGAGAAAGAAATTGTTAATACTCAGTGATGAATATGAGAAACTTAAGCAAATTAGCATGGGGAAAAGAGAACAGTAAGGTAATTGATGGTGCACCTCTCCTGTGAGGAAAGTCTGAGAGATTTGGGTTTTATCGGCCTGAAGAACAGAATGCTTTGAAATGACCTAATTGCAGCCTTCCAGTACCTGAGAGCCTAGAAGAAATCTGGAGAAGGACTTCTTACAAGAGCATGTAGTGCTAGGACAAAGGGAAACAGCTTCACACTGAAAGAGAGTAGATTTAGGTTAGATATTAGGGGAAAAAAGGTCTTTACTGGGAGAGTGGTGATGCGTTGGAACAGGTTGCCCAGAAAGGTGGTCAGTGCCCTGTCACTGGAGATGTTTAGGACAAACTGGATGGGGCTCTGAGCAACCTGGTCTAGTGAGAGGTGTCCCTGACCATGGCAGGGAGATAGGAACTGGATGGTCTTTAAGTCCCTTAATACCAGGCCATTCTGTGATTCTGGGATTGTTAGAATGAAATGGACAGACCTTTGTTGTAGCACTGGGTTTTTTTACAGGATGTTGGTAACTTACATTGATAATGGCTAAAATACATCCAATTTTGAGTGCTAAACAGCTTGTTTGGCATCATACCACCATTCTGACAATGAGGAATATGCTTTTCAGTATGTTATCCTGGAAAGATAATGCATTCTGCTGTCAGAATCAGTGACATGTATTTGCTTTGTGGGACACTGTAGAAAATACACCAGCAAAACAGCTACTGATAAGTGAAGTAAACAGCATGTTCTTGAATCACAAAACCCATTTTAGTTCTGTGTTTTTCTATATGTTCAGTGACAAACAAGAAACCAGCTCAAGCGTCTATTACAAAGGTGAAGCAGTTTGAAGGCTCCACGTCCTTTGTCAGGAGAACGCAGTGGATGCTCGAGCAGCTTCGCCAGGTCAACGGAATAGACCCTAATCGGGTGAGTTTGAAAAGTTTTCTAGAAAATGAAAATTGAGCTGTTATGTAACTGGTTTGTGAGCCAGGCATTCTTTCTATTTAAAAGGTATCTTTTGATCTTTTGAAATATAAGATGCAGGTTTAAGTGCAAATTGTCAAAAAAGAAACAGCTACATGGAATATGTGAAGTAAATTTTAATGGGAAACATGGGAGGAGGCTAAAACTCAGTCATGTGGATTTTTTTCTTCTTGTCTTTCCATACTTTCCTTACTGCTTTTTCTTTTCTTTGTAGAGAGCAGAGTAAGAGCCTTGTTTGCTTCAGCTTTAAGCCTCTTGGGGTCTACTTTGGCATGCAGCTGTGCTGTGAGATAGAGCAATAGGTAGAAGTACAGAGGAGGTTGCTGAGATTCAAGTTTGTGAAATCTTGTGAATCCTGCATTTTTTCTAGGACAGTCCTTTCCTCAGATATTTCTACATTCCTTATCTTATGCTAGCAAATGTGGTGGTGTCCTTTAGCTGCAAATGGCAAATGAACACTGATTTAAACAAAAAATTACCAAAAATAAAATAAAACAAATTAACCCTATATTGAATAGCTGTGGAATTATTCCTTTAATTTGGGCTGTGCAGCTCACCTTGATCTATCTCAAGATGAGGTTGTACAAATATGTCTTAGTTTTATGAATGCAATTCTCCAGTACTAAAGCAACGTAATTAGAAGTTAAAAATGTAGCTTATATTATGTGCTCACCAAGTGATTTTGTGTTCTTTATATAGCAAAATATTTTTGTGACTAGCTCCCTTGTTTCTTCAAAGTTGTGCTCTAATCAACCACATAAGCATCTTAACTGTGGTGCACCAAATTTTGTCAGTACCCAAGTCTTGGTTAGTACCTAAGTCCTTAGTACCAAGTCTAGTTATTACCTAAAGACTTGATACAAAAAAGAAGCCCTTAGCCACTACCCTATAAAATGCAAGGAGTGGAATTATATTTTCTGTGGGTAAAGGAACTATGAAAACAAGTGAAATTACAAAGAGATAAGGCATAAGAGTTTTAGGTCCTTTTACAGCATCTGCTATGCAGCTGTGTACATAACAGATGGAAAATCCTACCATGCTCTTAAGCTTAGAAATGTTTCCTTCAAACTCATCTCCCTGTGAATTCCTAGTGTCATCAACTGGAAAACAACATTTACTAGATTAGATTGCAAAATAATGGCTCACAAATATTAAATGTATAGCATGACTTCTTGCGTAAAATCATTTTATTTTGGCAGCTGAATCTGGTATTGAGCTGCACTGTGATTTGTTCGGGGAGTGGCCTTTTGCTCATGTTATCCTGAGTCCTTTGCAACACTTTATGAAAATGCATTAAATACAATAACTAGGACTTGTTATTTGCTTAGGACTTAGCTCATTTGTTTGGTTGAGCATGGAGAGCAGATCCACATCTTCTATAACATAGTGTGACCATAGATTTTGTGTTGAGAGACATAAATGCTTGCGTAATACAGAGGAAACAAATAACTATATATCTGAAGATAGCAATGGCTTCTTATGAGAATTTGGCTTTTAATTTTTTGATCTAAATCATATTTGTTTTCAGATATTTTTGTCATAGCTGACTATTCCTCATTAAAAATAACAGTAAAAAAACCTTCCTGCCTGTTTGGTCTTTTTCATTTAAAAATGTGCAGTAATACCACGGTGGTTATTAGTTGCATGACCTTTCTGCTTTTTGTAACACAGTACATTTTAAAAAATATCTTTCTCTAAATCGTTTTTAAAACAGTAATAATAACAGTCTTATTTTTTTTTTCTTCTAGGATTCCCCAGAATTTGATTTACTATTTGAAAATGCATTTGACCAATGGGTAGCAAACACAGCTTCAGAAAAATGCACATTCTTTCAGGTTCTACATCACACTTGTCAGCGATACCTTACAGACAAGAAGCCAGAATTTATCAACTGCCAATCTAAAATTATGGGAGGTAAGTGAATCAAAGCTTTGCAGTTGGACATGAAATCATTTGCATGTGATTTATTCTGTGTTCAGATAAGCTTGCAGCCTAATGACATCTTGAAATCATGGATCTGAACATGCTAACTTAGCAGTAAACTTCTAGGCTTCAGCATTGCTCCACCAAGCACCACTTCACACTCTTCTGTTACCTTAGCATTCCTTTTATTTCAGCTACTGAAACTGCTAACAGATACAGATAACTTCATCAATCAATAGTTTTCTTTTAGTGTCTTCTCAATCTAAGAAACAATGTACAATATTTCTTGTGTCTTCTCTTATTCTTTCATTTTCCACATGAGCAGAATTTGTTTTCTTCTTCGTGTGATGCTGAGGAAGGAGCTGCATTAGTGAGTGAAGATACACTCTACAATTTTTCTATTTCATATGCGAAGTCTCATGTTGGTTATCTGTTTCTCACTTCCATTGTTCCTGCAAATAAGTTGTTATTAATAAAGCACAACACATTTTGCCTTTGAACTTGTATTATTCTTCTAAGCTTGACCTGTCCAAAGTTGAGTTCCTGATTCAACTGACCCCAGTATTAACTTTATCCTAAACAAATGTCATCAGAGTGGAAAAAAATTGCCACTGAGGTCCATAAATATATGCTTAACTTCTACCTTTTCAACACACACTAGATTCTACCATGTCCCATGAAGCACACCCACATTCTCCCTTTCATAACTTCCTAGATCAAGTGGGAGTGTTCAGTAATCCTCTGATAGCAGATGGTGACCATTTCCATATTCCTTGTATGTCATTCTGACTGGGCACAAGTCTGGTCTGTGTATGTACACACACAGTGCTGCATACAGACATTGCATAGGAACTAATAAATCTGCTCATGGATACAGTGCTTCTGCTGTTCTTCACAGTATCAGCTTTTTCCTCACACTGGGTAATACACTCCCTGGGGGTAGGTTTAAATTTGACAGAACCTGTACAAACCATAAACAAAGTAATAGTTGACCCTAAATTTCAGTGACTTGCTGTGTGTCAGCCTCACTGAGCCAGCTGTTTGTATCAAAACCCATTTAGTCCAAAACCTGAAATACCAAGAAGTATTTTCTGGAATATATGTTGAAATATTTTGTCAAGCTCAAATTCATCCCGACCAGAGAAAGTAAGGTCCAAATGTAGCCAAGCAAGCCAAAGAACATAGACCTGAGGATATAGTTTGAACTATATTATGTCCAGTTGAGAATTTACAACTTGAGTTTTTTTGTTGTTGCTGTTATGTTGGTGTTTTTTGCTAGCTAGTCAAAGCAGTATATTCAAATCATACTTAAATCTTAAGTGTGGTCAGATTTCAAGGCTTGTCACTTCATCCCCTCAGCCAAGGCAGCATAACATTTAAAGTGATATTCTTGTGAACTTTCTGGGGATGTGAAATTAATACTTTCTTTTTGATGGTTTGACAGTTTAACTTCTAATACTCTACAAGTTTTTTAAAAAATAAATTATTAGAATATATATATGCACACACCCACATGGGTTTGTAAGTCATTATATAGATATGCCCATCTGTAATGGGCACGTACGTAATGTGTATCTTGTAGTTAATGCATATTTTCAAAAATAAAAAAAATTGCCACCAAAGAACAGTTTTTCCTAAGTGGAACTGAAGATGAAAGAACCTGAAGGGCTTGTTGACAAGCCTACTTATCTTATTGAACCTTGTTCCTTCCTGAAGGAAAAGTGTGAAGAAAGTGAAACTCGTGCTACTCCTGCAGGAAGTGCTTAGGAGCTTAGCTTTAAGTAAATATGGGTGTTCTGTGGAACTCCAGGCCTTCTTCATGGCCTTCCTCCTTTTACCTCCTTTCTCTCTCTCTCACACACACACTTCCCCCTGTAGACGAGGGCCCTGGCACTGACTCTCCTTCTGCAGAATCATTTTTGCCTCATTTTCATTTGCATGTCATTATAGTCTGCAGAGTTAAATAGGCTAGACTGTTTTCTGTAACTTGATTAATGACATCAGTACTTGCAGCAGTAATGAGAGCTGACTGAAGGTGTGGGTGCTAATTCTGAGAACAAAGAACAAATTCAAGTTTAGGCAGACTGTAACAAGATTCCTCCTACTAGTGTCATATACTAAATATTTCAGGTTTGTCTTTTGTTTAGAATTTAGGTGAGCCCTCTCTGTAGCTTACATGCATTCTGGATGTTATGGTGGAGAAGAAGGGCAGGTTTTGGGGATAGAGGGCTTTTTTTGACTGATTTTTCCCCTTGTGTAAATTTATAACATACATGTTCTGAAACTGGAATCTGTGTAATTTGGAGTATCTTTGTGTTGTATTATTTGGTGGCCATGATAATCAGGTTGTATTGCTTTTGCAAAGCAGAGTTGGAGGTGGCTGGTATGCAGAAATTTGATCCCTTAGAGGTTGTGTTCATTGGAACAGCTTGATTCTTGACATAGCATTAAACTGACATTGAGGATGCATTTGACTCTTGTTTCTGGATAGAGCCTTGAGGTACAGCGATTGAAGCTCTTTAGAGATTTACTCTGCCCGATAATAAAGAACAAACATTTGCTGCCACCTTTAGATGTATATTAGAAATGCATTTGGTTTTAAGCTTTGTCCTACCTCTATGCATTGGCATTTAACAATTGTCCTGCTGAATTAATCAAAATATTCTTGGAAGCCCAAAATGATGACATCTTTACCTTTGTGACCTTTTCTGTAGGACACCCTGCAGGAGTTATTAATGAATCACTATTTTTCCTCCAAGAATAAAATGCCAGTGTGAGAATGGTAATGAGTACTTTTTCCATACAGTATTACTCATCTTGGCTTACCACATTTGAGACCTGCTAAGCATATAGTGGTGTTTACCATACACAGCAAGATTAATGACTGACCAAAGGAGATGAACTAAAACTTGTGTTAGAAATTGCCTCGAGCATCCTGATGTAGTGGGTGGCATCACTGTCCTTGGTGGGGGTTTGGAAATAGATCATCTTTAAGGTCCCTTCCAACCCAGGCCTGTGATTCTGTGAATTAGGATGGGAAAAAAGACAATTGTTGCCCTCCCTCCTGTCAAATATGTGGTAGTTGGTTGTGTGTTTCAGTTGTCACCTGACATTGAAAAAAGTGTGTATTTGAACATACTACTCTTGCAGACATTCACATTTAAATTAATTCTGATAGAAATGAATTTGACCCCCAAAAAATCAAAAAACAAACAAACGAAAAACAACAACAACAAAGGTAAATTATCTGCAGTATCTATTATTTTGGTGTTTTGCTGTTTTGAATTGACCAACCAAATTTAGCAATGTTCCCATACAGAAACAAATTTTTTTTCATTTTATTTAGGTATTTCTTGCTAATGTATACCAAATACTCAGTTATTGTCATTTTAGAGATTAAAATATTATACATGTTTTCTGCTGCCAAAGACCATTTCAGATGCTTGCTTTTATGCCCTGCATATTCATGTCAATATTAGTTCTGCTTTGCAGTTGTACTTAACTATATGTATTTTAGTGATCTTAAACACATAAGACATGTATTGAGATTCGAATTAATAAGAATAGTCGAGATCTTTTTTGAGATAGAAATTTGGCATATAATCTGAGCTCTAAATTAAATTCTAAAAGGAGAAACTTGTAAGAAAAAAAAAGGTCCATTATGTTCTTGCAAAATCTGTAGGGATACATAAATTGAGAAGGGACATTTATCATTATAAAGGTTGGTTCCTTTTTCTGATCCGTATGACTCTGAGACAAAGTAGTGTAGAAAGCATTAAGCAACATATTTGCTTGACTTTCTGAAGACTGAAGGTCTAAGTGAGGCGTTGTCTTCAAGATTCAGAATATTGCTGTTTGCCATAGAAATGTGGTTCTTTTTCTTTTTCTTTTTTTTTTAATCTAGTTGTTAGGTTTTGAAGTTTACAGATCCAGACTGGGGTTCTGTGCTTTGTTATAGTTACTGATTCTGAAAGTGTCTGATTGGTTAGACTGTAATTTAGTATAAATCTTAATTTTAATTGAAAATACTGCTTACTTAAGTTAGAATTAATTTTATAAATGTATTACATTAGAATTTAAAGTTTTACTAGCCTAAATACATTTTTAGTTTGGAAAGCAGGTAAAGTTTGTGTTAATATGAAATTGATCCTAGTTAGGTATTTCCTTAATGTATAACTAATACACATTACACAGTAACAACCTGTCCTGGCATCAGTGCCAGTAATTAAGAACATTAGTGGGAGAAGATAAGATTTTCTGTAAGGAATTTGTGACCTGGTCATTCAGCCCTTAATCCTTGTTCTGTATATTTTCCAGAACTGCTAGAAATATAAAACATAATTGCTTTTCTGTTTCTTTCAAGCAAGGAAAAAAGCAGTCCTGAGTGACAGACAAATGAAATCTGTAAAAGGGAAAATTAATTCCTAATTTCAGTAATTTGCTTAAACTTTAATACTGTATTGATGTAGAAAGGCAGAGACATCATATGCTATGACGATGTTGAACCCTAGAAGAATCCCAAAGTGTGTGAATGTAGTTGGCTTAGAAAACTAAATAACAGCCTTTTTTTTCTTTTTTTTTTTTTTTTTTAATTTGAACATTTATTAGCACTAAGACCAGATCATGAAAAAAAAATTAAAGTATAAAGAAAATAAGAAAACCCTTAACTATGAAAATCCTACCTATGACAAGGAAAACTAGCCTGGCTCCATGTTGTGTTACAGGGAATGAACACTAGAGATCACATCCTCCAGCTATACAGTTAAGATGAAATACAGCTGCCTGGACTCATAAACTAATGATGATATTGATAAAAAGGTTGCAACATGCTTGAAATGCTCTCTGCTGGTAGCCAGTATTTGCTGTGCTTTCCTGTAGAAAGTTGATGATAAGTAAGCTGAAGGCTGATGTTTTTCTTCTTTACTCACTGACTGCTCTTAGCACACCTGAGTTATGACACACTGAGTTTGTCAGTCCTGGCAGCCCACCTCAAGGACTTCTTGAGGTGCTTCTTACCCAGAGGTAGAATTTATCTTGAATGTAATTTATGATCATAGTGGCAGAGCTGTCCGCTGCCAGTTTTACCCTGATTTCTATTACTGAGATATCTTTCACTGTTTCACCTCACCTAGCTTCATTAGTTTTGTGGTTTTGATAGGTTTTGAAAGTACAAGTCTGATTTATTTATACTCAGTATATTTATACTTACATAGATACATTTTTGCATGGTTAAAACATAGGCTTAGGTTTCAATATCTATTTTACAGCATTTTGGAATTCATCAGTTTTTGCCTAAAATGAGATGGATGACAGTTCTGTTTTGTGCTGCTGAGCATTACTTGATTGGTGAAAGCTATTTTCTGATCACCTTTGTGTGTAACCAAGCAAGACCAGACAGAGTTTTTTCATCCTATAGAAAACTTCATTTAATCTGGCTGACCTCTGATGTGAAAAGGTGATTGCCCATGTTCATAACGACTTCGGAGCTATTAGAAATGTAAAATAGAATTGCTTTTCTATTTCTTATAAAGAAGGGAAAAAAGCAGCCTTGGTTGATAGACACATTGGTAAAAGGGAAGAATCCACCTCCTGAATGGCTAGCTGTTTAAAAACATAAAATCTTCCTTTTCTGTTCCTGCAACCCGGTATTTCCTAGGTTTCCATGTTAGTTCACTGTTACTATTTAATGCAGCATTTTTCCCAGTCTGGAAAGTGAATGCAAGTGGTACATCAATAGTAATAACTATTCAAAATACCTCTCTGGAGCATGCTTTGTTGAATGAATCCAGATCCATTTCTCAATACTTCTGAGCTTCTTAGACCCTTGAGAATAAATTTTGCATAAATTCTCAGGTTACTTGAGTCCAGAAAACTCAAATGAAGCATTAAATAACAGTTTTTTCTTAATGGCATTGCTCTGAATATTTGACCTCATCTTGTTTGTAAAGCACACAGCCACTAGCTCGTTTGAAATAAGCAGACGTATATTGTGCTTGATGAATTGCTGCAGACTTATCCTTTCTTACCTTTTTGAATTTTAATTCTTTTCCAGTCTGTCAGAAAGGATCTGTCTAAAGAATCACTTCTTGATCTTCTGTATGAAAATCCTGTATACCATATTTTTCATTATCAGTCCCTATGAAAGTCATAAGGCAATGGCATTACTGTGTATCAAAACAAAGTCAGTAGGAAGTATGAATTAATTTGTACTTGTTGTCCAGCATTCTCTCCATTCCAAAACTCATTCTAAACTTAGTGCATTGTAATTCCTTATGACTAGCAGGAATTCATTAGTGTTGACATTTTCAGTCCTCTCAAGTTCTTCTGTTGACACAGGATCAATTCAGTATGTATAATGGCTCTCTTTCTACTTCGAAAGCATAGGTCATTTCTCTTCTGAAGCATTTTAGAATTTTCTTTATCTTTCACACTTCCCATATTGACATAAGAAGGTGGAAGACCTTGTTTAGATAGTCTTATTTACTAACATAAGAAACGCTGTTTTTTACTGCTGAACAATAACATACTCCATCTTTTCATCTCTTTCCTCCATTTCAGTTCTGTGTACATAATTTTTTTTTAAGTCTGTTGGCAATGCTGATGCTTAAAAGAGCCCATTCTAATTCTGTTTTCCTTCCTTCGATATTAAGTGTCATTCTATCCTATCTTGTTTATATGTATTCACATATAGCATCCACATTGGGATAGAATGTTAGTCTCTACTCTTCTTTGACTTCAAACAAAAAGCTTGTTTTTAGGTGTCTAGGATCTTTCATTTGGTCTCCAAATGAACATGTATATGAAAGCTTGTTCCTAACCCAGTTTTCTAAGCTCTTTAGATTTCTGACATTGAAGAGGTAGATATAAAATACAGAACTGTAGACCATCTGTCTAGGTAGCAGGGAAAAATGTCTCCCAGGCTACTTAAGCCACTTGAAAAATAACTCTCAGAATTTAGTTGCAAACTTGATATTTTGATATTCATGGATTAGCATTATTTTTTAATATAAAATATTAAGAAATAGGACACAGATGTGTAGTCTTGGTGATGTCTTAGGTCGAAGTGTTGGATTTTTCAGAATTACTTACAAAAGGGTTGTTTTAGAAGGCCCGCTGTGGCACGATAGTAATTTCCTAAATAGGTAATTTATTGATTTTTCTGTCTCTCTCTTCACAGTATTTAAACTTACTCATAAAATACAAAACAGGTTGAATGTACATCACCTTCACTCACTGTGGACTTTACTGCATTACATATTTTTATTCATTAAAATAATATATAGTTGATGGATCTGTGTAACATGTTCCCTCTCCACTTCCAGACCACTAACATCAAATGGTTTTTCCATGTTTGCTTTTATTTACATTTGGCAAAGATACAAAATTACTACCTTGGCCAGGTGCTAGTTTTGCTAATCAGTACATACCCTCAGTTTGCACACCTATATAAACACTATTCTTTCTGTTTCTTTCTCCCCTCCTTCCTTCTCCTTTAAGGCTGGTGCTAATGTGATGCTTTAAAACTGGTTATTGATTTGGTTAGGAAGGTACAGAGTGTAAAGTTCTCTACATTGTTAACTTAAGGCTGCCAGTTTGGAGAATCATTGCTGGAGGTTTTTAGTAGCATATGCTTTCACTTCAGACAAATTAAGGTCTTTCAGACTCCCTTATCCCCATTCTGGGACCATAGCAGACTTCTCTTCATTCACTGTGAACTTCAACTCACGGTTAGTTGGCTGTTGAGTACCTGGATACTGGGATTGCTCTACAAGGTTCATGCTTGATAGTAGTGCAAAAGTGAAGAAATTTTATTCTGTCAGTTTCTCATTTAGATGATTTTAACAAAGTTGTGATTAATAAAGCTCATGCAAACATGTCAAGCATAATTCAGCTTATAGCAGTCTGGAAATCAGAGCATCTACTGAGGTCCTCTGATAGCTGCACCCAGAAGAAGCTGTGAAGTATTGTTTGCAAGACCCTGTACTGCAGGCATTGCAGGAATCTGAAATATATGCACATTCTTCAGTCAGTCAATCCAGGAAAACCATGTACCTTTATTTTCATTTGTGGAAAATAGGTTAAACAAGAACTAGGATGTTACCCACTAGACTGATTTTTATTTTTTTTCCCATCTTAAAATGTACCTTGCAAATCTAAGGAGCTGACATGGCTCCTTAGCCATGATGAGAGCAGAGAAAGAAATTTATCTCTGTTGTCAATAAGGCTTGTCTTGTTTTGTTGCTTGCTAATGAAGATGCTGAACAGTCAGGATGATAATTTTGCCTCGTACATACTCTCTAATTGATAGGACCTTTTTAAAAGTATAATGTTGCGATGCACAAGATGTTCTTTGTTATTGTTACAAATAACTTGCAAGCATCTGTTTAACTTTCAGGGTTATAGGTATTAGTTAACTACTAGCAGGAACAAAATATGCTTTTTCTTCATATAAGAGTTGAGATAAAATTGCCCTCTTTTGGCGCTAAAAGTACAGGATTTCAGACACAAAAAAAAATATCGCGTGCGGATGTAAATGTAATGTTCAGAAGCAATGAAGTGACAAACTAGGGTTGTATTGGAACATGCTATAATATAAAGTATTCTATGTTACTATGACTGATAGGCTTTATTTCATGTGTTGCAAATCAGGAAGACTGAAAAGTATGGGGTCAAATCTGAATAGTTTTACTGAGGTTTATAAAGCAATTATAATATACTGGTTTTGGGGTTTTTTTCCTTTTTCTGTCTTACATGCTTTGGACAAAATACTGGATTAGATGAATTTTCAAGTCTCTTTGCCTCAACATAATACACAATATTTGTCCACCTTTTTATATTTACATCTGTTTCTGTCCACTTTTGGTATTGATATTAAAAGATCCAGATGTGTCAGAAGAAATTGCCTAGCTCATATGTGGACAGGGGAAAGTACTGTAACCAGTTTAAATTTGAGATCACTTCTTACTCTGAAACCTGTATTACTTTTCAGGGTAGAATAAGATTTTTACAAAGGTGAAACCATTGATTATGTCCCTTGGGAGTACAATGACTCTTAATGTTGCATGATTGGTAAAGGCTAAATTAAGTGCAGAATATGTACCACTTACATTAAAATAGTTACCAGGCTGGGTAACTAATGCTTTTTGAAGGCCATACACTTTGCAGATTCAGGTGCAAAGACTTACAAAAGTGTTTTGTTTACTTTCAAGGAAAGTGAAAGTCCATGGCAGTCCTCCTGTCCAGGCTGTGAGACTTCTAGATTTTATGGATCAAGTATAAGTTGGGAAGTATGTTATCTTTGAAAGATAAATTGAGAAGTTGATGTTCAGATTTAATTTGAGATTCAAGTTTTCAAAGCTGGAAATCCAGTGAATATTGTACTTTTTATAAATGTTCTATTTTTCCGATCACTTAGGCATCCTTTCTGAATGACAATTTAAATATTGAAATTATCTAGAGAACATTCCATTTGTGTGCAATTCATTAAGTTGTAAGAGTGTATAATCTTACAGGATTGCCATCACAGAAGTACTGTTTCTATAATCGTCTATGTATTATCTCAAACTGTTTAATAAGGCTTTTGTATGGCTGTTTAAGAGAGGTCATAATTTTTTTTTTTTCTGTTTGGGTCTTTTTAGTAGCTCTTCCCTCTTTTATTCAAGAGAGCTCTTAACCAAGGCTGTCAGCACAGCCCCAATATGTATGAAAGGATGTGTAACAGTTGGCAGGGAGGTGACAGGGATGAAGGAGGGGAAGAACGTGTTTGTCCTGTGGACTTTTATAATCAGCTATTGTGTTACAGATGTGATGGAAAGCCTTGGGTTAATGTTAGTCTAGGAAATGTAACTCTCTGGTAATGATGAATTCCACAAAACAAATGTGCTCAGCAAGAAGGGGCAGCTAATGGATGTGTGAAGTGCCACCATCGACTGAAACTTCATCAGTCTCAATATGTTGATGTTGAAATACTGTAGCAGCCTGAGTTAAATGCCTAGAGTTCATTTAATCCTTTATAATTCTTGTGGTGTTTCTTGGGTATCATTCCAGACCAAGTTATTCCTTATTGTGAGCAGTTTCATGACAGTCTTAGCAGTAGAAGAGGTTTGTCTTCATGTCTTCAGTGCTGTGTTGCAGTAATGAGCAGCTCTTAACTTATTTTTTATGGCATAATTCATCCTTCCAACAAAATGTATGGAAGAATCAAGTCACCTGAACTTTGACAGACTTAGGAGAAACTTTCAGATAAGCAAAACCTGTAACTGCCTCTTGAGCTTTCTGTGGTCACTTGCTTCATTCTGAAGTATTGTTTTCAGTGATTCAGTACAGTTTGGAGGTGGAAGAAGAGATTGGATTTTTGTAAAATGCTGTGTATAAGAGCAGCATTCAAGCTGGTTTTGATTGACAGTGGTTGACTGACAGATGAGAGTAATGTGCATAATTAGCAGAAAAAACTATTCAAGCACAAACATATGTCAGTCATACCAATCTTAGGTGATTGGGATGGTGCTGAAATATTGCCTGTAAACGTATAGCTCCTGGATTACCCTGAGGAAGGGCTGGCACAGCCAGTCGCTCTCAGGTCAGATGCTGCATTTTTCATTTGATGTTTTCCAGCCATTGCTCTTGGCTGATTTCATCCTGACCTTTACCAGTTCTTAGTCTTCATTCTTACTCATGAGCCATAATTTTATTTTTAGTTTATGTGGTAATAGAAGTTGGTGATTTTGAATATGCTGCTTAAGTAGCAAGCACAGAATTTTCAAAGTCACTTACCTGATGAAGAAATAGGAATTTGTTGACAAATACATTGTGTTCCATGCCTCCATTGTAGCAGGTTAATGCCTTATGTTTCTCAATAATAATTAACACTACTTAAGCAAAAGCTCAATCAATAGTATTGACACAATGTCTGCAAGAACTACCTTTGTTTAGAAAAATCCTGTGGTTCATTTTCAGGGCATGTTGCTGTCTAAATCTCCCACCCATCCTAAAAGAAATGTCAGTACTTTGGTGAATTCAATTTGAAACAAAACAACGAAATTGCAGCAGGAGATGTGTTAACACTTCGGACTGCCTTGACAGGGAAAAGTGTGTTAGGCTTTCTATAGTTTTTGGCTGGGATGGAGCTTATTTTTCTTCATAAAACCAGTACAGTGTTGTATTTTGGATTTGTGACCAAAACTGTGTTGGTAACACACCAGTGTCAAGACCTTCATGGTCTCTTCCTTCTGCCTTATCCCCCAGCAAATGGCCTGGGAGAGGACACAAACAGGAAAGCTTACCAAAACTGACCAAGGCGATTCTCCGTGCCGTGTAACAGCATGCTCAGCAATAAAACTGGAGGGGAAACTGCCTTTTCCCAAGGTAGACATTACTCAGGGACTATCTGAGCATTAGCCCAGTGGTGAGTGTTGGCTGGTCACTGATTCTTTTTGCATCATTTCATGCATCTTTCATTAAAAATAGATTTTTTTTCCTTTTAAATATTAAATACAACTCTTCATAGTATTCACTGGTTGGGGGATTTTCTTATTCTATTTGAAATATGTTCCATCATTCTGAATATTCCCTGTGGAAAAATACTCTGATTTTTGAATCAAACTCGTTTGAGTATTTCAACTTGTGGTGAGGAAGAAATGTAGGAAGTGCAGCATTTCATTAATGGCAGAAATGGCTGGAAGAATTTAACCAAAAAATCCATCATACTTTTCCTTCATAGGATGACATCAATGTCAGTAAAAATTGACATGGGAGTTATCCCATTTCCAGTTATTTACTTGCCAATTGTTCTAAATCAGCAAAGCTTCAAAGTTTATTCAGTGTTCACAACTCTGACAGCTCTCACTTGTGACCCCGGGGGAGCAGCATTTAATATTAATATTTAAACTTGTTAGCTCACTCTCAAAAAGAAGCTTGCCATGGCGCATAGCTGCTGTTCTTTGTTTTAACTACACGTTCTGCTTCTTGTCAGGTTGGCTGTAATATGAGATCCTGCTGAATTCCAGAACTTTTCCTGAGTAAGCCGTTTTAACACAAAATTGTCGTAATGGGTAAATGTCACTGCGCAGTAAGATTTTTGGACATTATTGATTTTATATTCCCCAAGAAAATTACCCTTTCAATATTTCGACCAGAGTCATGATCTGAGACAAATTCCTGTAATAGAATGATGCAAAGATAATTCTGAAGTAATTTTTCTGATTCTACTGCTTGAAATTTGACTCTGTAATTAGTTAAGCTGTTCAAAAGTATGAATAATTTACATGGTATCATTGCTGTGGAGTACTGAATAAAAGAAAATCTCAAGAGAGCAGGAGGTATTTTAGTTATCAAGATAGCTCATCAATGAAAAAAATCTTTTTTGTTTTACTCTAATCGCCCCTATATCACTATTTAAAATAAAAAGGAACTAGCATCAAAGATAAAACTTGCTTTTTCTTACAACTGTAGCAGGAAAGCTTGTCCTACTTAACTGCCCATAGAAGATATTTTTTAGTGCCTTGCAGAACCATAATAAGGGTTGGTTTTTTTGTAACACAGCTGTTTCTAGATCTAAGATTTTGCAATCCACACTGAGAAATGAGAATACACTGTGTTTGCTAAGCAATAAAAATACTGAACTGTTGAACCCTTAAGGTTATTCAAGTAATTTATTTTGTCATGTTTTGGGGGGGTTTTTTTGTTGGTTTTTTTTAAGACCTCATCTTTACGACTTAATTAAATTTTATTTCCTATGGTCTGCAGAAATCATTCTGTTCATGTGCTGCTTTCACTTTTTTGTCAGCTAATTGTCTGCTGTGTTTCAGGCTATGTTGATTTTCTTTCATTTTTGTATTTCTGGTTTGCATATATTTAAATATGAGAGTTAAAACACCAGTAATCATCCAGATGTATTTGGTATGTTGGAGGTGATACTGCTTGAGCTAAAAGTAGGGGTGGTTCTTTTTTCAGAGAAGTTTATGGAAATAATTTAGTAAAGATATATGCAAAGATACTCTTTGACTCAAGAAATCCCCAAAGCCACAAATAGTATTGTAGACTTGGAAAATATACTAGTTAAGTATCGCTATATATTTATTTTGCTCTAAAAAGTTTATTGAAAGTGTCTGCTGATTCTTGCATTTTCATAATTGTCCATTGATTTTTGTTAACATCTGCAGAAGTTTTCTTAAAACATAAAGAACATTCAAATCAGATCAGTAAAAAATGTATTTAGTCTTGTATTTTGTCTTTTAGCACAACATTGTGGTTTAGGAATGGTATTCCCCTCTCTAGTGCTCCAACCAAAACTGCAACAGCATTCACTCCCCCTCCTCCTCCAGCAGAAAGCACAAAAGGCAAAGATTAGGGGTTGAGATAAGAAAAAATTACTGAAAACAACATTAAGAAAATGAACAGTAACAGCAAGAATAATAATTACAAATAATCAAAGCTAAATGCATTTATTTCCTTCTCAGAAGTAGGTAGTTGCTAAATGTTTTATTAATGCATGTACAATTAAAATTGAATACTCGTGTTTGCAAATCAGTCACTGTAGAGTCTGATCACTAATTTAAAGATAAATCTCTGCATTGAGCTGAAATGTATTTGATATGGCTAATAGAGAATGCAATGAACCTTTTATGAATGTGTGATAAAACAAATGATGCAATCTAAATAATGATATCTCTAGAGACCAGTTAGTTTCCTCGCATACTTTATTATGACAGTATTCCTGTATCTTTCAGGTATTGGATATGGTGGCTAAAGGATGTATTTTTCATTGTGCATGATAAAAGTCCTTGGGGGTGTAAGAGCTTCTTGATACAGCTTGAATTGTAGAATATCCTGAGTTGGAAGGGACCTATGGGGGTCATCAAAGTCCAGCTCCTGGCTCTGCACAGGACGCCCCAGGAGTCACACAATGTGCCTGAGAGCACTGTCCAAATGCTGCTTGAGCTCTGTCAGGTTGGTGCTGTGACCACTGCCTGGGGGAGCCTGTTCCAGTGCCCAAACACCCTCTGGGTAAAAAACCTTTTTCTAATATCCAAAATAAACTGAAGAGGTCCGTGCCTGCCCCTCCTCTTCACCTCAGGAGAAGTTGTAGACTGCTGTGAGTTCTGCTCTCAGTCTCCTTCAGGCTGAACTAGCCAGGTGACCTCAACCACTCCTCATATGGCTTCTGCTCTAGATCCTTCACCACCTTTGTAGTCCTTCTTTGGACACTCTCCAATGGATTTACATTCTTTAAGTGTTGTGGTGCCGAAAACTGCACACAGGACTCGAGGTGTGCAGAGTGGGACAGTCCCCTCCCTTGCCTGGCTGGTGATGCTGTGCCTGATGAACCCCAGGACAGGGTTGGCCCTCCTCGCTGCCGGGGCACTGCTGACTCAGATTCAACTTGACTTTGACCATGGTACTACTCTCCAGCATCTTGTTCCTCAGTCTGTACATAAATCTAGGGTTACCCCATCCCAAGTGCAGAATCCAGCACTTTCCTTTGTTGAACTTCCTGCAGCTGGTGATTACACGGCCCTCTAATTTGTCAAGGTCTTTCTGCAGGGCCTCTCTGCTGTGATGGGAGTCAACAACTCCTCCCAATTTAGTATTGTCTGAAAACCTGTTATACATCTATCTGATTCCTGCATCCAAGTTCGTTTTGAAGATGTTGAAAATTGGGCCCTGCAGAACCCCAGACAGATCACCAGCCTGATGTCACCCCATTCAGTGTAACCCTTTGCACCTGAGCCATGAGCCAGTTGCTCACCCATCACAAGATGTGTTTATCCAGCTGTGTGCTGGACATTTTGTCTAGAAGGATACTGTGAAAGACAGTATGAGAAGCTTTACTGAAATCCTAAAGGAATCCATTAACATGGAAAACGTCTCTCAGGATATTTTAAATCAAAGTAGTTACCTCCTAAAGAACAGCTTAAAAGTTTTGCAGGTTGTAGATTATTTATTCATATGAATGATTTTCCGACACATCCAGTGCAAGTATTGCTGTTCCTGCAGTGATACTAATACAGGGATGAGGTATAGTCAGTCATACCAGCAACCACCTACACGTGCTCTAGAAATACACTGATGAAATTCCATACACTACTGAGATGTGGGTTTCTGAGTTGTTCATAGTTGAGAGCAGATTTTTTTTATTGTTTTACTGACATACCATTGGTAAGGATACTCCAGAAGTAGTTCTTAGGAACAGTCTCAGAATAGCAGCTTCTCTGCAAATCACTGCTCATGAGAAAATACAGCAGATCTTACCTGGAGAGAACACAATATTGTGTTAGCTAGAGGGAAAAACACTTACTGTCACTGTGCCAAACTTTCAAGTTCATTCTTCTTTGCTGAAAATAATGTGGAGTAATAGATACCAGTCTTTGGCCACAAATCTACAAATAGTTTTAGGAGTATAGAAAATAAGGAATATTTTTGGGAGTATAGAAAATGAAAAATATTTTTGTTCTGTAGTTTCCTGTTGACATGACAGAAGGTCAGCAATATGTTAAATTCTGCTCCGCAACACATTTTAAGACTTCAGAAGATGCTTAGTTTTATAAGTTTATCCATGTAGCCTGCTTTCCTTGAATTCAGCAGAGGCTTTGTGATCTTGTGAAAAACAGATTTAATTCAGTGTTGGGAGCTTTTAAAACTCTTGTCCTAGAGAACTAACACTATACAAGAGGCCAAAGCCATTAGATCACACCACCAAAAAAGGAAAACTATTTCCAGTGCAGTGCTGCTCCAGTACATGTGTTTATTGGAAAAGCTGCCTGAACAGAAGCCAAAATTATCTCCTTAAAAAATTATGAACAAAATAGCATTTGATTGAAAAGTTTCAAAGTAAGAAAGTGTGCAGGATGTAAAGTTGAAGTTGTTTGGTTTTACAATCAAACTCCTCAGTGTCTGAAGGGAGATCACTTGAAAAGATTAATTTCTGTCTCTGCAAAGTTCCAGCTCACAGTATTGTTAGATACTAATCTCTTTAACAAGAATGCCAGCTATTATATTCCTTTTCTAAATACAACAGTAGGAAAAAACCCCAAACATGTAGCAGTTCCACATCTACTTTTTTTTTTTTATTTTCAACTCCTGATGTGCAAAATGTAACAATATTGGTATTTAGGAGGCCAGGATGTTCTTTCATGGGTATTTCTCATATTGACTCATCATCTGTGAGTCACTTTGTGTAGGTTCTTAAGTCTCTCCCTCACCTCCATAGTTTAATACTAGTTGACTTTTAGCTTAAATTGTAAGACAGTTTTCTTTATATCAGGAATTCCTGCATATTCAGCTAGTACCGTGCTTCACAGGCTACCTAGGTCAGCCTTTAGTTTCACTGTTCATTGTTTGTTTGGACTTTCTAAGGGAAGGATTACTATTTGAAAACTGAAGTCTGAAAGGATTGTTTGGTCTTATTTTTTCTAATGAAACTGTGAGCTGATTTCAGATATGTGAATTTTTTTCACAGTGGCTGATATGGGGCAATGTGATAGATTTGTGCTGAACATGGGGTTGATAATATGGAGATGTTTTTGTTATTGCTGAGCTGGGCTTGCACAGAACCAAGGCCTTTTCTGCTTTTTGTACTGGCCATGCTGGTGAGGAAGTTGGGAGGTTGGGAGGAGGAGACACAGCTTGGACAGCTGACAAAAGGGATATTCCAGACCATATGACATCACACTCAGTGCATAAAGTGAGAGGAAGAAGGAGGTAGGGGAGGAAGTTTGGTGTAATCATGTTCGTTTTCATGAGGAACTGTTACTGTGGGATGGGTGCCTGCTCTCCTGGAAATGGCTGAACCCCTGCCTGCCCATGGCAAGGAGTGAATTAATTCCTTGTTTTTCTTTACGTTAGTGCTTAGCTTTTGCTTTCTCTATTAAACTGTCTGTATCTCACCACATCCGTTTTCTAATTTTTACCTTTCTAGTCTCTCCCCAGTCCTGCTGGTGGGAGAGAGAGAAAGGGGCTGTGTGGTTCTTGGTTGCTGGCTGGGGCTAAACTACAACAAACTAGTAGCAAAGTAGCCCTTTAAATTAATGTTTGAGTTTGATTTTTTAACCCGAGAATATTTTTAAAGTAGGTACACACTTCCTCAGATTAATGATAAAAGCAGTGTCTGTTTCCACTTGTCTTCGTATGCTAGTAAGAACAACATAGTTTAACAGCAGATTTGCTGTAGTACTTGCTTTGACTGTTGAGTTTGTTTCATATCTTTACCAGAATAATTCATTTAAGAGCATTATGTAGTTGGTTTTAATGCTGTGGAAAAAATGACGACAGCCAGGACAACCAGGGGATCAAGTCCAACCAACATGGATTTATGAGAGGAAGGTGCTGCGTGACTCCCCTGATGGCAAAGTGACCTGTTCTGTAGATGAAGAGAAAGCTGTGGATGTTGTTTATCTAGACTCACTAAAGTCTACCACAGCATCCTTCTAGATCAGCTGGCTGCTTGTGGCTTGGATGGGTTGACTCATCAATGAATAAAAATGTGGGGGGATGTCCAGGCCTAGAGAGTTGTAGTGAATGGAACTAAATCCAGTTGGCGACCCATCGCTAGCAGTGTTCTCCAGGGCTCTGTTTTGGCACCAATTCTGTTTAACATCTTTATTGATGATCTGGATCTAGGGATTGAGGGCACCCTCAGTAGATTTACAGTGATACTAAGATGGGTGGGAGTGTTCATTTCTCGAGGGAAGGAAGGCTCTACAGAGGGATCTGGACAGACTCAGTCAGTGGGCTAAGGACAAGGCAAGAGGCTCACCAGGGCCAAGTGCCAGGTCCTGCACTTGGGTCGCAGCAGTCCCAGGCAGTGCTGCAGGCTGGGGCAAGAGTGGCTGTCCAGCAGAAAGGGGCCTGGGGGTGCTGGCCAACAGCAGGCTCAGGGTGAGCCAGTCTGGGCCCAGGTGGCCAAGAAGGCCAGTGGCATCTTGGCCTGTGTCAGCAATCCTGTGGCCAGCAGGACCAGGGAAGTGACAATCCCTCTGCATCAGCACTGGTGAGGCCACACCTCGAGTGCCGCATTCACTTTTGGGCCCCTCCCTTTAAAAAGGGCATTGAAGTACTGGAGTGTGTCCAGTGAAGGGCAGCAAGGCTCTGAGAGGTCTAGGGAACTTGTCTTTTGAGGAACAGCTGGGATTGAGAGAGCTGGGATTGTTTAGTCTTGAGGAGGCTCAGGGGAGATTTTGTCGCTCTCTACAACCACCTCAAGAGAGATTATAGTGAAGTGAGGCCAGTCCAGATAGCAAACCAGCTCTAGAACATTATAAATTAAATTAATTGTATTTATTCCAAAGCATATATATATACGTGAGTACTCTAACAGCTTCTTTTGGTTAACAGGAAACAGCATACTCCATTCAGCAGCAGACAGTGTGACAAGCGCAGTACAGAAGGCAAGTCAGGCCTTGAATGAGCGTGGTGAAAGGCTAGGTCGTGCAGAAGAAAAGACAGAGGAGCTGAAAAACAGTGCTCAGCAGTTTGCAGAAACTGCACATAAGGTAAGATTTCAGTGGAATAAAGTCTGACATTTGGCTGTCAGAGTTTGTTGCATGAAAGCATGTATCGATACTTTGTTGTATAAAGGCTTGAACTTAGCTCAGGGTATGTATCAAATCCTCTGTGACACCTTCTTCACCTTCTTTGCCTCTAAAAAATCCCTTCCATTTGTTGGTGACTGCACAGGATCTCAAAGTTATAAATTCTGTAAAATAAAAACTTCTCAGAGTTTGTTGTCTTTGTGCCTGCCAAAGACACATTTAAAAAAAAAAATTCTTTGTGAGGAAAGAAAGAAGAGTGTTGGTATAAGTTCTTTTGTGCTTAAATGGGATTCTAGTATATCACTACAAATATTAATTTCTTTAAAAAATTGTAGTTTCTTTAAAAATTTGTAACCTTATCCTTGAGTTTCAAGGGTTTATGTCAGTTTAGTTTGAGTCATTTATTGGTCATCATTTCACCAGCAGCAAATGAGTGAATTTTAACTGCTGCTACAGTTCTGTTTTCTAGGTGATTTCCCAGAGGGTTCACTCATCTCAGCTTTGTTAGCATGCTATTATCTACAGATAGCATTTTTTTTATTATATGGAACCTAACCCTAAGCTCTCTGTTTGGTTTGCAAAGTCCATTTGTCTACACATTTTATACAGGTTTTAGCTCGCTTCATCTCTTTCTTCTCCCTCTCATTCCTAGTTAAGTGCATTTTTGAATTATTTGAAATGGAAATAATTGGTAATCACAGAGGTGGAAAGGCAATCAGTCCTTTATATTTCATCATTATGTAGAGCTCCTGAATAGGTGTTTTAAATTACTTGTCTGGAATTTCTGATTGTAGTTAATAATCAAAATGATTGGGTCAAAATTACTATTGTTCTGAGCATGTCTTTATATCTGGTGTCTTGCTCTAGCCTTCCTCACAGATAGCAAAATAATGAAACATTGGGAAACAGAGCTGGGAAAGCAGATAAATCCTGCCTCCTCAGCATGGCAGAGGGAGGCTTTGCCTGTGTGTTCGAGGAAAGGGAATAACTATGGTATATCTGTGCAAAGAAGTTAATGGATTTCAGGCATCCTTTGAAGAATTTGTCTTACAAACTCTTCTTATCCATACTAGCCATATTAGGTTGATACAGCTGTCATTCTCAGTGATATCTCTTTAATTAATTTTTTTATTTCTTTTTCAGCTTGCCATGAAGCACAAATGCTGAGATACTGCCCAAAGTTGAAATCTTCTCAAGAGAAGCTGAAAAGGCTCGAATCAGCAACTTTTACAGGAGATTCAGTCTTCTGTGTGCTTTTTCCTTCCCATTCAGTGGAGATGCATTCTTTCAGTTTCTGTGCAGGAAAAAGTGTTGCGTTTCTACTTTTCTGACTTCTTTCTGTTCCTCTTTTTTAATATTGCTACACAGTCCTGCGGTACTTTCTACCTGTATTTCAGTTGTTACAGGAGTGAAAGCAGACATTGAAAAAGGACCAAATGACAAGCAGATCAGGATTAAAATAGTAATATTCTTCCATGGTTGTACAAAAAGAAAGATTGAACTGATGGTGGACATGTATGTGGAAATAAAATCCAAAGAAGGGGTATAATTTTCTTCATTTAATGTAGCATCAGCAGAATGTGAATGAATGTTAGAATTAAACATCTAGGGTTGTAGCTATAGCGGAGGACAAACAGCTTTGTCCTGGGAAACAGAAAAAATGGTTTCTTCTAATGTAGGAAGTGTTGTATGTGCACCAGCATTCAGAAGTGCATATCTGAATTTCATTCATATCAGCATTTTACATGTTCCTATTTTCACTTTCAGACTGATTATTTGAATAGTATGCTGAAACCTAGAGAATGTATGCTTGAGGTTTCAAAATAGAGGAAAAAAGTAATTTTTACATCTATACGCACATAGCTGTGCCTCAAACACAATCTACAATTCAGCAATCTTGATATAAAATAGCATTTCTTTTTACCTGTGATTGTATGGCTAAAGTCCCATGAGAATGCAAAGGCCTGGGAAGATGAGAGTGCACTATTTTCAAGTCATCTGTTTTTCATAAATTCTACAGTTTTTTGAACACTTCAGAAATGTGTCTGATTTTAATGACTTCTCTGTTAGCAAGTTGTCTGATTTTTTTAATATAGAGGCTTTCAAAAAAGCATGTCTTGGTACACTAGAATCAACTTCTAGTTTGAGTCTCAGCTTTCAATATGTTATCACTGGAAGGATGTCTCTACTACATCTGTATTCATTACATGCAATAGATGCACTGTATTTCCCTTACAAAAATAAGTAGGTTACCTTTTTTCTTCACACTTTCATGATGGTCTAATAGGCTACAAGAATGAAAAGGGGAAAAAAAAAGAGAAAAATGTTTTTTTCTTTTTTTAAACCTATGATGGTCTAATATGCTACAAGAATGAAAAGGGAAAAAAAAAAAGAGAAAAATGTTTTTTTCTTTTTTTAAACCAGTAAGCTAGAAAACAGATCCTTGCAGAAGGTACAGCCTTCATCTTCTGAAAATGCCTGCTCTTTATTTCTGCCCTCATCTTACCAGAGAAAAGCTGGCATTATGTGAATGTACTGTATTCATTGTAGAATATGATTTTTGCATTATTAATGACACAGCAGTCTAAAATCCTCAGAGCAGTGCTTGTAAGAGAGATAAAAGCTACTGTAGTAATTGAGAATATTTTACTTACTGCAAGCTGAAATAACTGAAAATTTCATGGAAATGCCCATTTCATAAAAAGATGCTTGCCATTAGGAAAGTATTCTTATTTGAAATAAGGACACTGTCTAGTTAGCTGATTGCATTCAAACTTAACATCTGTTTTGGTTTTGGTTTTTTTTTCCTGTAATTTAAACAATTGTGTATGAAGCTTTTTATTTAATTTCACATTGGGAATTGAGAGAATGGGTCGTTTGTGTAGTACCATAGGATCATTTAGCTCTATTTAGCATCAGTTCCAACAGTTACCAAATCTAACACCTACTGAAAGGGAATTTAGCCACTTCTGTTATAAATCAGAACAGGTTCATTAACAACACAAGTTCTGAACACTCCACTGAGCTTTGTGTAAGTAATGCTTGCCCTGGAAATGTCTGAATGCTATTGTAATGAGTGGGTATTTCTGCAATTAACCAGGAAAACAGTATCTGTTTTTTAAACAGAAATTAAACTTCTGCTAGATACAAAATGTTAGGCTATATTTTTTTTTAAAGATGGATTATAAATCAGTCAGGGAGTACGTTTTTGACCACGTAGCTATCTTCATGTCATATTTTCCACTCTTTTAAAACTATATTCTGCTGCTAACCTCACAAGTCTTTCTCTTGAGAGACGGAAGTAGATTCTGGGCTGTTGTCATGAAGCCATTCCTCTAAGCTTTCAAATAATTAGAATAAATGTCTAAAACCCAGGTCATATAAACCTGAAAATAATTAGTTGTCTAAATTTAGATAAAAAGGCATATATTTTCAAATGTTTACATAAATGTCAGCTGGACAGGACAAGATCATAATTGCACTGCTAAGTTCCAGACCTCTTGTGAGCTGAACTGTACTAAAACATTGCTTTAGTCCCACCTGAGTTTTTCAGCATTTTGGGTTGTTTTGTATCTTCCAGTTAAGTGTGTTGTTTTTATCATAACTCAGGACTTTAATCCAACCATCAAAAGCCATTTACTATGGGAACTTTAGGTAAACCTAAGGCTTCTGAATGAAGGAAAAGTGGTTTGTCTGTTTACTTTGTTCTTTCTGTTCATTAAACTACAAGGTTTAGTAGTTTTTAGGAAAAAAAAAAAAATCAAGGTGTATAAATGTTTATCCAAAGGTAAATCTTAGAGCATTGCAATTTCCTTCTGGAACTTAGCTTGTAGTGTATAGAACCTAGTATTATTAGATAGTCATGTACATAACATATACTATAATTCAGGTTAATGTTTCATATGAAAGAATGTATTTGTAAATTGTAACAATATTAGTTTCTTTATCTTTTTAAAGTTCTGAACAGAATAAAAATAATGTATTGTTAGACTTGACTGGTGTACCACAAACTCTGTCTTAAAAGGTTACTTTTGTGTCTAGCAAAAGTTGTGTATTATGTGAAATATTAACAAAAATGTGTGCTCATAAAACTGATCTTAAAGGTAGGTAGGTTTTGCCATGATTTGCCAGAATTGTAATACTTGCTGATATCTATTGTAACCCATTCCTTGGAAGTTCTCAAAGGTGTAGAAATTATTTTGTGCCATTCTGGGGAGAGAAAAAAAAAAAGTGGGACCTGCTCTCTTGGCTCACTACTGGAAACCCTGATTTTTGTCATTAAATACTTTACTGTGATGAAAACTGTGTTTGGATTATTTCTCTATTCAAAATATCAATTGTTCTTGAGTTAGGTTTTTGTATTTCTAGCAAAATTACATTGAATTATTGAATAGTAAATCTAGCAAAATTATATTGAATCTTAGCAAAACTGAATAAAAGTTATTTTCTGCTATAGTGATAAAAAATTTCTCTAGAGTACTGTAATTAGAAGTAGTGGAAACTAGGTTGAAGCATTTCCTGTCTAAGCAGATTCCAAAAAATAATTGCAATAGGTTGAAATTAGCACCTTACCTAAAGGCTGTGTAGGTTAAAAAGAATCGTGGTAATTTACTTTGCATTCCTATGAAATGGTTATTCTCAAGTTGTTAATATCTTCTTTTAGATATCTAATTTTATTGATAATTTTTTAATCAAAGCATAAACAATTTTAATTACCCTATAAGAGTAAAACTATAAAGGTAGAATTCTTCTACACACAGCGAAGCAATCCCTTGGATTCAAATGAGGTCTACTTGCACAAGAACTTGCACAAGAACGATACCCAATACGAACTGCCTTTTCTGCCATCTCTCTTTTCAGGTTTAAATGTGATCCCTGTGATTGTAGTCTCAAAAATTTCTTGCTGGCAAGTACTGTCAACTGTTCAATTACTCTAGTTACTAGGTAAGTTTTGCTTGAATTCATGTTATCCATAGATGTTGAATACCATACATTCCCAATGCCCAACCTGTGTGAACCTCTTTGTAAAAGAAATAGATCTCTGGTGGATCAGAAGCTAATCTGATCTAAACAGCATTTTGTTGTAGATTGAACATAACTCTTTCAGTAGTTTTCTATTGTTATTGTTTGTTTATCCTATAGGATAGAAAGACAAAATGTTCAGTTCATTTTTGAACATTCTTTTAGATCAATTTCACCATGTCATTTTTGAAATTGATGTTACGAGTTTTATAATTCATCAGCCTTATTTGTTGCTGTGTATAAATTAAGGAAAATATGATCGGGCTTTGTTTGTCATCTTTGATTTATGGAAGAAGCTGAAGCATGGATGTTTGCTGATTCAGTATGTTAGGTTTCCTAAGTGAATGATATGTTAGTATGTTCCTGAAGGGATAATATTTGACTGAGAAAATTGTTCTTCAGCTACAAGTCTTGGCAGGAGTGCTGTCCACTACTCACAAAGGATTGCAATGTCTCAGATTAAAAATGGCTTCCTCTTGTTTCAAAGTTAGTCTTCCATGGAAGTGGTCAACTTCAGTGTTCAGGCCCAGTATCCAGAGTAGAAAAGTAACCTCGTTAGTTAGACAAGTCGGGTGGCTTTAGAAGTGTAGAAAATAGATATCTAACAAAATACGAATTGATATTTCAAACAGTTTCAGAGGTTTCTGGTAGCTAAAAGGGTGATAACTTACTCAGAGGACTTGAAGCCTGTATTGTGTTGAAATTCTGTTGGTGCTAAAGAGGGGAACAGTTTTCATTTGCATCAAGTATTTTTTCGTGGAGAGACGAGAAAGAAAATGAAAGAAATAAAAAATTAATGATAAAACATTGATGGTGTTTCATACTGTATTGAAAACTAATTCTTCAACATGTGCAACTAACAATAATCATCATGCTGGTCTGCAGCCAAACCAGTTGGGGTTTTTTCCTATTTCAGAAAGAATACACATAGGAAAGCTGTCTTTGCTTTGGCATGATCCTGGAACTAGGACTCCTGCAGAAAACAGCTTTACTTGTCAGAAGTATTAAGATTTTAATGAGAATCCTTTCCAAAACTTTCACTGGTTTTATGAAAAATAGTGTTTGGAAACACTTACTTGTTTCTATGAGAAAACATAGTATAAGGAAACATAAAAGATAAGGCTATTAGATTTAACAGTAGATTGCTGCATTTATTTGAGGATTGTAAGAGACTAGTCAAAAGTGTCACACTATTACTTTTTAGGATTAAGGAAGTGTAAGCACTGTTCATGCTGCCAATCAGTGCCTGAACCTGATGGGAGGTTGTGCAAGATGAGGGACAGATTGGAGACTTCTGCATCACCAGGTAAGAAAGTCAGAGGAGTGATGAGATAACTTCCGAGAGAGTCCCAGGGAAGAGGAAAAACAGTACCCCTTACTTGGGAAGACACTGCCATCACTCCCAGTGTGTGTCTTCCCCCCACTTCCTTCTCACCCCAGCTTTATACGCTGAGCACAAAACTGCATGATGCAGGATTATCCCTCTGGTCAGCTGGGGTCAGGTATCCTGCTTGTGTCCCTTCCCTGTTCATTGTTTAACCTCAACCTCTCTGAGGGTGGTGCAAGAAGCAGAAAAGGCCTTGACAAGGTGCAAGGCCTGCTCAGCAATAACTAAAACATCCCTCAATTATCAACTCTTTCCAGCACAGATTTAAAACACAGCCCTTACTTGCTACTATGAAGAAAATTTTACCAGCCAAAAGCAGCAGGCTGTTTAGTATTTTCTCACAAATGGATAAAGAACCATTTGCAATTTTAGCAGCAATTTTCTTCAGGGCAGTACTGAGGTGTTTTAAACCTACATAGAAGTGTGAGTGCCCTTGGTCTTTTATCTTACCTGTTCTTTTCTGGTGCTTCTCCATGTGCACTTGTTCGGTATTTGAGACAAGCTGAAAACAGGTCTGTTAAAAGTCAGAGCAATGAAACTGCATGACAGGTATTACTCTTCACTGAGGCCGTGAACAATTGCAAAGCTTCCAGTGTCTGAGTGAAATAATAGCTGTATATATAGGATCATTTGTAAGACAGATGGCTGAGAAAGGTACCATTTATCTACCAGGCAAGGTTTCACAACTTTTGGCATCCATTCTTCTTAAAAGCATTATTAATGGCTATGCTATTTGCTTATTACCTAAACTTAGAAGATGTTAGATTAAAATCTTTTTTTTTTTCAAGTCTATTCTAGGTGGCAATCTCTGCAGTGGCACTGAAAAAGGAAAGGGAGGTGGGAAGAAAGAGGTTATGTCTTTATATTCATTGACTGGGTAGGCTTCATGGAATCTGTTCCTCTGTCCAACACAGTGCATGTGCAAGGTTATCTATGGCTTCCTTTAGTACCCCAGCTGTCCTTCCTTGTTCCCACCTTTGAATAGTCTTCAATATTCAGTGTTGTGTTTTTGTCATATTCACTTGAAAGTATCTCATCCTAAGGCGTGGGTCCACAGCTGAACTATCAGGATTTCTAAGGCCAACATGAAGTACAATCTTTAGTGTTTGCTCTTTGGTGTTTGAATAGTTCCTCTTGCATTATTTATTAACTGCAGATTGTTGCTGTTTGTAGATGAAGATGTAGGCATGTACTGCACATGAAATGAGGATACTTCACATCACAAGGGCAAATTTGTAGTGAAGGTGTTTCAGCACACCTGAAAAATTTAGGATAAGATTTCACAGTCTGAAATCCGGTGTTGGATCACCAACTGAAGTGTTTCTTCCTTATTCTTGCAAAAGGCTTTTTTCCAAAGTCTGTGATGAAGCTGTAATAAATGATACAAGGTATTTATCTTAAACGTAGCAGGTTTCACCATACAAGATTTCAAAAAGAAATATCAAATTTGTTTCATATAGGTATAAAATAAGCCCTGGAAGTAAGTAATTTAGAGTAAATGAATGGACCAGAGTAGAACTGAGATCTGAGAATATAAACCCCAGTTTTTCCAGTCCTAACAGAAAATTTCAGGATTGTAATGGAAATACTTCTAGTTTCTTGATTTGTTAAAAAAATCGGATACAAAAGTGTGCTTCTCTCTGTCTTGCTTTACCTCTCTTAGCAACCAAGCACTATGCAGCCACTCAATCCTCCTCCAGTGAGACTGGGAGAGAACGTGAGGAATAAAAGTTAGAAAACTGTGGGTTGAGATAGGGACAGTTTAATAGATGAAGTAAAAACCACGCACACAAGCAAAGCAAGACAAGGAATTAATACACTATCGCTCCAAATGTCTCTGCCTCCTCCTTCTTCCCCTGGCTTTATATGCTGAGTGTGACACCATGTGGTCTGGAATATCCCTGTGGTCAGTTGGGGTCACCTGATCCAGCTGTGTCTCCTCCCAACCTCCCATGCACCTCCAGCCCCCTCACCAGCCTGACAGTATGAAAAACAGAAAAGGCCTTGGCTCTAAGCCCTGCTCATAAAAAACACCTCTAAATTATCAACCCTCTGTTTAGCACAAATCCAAAACACAGCTGTATACTACCCATTGTCAAAAAAATCAACTCTACCCCAGCCAAAACCAACACACTCACAGACATTTTTTCTTCCTGCTCCAGCAATATAGTATCTTTCGTGACATGCAGAATATGCTGTTTGCATGGATCAATCTGTTGCTGTAAAACATATCTGGAGAAAGAGAGGCACCAAAGGAAAGCTGAGAAAAAGCAGCAATAAAATTTCATTGCTGCTCTACTTGGATTTTGCACTGAAAGAGCAAACAGCCAGCTTTGCGGCTGAATGCCTTTGTATCAGTGAAAGAACCCAGTTTAAGGTATTTTGGGGAATGCTGTGTCTGTATGCCTCTTCTCACTGGCTTCAGCAGCTGTGAGGAAAAAATGTCTGTTGCCTTGTGCTCAAACAATTCTCTGACATTCTCTGGTTTAGTCTAAGGACAAAAGGATCGTTGTGCAGAGACACACAGTGCTTAGTCAGTGTCAGCTTCCATTAAACTGCCATTTTGAAACGCATAAACCCTCCCTCCTAAAAGCATGGGAAAAGTAATTAAAGGAAAAGAAAACCCTAATAAAGCATTGGAAACACTCATATTCTACAATGGTATTTGATATAGGAATTCATACTGCAAAAACTATTTCAGGTAACCAAACTTGAGCAGTTTTCTCATCTCAGCAGAATGAAATTAAAACATGCTTCACAGTGTTTTCTGTCTCTTCATGTGGAATTTAGAAATCAAGCATTGTAATTCTCAGTTGAAAGGTATATTACAAAAGAACAACGTGGTACAAATAGGATGAGAGTGCTCATAAAAACAAGACATACCACTACCCATGAATGTCATACCCATAGGGAGTCATGTGGTGAACGCTGGAGGCAATAGAAACACCAGTCATGCTAAAGAAATGAGGATAGGCTGGGCCACCTTGAACCTAACTGAGCAACAGATCTCAGCATTTCAGGATGTGAAAAATATGTCATTTGTGGCTGTTATGAAGGGAATGATCAAGGCATTCATGTAGAATGCATGATCTTATAGAATTTAAGAGAAGTCATAAATAGAAAAGTAGGGAGATTTTGTTTCTTAACACCAGTTTGGCTGTCTCTACTTACCAGCATAGGTAACTTCATTTTAAGATATGCTCATAATGGCTTTAACTCAACCATTTTCAAGTGTAATACTCAAAGCAGTGAGCAACTTTTCCATTCCTAATCAAATGCTAATGTAATAGAGCTTAGTTTTACCCAAATGAAAAGCAAACAGATGTCCTAATTTTCTTTCTAAATAGTCAGAAAATACAAGAAGCTGTTACTTGGTCATCCCTTCCACATGAAAGATCTTGGCCATGTTGACAGTTTAATATTTCACCAGATCTGCTAAGATTCCTTGTCCTGTAGTGGGGTTAAATGAAATCTTCTAGTATCTGCTATCTTAACATCTGGAATTTTTCAGTTCTGAGATTTATTTTTTTAATATTACTACTAAAATAACACAAAGTCTGTGTCTCTATTTTGTTATTATATAGCGTAGTTTCTATCTGAAATACACCATTGTGGATTTAGTGACTGACAGCTTATTCTATGAACTGTAATGAGCTGTCAAACCAATGTAATGTTATCAAGTTCTAATCAGACCCTTTTTATTGATATATATTAATTCCTGTCTTACTAGAATTTGTATTAAAATTTGTTGTACCTTCGACATTCCAAGGACTGTAAATCAACGGAGTAGCATTTTGCCAGACAGTTGGTGATTGCCCAAGTCAGACTCCAAATGCAGCTACTTGTGTCAGGGGAACCTAGGAATCTCTCCAAATAAAATAGCTTCAGGAGTTTTCTTGCTAAATCAATGTAAAACAATGATAGAAATGCTTAGGGAATGATAGTTATAAGGTCTTTTTTTTAATTGAAGAGAAGGGTTGGCTGGAATCCCTAGAGAGCACAGGGCAGGGGCTTTCTAGGAGGTGATGATAGGTAAGGCTTGTTTGTGTAGTCATAAACTCCCTAGGCAATTTCTGTGCCCCAGCTTCAGCTCAGATTTTTGTGAGTTGCAGCGCAATACATTAAGGCACTTCTGAATAGGATGTACAGAAAACAGCATGCTGTCCAGAAAAACTTTCAAAGATTTCATGTGATATGTCTAAAACAAAGAAGACATGCAAATACAGTGTCTTTTATGCAGTCACACTCATTTAGAGAGAAATTCTCAGAATTATTTTATTTATTGCAGTGCTTAATTTGTTGGTTTTGCTGCTGCTCTTCTCTGTGTATTAAGCATATTTTTTCAATCTTCTCTGTATGTCTTAGTAATTAAGACACAAATGTGGTGCATTTAATACTACATCTGCCTTGAAGGACTATTTTGCTGAAGTACATGGAATTTTGTGATGGTCTTTTTTGTAGTGTTGCAAGTTCATTCAATGATATAGAAAATAACTTTCAGTTTATTGATTTGGCCTCTTAATTGTTGCAAACTACAAATACAGTATAGATTCTATAGTAAAATTTATTATTGTTGTAGGTGTTCTTAGCATGACAGTTAAAATTGACTTGTGGTCAAGGATACACTTGGACACCTCTGGATTTGAGATTTCAGTTTTTGGAGGGGAACTTTAGCCTGGATATAATCCTTGAGTTAGGTAACAAATGGTCCTTCTCCTCTTTTGCTTTCCCTTGGTTTCCCTTTGAAAGAATGGAAGCTGGCCACACAGGATGGCACTGAGGCTTTTGAGATGCCCAAGGAAAAGAGCAAATGGGATAAGTGGCACAGCACATTTTTCTTCTGTGTTGACGAAGCAGAGAGATTGAGACTACCCTGACCAATATGATAAATTGTTTTATTTAGAACTTCTTTGAAAAAAAAAAAAACCCACATTTGTTTATGCCTCAAAAATGTTACTTACAGGAAGTAGAGCCCTAGAAATAGATTACTTCTGAGATCACCATATGCTTGTGAAGCATAGGCAAGGAATGCAAGAAAGAATAAAGAAAAAAAAAAAAAGAAAATAAAAGCAGGTCTTTCTGTTCTAGGATTAAAATCTGAAAAGTGAGGAGTTGCCAAATTGTAATTTTTATAAGAAAAAGGGGTTTGCCAGACTTTCTGGAGCATCTGAGGAAGACATATGAAGAAATCTACTTTTTGAACTGCAATGGTTGTTAAAGTTAGAATTCCAATGTTGACTTAAAATCAGAGGAATTAAAAATTAAATGTCTTGGTCAACATAGCTTTGGGTCACAATAGCGTTAGACATGGCAATGCATGCACTGGATCAACTTATCATGATCATTAGTCTCTGCAGGTGCAGCAGTTCGTTTCAATTTCCAATAAATTACATCTTAACTGGTTTGCAAACAGAACAATGCTGCAACAACACTGGCATGAGAGAGCCTCTCTTTGGATGTTATGGGGTTTTTTTGTTTGGATAGTTTTTTTTCCCCCGTCTCCCTGCTTGTCTATTCACTTTTTTCAATCAAAATTACATCACTTTTTTATGTAAACATTTATCGTTTATCTCTCAAGCACTGTCCCTGGAGTTTGGAATTTACTGCAAACTTGTACAAGTCTCACTCACACCCAGCTAGTACTTCTTCATGGGTTTTTATGGAAAGGAAAACTATTCACTTTTGCAGAGAATGTGTTTGTAGAATTTCCATTACGTATGCATGTCCAACATTAAAACCATACTCCAATACATTATATCTCTAATTTGTAATATGACCACAATGTGACTTATTTTGCACATAAAAATCTAAATTTCTGCTGAGTTTTCCTTAACCTGTATCCCAGTTTTTCATTTGTATCTCAGTAAGAGAAATTATGAGGTCACTTGAACCAGGAAACTCAAAAATTTAAAGATTGTCTAAGAAAATTATTTCTGAAACAGTATTTGTCTATGTGACAACAAGTCTTTAGCAGTCAGCTGTGTTATTGATGCACTCATCTATTAAGTCATTCTTTCTTGCTTATTATAGCAATGTTAATTTTATTGGAAAAAACTCTAAAATCTTTAAATCTTTAGGATAAATTGTCTTAGTCTTTATATACAATGTAGGAAGTATTAGTATACAGTTAATGCATTACCAATAAAAAATTAAAGTAGAAAAAAATAAAGGAATTTTCCAATCAGAATTTAATATCAGGTGTGTTTCTGAGCTACAATGTTTTATTAATGGATCTTTAACCTGAGATAGCTGGTTGTTGGAGATAATTCACTCTTTTTCCTTAAACATCCTTCACAAATAATGTGTCTTCTCACCTTGCTACAGTACATAACTGCTATTGATTACCTGCTCTCTGTTAAATTCAGCTTCTGTTCAGCACTGAAGGGCACGTACAGGAGTTCTGACAGATTGATCAGGACATGCAGAGTGAAGTTTAAGGAGATGATAGCTCTGACCTTCAACCAAAAACCAACCAAAGCTGCTGTGTGAAGTGTCTTCTTTAATTACCCAAGTCTTTGCATTGATATTTTCTCTGACTTTCCCTCCCAAAAAACTAACCTTAATTTTGAATCTTTGAATTTTAGATTCTTTTTAATAATGCAGTTCCTAGACATAATATAGTAGTACAATGCTGCAATGCTGTTATGGTTTAACCCCAGCTGGCAGCTGAATATCATGCAGCCACTTGCTCACTTCCCCTTCCCTGACACACTTGATGGGATGGGGAGGAGAATGCAAGGCTGGGCAGCAAGAAACCTCTGCAGTATGATCTATTATTAGATTCCAATTACTAGCTGGTGCTGTATTGTTCGAAAATATTTTTCCAGCAAATTGGAAGGATAGCAGCTTGTTAATTGTACAAGAGGAGGCAGAAATATTGCTGCAATAACTGTTGTTTTTATCCAAAGAAGCCTTCATGTGCCCTCAGGTTGTCTGGTTAGCCCAAAAAACAAGAGGCTGGTGAAGCTGTTCAGCTTTTGCAGTTTTATTGTAGTCATATGGAAGGACCTGGGACACTACAGGGAATTTTGCTCAAGATTTGGTAAGCACATCAATTCTTTAAAATAACATCACTTCTAACTCTCATCTAACATCATTTCTAACACTCATCCAAACAACCGTGTTGTCTGCATCAAATATATTTTAAGGAGCTTGTCATAAAAGTTTTTTTTTTAACAAAGCAGAGGTAAGATTAGTGTTTTAAAAAGTTGTCTCATGTATTTGACCAGCAGAAGAACATATGGCTAGAAGACACCGTAGCTAATGCCTCACCATGGCAAGAAATATGAAATAAAAACCATCTGGGATATTAATTCCATGTGAACAAATTATTCTTTTTCTGCAGAAAGTAACAAATCTGTTCAAATAGGTGCAATTTTCTCTCAAAGTAGTTCTGTTGACAATTTTTTAAACTCTTTTGCTTGTTATTTTTTCTGATAGCTTACCTGAGCAATAATTTCATTTTTTTGGGACAGTTCCTTTTGCCCAAGTGTATGCAACATTAAAACTATCAGTGCTGGAATATGCTGCTATTATTCTTATTACCATCTCTTTTTCTTAATACAGTTTTGCTATCTTTAACCCCCAGCATGCTCCTCTTCGTCATTTCTCTTTCACTACACAACAGACTGTAGAGTCCCTATGGTTTGGAGTTTGCTTTTTTTTCCCAATCATTTAGTTTTCCAGGTAAGAAACTCCAAACAACATATTGTTCACAAAGTCACTAAGCCTTTCTTTTACTTTTGTTATGTAAAATTTTCAGTAGTGCTTATGCACTCGTTCTCTCTTCCACAAAGAGAGGTCTGACATGAGCAAAAAGTGGCCTGGAACTGCAGGGCAAGAAAAATGATCTGTAAAATGTAACCAATGGGGCAAGTCTGAATGTATTCCAGTCATTTATTGTAGCAAAGAAAATCAGAGAATACATGATGGCTTTGAAATATATGAAAAGACAACATGAAGAACAAAAGCAATCAAGTGCTTCATAATAGGTAGTTTTAGAAGCCATGGTATTACAATTCAGGAAAGATTTAAGTTAGACAATAGAAAATATTTCTTAATGGTGAAAATACAGTTGAATAGGCATTACTACATTACATTTCCGAAAACCAGAAATGATGGCACTATGATTTATTTTCTCTCAGGGTAGATGACCTCAATATCTTTTTCATCCATATCATTAATGGTTCCATGACTTCTGATCTCTTTTCTATTAACTGTTCACTTAAATAGACTCAGTCAAACTGGATTTCACATCATCATTATCCTTGTACTGGCTCCCCAGATTTACTCATTACATCATGAATTAAATTAGATTGTAAGTGACCTTTCCTTGAGGACTGCTATAAAGTGTCAGTTCAGTACATGGCACTGTAGAAAAATCTATTGAAGTTACTCTGAACAGCTCTCTCTCTCAAAGTCTTCTTGGAAATTAGGAGGAATGAAAAGTATGAAGATCAAGGATGAGGGAAAAAAAGTAATTTATTGGCCTGACACACTTTTGAATAGTCTTGGACTATGCCACTGAACATGTAAGCAGGGTTTGAAGTCCACAGTTGCCTTTAATCAAAACTGACTTGTTAAGATCTTTGGGAGTGTAACTGAACAGCTAAGTTGTAACAGTACAAAACATGGATGTGACTCCATGCCTAGTAGCATTAGGATGTTATTTTTGTCTATTTTCCTTATCTTATTCACACATAATAGTAAGCATGAGTGTAAAAACTTCTGTAAAGTTTTCTCTGAATGTGAAAAAATGTCAAAATTCTCAGAAGGGAATTGCTAAACTTTTTTTGTTCATTACATATAGAACATTTCGCTTTTTGGATTGTATCTCCAAACATCAAGCGCAGAAGAACGATATAAGAGTGAAGCTTATACATTTATATTAAATACGTCGCAGTTGAATACATTACATGGTTTTAGAATTCATGTTTGAATTAGATGTTTCACGTGCAATTTGTGCATGTCAGTGTCTGATGCTGCCTAGTGGATCTAAAGTATTGACCTAGAGATTTTGATCTACAAGCTTTTCTGATGTTAATTTTTTCAGAAGCCAGTGATGATAAGGAACATCTCAGGATGACTCACTCCCAGCCATGTTTTATCCCTTAAATGTGGGATAGTATCTCAGCTAACAGATAAGGTGAACATCCTGGACACATTGTCAGGCCTTCAGGAGCTAAGGTACATGGCAGGTAGGAAAAACTTCCATTGCTGTTGCTTCTTAGGTATCTGCTCCTTATCCAAAGCAGCTAGCTTCCTTCTGAACTTCTAATATTGTATGATGAGCCTTAGTCACTTTTTAAATTAAATAGACAGAAATTTAAATTTTGTTCATTAAAAAGTAAAGAAAATAGACAAAATTCCAAACATTATTTCTTCATTTTTTAAAATATGCTTCAGATGGCTTAAATCACAAATATAGTTTTTAATGAGTAATTGTTTGTTGATTATTTTTACTAAGTCCTGCAGCCATCAGTCTACATCTTGTGCATTTATTTCCTACATTGTTTAATATCAAATTTTAGAACTAGTTGATGGTCAAATATATGCAAGATTAACCTTGCAATGAAACATGTGGTTCTGACCTGTTATCCAATGCACTATACCTTTAACTCTGTGAATGGAAGTAAGGGGAGTTAGTGAATGCCAAAAGATTAAATTCAATTGCTATTAACTTTATTTTACAGAAATAATAGTGTTCAGAAATTAATTAATTAGTGGCTGTGATTTGTTTCTTTTCACTTTCTGAATGAAACAAGATTAATTGTCTGATAAGATAGTGCATTAAAGAATTATTCTTAAGTTTAAATATTTGAACTCTATGCTCTTATTTTATGCATTTTTCTTAGCTATATTTAAACATAAGAATTACTTCATCATATTTTTCAGTTTTAAATAGAAGGTCATACTTAGTAAAAGTCTACTTTAAATCACGTCCATTAAAATGACTCCTACTGTTTTGCAAGTGATTGGAACAGTGGGTACTTTTGCTAGAATCCTTTTTTCTTCTTTCTGTTAGAATGTATCAAAGAATCAAGAGTAAAAAAAATTGTCCTTTCTACCAATGCTGTTCAAATCTAACAGGATAACACTTCAAAGCTATTTTCAGAAATATGTTTAAGGGGTTACATTTCTACTTGATACAGCTCTGCGGCTGATGGTGGGCTCAGTAATACGTACTGAGTTCAGGGTTTCTGGATTTTTACTTGTCATTGGTAACCTGCTGTTTTCATAAAGCAGATCCTGCTTTTTGGAGAAGGTGGTAATTCAAATCCGAAGGCGTAAGTCACCTTTGGATTTACAGGACTAAGCCCACACATTTTAATTAACTTTGATCATGATTAAAACTACTTCCATGTTATCTTTGGTAAGTGATGTGTTTGCATTACTGTACATGAGGGGAGACTTTGGCTTAAGGTATCCTGATTAACAGCTTTGTCCTCCTAGCTGACTTTGCAAAAGCAGAAGAGAACTCCCCACTTTCTTATATAAAATTGCACCTGATATAGTATAGACCAAGAAGCAAATTCTGACAGAAATGAAAGAATGCATCCCTTTAAGATGTAGGTCAAAGGTTAGGCACAAAAAAATATGGCAGCTTTTCTTGCTAGCTCTCTCAGTTTCCCTTAGGCTATTCCCGTTCAAATACTTAAATAATTTCACTGTAATCTTGGATATTAACGGTGAGATATGTAGGTAGCATTTAGGCAGGAGATTCAAGTTAGATTCTGACCACATTTGGGTTTTAGGATCCAGTTATGCATTTTAAAAAAGCAACAGGCTTAGTCATAAAGTATAGTCATATTTTCATCTCATCTTCAACAGGCTTGATCATAATGTATAGTCACATTTCTCTGATCAAATTCTTATTGCAGTTTTAATAGATTGTGATATTCTGTATCACAGATGTTGAAAGAGATGAAAGATGCTTATACCAGTAAAGAAATTGTAATTTTGTTAATACCTTCAAGTCTTTTTTTTTGAGATGCTTTTGTGAGTATGCAAGTTTGATATAAATATGCAGATAATATGTGCATGTGCATATCTGTATGTGTACATAGATACTAAATTTGCAAGATCAGGCTTTTGATAGTTAGAAAGAGCCGTCTGTTTATGTACTGTCAACTTGTAAGCAACTTTCTCTAGGTTTATGGTTCAGTATTTGCAGTCATGTCACCGACTCTTCTCCACAGATCTCTGGCTTAGTTCCACGCATGATAGTATTGCAGATGTAACTGTGGAATTTTCATCCATCTTTTTGCCCTTTAGATGCGGTGGCTGAAGAATGAAAAAAGATGACTGCAGGGTTCAGGCAGGTAATGATTTCCTTGGGGAATGGGTTTCTGTCCCTATTATTTCGTCTGATGTGAGTGCAATTCTGTCCCTATTTCATCCAATGCATTTCTTTCTAATGCCTTAAGGTGCACTTTTCCAAGTATACACTGATACAGCTGTGCTTTCAACCACAGTGGGTGTTAAAAAATGTTATACTGCTGAAAAACTGAGGTCCCATAAATATTCCAATTCATGAACCTGAAAGTAATAATATGGGGCTTTTTTTAGTCTACAAATAAAGTGGGAAATAATGTTTCACACCCTAGTAAGTACTCTGAAAATCAATGCTACTTGAGAAGGACTTGGATTGTGTTCAGGGATAAACACCACAGAGAAATCATAGCCAAACTCATAATTCACTATTCAGAATAGTGTTTGGATGATGGATCACATACAAAGTAGGGACTGACAGTCTAAACATTACATTAAAAACAAAACCAAAAATTACTGCTTTGTTGCTTCCTTACATGCAACTAAATGACAAACAGTAAATATGCATTATTAAAAGCACAAAATACCACAGATCTGCAAGGAAGTGCTTCTTGCAGTAATATGTGGTTTCTGGAGGGTTTAGTAGCAAAAAAGTCATTTAGTTGATTCTTTTTTCTTTGCGGCTGGTTTTGGATGAAAACCTCAAGATCTGGCAATGTGCACTCACACCCAGAAAGCCAACAGCATCCTGGGCTGCATTCAAAGCAGCAGTGTGAGGAGGGGATTCTGCTCCACTCTTGTGAAATCCGACCTGGAGTGCTGCATCCGTTTCTGGAGCCTCCAACACAAGAAAGACTTTGACCTATTGGGACAAATCCAGAGAAGGGCCACCAAGTTGATTACAAGGCTGGGACACCTCTTCCTGTGAAGACAGGCTGAGAGAGCTGGGGCTGTTCAGCCTGGAAAAGAGAAGGTTCTGGGGGGACCTTACAGCACCTTCCAGTTCCTAAAGGGGGCTACGAGAAGGCTGGAGAGGGACTTTTCACAGGGGCCTGTAGCAACGGGACAGGGGGAGATGGCCAAAAGATGAAGCAGTGTAGGTTTAGACTGGGGATTAGGAAGAAATTCTTTTTTGTAAGGGTAGTGAAGCACTGGCACACATCGCCCAGGGAGATTGTTGACTTCTCATCCCTGGAAGTGTTCAAGACAAGGCTGGATGGCATTTGGAGTAACCTGTCTGGTGAGAGTTGTTGCTGCCCAGGACAGAGGGGTTGAAACTGGATGACCTTTAAGGGCCCTTCCAACCCAAACCATTCTGTGATTATTTTTTTTCAGACTATTGTTGAGCTGTCAGTATACAATGAAGCTTTCCTTCAACCTTGGATATTGTGAAAGGCATGTTTCTCAAGGAAGGACAAAAGTATTTCTTAATCACAGGTCTCTAGCAACTGGAATTTCTAGAGATGTATCAAATATTTTTTAACCAGTAACATTATTTCAATAATTAATGCCAATTCTTTTTCCAAAATGTTAGACTTCTATTAGATTCTGTAAGGAGATTGGTGTTGGCAGACCTGGACAGCACAGCTGAATTCTGAAAAACTTGTATACATTTGCAGCTCTCATGACATTCACATGGATCAGCTTGCAGGAGCTTACAAAGCATTCTTGTATACAGACTAACATCTATATTATTCTATACTGTTATTGTGCTATCGGTTAGGAGACCAACTAAGACTGGGTCTTTGACAATAAGTATTAAAAATGTTATTTATAATTTTCATTTTTCTTTTAGAAATACAGTGGCCAGTTAAATAAAAGAATAATCAGAAATTTTCTAATTATTTTTTAATTTACTTTCATATGTTTTGGTTTTGCTAGTCTGAAAACACTGAATTTCTTCGTTTGCAGTCTGGTTAACCTATTTTAAAAATAAAGAAATTAGGTTTTTTAAAAAAAATAGAGCTCAGGGGAAAAAAAAACAAAAAGTGGTGACCTTAAAATTCCAGTATTATAAAAAGATAGGCAGATATTGCCTCTCACTGAAGCTGTTGGAGACACATCTGAGTTTTCTCTATTCTGTTTTGGAGCTATAGTCAGAAACTCTGTATTTTAATACTTAATCCAAATATAATGAGTAAAGCAAAGGGCTAGCTGAATAAGGCTATTAATATTTTTTCTGTTTGGAAAACGAGTCAACCTCTAACTGTACTTTTTATTATAAAATATAGTCATAAGCCCTGAAGATTCTGAAATAAAGTCTGTTTTGACATCCTGCTAATAGCTGTTCAGATTGAACATTTTTTTGTGTCACCACACCGCAGCCCAGCTGCTGCAAACAATAGATGCTTTCTATTTTCTTAAATTGATTTCCAGCCCCTGGATGGTTTGCTATGCAAACTCTGCTGTCCTAGAAAGGTTCATGACATCCTTTTAGAAACTTGATATGCTCACATTCATTTCCTCCAAGCTTTTTTTTTTTTTTTTTTTTTGGGAATTACTCCTGGAACAATTTTGACTCTTTGCTTTTGATTAAACATAGGAGACAAGGACTGCAGTTCATTTACTACCTCTCAAGTAACCATGTTGAAGTGCATTACAGAGCATGATGTCTGAGGAGGTGTTCCTGCGATCTGCACTAAGCAGGCACATTTGCAAATTCATGAGCTATTTTTGAAATTCATGAGCCTTCCTCTGCCCAGTTTTTCCTTTTGTTTTCTACAACAGAATATTCAGAAGGTTTAATTTTTTTTCTGAAAGAACATTACTGCATCTTTTAAAACATAAAAAATATTACAATAAAATGAAAATATGTGTATAATAAAAATAAATATACATGGCTTATGGTCTTCTTCCTTAGCCATATTTTTTCTTCATTCATTGCATTTCCAGGTGAAATCATAGGATATATTCAATTTCCTTCCATTTCATCATCTTTTTTTTGAAGAACAAATTATTGTACTCTGTGATATTTTCCACTGACAAAGTATTTGTCCATGCTCATACATTAGCACAGGCATTGTACATGATTATGAATCTATGATCATGAATAAAGATGTGTATTTTTGTTCAGTCCCACTCCAGTGTCTGGGCATCTCACCTGATAAATCCCATCAGGTTTCCACACTGGAGAGTTTTCCTGGTCTTGGGAGAAGGGTGTGTGGACAGCAGTAATCACCAGGTAATTTATTGGGCCTTTCTAACTGTAGGACTCAGGTTTACATGGGCATTCCATGGACTTCACCAAAATGCTTTCTAACTTGAGCATTTCCTATGCTTCTGACATGGCTAGGAGATGAAGTCAGAAAGGCAATTATTCCTCTCCCCTGTGCAGGGCGATGTGGATAACAGAATATGCACTAGGAGCTGGATGGAATTCTTTGCAAATTGACACATTGCAAAATCTTTCTTGGTAACTCAATGGTCTTTGCAAAACACAATAACGGATAATGGTGGAAATGAGTACTAATGCTTATAAACTGCACTAATCTTTTATATAGTGGTTATAACATAATGAGCTTCAATAAAACATCTGAGTTGTTTTTTTTTTTTCATTGTCACAGCTGACGTCTTTAGTCTCACACTAAAATTGTTTTTCAGTTTCACCTAGAGAGCTGTGAACTGAATAAATACAAGAAGTTGTGGGAGAAACTATAGGTATTGCGCAGTCCTCTGTAACCCTGCATTAAATAAGTATAGCACCAAAATATCAAAGAGAAAGAAAATGAGCGGTGGGGCAGGATTTCGAAATATTGTTGACAGGGAAACATGAGAAAATGATACAGAGCACCTTAAAAATAGAAATCATTTTTAAAAAAACCAAAAAACAATGTCAAAAGAGACTTCCCTACCAACTTCACCAATTGCAAAGGAAAGGTTGCTCTTCTAAGAGTGGAAATTTTGAATCATTGAGATTGTATGAGAAGAAGTTGCAAAAAACCCCTCCACCGTATTTTACAGAAGAATGGCATGCAGAGCAGAGAGATTTTCTTTGCTCTGTGGCGACATTTCTGAGAAATCCATGGATCTTGCCATTTTTGTGGGCTACAGGTTATTGAGGAAATGACTGTTGAGGTGGTTCCACAGGCTGAGGAAGCTCTTTTGTTACAGCCTATGCTTGTGAACTGCCTGTGGTTGAGGCATGTTCTGTTTGTCAATCCTGCATATAAAGACCCTGGCAACCTTACAATGCAAACAGCCAGCCACATTGTATTTCTTTGCAAATAGATGTAGGCTGAGTAAGTGAACTTTCCAGAACCTTCCTGTCAGTACTGCTACATCCCTAACTTTAGTTATGTTCACCAGGAACTTCTCCATTTGGGGAAAAAATAGGGAATATGTCAGATTTTTAGTCCTACAGTAAAAAAATATTGCTTATAAAACATGTATTTTGTAATACTTACCCATAATAGATGTTTCAATGCATTTTTAAAATATTAAAAGTGGGATGCTTTAGTTATCTAATAAGAGGTATTTATAGTGTATGTGTGCAAAAAAGAAGAAAATTCCACTGGCAAGAATAAGAATCAATACTTTAGAAATATGTGTTCAGCTTTTATTTTTATGCCACCTAACTGACATTTACAGTTATATTCACAGCTATATCAAGGTTTTACTACAAATAGATGAAAGATAACATTTTGTATTGAATATTTTTGCACAATAAGCACAGGATAGGATATCACAGTTTTGTCTCTAGTGGAAATTGGAGTAGGTGGAGCTAAGATAAATGCTGCTAAATTTGCATCCAGGTTTAACACAAATTACTGAAATAGAATAAAAGCTTAGATGTGGGTCTTGACTGGATTTTCTCTCAGCTTCAGGACAGATCTTGAAAACTTAGCAGTGATCATGTTTTCAGATTTGTCAGAAATATTTGCAGTCTCACACACCAGAAATAAGTCTATGACTGAATTCAAGTCAGTTTCTTTGAAGATAAAGAAATGAAGCACTGAAAAAATTCAAATTACTCAGACTATCCCAAGTGGAGACTACCATGAGGTTTTTATATTGGAAGTGTGGTATGAAGAAGACAGTTTTGTACTGATAATGTGATTAGAGTGAGGTTTATAATTACCTGTTGGACAAAGGAATATCCATAAAAAAAGAATTCACAGTATCAAGTTTGAAAATGTTTTCAGATGAACAGGCTGATTTATATTTCTAAGCATTCAGGGACTGATTGCTTTCATATAGCTTAAATGGTTTTTCAGCCCAGTTTAAAAATTTCCCAACTTCAGGGAATAAAGTAGGAATTTAAGAGAATAGTTTTTCAGCTTCATGGTACCTAAGAATGCAAGATAGTTCTCATTTTAAACCTATCTATTTGCTGCATGGTGTATTCTTTCTATTTGCAAGCTATTTGATGTCAAATGAACTATATTCACTTGAGTGACTGCATCTGCCAAATTACTTTATCAGTGTGGAGAATTTATCCTCTGGAAAGGATTGTATGGAAGGGAAGATTGCAATTTCAATGATTGTTCTTGCTGAAGAACGTATCTTCAAATAAGTTTCCAAACATATTTTCAAATTAATGTTTCACTAGTGTTGCAAGGTTGGTGAGGATGTCTTGTGGCTGCACTGACTACAGTCTGTTTTTAAAAAAGGGGATAGAGACCAAAACACCTAAAATACAACACAAGAAACTTTGCTTTTTCTTCCCCCTCATTGCCTTTTTCTCTGCTAAGAGTCTGGGCACAATACTCTTTTGTTAAGGCAACATTTGAACTGAAGAGTACAAAATAATGAATAGCTTGCACAATAGGAAGAGCATTATTATATTTGTCAGGATTCCACATGCAGTGAATCCTGAGGAAAATACTTTAAAAGTAAATTGGTGATATTTCATAAACTAATTTTTTATCTTTTTCCCCCCAGCATGTCAATTGTCTACACTTCCATAATGTTGGTTCCTTTAAAGTTTTCTAATGTAGGGCACTGACAATTTATTCACATTTTGCATTTATCCCTTTTGAATAGCAATATTGGTGTGAGCCAGATGTTTTGAGAAGATGCTGCATAGGCTTTCTTTCACTGTGATTTTAGTGCACCTGTATGTTCACTTGTAATAGCCAGTCACTGGCCTCACCAGAAGAGGTATGATGAGGAATGTTGATGTACTTGAATGTTTTACTCTGTGGGTAAAAAGTTAACAATGGCCTTTAAGACAATGACTTATGACAGCGTTCAAATATTACTCTCCAGACCTGCAGCATAAATATGTTTGTGGACAGTCCCAGCTTTTATATACTATAAAACCAGACATATTAATAATGTCATTACTACACCACAGAGGTGTTCTCAAAATGTAAAACAGAACATTGAATAGACAAGATGGTGATAATTGCATAGTTTGGTGTCTCAAGAGGCTTAAAAATGCAGTAAGACCTAAATTAATTTGTCATATTGAATCCCAGGCACAATGAAAGTTTATTTCATGTGCAGGTAAGTTAAAATACTCTATCTGAATATTCATCACAAACCGACTTTAAATCTCCTGAAATTGGAAAAACTCAATTCCAGATTCCTTAGGGTGGTGAAACACCAGTTTTTGGAAGTCCATCTGCTGCAACTGAGAGGTGACCTTGAATCATCAGAGCCAGCACTTTCAGCCGAGGCAATCGTTGCCATTATCAAACTTTGGCTGCAGTTTACAGCAGCACGGTAATATTGTCACTCCTGGCAGAATTCCCTATATGCATTAGTATGAAATGGTATTTAAAAAGCCTATATAGTCAATAAAGATGTAAAGTTTGGAAAAATTGTAGGAAAACATAGTTAATTTGCTTAGTTCCTTGGGCTCATTAAATTGGCTCAATGGCTGGATTTAAAATAGCAGAGCTGATATATCCCATATAGTTTTTTTGCCAGAAACAGCAGCAGTGTACTCTGTAACTCCAGTGCTAGATTTCCCTGTGACATACTGCCCTCTTGTGCATCAGTAGCTTTCTTATAGAGATAATCTAAGAGCAAGACACCCATTTAATAAACAAAAGTTCTCAGACTCTCTTGATATCCTTTGACATTTTTTATTTTTATCCAGAATTAATGCCACTTCTTAGGTCATGATGAAGAGGCAACACAGACTGGGCTTGTCCAGCCCGGAGAAGTGAAGACCAAGAGGAGATCCTACTGCATGAGGGGAAGTGGGAAGCAGACTGGACAGAGTTGAGGGAGGAGGAACTCCCTCAGGACCAGAAAGAACTGCATCAAGTTTTCTGTGACCTAGGAAGCCAGTGAGTTGTCTGGAATCAGGCCTGGGTATTTTAAAAATTGCTTTCCCATCTTTAGTTTTATTCTGTTTAAAATGTTAAAAACTAATTTATATTCTATGATGGCATGAAAAATTTTGCGTTTAAAGTCCCCCTTGTTTATCTATGGAGAAAGCACTACAAGGAGGCATTTGTAACCTTAGACCTTCTGCAGAGTGGTCACACTTTTATAGCTGAGATTCTGTTTCTGTGTCAGTGATATTTGTTTTGTACAAAATTGAAAGTCTTCAACCAAGAGAGATCCTTTTAGATTTTTCCTGGCAGGAAAGTTACTTTTCTACTTGAAGGTTGATGTTAAATCAAGCCTTCCCAGACAAGAGGGGAAAAAAAATGCTGCTGTAACTTCCCATTACAGTCGTTATCCATTAAGCTCTGGGTGAAGAAATGTCCTCTTTCACAGTTATTGAACAGGGGACTTTCAGGAATGCCAAGTTCCACAGATGAAATGAACTATACCCTCAACTCATAAGAGGTTAGATGAGAGTTGTAGCTGCAGTTAGCTATGTTTGGCAAGGATTTCTTGCACTGAGGCAAGCCTGGTGGCAGAAATAAGAGGGCATGAAAATTACTGCATCTTAATTCTACTATTCTACTGTCAAGTTTGGCAGTAAGCACTTAAACCACCAAATTAGTTACCAGCATCTTTTTGTTGGTATACCCCCTCTGTAACAGTAACATCTGGAATAGGTAATGAAACTTTAGTGCTTTTCAAAAACTGTTCTACTGTCTTTTGATTAAAATTAGAAAACTATCTGGTAATTTAAAAATAAACCATTTCCCTTACTTGTGGCAATGTTTGGCTCCTGTACATTTATGAGGAAGGAGAAATGGTAGTACAGCTATTCTACCAGCAGTCATGTACCTCACCTCTATTAAAGTGCCAGGAGCTTTCAGAAACACAACAGTTCAGATTTCTTAAATAATAATAATAGCAATAATAATAGGAGTAGTAATAGTAGTAATAATAGTAGTAGTAATAGTAGTAGCAGGAAGAAGGAGAAGATGATTTGGAAAGAAAATATTTTTCATGTAAAGAATAATTGTTCAAAATATGCAGGGAAAAATTCTCCTACACGTTAGATACTGCATACTAAACAGTTTGCAAGCTCTTGTAGCTGAAAAGTCCTACACGCATTTCACGTGTCTGCCAAGTACCAAAACATGTATCATGAAAGGTGTAAAATGGCAATTAAGTCAGGTTGCCTGTGAGGTTACTGACCCTGAACAGGAGCCATAAATTATGTGAAACCAGTGGGTGGATTGTCTGGCTCAGGCTGAAGTGTGGGACAGTGTCTGGAACCTAAAGGCTGGAAGTCTTGAACTCCATCTCCTGGTTTTAACTGTGAAGGAACTGGACTCTGCCTGTGCAGAGTAGCAAAAAAGCTCTGAGACCTCGGGAAGATAATTCAGAACAGAAATGTTGCTTACTACTGTCTAAAAGAATCCTAGAGACAATTGCTTTTACACTTTAAAGTTCTTTGTTAGGTGTATAAGATTTTACAAGGCAAATTTTCCCAGCATCCTACAAAATGAACTCTGACAGTTCACGCAACGTCCCCCAGCTCCTCGTTTATTCCAATGTAATATCATTATCATCAATAGCATTCATCAAGAGGGTTTGGTGGTGAGTTATGGCCTTTAATAGAATTCTGAACAATAGTTTTAAATCAGTTAGTGTTATTTTTAAGACACTTTAGACATGATTTTTGGTATGAGAGATAAACTCCAACATATCCAGTGTATTGTTCTTCTGTGTGTTTAGCAGATTGTCACAAGAAGTTCTATTCAATTTTACTCCATTTCAAGCTGTGAACAGGGCAGAGCCAGTGAGAAATAAAATAAAGATTGTAAGCCCAGGAGTAAGAAAATAAATCTCTGAAGTTCGTGTTAAATTCTGATGTGTAAGTTGATATAATGCCAATAGAACTGGAAAACAATGGGGATTAAATATGGAACAAAACAAAATAATAAAAGAGCCTCTATCATCTTAATTTAAAACAAAATGAGAACCAGCTTAAAATTTGCTTATTTATTTGAATCGAAACAGCAGCTCAGTTATGCTACAATAAAATAATGACAGCAGAGCTGCCCCTATTGTAGCTATTTTTAGTAATTTGTTTTATGCAAATAATGTCCTTACTTTATGCATCATGTTTTTCCCTGCTCTGAAAAAAGAATGCATCAGTGTTTAACCTTATCTTGTGTGCAGAGTTGTAGTGATTGTTCTTAAGAATCAGAGCAGTTGCACACAGCAGAATTGGCTCAGTCCTGAAACTTGCCTCAGTACAATTTGGCATCATCTTCTACTGTCACTTGTCACTTGTCACTACTGCACTTGTTCTGCAAAGATATTATCTGGCCTGTGGAATGAAATCTGTCCAATAACTCTGAAGTAATTGGTAGAATCACATTTTCTTCCAACAGAACACATAACATTTCCAATTTCAGAGTTTATTTACTGTCTTCTTTCTAAGCTATTTGTACTGGCTATTAGTAATCTTGTGTAGGTACACATTTCAGTTATGCTATCTTTCAAAAAAGTGGTGTTTATTAAAATTAAAACTCTAGCTGCCAAATTACAGTGGATATTTACATATCATTAAACTAACTTAATGACCTGTTGCCTGGGTCCAGATGTACAAAAAGAAGCAGCAGTCAAGCTCAGAGTCCTAATATGAATGAAGAAACCCTGTGGTAAGAGGTCTACAACCTACTTATACAGTATTTCTGTTTACTATTATGGAGTAAAATATCTCAGTATACGTTGTGAAATGTGGTGACACATGAGAGAGACCTTTGTATTTATTTTCATGCATTCATTTTCATGCATTCAATGTATTCATTTTATTTTCGTGTGCTAATTAAACATTAAATGAACACATTTTAAAAAACAGAATATTTCTGATTTGTAAATTAAAGTCATGTGTACAGACAGAGCTTTGTAATATTAGTATAACCTAAATGTCTGGAAAGTTTGTAAGTTCAATTTGTGCAGTTTGCCTTCTTATGACAAAAAAAAATGATAACGACAATAAGTTTTTTGAAGGACTGCCCACCCTGGGGAGATGTTTTCCTTTACAGCTCACCTCTGCTGCTACAGGTGCTCCTTACAGCGTGTGACTGCCTGGACCAGGCAGGGCCAAGGAAACACAGGGGATGACTCTGGGACAGCTAATAAATATATTTCCTTCAAGAATCAGGAAAACTAAGCCTATGAAATGCTTTAAATTAGCCCTTTGCTTTGAAATAGCGTCTCAGTTCTGTCACTGCTTTTACTGGAACAGAGCAATTAGCATGGACTGCTTCTGAAACCAGATGTGTGTTTGTTCCATTAAAAGCCAGCCACGTATTTGCATATCATGTAGCATATACTCCTTATTACAGCTGTGTAGGTTAATAGATTGAGGTTTTCTTTTCAGACATGGCCTATGTAAGAGCACAGATGTAGTTCTGAGTTGTTGTAGAACAGGTGATAAATTTTTGTGTACACCAAGTAGAAATGGATATTTTACAATAGGGAAGCTGATTCTTCCAAGAAGAGACTCATGGTTGGAGGTCTGTATAGTTTGATGAAGAGCCTTGCACAGTTTTATGGTCAGCCTAAAGAATATACTTTCTGTTAAATGTTCCAAACATACTGGTCAGAAACTGTATTTTCTTTGATGTTTTTCTCTCCCAAGCACTGCTTAGTGTCAGTTGATGTCAAAATCATCTTCAGTTTACTGGCATAGTTACATTACTGTGATATCAGTAGGTAACATCAGTGATGCATGCACTTCCAGAATGGGCTGAGGTTTTTCTTTGCATGTGCAGCTCTGTCATGTGTTTTGGGGCTGTTTGTTTTTGGCAAGATCTCTCTGGCAAAATTGTTTACTGAGTCCTAAAGAAGAAAATATAGAATAAAACCCAGTTTTGGGTTTTCTGGTGTTGCTAACATTGGCTATAAATCTTATAAACACAGAGAGCAGAGCTTTTATTGAAGAGCAGTTCTGTCTTCCTACTTCACATGACCATATTGCTGAGAGAGCATCAGATGTCAGTGTTTGCCAATGGGAACATTTATAATGGATGCACAGGTTTCATGCATGAAGAGGCTGTCTTTGCAGCTTTGTCAGAGAGGGACTACAGATATTCATGGTGGAAAGCAAGAAGGAATCACCAGTCAGTACGTGCTCCTGCACAAACAATATCTTGGAGCAAGTATCTCTGGAGCAAATTAAAAGAGAAAATACTAATATTAAAAGATTACTCACCCTGAAGGAGACTTATTTACCATTTGGAAATTGATTATTGAACCATACCCGCGTGCAGTGGTGAAGATTCACAAGTGTTGGCAGTTTCATTTCTGCAATGACCAGATGCCCAAGCCAAACATCGCACAGAAACATAATTGTTGCAGCAATTATGTCACTTAATATTCCAGAGTGACCAGTGGTTTCATAGAGACAAGCAAAAGGTGCTGACTTTTAGGAAAGCTGTTGATTTTTCCAACAGCCATTTCTTCGTGGCTCTGCATAAAATGCTAATTGTCATGACATTTGTTGAAAGCTTCAATCTTCATAATGAAACAGGAACAACCACTAAACTAATTCATAGCGACATGTTCCACTGCAGGCCTGTTTTCAGTGGTTTTAAGATAATGAAATTTTAACAAGAAGAATGTGTAATTTTCCAGTCAGAATTAATCACATGCAGTTTTATCTGTTTATTAAAGCACTTGAGTTGTCCCTTTCACATATTATCTGGACCCAGACCCAATATTTATTTATACTTATTTCAGATCTTTTTTCTTCAGCATGTAGATGAAATTTCTCAGAATTACTCCAGTGAGGAGAGAGTTATGAACAGGACTATTCCTAACTCTTGAGAAAACCCCAAAATACCTTTCTAGTTCCCAACAGGTGTACATCTGCTTGTCCATCTTGGAATTGCTTTTTTTTTGGTTTAGAGCAGATTCAGAAGCTCACAGTTAAGCCAAGGAGGTCACTTGCACCACTTGCTTTCCTTACTTTTAAAGGGGATAAACTGGTTTTGTGTTTCCAGGAGAGGGCTCTTGAAAAATTCCCATCACTTTATAGCTCCTTTATTCTCCATGGAAGTGTCTCATTGAACCCCTCTCATTTGAGCTCTGAGTTGGCATCTGCTCTTCTAAAATATAAAACCTCTGTCGTAGTAAAAACCTTCAGTGTACTCATCAGGATCCCAAACTCTACAATACTGTGATCACTGCAGCGAAGGCTATCAGTAGCTGAGCTTTTCTTGATTTGTAACAAGTAACAAGTCCAGCAATGCTTCAGTCCTGCTTCTCACATCTGATGTTTGTAAGGAGAAGCACTCCTCTATGCATTCTGGAAACATGATGGATGATGTGTGAACTGCTGAATTTTTCTTCCAACAAATGCACATCCAGGGTTCTCCATAACACAGAGCGTGAGTCCTCCTCCTCTTCTCTGCCTGACTCTATGAAAGAGTTTAGCCATTCAGCATGATCCTTCATGTGAGCCAGTGCACCATGTTTCAGTTATTCCTATGAGATCATAACTTTCTAAGAGTGCATGTGAAGCTCCAGTTCCTCCTGTTTTTCCCGCAGTCTGTTATGTGCATGTATGCTTACCATTCCAGGTGGTTAGTCTTCTGGTTCTCATCTTGGGAGGTAGCTAAGGAATACTTGTCATTGCTCTAATTGGCCTGGTTTATCCCCAGGTTGTTGCCATGGCATGAGCATTGCCACCTTGGACCCTGTCCCCCAAGTCCTTAGATTTAAAGCCCATCTCACTGTGCTGGCCAGTCTGCTGCAAAGATTCCCTTGTCTCTTCCAGACAAGTGGATCCCATCCCTCTCTAACAGGGCATAGTCACTGAAGAATTCCCCATTGTCATAAACCCCAAAAACCTCTTGAAGACACCAGCCACAAAGCCAGTAGTTGATTTGCATTTTAAATCTATTTCTGGCTGCACCCTTTTGTCTAACCAGTAAAAGGAAAGAAAAGATAACTTGGGCACAAATACTTCATGCTTGCACTCCCAGGACTTTGCAGTTTTCCTTGACTTCGCCCAGGTTCCAGCTTGCAGTGTCATTCATGCCCATATTAAAGAGGAGCAACTGAGAGTAGTCTGTGACCTTGGCAATCAGTGGCACTCTCTCAACAACACCTCAGCTCTGAGAAGCCAGCACACCTCTCATGAGTCCCTGTCAGGGTAGCAGTGGGAGCCTCAGTGGTTCTTAACAGAGAGGCAGCAGCTATGAGCACTTCTCTTTTTGCAGTGTCCTCTGCGTCACTGGCATATTGTCTATAAACAAACACAATTTTTTTAGTTTGTCATTCAAAATAATACTTGTAACTCAAAAACATAATTAACAATGAGACAGCTCCCCAGTGAAATTTGTAAGCCTGGTATATTAATTTTATGGAGCATATCTGCCTAGGCAGGGGCAGCTGTAAGCCCTGACCATGTAAGCAGTTGCCTAAGGCAGCAAAAGAGACACAAAAAGCACAGTGATTGCAGAGCAGCTCCCCCAGGCACCACCTGGTCTGTTGAGATTGTACAATCTTCTCAGCCTCAATAATGAGAAAATTTATCCCACTCCCTGGCTTTGTTTTCCCTTATCTTCCTGCTGGTAGACAAAGGAGGTCTGGAAAGATCCCAGCACGGAGCCAGAGAAGAACTGCTCTTCCTTTTATCTCCCTTCTCTCACACAGTCATGCTACATTGGGTGAGAAAGTCCAAGCAGGTGTTTGCAATTTTAACCTCATTAATTTTGAAACACTGCTGTGTAACCTTGAGTCTGCCTGTGACAAAATCATTGTATTATTATAGAATTTCTGTATGACTGTACTGGTTTGGGCTAAGATATAGTTGTTTTTCTTCATATTGTAGAACTGTGTTTTTGGTCTGCAATGAAAGCAACGTTGGTAACTCAGGAATGTTTTAGCCATTGTTGAGCAGTGCATGCACAGCACCAAGATTTTTCTGTTTCTTACACCTCCTCACCAGCAAGTGGGCTGGGGGGACTATAGGAATCTGTGAGGGGACACAGTCAGGACAGCTGACCCCAAGTGACCAAAGGGATATTCTGTATTGTACAACATCATGTTCACCAAGAAAACCTGGGTGAAAGAAGAGGAAAGGAGAAACATTCCATGATCAGGGTGTTTTCTCAAGTAACCATCATGTGTGATGCAGCTCTGCTTTCCTGGGGATTACTGAACACCTGCTTGCCCTTCACCACTTCTGGGGAAGTGGTGAATCAATTCTTATTTTACTTTTCATGCATACCCTGCTTTTGCTTTACCTACTAAACTGTCTTTATCTCAATGCAAAATTTTTCCCACTTTTACCATCCCAATTCTCTTCCCTATTCTTGGAAAAAGTAAGTGGCTGAGTAGGGCTGAGCTGCTGACTGGGGTTATCCCACAATGACTACACAGAATTTAGGACTGTAACTCCTGAACAGCAGTGGATTTGGTCATTGTGGTCATTCATTTGGTTATTGTTTGTGATCCTTGTAGCTTCATCTTTTTACTAATATAAACAAGGCTTCAAATCAGCCTGGCAGATTTTATTCCAATGTGTCTCAGGTTTCAGCACTGCATGCAAGTGCAAAGGGAATTTACACTGGCTACTTCCTGCTAGCCTTTCTCTCTTTCTCTCTCAAGATCAATGTGAGTTGTACCAGGCAGCAGGATGGACAAAAAGAAGCCAAGCACTGCAGCAGTCTGGTATCCCAAACACTTATGAGCCTTATGCATCCAGCCTCACAATCGAACACCTGAGAAAATCAGGTGTTCTTGTAAATTCATTGCCTCTTAACTTTACATGAGGTTTTCACAGCTGATTTCTAAAAGCTTGAGCAAAGTTGAACCATAAAGAATTGTTCTTAGGGTTTGAAAGTATGGCCTCAAGTAACTTAGCAAACAATTTCTATTATTGGATTCCTTGAAATTTTCTCCAGAGGAGTAAGGAAAAATTTAATAAGACTGAATATATGCAAGAATTATACCAGTATTCCTGTTGGAAAGTTCAAATGGTAAATTGTCATTACTCTGGGGTCTGATTTTCACATCTGTTGTTTCATATTGGGATATTCTATATTCATATGCTTCTGAAATTAAGTATTCATAAAGACTTCTGAGGTCTGTACTTAATACATTTTGCCACCTCTGGGTTTTTTCAGCCTTCTTTTAATTGCCTCTTTAGCAAAGTCATGAATATTTCTTGCTGGCAAAAAGGAGTCCCATTTTTCATCCCAGCTACATGGCCATCTCTGGTTTTTGCAGGTTATTCGATTTTTTTTTTTTTTTTTTTTTTTTTTCCTTTTTAAAAAACCATCTCTGGTTTTTGCAGGTTATTCGTTTTTTTTGTTTTTTTTTTTTTTTTTTTTACCTATCTAGAGAATTTCTATGTGTTTCTGAATCAGAGAATTCCCATTTGTCAGCTCTCATTACCATGTCCTTTCCTAAGTTGAATCTGATGTAGCCACAAGCCAACAGTAGCTGGTTTAGTTTGAAGATGTTTTAAATAAAGGGAGAATGCATATATCTGGGGTTGACTCATTAAGAGGTAGCTAATCTTTTAGAAAGGTTTTATTTAAATTATTTTTCATTTCATTGTTCATCATTATGTAATGATGGAAAAAATATCTTAATAAGAGATCAAATTTAGAAAGATTTAGAAATCAATAAGGTAAGAGTGCTGTTTCCTACTATAGGAATTCTAGAGAAAAATAATCAAACAGTAATTACATTTGAAGGCAATTGCAGACTAGTACAGGCTGCAAATATGAGAAAATGCAAAGAGATTTTTTTTTTTTTTTAGAAAATCAAAATTGTAAATAGTTGCTATTTCAAGCATGACTGCTGAATCCACACACTGTACTTCACTCAGATAAGGAGATTTAGGATAAACCAGCTCCATAGCATAGGACAAAATAAAAATGTCTCTAAACTAGCTACCTTCAAGCTAGACAGAAGCAGTGCAGCAGAGTAAATGTAGCACATCACATGAACTGATTGTTTTTTCTGAGAGATTAACCATTTCTAAACACGAAGGTAAGTCGCTCCAAAGTACAGGTTGAGTGAGCCTGGGATTGTCTGCACCAGGCCATGGACACATGCAGCAGAAATATTGAAGGAAAATTCCATAACTCTTCACAGCTTTGAGTAATCTAACTTTTTGTTATGAAGGTAATTTTTAATCTTAGTCTATCATTTTGTCAGTCAGCATGAACTGCCCTTCTAAAGACAGGAATTTATAAGTTCCCTTTTTGTACAGGTTGCTTTCACCACTCTAGTAGAGCTCCTAGGAATTACATAATTACAGATTTTTAATAAGCCTGCTCAGAAACTTTTCATTGATATGAAGGTTTTTAGGGGCTTGCTAATTGTTTAGGATTAAAGATAACTTCATTATTTTCAACACCTTCTCATAAACCCCACAAATGAACCAGAGAAAAGATAATGAGGAATAGTACATTTGCTTTCTAAGATTTTGTGTGGGCTCAGAGACTTAATGCAACTTGCAGTAGAAAGTAATTTTCATTCATGAAGACAGTTAAAAATGAAGATTTTGCAGTGACAATGACATCTATTGGAGATCTTCCTTGTATTCCAAAAACTTGAAAATTTTCTGGTAACTTCACCTACTACTACTGTGTAGAAATACATTCTTGCTTTCATACATCTTGTTCTCTATAATACAGAAAGGCAATTTTATCAGCCCTAAGGGAGAGCAGTGTTTTTTAGGAAAGCAGTAACTCAGTTTGTGTTATATGTATATATGTGTATATGAAGATGGTAAAACACAGAATTACCTAATCTTCACTTCCTACCTGAGAAGAGAGGTAAGACTGAGGAAAAGCTGACTTAGGAAATTACTGCATGCAAACTACTCTGTGACTGAGGACAGATTTACAGACCTACAAAACATCTCAGTTCAGGGAAACTCTGAAAAGAATTTTAGGGAGAAATCTATTACATTCCCACCCTAAAGCATTAATCTAGTTTGCAAAGATCTGAGAGAGATCTGAGGAGAAGGAAGAACCTGTGACTCAGAAACCAATAACAAATAAGGTGTGATCTCTAATACACTGTATTATGTATTTTAGAATCAGTCAGTGTACACTGCAGCAGAAATCCAAGAACTGAGCATCAAATGAGAGTCCCATTAGTAGACTTCTCCTTTGGCTTTGCCATTTATTTGGAATTGGAATTTCACAGAATGCTGCATCATCATTGCATTCATGTCTATTCAGATATCTGAGATTTGAGTATCAGAAAGTGATAAATTATTATAAGTGTTATATTAGAATCTTCTAATACGTGGTTCTGAATTTTCATCAGTGATAAAACTTTTGTGTCAGATTTGACTAAAAGTTCAAGGTTTTGCTTATCAGGGCCTCTATACCTAAGTAACTCTTTAGATGTCCCTAAAAACTATTAGTTATAAAACAGGTCACAATTTAAGTAATTTTTTATGAGGCCACTAGATGGTGCCACATATATTGTTAAACACCTCAGAAAACAAAATTCTGGGGAATACCAAAAGAACAAGCAAAAAAAAAGAAAGACATAATACTGCTTCATGAAATAACAAGGCTGTGTTGACATACTATTTCCCAGGGTCTCCATCCTGTCATTTCCCTCTGCTACCTCAAATAGTTCTGTTCTTTCTTCTGTGTATTGGGTAGGACTATGCACTTCAGTGGGATCACCACACCGGTGTCAACTCGCTGTAATGTATATGATCAATAGTCTTTGGTTTTCTCACTGTATATTTCTCAGTGTTAATTTCAGTAATGTCTACAGATATTTTGGAAAGTGTAAAGTTTTTAATGTATGTTGTTACTGTGTAGTTGCCATGTATTATCTACAACAAAGTTTTCCTGATCAAGTCAGCCAACATTGGTTCCTGCACAGTATGCAACAGCGTAAGGCAGCAAGACTGTTTGGGTTCATATCCACTTGAGTTTTGCACTGGAATAAGCTGAACTATTCTATGGGTTGGATACTGAGTGCTTTTAAGTAAATAATCCTGGTGGATTATTTTCCTGGCCTCATAGGCAATTGTGAGAAAGTATAGAAAATCTATGGCATTTGACTGGCACAAGGCAATAAGGCAAATAAGGCTGCTCACATAAGGCAGCCTCCTGCTACGCCTTACTGGGTTGTATTAAGTTGGTGTATATGTTTCTTTCATATGTTCCTTTCATATATTCCTTTCAACTCAGAACACAATTGCATTTGAAGAATGGGATTACGCTTGTGCATGGCACTTAATATAGCCCACAGCTCATTGTTACCTTCTAAAATGGAGGTGGGGGTTGCACATTTTGGCAATACTGAAGGTATATTCATTGTTAATTCTGCAGTGAATATCAATTTCTAGCTGTTTAGTTCAGTTCTTGAGTTGACATTTCATTGTGTGGTAGTGTCTGTGAGACCTTCTGACACACGACAGTATCAGCTTGAGACTACTTGAGAAGTAGCTGTATGGTTTTATTGCTGATCTAATTTTAATTTTGAAAGTTTTGTTTATTTTGTTCTATGCAAAATCTATATTTATATGCTTACTTAGGATTATGACCCGGGAATTCAGTGAAGATATAAACAGAGGAAAGCAAAAGTGATCAGTCAGATAAATTGCTGAATATTGAAAAGGCCAAAGCAATAAAAAGTAGCATTATAATTCATAGAGTATATGAGGCATTAAGAAGTCATGGAGGTTCAAATTTTGACCAAGATTTATTGCAGACAAAGATCAAATAGAACCTGATTATTTTTTCATTACAAATATGGTAAAGAAGATAATAAAAAAGTATAAACTTACTGTATCCTAAAAGACTTCACAAAATCAGGCTGTTCACTTGCTGTTCTCCATCAGATTCAGTCAAGGCTGACATTTAATGGAAAACATTCTCAGTGCTATAGAAAACTGTTGAAGGATGTGACCATCTAGCATTATTATTTCTAGCCCCATACCAATACATACTTACATGCCATAAGAAGTAGTTTTTGTTGGATTATTTTGGTTGAGGATTACAGGCAGATGCATTTCTTCCCAATATTTTAGCAATCACCAATTGAAGCAGTTACATATAATTTATATATTAATTGAGTTAGTCATATTGAAGTCATGGAATAAAATTCTATTTTACTTAGTGATCTAAAAATAGGCAGAACAAGGTAGGCCTTAACTGGAAGGCCTTACTGTTTCATTTCCATCAGAAAGGATAGAGTTTTACTGCAGAAAAATAGGCCACAGCATCAGATTATATTCTCCTAACAGATATATCTGGGTGCAAATTTAGATATTTTGCCTTAGGGATGAGACAAGACAGTAAATAATGAAGTGAGGGGATATTTTCAGGAGATAAATGTACTCACAGCCCTCACCTAGAAGAAATGTAGGGAAGCTGCACCTTTGCCAGTGCATCATAGGACTGTAGACATATAAATCACACCGGGCACCCAGAGTTTCCATTTTCTGGTTTATAAGTATATGGTTGGGCATTTTCATTAAATATAGGCAACAGTAAGTTGGAGCTTAAAAATACAAATGAGGAAGTTAATAAAATAGCAGATAAATAGCTGTGAAGTGAAAGCTGTGAAAGACTGTATCAACAATAATTCTGATACTGTTAATAATGGAAGGCAAAACTGAAATGGTCCTACACACCTAAACTAGAGAACCAGAGACTTTAAAACACATGAGCAGACATAAAATCACTTAGTATATGTTTAAGTAGTCGGTTATTCCTCTTCCTTAACTCCTGCTCTATCACCAATGGCAGTGAGGCATTGGCCATATTATTCAAACCTTGAGGTGTCTATTAGTGCAAATACAATTGTCCAAACATGTAAAAAATTATCCTTTCCAAAAATATCTTTTAGCTTAACTATCTGTCCCATTATGTCATCTCTGATGAGGAATGCGAGCTAAATGGGCAAATGCCAGTCAGTTAGAAAGGACCTTCAGCCTCTGATACCTGACTGCTGTTGGTTCATTACCAGTGCTATTTAGTAAATTTTAAGGCAATCCTTTATTACATATAAGCTAAATATTTGCATTTGTTTAGAATTCCAAAATTTGAGGAAATACAGAAAGGGAGTGTCAGTTCTTTTACTAACAAACCAAACCCCAGATTTGTTTTCAGTTGCAGAATCTCTTTGACTCCCCTTCAGACAATCTTGGGAAGATTGCAGCTGTTCCCCTCAACCTCTTCCTTATAGGCTCAAGAAATCCAGCTCCTTCAGCTCCTTGTCAAAGAGCATGCTTTGCATCCTCTCTCATCATTTTGGTGGCTCTCCAGAGGTCTTTCTCCACCTGTTCTGTGTCTTTGTTCTGAGGTCTCAGCCTGGACTGGGTACACCAGAAGCATCCTCATGGGTACCAAGCAAGCAGCAGTAAGCAGCCACTTCCCTGGCCTGTTCACTGTGATCCCTCTCTGTGCCTGGCACTCACGCAGGCCTGTGGCCACAAGAGCGCACTGCTGACTCACATTCAGCCAAAGTCTGATGAATTATCCACTGAGATCCCCTCAGCTGGATCTGAGGTGAAACTTCCAATGAGCAGATAACTTTCAAGGGATATGCTTATATCTTGGCCAGACCTTTCCTTACTGTAGCTTCTAAGCAGCTGTCAAGTTTTGGCTACCAATTTGTGTGCCAGTGACTAGTTAGGTTCTACGCACAGAACAGGAGCTGTAAATAAATCTTGGTAAGTTGTGTGCAGGAGAGCCCCTGGCATAATTTAGTTTTGGAAAAGCAAAAATATTATTAGGCATCAGACTTTTTAAAAGGGATTTTAGGGTGGTCTTGAGATTTCCTGTTGTTTTGGATGCTTTTTGCATATACAGACAGAAATTTCACAGAATCACAGAATATGGTGAGTGACTTCTGCTGCTCCTCATACCTTGACACCCCTCACCATCTTTGTTGCTTTCCTTTGGATGCTCTCTAATAACTTAATATCTTTCTTATATTGTGGTGTCCAAAAATGCACACAGGCCTCAAGTTGAGGCCATCCCAGCTCAGAGCAGAGCAGGACAATCCCCTCCCTTGCCCAGCTGTGATGCTGTGCCTGATGCACCCCAGGACAGGGTTGGCCCTCCTGGCTACCAGGGCACTGCTGACTCATGTTCATCTTGCCATTGGCCAGGACCCCCAGGGCCCTTTCAGCACTGATTTTGCTTTTTTGGCTGTCAAGGGTCTCCAGGTCCTCTTGGGGCTTGGGCCCATTGCTCAGGTGTTCCTGAGCTCAGGAACTCCCTGTACAGCTCGATCCAACTCAGCCCTGGAGTTACCTTGGTCATCGCTGACCAAGGTGAGTGGGCAGCCAGGGCAGCAAGTGGGCAGCCACCTCACCAACTTCTTGATTTTCTGACCAGCCCTAGAGAATACTGTAGCTTAATAAAAACACTGATAGTAGTAGGCCAAAATCCAAGAGAAGCATCCTATGGCCAAAGCCTGAGGCAGCTGTCTTGGCTAGAAACCAAAGTTCTCCATTTTCTCAGAGCCTTCTATTCATGGTCTTACAAAGTGCCTTTTTAAAAAATCAGCCCTAAACAGAGAGAAAAAAATTGAGCTGAACAGATTTTCACTTCACCAGAGGTTATAAGAATGATTAAAATAGTTATTAAAGTTTAAAGCCATGTATCCAGAAAGTGAAGGTCCTCTTTCAATGCCCAGTCTACTGAAATGTTCCAAATACTTGGATTTACTGCAAGTTATTCTCATTGCAAACCAAATGGTAGCTGCAGGACACTGTCCTGTGGTAGGTGACCTCTGAGTAAGAGTTAAATTTTAAGCCTGGATAGGGCCATCAAGATTCAGCCATGTGTGAATGGATTGCACAAACAAAACCTCTTACACAAACAAACCATCCAAATCGGTCTCCTACATTCACTGCCAGTCATGTCTGTAATTTTATTTTTTTTCAGAGAATCCAAGCATGTTTCACAAATTTTCATCCTGCTGGCAATAATGTGCCAGCTCTTTTTAGGACAAATACATTATTTTGATTACCCTGATGCCATTCTAGAAATCCTGAGGCATTATGCAGTTTTGTTTATCTCAAGTGTTAAAAATGCTTGAGCAACCTTTGGCCCCTTCAAAGCCCTGGCTTTGTGGCATCTTACCAGCTTCACTGGTAAATTTAGGGGGTCAGGAAAGTATGTCTCAGGCTGCCATCTTCACACTTGTTACCTTCTCACTCTGATCTGTCTGTTCCCCATCCAGGTCTTAGGTGTTTTTCTAAGACAATGGAAATATGTTTTGGGGTTTTTTTTTTCTTTCATGTAAAGTTATTCTTAGTTTATTCTGGGTAACTTGTCAAATATTTATGTGAATTTTACTCCTGATCTTTATCGTATAATCAGCTAGACCAAAAACATTAACTTTGTTGGTTTATTTCTAAATGATCTCAGGAATTTAAACCACTTTAAAATCGCTATTTCCCAGATTACCATCTATGTACCCTGTACATAAACAGAAGTGAAAAAAACATGTCTGCATTTTGGTATTATGGCTTGCCTAAAATTGCAGTAGTACTAAGCAGGTTATTTTAATGTCCAAGACCTCAAAATAACTCTATGTAAGAGTATGCAAACAATCTTGATAAGCAAGTTACTTCATTCTGAACTTCCCTTATTTACCTTCCAATGCAGAACACCTTCCTAGTCTTCTCTTTCAAACAGCATTCATGTATGATTCCTTGTATTCTGCACAGCCTTCTCTAACCTGAAAACTTCCCTTCTCTTGTAATTTTATTATCCAAACAGGTCTATGTTAGAGATTTCTCCTCAGTTATTGCAAACGAGAAGCATAAGCGAAACATTTCCCATAGGTGTTTGAAGAAATTTTTACAACATAAAAGTTTACAACTCAAATCTAGTTGTATGGAACTGACATGTTAGTGCTATGCATCCCCCATTCCCAGCCTTGATTAAGACAATTTCCTGGAGAAGGGATGACAGATGATGATCCAGGAAGCAAAATCTGACACCAGCAATGAGTAGTTTACAGTAGACCAGTGTGAGCTAGTGCCAGAGCAGATATCCTGCCTCGTAGCATTGGCATCTTGGGGATAGGTCTGGAATTTATGAGTCTTGCAGTGAGGGCTTCTCTACTGCTGATAGTGTAAAGGTGTGAGTATCAGTTTTAGGATTTTAATGAGAAGCAAACAGTAGGACAAATATTCAGCACATGGATTCATCATAACTTTATTAGGAATGGGAGAAAGGAATGTGGGAGTAAGCAGGTTTGGGATTACTGTGGTTAAGCAGGATAAAGCTAGTGGAGTAAATTAAATCAATAGCTGAGATGATGACAGAGCTCAAAACAGAGTAAGAATAATACTGTCACAAAACCAAGAACATTTATAGTTTGGATGGGCCCTCCAAGGTCATCACTGGGTGCTGAATCACTTTAGCCATGTGTGTTCTTAGCAGTGTCATGCTACCATCATAATGTAACATCAGCCTTCTAATTTATTTTGGCAGCTGATTTCATTGCAGCAGCTTGCTCCTTAATTCAAACTGCAATCATATTGCATCACCCTGTTGATTTTTAAGTTGACAAGGATCAAATAAATACTTCTGGTTACTGTATTACTATATTGCATATTCTTCTCACACTTAACTTTGCCATCTGCATATAACTACGTTATAACACTGCAGAGGGCACTATTGGTGTGTATGAGCAGCTGTTGAGCAAACCCACAATTTCATCTGCATGAAATTAGGACACGGGATGTCTGCAAGTATGTATTAATTCATTCACTAGTGTTAAACCTATTTGGTCGATTGATGCTAAGGGCCTGGTGATAAAATCACATCTGGCCAAACATTTTTAGACATAAAGAAAATAGAAATAAGAAAAGACTTCAATAGTCAGTTCAAAATTCTTGTATATTTAGAACTTACTTTAAAAAGTCATGGGAGAGGGAGCATCCCTCCCCACCCCTGAAACTTCTTGCATTTAAGTGATGGTTAAAAAATTAGTTTTAAATCTCTGTGCATTTTTCTCTGGGATGTCTTAGTTTTCAGAAGCCATCATTTCTGTGTACCTATGCCCATTGAAATAATGATTTCAGTATTTAAATGAGACACCAGCTTTTAAAATTTCACTTGTGGTTTAAATAAGTATACTAAACCACCATATAGAAAACCCTTGATTCACTCTCTGACAGCCCTTTAAAAAGAAGACTTGCTCCTATTTCCAGATCAGTTCCTGAATAGTACTGTGACTTTAGGCAAGTGAATACTTAGTTTGTGTATGACTGTAAATTGGGTGTGATTGCTAGTAAAATGATTTATAATTCTTGGATTGAATGCTAATTTTTTTAGGAAAATATTTTGGTATCTGCAGTTCTTGAAAGTTTTGGTCTTAAACTGATTTCTGTTGTGTTTAAGGTAGAAAGTTTTGATGGAAAATGGGGATTTGGGCTCTCTGGAATCCACTATTCAAGTAATTGGTCTCCTGGTTTTTTCTGCAGAGCATAAGTAAGCAGCCAAAGCCACAATTGTTCGTCTTGATGGCATTTTGCTGACATCAGTTCTCTGCTGTATCTACTTTCTTAATGTCCAGAAAGGGTCTTTACTTTAAAGAGCAGAAAAACATTCCCAGTAGAAAAAAGTTCTAGGAAATATCTGTTCATGCTAACTCTAAAAAACTAGAGGATGATTTGATCAAAGGGACTAAACAGCTGGTACAGTCTAGAAAGGTATGAAAGGATCCAGAGACTGGAAGTTGAAAACAGGTATTTTCATAGTAGGTTTATTTGCATTTTTAGAAATGTGAACAACTAGCTACTGGAAAAACATGTCAAGATGGCTTCTCTATCAGTATATTCATTAATGTATTTACTTTTGTCTCTGAAAGATATTCTCTTTTAAGTTTAAGAATTAATTCAGAGAGATTCTGTACTCCTCTACCAAGGTCAATCCCATACAGATTCAGATCTAGACCTAGATCTGCCATGTGATCCTAAAGGAGGGAGCACAAACTATTTTACAAGTCTATTCCTAAGCTTCTCTTTGGCTTATGTAAGGCTTATTTTATACGATTGGCTCCTGACAGCCATTCATAAAACTTGCAGCATTTGCTATCCAAATAGCTCCTAGCCACTGACATTATATCCTCTAGCATATCTGCTTACATTCTGCTGTTGTCCTACTTCCAGACACCATTCATCTTTGAGTGCACAGTTTCACTAGATGCATTAGTTGCTTGCCCTGCTGATATCTTCATTGAAAGCACTCAGATATTACAGACAGCAGCTGCCATTTAAGCAAGATAACCACATGGATTGACATGTTAAAATACTGTAGGTCTCTCTAAATCTGCTAAGCTTAAACATTGAGTAAGATTGCTTACTCACTGGCTGTTCACATTGCCTTTACTGGATTAGTGTAAACGACGTAAAAATTAGTTGGCTTGAAGGAAAATTAGCTGACAGCACTAAACATTATATTGACTCTTTTGCAGTTCTACTGCTGAAGTGCCTGAGATGATCTTCTCATGAATGTTAAATCTCCATGAATCAGCCTATTCAAACAGGGGAGTGGACCCAGAGGTTCATACCTATTTCTGTACCTTTCCTTCCTATTTTATCTCCCTTCCCCATCCCAGTGCCCTATGCCACATTTATAGGACTTTTACTCTAAAACTAGGGTGGTGAAGCTGACCTGGGTTAAAACTAATTCAGCACAAGACTAGCTAACTAACAAGACTAGCTAACTGAATGGTTTCTGCGGGCTGTAGTTGCACTGTACATTTATTATGCAGCTCCACAAACAATTATCGTGGTGTTAAGGAATAAAACAGCATAAGGTTGTAAACAACTATGAAGGACAGTTAGAGTCTCTTTGGTGTAACTGCTCATGCTCAAAGATTTTGTGAAACTCCTTGTTCTGTGCTAGCTTAGACATCATTGCCAGGTCTGGCCTCAGCATAAGATTTAGGAATAATACAGCTGAAATATTAGATATCTTCTTACCAAGGTACCACGTCAATCAGCTTTTCATGTGTACAGATTGTAAGACTATTAAAATAATCTTGATTCCCTGAAAACTTCAATAAGAAGTAATGTCACATTCATATTTTCTGAAAAATCCCTTCACCCAGGATTTTTCTCCTGGGAAGCTGAGAAGCCTCAGAGGAAAAGGAAAACAATAATTATCTCATTTGCTTCTCCTGTGTTTTGCTCCTTTGGAATGTGGTTGGAGATTGTTTCATCGGTTGCTGGTGTGAATTATTTTGACTCATTGGCCAATTAGGGCCAAGATGTATCAGGACTCTGGAGAGAGTCGCGAGTTTTCATTATTATCTTTTTAGCATTTAGTAAGTATCCTTTCTGTATTCTTCAGTATAGTATTCTTTAATAAAGTATAGTTACCAAAAATAATATAACTTAGCCTTCTGAAAACGTGGAGTCAGATTCATCATTCCTTCCTGCCACGAGGATCCCTCAAATACAATAAAGTAATTCAATTTGATACAAAAAGGACACATGCAGAATTTTTAAATGAACAAATCACTTTCAAGATACTATTTTACATTAATTTTTTAACAATGAGTAAGCAAGTGAAAGTTAGCATTATACATCACTGAATTAGTTTTTTCATCAACTTTGCTGTCAGTATTACGAATGTCACCATGGAAAAAGAAATGCAAAGTTATGTTACATTGCATTTAATATAAAATATTAGTTGTCTAAAGCCAAATTAGCTGTAAAGTAGAAGAAAATTATGCTTATATCGCCTTTAAGTCTAATTTCTTTTTGAGTGATATAGAAAGTAAATTGGAATTTTGTCAGGAAGGATCCTGAACCACTGTGTTCTTTGTTGGAGGTCCTTATAACTTTCTTGTACTTAACGCTGTTATATTATCATTTTACTTGGCAATCTTTGGGGTTTTTTTTAAAGTAGGTTAAGTATGAGTCATATTGTTATAACATGATTGTAACTCATTCCAGGCTAAGATGTTGAGCTTGCAGAACACAAATGAAATCTATCTGGAGAGAAACAGTAAGTCACTTTAATCTTTTTAGATTTCAAACTTCTTTTAAGTGCTGGAAAAAAATTGTTTTCAACACAGGAAAAATATCTACAGAAAGGTAAAATCAGGGAATAAATCATAGAGCTAGATCAAATGAGATCAGAATAGTTCTATCTTTGTTGCACATAATTGCAATGTGACCTTAAAGTCCATCTGCACAGTGCTTTGCATTGACTACCTATGAGTGAGCAATTCATGTCATTGAACCTCAGTTGTCTAGAAGTTCCATTTAAGTTAGGTAGCTAGGTTAATTAAGCATTACCCTAGTAAGTCACTGGTAAATACTGGGTTCTTTCTGGATGGTTTCTCTAAGAATTTCAGATGTCATTAAATTAGGAGGATGAAGTAGCACTGGAATTCAGACTGACTACTTTGTCTTTAGGAATCTTTAACCTCTCTTTTTTAACCCCTCCTGGCTGCAGTATAGAAATGATAAATATCTACTTTTGTGTTCTGGTTTCAGCTGGGATAGATTTAATTTTCTTCCCAGTAGCTGGTACCGTCCAGTGTTTTGGACTCAGTACAATGTTGATAATGCACTGATGTTTTAGGTAATGCTTACCCTTAGGTCAAAGGCTTTCAGGACCTTCAATTTCCCATGCTCTGCCAGTGAGGAGCTGCATAAGAAACTGTGAGGAGTCATAACCAGGACACCTGACTGGAACTGACCAAAGGGATATTCCATATCACAGAATGTCATGCCCAGTAGGGTGGGCAGTAAACTGGGAGGGGGCAAGACTTGTTTGGAACGTGCCAATTGGTGCTCAGTCTGGGCATTGGTCAGTCAGTGGTGAGAAATTGTACAATCCATCACTTGTTTCCCCTCTCCCTCTCCATTTCATTACAATTATTATGATTGTTATTATTCACTTTATTTCTATTAGTTAGTTATTATACCAAACCAAAGATTTCACCTTTTTCTGATTCATTGCCCCATCCCGCCAGGGGGCAGGAGGAGTGAGTGAGGGTCTGTGTGCTGCTTAGTCGACATCTGGGTTAAACCATGACATTTGTAAAAGTTTCATTTTCCTGCCTCTTTTGCAGTATAAGTACTGAATACTAAACAAATTAAAAGCTAATGTGATTTAATTAACATGTATTTTCTTGATTATTGATTCAGCCCTGACATTGTATGGACACTGACATATTGTAACTACTGACATGCTTTTTGTTGCTGTAAGGCCACAAAGGCCACATACTGCATTCTAGGCTGCATTCCTATCTGATCTAATAGTGATTTTGGCTAAGACTGCAGTGCAGAGTAAGTCCCCAGGTCTACATGCTTAGGATCAATATGAATATTAGTTAAAGAAAAAATTAAGACAGAAATGAGCATGTGCTAAAAGACAAAACCCTTGCTTCTAACTGAAATAAATCAGTTGCTTGAGCAGCTCATCCTATTGGGATGCCTAAAGGCAGTAGTTCTTATTATGGAGTAATGGGCTGCAAAATTTCAGTGTAATGACAGAAATTTGTTTCTGGCAGATTGACAGAATTTTGTTATTTTGGGGAAGGCTGTAGGGGTAACCATAGCATAAAAGTAAGGTCAACTCCAGTCAGACAATTTTTAGTAACTGGAAGATTGTGATGGTTGCCTGGCAACTGCAGCAGATATAAACTAGCTTTTCCAGGTGACTTGGGAGACTTACAGAATTTTCACTTGCTGTATTGTAAATATTGCCTTTTAAAAGGGTCTGGCAGTTAGAAAGGTAAATCCATCATGGTTAACTTGGCCCATGATAGATACAGAGACTGGTTAATCTGTCCTCCTAGCATGTTTTTTTCCATGTTCCCATGAAGTGTCAATTTATCATCTAACTCTTGAAACTGAGCCACATTTTGTGGCTCAAAATATATCTCCATCTTTAACTCGCAGAGGCTCAACAGGTAATAGGTGGTACCCACCCTCTACTTTTACTCCAATGCTTTTACATCAATAGGAAATTAATGCAGAGAGCAAAATCACCCCTTCTGATCCAGGAAGGACTCTTATAAGAATGTGACTTAAAGCTTCTTTGTTTTGCTGGGTTACTCCCATCTCTGGGAAATTTCTCAATACTTCCCACTATTTCATTAAAGAAGTAATTCAAATTTCAGATTGGAAAATTTGATTTTTTTAACAATGATTAGATCACCATTTTGTTCCATCCATTGGCATGGGATGCATTTTATCAGGATTCTCCACACTGGGACCTTTCTGAAGAAACTCTAAAAGTGCATAGAAGATATTGACGGACGTCACTTGTTGCACCTAGCCACAGCTGATATTATTTTCTCTTCTGGGATGTTTTTATCCATTTGATAAGAATCATAGAATATCCTCTGTTGGAAGGGACCCACAGGGATCAGTCAAAGTCCAACTTCTGTCCCTGGACAGGACAACCCCAAAAATCAAACCATCATGCCTGAGAGCATTGTCCAAATGCTTGGGGCTGTGACCACCTCTGTGGGGAGTCTGTTCCAGTGCTCAATCACACTCTCAATGAAAAACCTTTTCTAATACATAACCTGAACCTCCCCTGACACAGCTTCATCCCATTCCCTCAGGTCCCTGTTGCCAGAGGGTATCTGTTAACAATTTCATGGATTATGCAGAAAGATGTCCGTGGTGAGGAATATTACTGTGAATCTGCTTGGTTTCATTCCTATTCTGCCAGAATCATCTGGATGTCAGCTGTTCTGAAAAAATCTTTCTAGTCTTGCTTTTTGATAGTCTACATCATTGAAACAGGTGATGCTTCACCAGTTTATGGTTTTAACTGATATTTTGTACTTCTGAACCCTTCCTCTCAGGTAACTGTAGTATACAATTTCTGAGATACTATATATTTTATACAGGGCTCCAAAGTGACAAATGTTTAACTGCTCATAACTTATGGTTTAAATACCATACACACATTCTATTTCTTTAGGAAAGTTGTGGGAAATTTGGTGTTAATTTATTTTTATCTTGAGAATCTCTGAGTTTATTTTGTTGTAACAGACTCCCACCAACATATTTGTTTTGTTGGCCTTCCCCCTGATTCTTACTCATAAACATTCAAACCTATCAGCACTGTCATCAGGTTCTAGACAACCAAACCCCTCAACAAAGCCCCTCTACCTCTCCTTCCTTGCCTATACCTTCTGAAGACTTCAGAGCCATATATTATAAATGTCTGTAAAGGAAGTTAGTGTTCAAAAACAATAAACAAGTGTGTGTACAAGACTACTATTCCTTGTACGTAAGTCTCCAGCATTAATGAGATGCTGTGTTTTTTAGCATTTCCCACTTCTTTTACTTTACCAGTTATATCATCAAATTTGGCCATCAGTTACAGCTCATTTGCAAGTAATGGTAGATAAAATAGCATTAATTCAAAGACCTTTATGCATTCCAATTGTCAGTGAATGTGCTTTTTTCCCAACAGATGTAGGATTTCCACTAGGATTTTCATGCTTCTCTCATTTTGTGCTAGAAATTGTCCATGTACATACTTCTTCAGAGTATTGTTCTGAATATAGCTTGTGTTAAATGTGTTGCACTAATCCATCACCTATTTGAAGATAAGATACTTGGACAGCTGCTAGAAAACACAGTACCTAGTGTTATGGAATGTTAATTCCTTTTTGGTGCCACAGATGCTGCTGTTAGATAACTAATGCATAAAAATAAAATATAAGGCTAGTGAATTGTATGTACCACATCCAAGGCATGGCAAGCATTTTTAAACAGCCATGTCTGTGTTGAGCAAATTTACAAAACACATTTCTGGTCACAAGAATGTTGGCAGTATTGGAGAGCCTTGCATATGCTTACACAATCATGCTTCCCTGAAAATATCTTCGCTGTAGGTCTTAACACAATTATGCTGGGAAAGTGATGAATTTAGGGACCCATGTGGAGGTGAGACAGGTAGTAAGTAGGTAGCATAAGGTATGAATAGCCGTCATTCAAAGCTAAGTAATTCATTAGTCCGTAAGTAGTAATAGATTCGCACATTGCTTTCATCAGACTACTGAAAATGGCAGAACAGACTCAGAATATTCAGGAAAAATAGAATTTTAGTTATAAATAGTGGCACTAAATTCTTCCTCTCAAGATATGCTTCTAAATACTGCATCTAATATACACTTAAAGTCTACCGTAGAATTAACCTTTCATTCCTGATCTCTAATCTAAAATGTGTCAAATTTTACAGTTAATTCAACTTAACCCTTCTTCACACATATTTCAACAAGGGTAGCTGCAGTCCTTGTGCTAGAGGAAAACCTTGAGAGAAGACAGGCATCACTTGGTTAAACACAGCTCCTCTTGGACTGTGTATCTGGTTCTCTGCCTCCCGTGTTGGACATCAGGGAGCTGGCATGAAGCGGTGTCATGCTGTGAAAAAAATTATTTCCCAGTGCCACTACAGGGAACTAGGAGGTGAATGTAAGTTAACCTATGCATTTACAATTAACAAAGTGCAATCATACACAAGAGAATAAATTGCAGTATATAATCTAGTCTAGCACTTCAGTGGGAAGTTTGTGGAAAGTCATCTCAAAAACGCTTTTATCCAATGTCAGTTTCATTTCCCTAATATTTTAGCGATAAACATTCTCTTAGGTGAGTGATGTCTCATAATGAACTACACATTTTACACCAGACTATTCAAAGAATCAAGAAATTTTATTTTTGCTTTAAAATTGAAGGGTCGATTTTTTTCTCCCCTCACTTTTTTTCTTCCCATTAACTTAAAGCTACTTGTAGATCATGCTTTTTGGTATCAGACACTAACATATTTACCCATCTACTGTATCCTAGCAAAATGTTAAGTAGGTGATATTCATTTAAAATTCTGATGAAATGAGAAATTATCTGTATATGGTTCATGGTGCAGTATTTGGGGGGAAAAAAGTAGACAAAATAAAGTAGAGGAAACTTTAAGTTCTGGAATATACCATAGTGCACAAAAGTCACAGAAACATTTCAGTAGAGAAAAGTTAAAAATAGGTTATTTTAAGAAAAATTTAGACAAAGTATGGCAATCCCTATTTCCTACTTATTCATGTAATGACTTTGCAAATCACCAAGGTAGAAAAGATTTCAAGCATAAAGAAAAAGAGAAGAAAAGAAAAAAAGAGATAAAAAATATATAAAGGATCCTATGTAGGCACATTTTCTATATTAAATATGTGGTAAAAACAAGAGGTCACACTAATAAACTATCATAAGATAAATGTGCATCCTTTGCATTAATAAAACCATAAATTGCACCATGAAAAGGGCTGTTCTGGAGTCTCCATCCATTGCATGGCTGACCACATGGTATAGCAGTCTATTACACTCGTCTGAGAGTTTGCACCTGGATTTTCTCCTGTCTCTTTGATTTTCTTTGTTGCAGGAACATGAAGATCCGATGGTTTTGGTCAGTATTAGCTGCTACTAAAATGTTTCTTTACAGCTGCCTGTTACTGAGGAGGTGCATGGTATGCGATGCTGCATATAAAATATTGACAGTGCATACAAAAAACCATTCACACTAAATATTTTCTAGGTGGTAATCAAATGAAATCCGAGCAGAAAACACACAGAATTGGTGCTTTGGTATTTGTACCTGGAACCCAGCTAAACTGATCTTGAGGCCACAGCCCTTGCTCTTTCTTTTTCCAGCCTTCCATTCAGTACTGAGCAGCTATCATTCAAGGTTCTCTTTCTGAGATAATCTCCCAGTTTGTCACAGAGTTGATACTCTCTGCCTCTAAGAAGACAAATCTTTGCTACTAGCTTGACAATAAAATAATATGACATTTTCTTGCAAACTCTTCTTCTAGGTCGCTTAAAAGCAATATAATGTTGCTGCAGTGTAGGCCTGTCTTTTTCCCAGTCTAATATTCACTATATAGTAAAATTTGATAAAAAATTATTCTACAAATTTTGGCTCTCTGTGTCTAAGCTTCAGTATACAGACTATGTTTCCACAAACATAATTGCTCAAATATTTTGTGTTTCTATATATTCTCTTGGTATTTAAAAAACATTGTATAGCTTTCAGTGTCAGTGTACAGATTTAGTTTCTTCCTGCAGCTACAAAAAAAACTTCTCTAAGACAAGAAAAATAAGTTTTAAAAAAAATATGTCAGACGGAGACTCTGACTGACCTCACACAAACACTTTTCTTTGACTTAAGGAGCAAACTGAGCCAAACAATGAGGCATTAACCTAAGTATCTTCATGAAAAATACTTACTTTAAAAACAGCATTCTTTATAGTGTGCTTGCTTAAACCAGATGACCTAACCTTATTTAACATAGTCCTCGATATAAACTCAGTCACTTTTTGTTAACTTCAAACCTCTGGCTACTCCCTCAGATTGTCTCATGACTATCTGAGAGCCTGAAGCCAGAGCCACAGAGCTGACAAATATTGCCAGCACTGAGTGTCAAAGGACGCCTTTCATCTGCGCACAAGGGCAAGCACCAAGGGTGCCACAGATTGAGACAGAAAAATATGCATCAGTAGCAATCTGTAATCCAGACAAAATCTTTAGTACTAAGGCCATAGGTATTATTGTGCCAAGGTGTTAAACATTTATGAAGGCTTTTAAGGAAATATGTTGATTTTCTGAATGGTTTTGAAAGTAAGTGTTATCAGGATGCATCAATACCCTTTGACTGTTTCTAGTTTAGGAAACATACTGTGCTTTTCACCCCAGATCACCTTGCAATTCTCACATTCATCCTTATGTGACATAATACAGCTGAAACCAGCCCTGGAGCTATTATGCAATGCTAATGTCTCTTTTGTTTATAGTAGAAATCAGCCATTTTATGTGAAGCCTAGTTGTTGCCATTCTGAAGCATCTTACAAAATGGCATAGACATTTCCCTGTTCGTTCTATATTTCAAAATTAATTATAATTAATTTTTTTTCTATTATGTTTTAGGTTGTATCTTCTGTACTTGGAAATAGCAATACAACTGTTATGCAGCATTTTTTAAAAATATTTTTGAATTACTATTAGGAAAGTAGGTATTTTAAAAAATTTAAAAATCTATGATGATGTCAGAAATCAGAAGCCTATGGCAAGAAGGGACTATAACTAGAATTTACAGTTACTTGCTTCTAGTGAAAATCCAGGGTACTTTTACTCTTGACTGCAGGAGAAAAGAAGGTAGGCCTCCAACAAAATGTTTTTTTAAAATCTCTATCACAGATATCAGGGAACCTACAAGGAAGGCAGAAAACAACAGCACTCTGCAGATAAATGAGCAGATTAATTATTTGCCTTAAAATGGAAAAAGCTATTCCTAAAACATTAATCCCCAGTTTTCCTTTTCTAAGGGTTGTTGGGGTGATACAACTGAACATTTTGAAGTGACATGTCTGCTCCACTGCAGCGGGCTTGCTTTCTTCAAGAAGTATGCTTGCTAATAATATACTGGGAAGAATAAAAAAATTCCTGCTGTTGTGTCCTGTTGATCTTTCATCCTAAAATACTTCTTTTGTGGTCATTTTCTCAGACTAGTCTGAGTTACTGGGCTCCATCTGCTGTGTAAGTGGAATATCACTTTAGGCATGATGTGTTACTGCACCTATCTTTATGCTAAGCTGGAGCATGGTCCTGCATTTAGAGAATGGGGAGAGCACAGATAAAATGCCTTTTCTGACAACATAACAGAGGAGGGTGTAGTCAGAGAGGTTTTTTCTTTCTTGCCAGTTATAAAAGAGGCAACAATATACAATTGTTCAGTCAATCAGGAGCTTCTTGGATTCTTTGAACAGGGCTTCTTTTATGCAAATTATATACATCTTTGCTCTAATAATAATTTAACTAAATAACTTACTTTAAAATATTTTTGTTGTAATTTGATAGTTATTCCATTGTTTTGAACTTTGGTTTTCACATGCATACCACTGTTTAGTAGAAATTTTCAAGGTTAATACTTTGTATGTAATTTGAGAGGTTTGCAAGGGAATATATGATTTTGTCCTGTGAAGTCTTCATTCATTATACCAGAGACAATGTACAGCACTTTATAATTCTTTATTTCATATGTTTTCATCATCTGTTCATTTGAACTGATTTTTTAAGAAGGGCTTTAAGACAACACAGGGAATGGCATCTAAATGGCAAATTTTACAATAAAATAATGTTTTGTGTTTTATCCACTAATAATGTGGAAGTGGATTACATCACTAATGTGATGTAATTCTTCAAGACAAACTTTTATTATTCTCATTTCTAATGATCTGGGTAATTGCTCCCACCTTTGGATAACACATGATCATTTTATTTTGCCTGCAGGAGTTTGGTCACTAGCACTAGGAGACTGTATTTTCTAAACTGTCATTCATTAGTCATGACTTCTAACTGACAACTGCATGAAATCTAGATGGTTTTTGGAGACTTAAGCTTGCTTTAATTCTCCAAGGTCTCAAGAAGTGATAGATGTGGTCAAAGTCAGAAAAGTCACAGGATGGTGAGCCCACAGAATGTTAAGACATATGGACATTCTTATTATCCATCTGCATTTAATCTAATGTTAAACTAAAGAGCAGGAGCAGTCTTTCAGGCATAGTATTCAGTCGATTCTGAAACATTGTGCATATTAATTTTTATTGTCAGGTGGTTCTTTACTGGGTTATTTATAGTAGCTCTTTAGGTCAGGATTAATCTGTTTAATAGGTTAGCAGCCATGAAGATTGATTATAAAAAATGCCAAATTTAGGTAGGTTGGAAGCAACATAATATGAATTATTACATAGACAGGTTAATAGTTTTGTTGCTAATAGACAAATAGTCTCTAATGTATCAGTTGCTACACTAGGGTTGTTGCTGTATTTCTATGTCAAATCAAAACAACCAAAGAAAGGAGAGAGCAGGCATATTGAACTATCTTTATGGTTATCTAGCAGTGTGCAGTACTTGCCTGTCCTTATGTAGGTGGCAGAAATGTTACTCAGGTTCACATGATTCGTTTTCACGAATTGATCTCAGCTGCACATATTTAATAATGACAAATAAAAACATTATTCAAGAAAAATGAACTACTATACACAAGAAGCATCGACTACAGTTTTAAACACATTAGAATATGCAGTTCTGTGTACAATTCTTCTATAAACCTTGAAGACTTAATTACTCATTAGAATTATTAGAAGATTTTCTATGAAACTGAAAATCATTAGATCATCAGACATGGATGAAGTTTTTACTCTTTAGTGAAAATGTTTTAATAAAATTAATTAAAGGTACAGAATCTCCACCTTATGCCTTACATTCCCATCAACAAGAATATTTCAAAATCTCCCCACTGCAAAAGGTGAAATAAATCTTGTTTGTGCAGAAGTAAGAGATTAGAGATAATAGTGAGAAACCTGAAGAATGTAGAAACTACAGGTAGGGTTGGGTTACTTTGTTTATGTGAATAGTAAGGAATATAAATGAAGTAACCGAGGTAAGAGAGAGATTACTGAGGGGAAAGTGTTTTACCTAAAAAGGTCACAAACACTGCTTTGTGAGAAAGAAAATAAATCTAACTTTTTTTTCCTCAGATACTTTGGAATTGTTTTACCAGGTCGCAGAAAATTTCTAACATATTATTGGGTTTTTTATTTCTTAAGTGAAGATAAATATTGACAGTTATCACATGTACATGTTTCCAAAATCTGTTCTTGTCCCTAGCCAGAGAATAGTGACAGTATATGGGTGGGGATAAGAGGGATCAGGAAAGAAAAGTTTGTTGCTTTTTTTCCCATCCCTTCGAACAGGGGGGAAAGAAAATCTAGTGATCATTTTCAGCTTTTTTTTTTTTTTTTTGTGAGACTTGTGATTTATTTACAAGTATTACAAATATTTTCTACAGGGAATTAAAATGGGGAAAAAAACACCCCACCTTCCAGTGGCATTTTGGTCATCTCAGAAAAGTGGAGTCTGCTTGGATCAACAGAAAAAGTCAAGAATAATTAAGAACATGGGAAGAAAGGTAAGGACTTTCCATTAAATTTGTACATCTCATGGTTCCTATTCGATAACTGGTTTAACATTATGAAATATAAGAAGTATAATTTTTTCCTCTGAAGAAAATGAGAAATTATAAATTATGTTTGCTGTCTTTTGAATAAAAGGCATCTCTTTTGATTCAAAAATTACTTTATAATATATCATCTTTCACTGAAGAACTTTTAGCCAGCAACTATTTGTATGGTGGTGAGTTGCTTGGGGTTTCTGGGGATTTTTTGTTATGAACCTTACACAAATCAGAGTAGCTGAAGCCTAAAGACATTGTACAGAGAGATACAGGCCAATCTTTTTGCTAGGGAGAGAAACCAGCTTTGTGTTGTCTTTTCTGCATGGGCCATATGGAGGTGTTGCTGTGCCCTCTGTAGGAGGCATACATCCCCAGCCATCCATCCTTCCCCCCACATGGAGGAAGCCATGGCAGCTCTTCTGGGGAAAAGGCAGCTGGCCAAGCAGAATCATCCCCTGGGCTGCATCCAGCTCCCACAACACCAGAGACCATCCCAGCCAGAGCTGCTCATGGCTGCATTAGTTAGAGCTCTGAAAATATCATGAACCTTGGCAGAGCCCAGCAACTGGCACTTTGCAGAAGAATATTCCTGTCCTGATACTTGTTTGGAAAAACAAACACTGCATACACACCCCCTTGCATGTTAATTCCTCTGAATTTCTTCAATTTAACATATCGGACTGCACAGTTCCTGTGAAAAATTGAATAAAATCACTGCATTTTGGAGGGATTTGCTTCTATAATTATTACTGTGTCTACTGCTTTTGGTTAATTGAGCAAACAATGCCCTTGATAGCCATTTCCTTTCACCATAGTCAAAGGCAAGATAATTAGTTAATTGCCAGAAGGGGTTGTTAACTGCTGGTAACAAACCACTTTTGAGGAAATTACTGCTACAATACCATTAGATACTGCAGGCATGCATGAAGGGAAGAAATACTGGTTTTGATATTTCTCTACTTTTTCTCCTGCAAGGAAGTTATAGCAGAGGTATTGTTGAGCAAGAAAACGGTTACCATTTAGAGCAAAAAAATTATCCACATGTTAAGGATTGTTCTTCATGTGGCAGAATTGACCTGAATGTCATGAATTTTCAATTTTTAACACAATATAACAAATTCATGAATCTTTCATTATAAAATATTGACTGCTTGATCCAGCAGTATATAGAATAACAATACTTTGCTGCTATTTACATGAAGTGCAGTGTAATGTATTTTTATGTCATTTACACAGGAGAATTTTAAAGAAAATCCTCCTTCTAAACTACACCTGATTTTGTAAATATATTTGGACCATACCATCACAAAGATTATCACAATTCTCACTAATGACTGCTGTCTGAGGTCAGATTTAGCAGTACCCCTGGTGTATACCTCAAATCAAACAAGAAAGGATTAGGCTAAGCTTGTATCAAGTATATACAAGTCAAAAGAGTTTTTAAAAGGATGGCTTATGGTGTAACTACATTAAAAATAGGAATTAAGCATTCAATCAAATTTTCAAGAATTTTTAAAATAGATTGTATTTCAGTACAAGAGACATAATTGTTTCAAGTGATTAGTTCAGCGTAGTCCCCAGCCAGAAATGAGCATAAGAACTAAAATCTCAATATCTCAAAACATTGGCACATGCTTTCCTTAGGCCCAAGGCTTTGGAAATAGCTATCTTTGCCCAATAGAAGATTTGCTCCCTACCTCCCTCACATGGCTTTGTAATGGAAATTAGAGAGCATTTTAGCTCTCTAAATTTAGGCTGCCACTCTAGTTCTCTAATCCAGCTGTGAGACCCTCAGAAAGCCCTGCTTAGTTGCTGCTTAACCTGAAAGGCACTGAATTTGTCTCACCACAAAAGTACAGCAATACACTTCAGGTGCCCATTTTTCTGATGCTGGATACTGATATCCTGAACATATCCTGAAGATACCAAGCAGCTGCAATGTGAGCGTGGAAGATTCTCAAATTAGGTATCCTGCCACTTTGCTTTTCTGTTGGGATTAATCTCATAGTCATCCTTATATGCCAATAATTCATTCAGAGTTCAGATATCCTATTGTCAGAGGAAGGGATGTGACATTATCTCTGAATAATTCACTTTCGGATCATTTTTTTGGTAGGTGGGAGATCTACTTTCTAAATGGAACACAGAAATTAAGTAAGGACCTGAATCTTTTCACTGGGATGTGGTATAAAAGAGAAACATTTTTTCTGCCTGTTTTATCAGAGGAAGGCCATTAGAAACAAGGGTTAATAATCCAGATCCAACTTTCTCCTGACTATCTTAGCAATGTTTCTTCTCAGCAGCCTTTTCTTTTTCTTCATTGGTCTTTCTCAGGGACTGTCTTGCGGGACTTCTTACCATCATAATGCCTGCCTAGGAATAGGACCCTGACACTTTCTATGTGCAAGAAATTCCTAAATCTGGACTGACAATTTCAGTAGAGAACAAATACCTACCAATCATCATTGGTAAAGATAATACAACTTGGAAACTGGAGTTCTTGCTGCTCCATGTTCCATGTGCCTGAATGTCCAGTTCAGTACTGCCTGCTCTCAGGTTTATGTTGCTGTTTCACTGTGATAAATTGAATCCCTGCAGCAGATAGGAGGTTTGTTCCACTCTGATTCAATACCAAAGTCCTGCTGCTTTAAATGGTACAGGATCAAACGTGGTTCAGGATCACAGTTGCTGGACTGTCACAGGGAGAATCTGAGCAGGTCCAGAATAAGCCCATAGCCTCAGCTACAAACTCCTTCAGAAAATTCTTTTCTTTCATTTCTCTTCAATGTCCCATGCACACGTGCAAAACATAAAAATATAGTAAGAGGATGGAGAAAAATATTAGAGGGTGAAAGGAGCTTGTTACTAGTGACCATAAATAGTGAATTAAAAAAATATTCTGCTGTCCTTAACATGCCATACAGAAGATGTATTTAGCCTGGAAAATCAGCTGTTGCCAGGATTGTCTGGAAAACTGGCATTCAGTTAAAGGGCAGTCCATTATATAGCCTCTGTAAAAATATAAAAGCAAGGCTTAGCCTTGTCTGACATTGAATTGCTAGTGATCTAAAATGGTTACTCCACAGAGGAATTCTGGATAGAATAGATAGATACTATCCATCAATAGCTATTGGGCTGCAAATAGTAAAGAAAGAAATTAAAATAACTTTATTAAGTTCAGAGATGTTACAGAATATGCATATTTTCTATTTTTAAATGAATTTCAGAGAAAAATATATACATATTATTTCCATACCTGCAAGGATATACCTACAGTTAAGAAAAATAATCACTCCTGAAAGTGAGTGACCCAGAAGAAGAGCACAAATAACTGAAAGTCAAATAAGATATTTGCATAGCTTTAACCCATAACAGCAAATGACAAATGTATTTTCAAGTGTAATTATTACAAGTGAGTTTGATTGAATAATATTGGGTGAAAATATTTTGTAATAATTTTTTTATTTAGCAGTTTTCAATATTTAAAATACCTTAAAATCTTATTTTATTTAAACTCTAAGACATCTTCATAATAAAAAAATAGCTGATTTTTTTTCATTATACCTTAACATTTTAATTACCATATAATTTCTTAAATATATTATGTTTCAAAACCTATATGCTTAGTTTCAGACCAGAAATTAGACTGGGGTTTGATTGGTTTGTTTGGTTTCTGGGGTTTTTCTAGTGGGTCTACCAACCTTTTGATATACATGAACTGAACTAGTATTATCATGTTGCTTTGCAGTTCCCAGTGAGGTAGAATAAGCAAATTATATTTCAAGATGAAATTATGAACTGAAAGTTCTTATGGGAGATATCTTCATTCTCTTGCTGCAGAATTTGGACAGTTTTGTTGTGATCTAGGGTTTGACAGATTATTTTCTTTTTGATTTTACCCTGAAGGAAACGAAATTATTTTTGTATTTCCATACTATGTCTTGGGAGGCCTTGGTGACCCAGATTGGAAAGTAATGTAGCTGAATTTGGTGCCATGCCATAACTGAGTTAATCAAGCTGCTTTACAGTCTGACCTATTAGTCTGGATGTGGAACTGAAGTACCACTGTATTGTTTTCAAATATTATCTGAAAGCCATGTCACAGCTATAGCTTTGCATTGTCTGAAGAACCATATGAGCAAGCCTGGAGCTAGTTCAGAGGCCTTCAGGAGGAAAGCATGCTTTACTCTAGCATGTTTTGACCTAGTCAGAACACAACAGGTTTTGTGAACATGGGGGAGTTAATTTTGCAATATTTAATTTTCTTGGGGAAATTATGGCTATAGGAAGAATCTGTATCATATATTATTGCTGAAGCTAAATTGGTGTTTTTATTTTTTTGTATTGCCCTTACATAATTCAAACAACAAATTGCAAGCTCTTTGCTTACAATGTAAACTGATCTGCCAAACAATAGGATCATTTCAGAGAGAATCTGATTGTATTTGACCTGGAAAAAATGTAATGTTGACAGAAATACTACACTGTGATTTATGAATGTTCTTGATATTTCATCCAGGGTTGATTCCTCGTTCAGTTTAATCACAGAATCAGATATTTAGGTTGGAAAGGACCTTTATAAATATCAAGTCCAATCGTAAACCAAATGTAAGTTGCTCTATGCTGACAGTCCCTTATATAGGAACCATAGCACAGGCACCTCGCATTGCACAACCGTGTAGGTAAAACTGCCCACGAGATCCCTGTATTTGACTTTTAATGGCAAACCAGTCCCTTTGCTGATGGAACACGGCACAAATCCACATGTATGTTAATATGCGTTGCCAGCACATTCCTACAGAATTCAAAAGGATAGTAATATAAGCAGTGATCCTCTATTAAAAACCTTGAAAGCAAGCAAATGATTTATCTAGAGAATTTGCTACTCCTCATTCCAAAATTCTACTTGGCTTAGGGAGGATGTTCAATATATTATTCTTTATTTTATGTTGAGGAAAGAAAAGTTTTCCAATAAGTGATTTCCATTAAACAAATAAAACTTCAGTGTCCTGGACTGGCAATAATTCTGATGTCTGGGTTGTGAACATGTACTATGAAGAATGGCATTTGAATAAGTTAATTTTTCACAATAAATATCACCATCATACATAGCTTGCAAAATTTAGGGAAGAGGAAAAAGCAATTGAAAAAATGTCAGAGAAATATTCCAAAAATGCAATTGTTTAGTTCAGCTAATATTAACCAAAGATTAAGAAGATTTGAGGTTCCTCAGTATTAAGTGGATATTACTCAGTACTCCATTATTGTCAAGTTTGATATCTAATACTTTATGCCAATGCAGAACAAGAAAAGTAAGCTGAGTGCTGCTGGAAATGGGAGGAAACTCAGCTTTTAGCCCTAGGGTTTTATATAAGAACTGCATCACTCTGCCTGTCCAACTTCTGCTGGCATCAGCCGAAATGCTGCAGGAGGAGCTATCTACCACCTTGACATCCCACGTGAATCCATAGCTAACAGCAACCACATACAGAGTAAAACAGGTCTACTCTGCAAAAAAGAAAGAATCAAAGCAGCCAAAAGTGGAAGTAGGGCAAAAGCATTTGACAGTTCATATTTAAAAAGCTGCATGTAGTAACTTTTTTCCTTGAAATTTGACTGGTCTTACATTCAGCATTTATAATTTTTTTTTTCATATTTTGACCTTCCAGAAAAAGTCACTAACATTTGAAGATGACATTTTGTTAACAATATTGTTAGCCTAGATTGTTTTCATTTGAATAATTACACATGATAAGCAAACTTCTTACTGATATCTACTCTAAACCTACCATTCTTAAATTTAAAGTCACTGCCCCTTGTCCTGTCACTCCAGGACCTTGTAAAAAATCCCTCTCCCTCTTTCTTGTAAGCTTCCTTCAGGTACTGCAAGGCTGCAATAAGGTATTTACATGGCCTCTTTTCCAGGCTGAACAACCCCAACTCTCTTGGCCTTGTCTCACAGGAGAGGTGCTCCATCCCTCTGATCATCTTGGTGCCCCTCCTGTGGACTCACTCCAGGAGGTCCTTCCCATGCTGGCAGCCCAGAGCTGATGCAGCCCTGCAGGTGGGCTCTCAGCAGAGCAGAGCAGAGGGGCAGAATCCCCTCCCTGGCCCTGCTGCCCACGCTGCTCTGGATGCAGCCCAGGACACGTTTGGCTCTCTGGGCTGGGAGTGCCCATGGCTGGCTCATGTCCAGGACCCCCAGATCCTTCTGCTCTCCATCTGTCCATCCCCCAGCCTTTATTGATATGAGGCTGCCTTGACCCAGGTTTAGCCTCTTACACTTTGTCTTGTTAAATCTCATGAGATTCCCATGGACCCATTCCTTGCGCTTGTCAAGGTCCCTCTGGATGGCATCCTGTCCTTTAAGTGTGTCAGCTGCACTACTAAGATTTGCAGGTGTCATCTGTCATCCCTTTGTCATTAATGAAGAGATTAAATAACACTGGTCCCAGTACAGATCCCTGAGAACACCACTTGTTACTGATGTCCATTGGGACACTGAGTTGTTGACCACTACCCTCTAGTTGTGACTGTCCAACCAATTTGTCATCCACCACACTGTCCATCCATCAAATCCTTCCCTCTCCAATTTAGACAGAAGGATTTTCTGGGGGACAATTTCAAAGGCCTTACAGATGTTCAGATAGATGAATAGATCTATATCTATGGTAGATAGATAGCTCTTCCCTTGTCCACTGGTGGAGTCATCCTGTCATAGAAGGCCACTGCATTGGTCAAGTAGGACTTGCCCTTGGTGAAGGTGTGCTGGCTGTCTCAAATCACCTCCTTGTCCTCCAAGTGCCTTCGCACAGCATCTAGGAGGATCTGTTCCATGACCTTCCCAGGAACAGAGGTAAGACTGACGGGTCAGTAGCTCCCAGGGTCCTCCTCTTCTTTCCCTTTCTAAGAGATGGGTACAATTACTCCCTTTTTCCAGTCACCTGGGACTTCACCTGACTGGCATCACATTTTACGTATCTTGGAGAGTGACTTGGCAAGTTGGTTCTCTCAAGACCCTGGGATGCATCTCTTTGGGTGCCAAAGGTTTTTGTATATTGTTGCTTGCGGGGTTACAAACCCGATCTTCTCTTACAGTGGAGGGGAACTTGCTCTCCCAGACCCTGTCCACGTGACTAGGTAGGGCTTCTCCATATTTAATACAGCTGTTAGGTCCTAGAGAAGTGTTATTATTAATTTGTTTGCTGTTTTATGTGTCAATTTACTTTTGAGAAAGCATCTGCATGAGTATATGGGTATGAGAAACTATCAGAGAAATAATTTGTCTGACATTTTTGTTGTTAGGGTTTTTTTTCTGTCATGCATTTCCCAACTTAAAAGAAGGAAAAGGAGAGGACCTGCAAAATTATGCACCGAGATTTCCATTCTACTGTGAATAAAACAATATATTTAAGTCTTGGAACAAAAACATTACTGAGAGAAGTGTAAATACATATAAAAGCAAGGGGTTATTAAAACTGTACAGAGAAGGACACGAAGACTAGGGTTTTTTTAATTGTGTTCTAACATATAGGAAAATGGGTAACAATAAAGATGAAAAAATGGTATGGTGAAAACAAAAATATCTTTGATGTTGAAAGAACAGACAGTTTTATTTGATTTTGACTAGGAACTCATGGAGTTTGTTTACAGATCTGAGAAGATAAAACTGTGGTAGTACTGATCAGTATTGTAATGCTAGTGTATTGTGTTGATGAGACTGCAATGAAAATTAAGTCATTGGATTGAGTGGAATGTGTTTGACTAAAACCTTGAATCGTATATGACAATACAGTCTCTAATTAGTTGTAATATAGTCCTGCCAAACAGCTATGTTGATCACTGATCTTGGATGTTTAAATTAGAATAATATTCAAATTATATTGGGGTGTGTGTAATATATACTGTTTCAAACACCCCCCTTGGCATCTGATCCTTAAAATATATATCAACATACTCCATACCGATTTTTCTGCAAGGAGAGAAGCACAATTTGAACCATTGCCCAGACAAAAGGTGAAACAGTGAATCTCTTCTCATCTTGCCAGTATTGTTACTGAGGAACTGCAATAAAAAATTTTTTACAAACTCATCGTTTGCCAAGGAAACTTCTGTGATAATACAAAAATTTACATGAATAAAAGACAGTCCAGAGGGTATAGTATCAATTTTATTTAAATATTTGAGATTCATTAATACACAGAAAGGCAGTTTACTAATGCTTTATCCATTTGTCGATTAAGCAAAGGCTCATTAATGCACATGAGACAGTTTTGTTTTATTTTTAGCTACAGTATGGCTGGTGCAATGCCTCTTCTTTTAGCATTTTCATTTTGCATTGCCTTCAGTCCTGACATGAAAGTTAACATTAATCTGCCAACTCATTCTGATTGGATTGCTTTGGAAGTCACTCCAAAGTCACAATGGCTAAATGGGATGAAGCTGTAAGACAGAAATGCATTGCAGTTAATACCTCTGCAGTACTGAAGCTAAGCCAAGGCCAGCCCTAATTCCTGAAAGAAAACAAATCCACAATAATCCATCCCTCAATTCTGAACAGAGTGGCATAATGCCAAAAAAATATAAAACATGTATTCCTTACTAAAACACTGCATCTTATTCCACCACGGTTTCTCTTGGCCTTTTATTCATGTAGTTCGAGGTCAGCGAGCAGCATACATGTGAAGGTGTTATCTGTCCTGACACTTACAGCATTCCAGTGTTCTCCTGAAATAAGAGGACTTGGGAAGAGAATGGTTGCTGGAACAAATAATTTCAGTTTTTGTTGCAACAATAAGAAGGCAAAAATTAACTCCTAATTCCCTCTCCTCAGAATTCCCCTGAGAATATTTTCAGCCATTTAATCCATCTAATGTCTGTCTGGCTAAAACTACAACTGATATTGATTTTTCATAGTCTGGGTCAAAATTTGCTTCTGCAAAAAGTAAGGATGATCTCACTCATGTCTAATTAGTCTCAGTTTGGAGATTTTTATTAGCACGCTGATTTTAGCCCAAACTTAGACTGTGTTACTTAGAACTTATTCTTCCCTAAAGTGCTTTTGTGATGATAACTTATTGTGACTAAAAGAACCAGTTTAGACATTTCTATCTTGATCCAAAACTGTGTCCTCGTGTAGAAATAAGCCTTAAAAATAGCTTACTAACATGAAATGTCCCAAAGAAACAGAGAATCACATTGGAATGAATTAGGTGGCTAGGAAGTATTTCTAGAGGTTAGGACTAATTTAGAAAACCTTAGGATGCCTTTGTGATAGCATTTTTTATGTAAGCCTCAAAAGTTGTTAAAATATATTTTTCAACCTTATGTCAAATCAAAATATGTAGAGAATTTGTTCATTACCTGCTCAAAGCTGAAAAACAAAAATAAAGTAGTGAAGTGCTTCAATTATTGCAGGGTTTGCAGGCCTTGCTGTGAATGAAATCCTGGTAACTACTATAGGCTTTAAGTTCCACATCTCCTCAAAGTGTCAAGTATTTTGAGAAATTTATTTTAAGTTGCTTAACAGAGTACTGGAAAAAAAAAATCTGTTTTCAAGCATGAGATATACACATATAGGAAAAAATATTTTTGTATATTATTCTGTATGAATCCATTTGAATCCTTTTCTCTGACACCTAGTCAGCTTTGTATGATTTCTGCTATCTTTGGTAAGACTGTCAGATTGTCATCATTACAGAAAAAAAAAAAAAATCTGGGTGGCCTACAGAACTTTATACAAGAGGAATACTTACTGCAAACATTTGAGGAGGAGTGAAAACTTGTCATGACTTGCCTTGGCATGACTTGTCAAATTTGGTGCAGAAAGCTGAACAAAATTGAGCTTTCCCCTCCCACTGTGTTTTAACACCTGTGATACACTTGAGTTTGGTGCCATTTTCAGCACCTGACCAAATGGCTGGAGAGTGGTGCAAAACAGAAAGTAGCCACAAGCCAGTGTCATGTGATGACATGGCCAAACTTGATGAGAAGAAATATGAGTTCATGTACAACCTGATATTTGAAACCAGTGTGATCAACACCTCAGTACCACGCTGATGCTGCTGTTTGCTGCTCTTCAGATGGCAAACACTACAACTCTGTGGTAGGCACTCACCTATGTAAATGTATGTAAGATAACATTCAGGCCCATTGTTAACATCTACTTTTAAAGGCTGAAAACCCTTCTTACCTCCAGCAAATGCTGCAAACAATTGATTCACAAGTGAACTATAAATAATGTTCACAGCACAGAGCCCATGCAACGTACTGCTTTAGTGTTACTGAATATTCAGAACCTGCTGCCTCTGGTCATATGCGTCATGCTCTCGACAGGTTTAGGCTCCAGTAGCCCAGAGCCTAAGATCTGGTCTGTGTTTTGGAGCTAGAGTATTTGCAGATTGGTGAATACCAGCCGCAGGGCCAGGTATGATGTGGAAACTTGAATGTACAAAGTGTCTATCCTGACATTCTAAATACTACTGCAAAACAATACAAAATATATATGCTGGGAGGAGATGAGGTGAATGACTGACAAATGTTGCAAAATATAAAGCAATCTGGGCAGCTAGAGGCCCAGCCTCCATCATGTGCAGGACTTCTGCTGTAGAAAGATGTTTGAAGGAAAGACTACAGGCATGGAAAATGGGAAAAAAACGGGTTTAGCAAGGATAGAATTTAGCAAATAAAGCTCCTTAAGGTTCATCAGCATCAAAGCAAGTGTGCTAGAAGATGGGAGCAGCTCTGGAAGGGCAGTTGCATGTTTCAGACATGCTGATTTATCTCCCTTGAGGTTAGTGAACCAGGCCTTGTGCTGTTTCCCTGTACCCTTCCCTGCAGGGTCAGAGTGCCTGGCTTGATCACGGCTCTAGGAGAGAAGGATCTTCTACATATTTCAAGTAAAATGATGTAGTAAGTCTCCAATACCTCCATCACAGCAGTAAAGCCTTGCAGTCAGTTCCCTATTTGGCAAGAAAATAATAGTAAGAAAATGCAACACATGGGTTAAGAAAGCTATCCCTCATTTCAGGAAGATTTATTGTCTCCGCAGCAGAAGCATCTGAGATCACAGAGATAAGAGTCGAGTAGTCATGTGGCTCTTTCTTTACTATGCTGCATCTCACATAGTAAATTCCACCAGAACCTGGAGAGCTGTGGTGCACACATGCCTTGGTTACCTCCTCATGAGATCAGCTTGTGTTCACTCACATCTAGTAGCTCCAGATCTGTGTGACAAGAACACGTCTACATTTATAGGTTGGAAAGAACTGCTACATTTGCACTGTGTTTCCTGTCAGCAAGCTTGGCAGACCAAATGTGGCTGCTCTGACCTGTCTGGGAGTCTGCACACGTGAAACATGAACTGTTCAGCTACCTGCACAGTCCAGGTGAGCAAATTAATGCACAGATCTCTGCATATCAAGGTCCTGACTGTGGTGCTAAAATTTCAATACATAAATCAAGCTACAGAATAAATATTTGGGATTTGAACATTTATTCTGAGGAATTCAACAAACAGAATGCATAATCTTCTGATTATTCAATTTTTTTCAATATTTGCCCAGGCAAAGCTATCTTGAAGATCAATCAGATATTGCTGTCGAAACCCAAGGTTATAGTAATTTTCACAACCCGTGATTAATGATGTCTTTGCTCTATGGGAATGAATAATTGCATATAGAAACACTGTAATCTTGAGTTACAGTTGTTAAAAAAATTCAGCTATTGCAGTGCATAACAAATTTTTAAAATGTTTTTACTCTCTCATGGTGCTGCAAAAATCCCTCCATAGGAACTGTGGGAAAATGCTGAAGCTGATTAAACAGAAAAGCCAAAGGTGTGAATAGCATTATTTTGATCTGAATACCAAAAATGTATAAGTGTATTCTTTCTCTACCCTGACATAGCCCCTGTAATTGAAATTTGAGGTCTATATTCAAGACTGTTTTTGACCCCTGAAGTAAGCGCAAGAAGTTTGAATTAATATAGAGTCCTGAGTTGAACCTTTGCCCTCTGCCTTACCCCATTCTGCTCATTATTCTGTTTCAATTTGCTGTTAAGGGATTCTCCCATCAGCTTTAAAATATCTAAGCATTACATATAAAACTCTGCATTCAAATAAAATTAATCTCCAGTGTGCCACTTTATTTTTAGTGTACCAGTTGCTAACCGAGTAAAATAATGTTTGAGCTGTTCTTAAAGTCAGTAAAAAGCTTCAACTATTCTCCCTTGAGATTTGTCAGTTGTGGGGTTAACATTTGCAGAAGAAGATTTAAAATCTGTGCTGATTCTAGCTGGCAAAGGATTACAATACGGTCTTTTCACAGAAATACTGTAGATTGTTCATGTTCTTTTGGCTTTTCTAGGGCATGGTTGAGGACTCCTAAACCTGTTGTTATTTACAGGATATTGAATTTTGTTAAATTATGGCTTCACTGAGGGCTTTTGAGATATTTTTAGCAGAAGTGGAAGAAAAAGAGGTTATTAAAAGGGCAACGAGCAGATGATTTGGCAGCATTACATGTAAAGCATAAACACTGTCTTCTTCCACAGTTGCTTCTTGCTGTTCATATTCCTCTGACCAAAATATGTCTGATATTTACCTTGATCCATTTAATACCACAGAAAGGGAAATGGAAAGGGGAAATAATTTTTTTTTTAACAATCACATTTTCTTACATAAAAACTTAAAAATGTTAACGGCAAACAACATGTAGACTGAGCAAATATTATAAGAATATTTTCAAACAGCTGGGATTTTATGAAAACAAAGGTGTTTTTGCTGTTATTCATCAAATTATCTCGGCATATACTTGAAATGACACCACACTCATATGGTTTGTCTAATATAGCCTCATGTTGCAATCATTGCAGTGACATAACCTCAATTAAAAGATGTTACAAAACAATGGAAGAAAAAGGCTTCTGTCTAAAATATAGATAAGTGGAGCTAGCTATATGAAAACATTTTTCATGTTCACCAAGGACTATCAGATACTTTGGAAAAGAACCTGAAGAATGCCACTTCATTTTCTTTTCATTCTTTTCTTATGTACAAGCACAGACAAAAAAAGCTACAGGGTATGTATTGTAAGGTAATTATATAGAAACCTAGACATTTTGAGGCATTAATGTATACTGTCTGATTTTCATTTTAAAAAATCTAATTTATATTGATATTTTGTTTGCTAAACATGAGGAATATGATCTACAAGCACCTGAAATGTATACAGTTCATTCCAATTCCTTCAAGTGCTTTGGACAAAAGAACTCCATCAGCCAAATTCCTCATTGCCCTGAACCTTCAGTGATACTGCCTTGTATAAGATACCACTAAATTACTATAGAGTCTTCCAGTGCTTTAGAGAACTGTGTAAGAGCTTGGCAAGAGGCAGCCTCCCTGATGGTGATCTCCTTAGCACCTCACATGGCTGTGGCTCAGATGCAGAGAAGTGGCTGATAAGCAATGCCTGCACAAGCTGGTTCAAAGCTGCAGACATAGGGAAGTGCTTAAAGAACCTTGACACTAACTGGGAAATCAATGAAAATGAAAGATCCCAAAAGTATCTGACAGATTTTTTTTTTCCTTTGGTGAAATTACAGACTCTATTGTTTAAGAGGATGTAGGATTAGCTATGGTAAAAAAATTACACAAAACCCTGTCAAAGTTTTATCTGCCAATTCAATGATATCAATTAATTTAAATGCAAAGATCTGTAATGGGTGGTTTTATCATGTAAACGGATAGATGGCAGAAATTAAATTAGAAAGTTATTGCATAAATGAAAGGGTTGTATTCTGGTACAAAATGTAATTAGATGTTAAGTGATATTTTGCCTAGACAAAAATGCTGTAAAAACAGAATTATTTCATTTGAAAAAGAACTTTAACATCATCAAGATCAACCATTAACTTAACACTGCCAAATTCACCACTAAACCATATCCATAACAGCCACATCTACACATTTTTAAAATACCTTCAGGGACAGTAACTCTGCCACTTCCTTGGGCAGCCTGTTTCAATGCTTCATAACCCTGTTGGTGAAATTTTTTTACCTAATATCTAATCTACACCTGCCCTGGCATAACTTGAGGCCGTTTCTTCTTGATCTATCGCTTGTTACTGGGGAGTAGAGACCAACCCCCAGCTGGCCACAACCCCCTTTCAGGGAGTTGAAGAATGTGATAAGGTGTCCCGGAGTCCTTTACTCCAGGATAAACAATCCCAGTTCCCTCAGTCACTCCTCATAGGACTGATCCTGTAGACATCTCACTAGCTTTGTTGCTCTACTGATTTCGTCTTGCTGTACTGAAATGTAATTTCATTTCCTATCACTAATATTCTCTAAAGTTTTTAATGTAGAATAATGGATCTAAAGAAAGCTTTCCTAATATTAATTACTATAATGAGAGTAAATTGTCATTACACTTGTATTTTAAGAATTGAAAAGAAAGCATACTTTCATGCTACAGAAGTGTATGCTACATATTCAGGTGCTCCCAGTGCTAGAAAAATTTAAAGATAATAAACAGAGCAGTAACAAAACACTAAGAAAGAGATGAGAAAATTGGCATTTATTAAAGCAACTTCAAGTGTTGATTTTGTTGGTGCTGAAAGCCATTCCAAAAAGGCCTATTAGATATTTGTTAATAATCAGTCACTTCCCTTAGTGTACAGAATTTTATTTGTACAGGGTTTTTATAATCTAATTCTCTGTAAAGAGGTAAAAGACTCCACATTCCTAAAGGTCACAGTGACAAAGTCTTTTGGAAAAACGTTAAAATAAAAAGTTAGGCTTACCTGTGTACCTTAATGATATACAAAGCAAGAATAGCCCACAACTCAAGGATTGGAGTGTAAGGTGCTGCACCTGGTTCAGAGCAATCCCAAGGACAAAATACAGGCCAGGCAGAGAATGGATTAAGAGCAGCACTTCTTGGAAGGTCTTGGGGGTGCTGGTGGGTGAGAGGCTGGACATGAGCCAGCCATGGGCACTCCCTGCCCAGAGAGCCACACGTGTCCTGGGCTACATTCAGTTCTGGGGCCCCAACAAAGGAATGATGTGGACCTGCTGGAGTCAGTCCAGAGGGCCACATGTGTGGGACTGAACACCTCTCTACTATGGAGAGACTGAGAAAGTTGGGGTTGTTCAGCCTGGAGAAGAGAAGGCTCCGGGAAGAGTTTATTATAGCCTTCCACTTCCTAGAGGGAGCTACAAGAAATCTAGAGACAGACTTTTTAGAAGGACATGTAGGGATAGGACAAGGGGGAATGGCTTTAAGCTAAAAGAGTGGAGATTTAAAATAGATATAAGGAAGAAATATGTTTACTCTGTGGTGGGTGAGGCACTGGCACAGGTAGCTCAGAGAAGCCATGGATGCCCCATCCCTAGATGTCTCCAAAGCTAAGTTGAATTGAGCTCTGCGCAACCTGGTTTAGTGGAATTTGTCCCTGTTCATGGCAGGGGGCTGGGAACTAGATAATATTTAAGGTCCCTTCCAGCCCAAACATTCTCTATGATTCTATGACTCCTGGTTTCTTGGCTTCAGGAACATTTTTTATTGTGTACAGGAAACACAGGAAGCATTTATACTTATTTTCTTCCTCTTTTTTCTTGCTATATCCTACATGGTGGAAAACCTATATCTGGATTAATTCCTGACACCTTAAAATTCCATATAAATCTTCTTGCTGCAGCAACAGAAGATGCCAACTAGCTTTTCTGGAAATGGCATCCCAGCATCATGTCCAGCTGTGTGACCGTGTAGAGAGCCAGGATTATCAGAAGTGAATAATGATTCTGTCACCCGAATGAAACCTCTCCATGTGTCAGACAGCAGATAGAGTCATATCTTTAGAATCAATATCTAAACATTTTGGAAGGAGCATAATTAACATCTTTGGAAAAATCTTATCATTTAGGACAAGGGCTGCTGTTAGGCAATGGTAAAGCCAGTGAGTGTTGTCTTATAATATACTGTGTTTGCCCTACAGACCTTATCCTGTGAGGAATGTTTGCAAAGATCCCCGATCAGATATTATATTTCTTGTGCCACAAAACTAATTGAAAATACACTGTGTGGTTTCATAGCTTAGAAGATGCTCCATACATTCATCTTTATGAATTCACATTGTGGAAAGAAGCCTGATTCTTTCACTTGTTTTGAGTGAAAATGTATGAAAAAATATCTTCTTTCCTTCTGTGTCAAAGTGGTACTGTAGGAAAACACTGGACAGCTTAACTAAATGACTGGTTGAAAAAAAATCAGCTCAGGACTGGTGAGTCATAATTGTATGTCTTATTACCTCTCAAAAAAAAAAAAAAAAAAGAAAAAAAAAACATTGAAAAGTCATTACTTTGTAATTCTATGAAAACCTGACTATTTTTTTTTTCAGGAACACCTTTGCATTGTGGCATGCATGCCAAATGTGTCAACTTCAGCACAAGCAAACATGAAATCACCTGTCACTCATTTCTTCCAAGCCAGTCTGAGAGACAGCACATGCCAAATGATCCTGCTGTGGAAGAAAAAAATACACTGTGTGCTCCTAAATGCTATAATTCAGATTTTTATTGTGCAGCAAAAAGTGCTCTTGTAGAAATAAAACCATCACTACCACCAGAAGCCCAAATAAATGAATGTGCTATAACATATTTTTTTCTGTGCAAAATCACTATGCCAGATAGGGAAGAAAAAACTTCTACGAAAGGAACAGGCTATTTCATACAGAGCTTGCACTTTCAACTCACAGAAGAAAAATTTCTTTCAGAAAGGAGAATTTTATCTCTTAAAGAATTAGAAATGGATTCAGGAATAAGATTATGCAGTAGAACACTCTCAGTTTTCCTAGAGAGCTGGATGAGGAAATGTGAAAGGCAGAATAGCACAAGTGCTTTTCACACCCAGCGACTCAACAGTTGTGGGAAAAGTCTCCACTGGTGACAGTCTTTAGCCTCTTTGTAAGACTATATGATTTTAAACAGCACCAACAATCTCAGGTTTTTAAAGGAGAAATAACAATCCAGGATAGCAACTCACAAGTGCTTCTGGTAAGCAGGAAGTTATATGTAATGTCATGCCTAATCTTTCAAGGTCATAATAAAGTAGGATATTGATGTGTTTTCCAAACTAAATCTAAGAACTTTCTTATTATTAATAAACATATATTCTGGAATTATATGCATTAAAATATTATACAATTAGTGATATATATATTGAGCCAGATTATTTGGATAACTGAGTACTGCCACTTGTGTCAGTATTTTTAATGCTGTTCTTCTGCAGTGTAGAATGGTGATTTTCTTTTCAAATGATTACTAATGAGATGGAGATTGCATGCCTCTATTTTTAAATCAAAAGGTTTAATTGTGTCCTTTAAGAATGCCACTGGATAACACACAGTAAAAGATCCTCTGTGTATAAGACTGTTTTAGTTTTACTATTCTTTTGGACATCAATATTTCTTGATTAATAAATACACTGTCCAAGTTCTAGAACTGGATTAGATTAGAGCAGGGTTTAGGAAGGGATTTAGTAGCTTTATCTTCTCTTTTCACTCCAAAAAGTATTTGTTTTTCTTCCTCCAGCACAGAGGATGGAAAAATCTAACCATACTCATTGGCTGTCTGGATGGTTACTGGATTTGCTGTCCATTGACTTGACTTGACTGTTTATTTTCTTGCACTTTGCTGTCTGTACATCTCCTTACTTGATGAGATTGGAAGACAGAAACACTGGGAATCTGCTGCTTGAAGTCACTTGCTGTCAAAGCCAGTGAGTAAGTTGCTAAAAAATAACCTGCCTTATAGAGAAACATGGAGCAGAATCTGTCTCAGAACTGTGGAGGAGAAGTCTAAAACTCAAGATGTGCTTGCGCCTCCCCCAATAGCAAATAGCAGCCCCTAAGGTGTGTGGGAGGCCTCAGGAAATTGTCACTGGATACTTAAGGAATTTATTGACCTTCAGATTGAAGAGAAACCAAGGAAGGGCAAGATGTAGAAGGTGGGCCAGCAGAATTGAACTCTTATTACGCTGTAACAGCTGTTGCTATCAAAGCAAAAACATTCCCATTCCTCCGATTCCCTCTCTGAGCCTGAACATAATCCCATGGCCTGGTCAAGGTACACAGCTCATACATCAGGCAGACCGTCACAACACTTTTATTAGCTGGCAATTTTATGTATTGCATCACTTGAAATGTCCACAAAAATGATTTCTCTCTCTTAATTGACTATAATGATCTATTTGTTTGGCTAATTATTTTTGTGAAGAAAATCTCTTGCCTTATGCTGTAAAATTACAATGAAAATGTCGTCAACTTGGTGCACTACATGATATATTTTGCAAAAAATATTCTCCACCAGTATAAAGAAAGGCTTTAAACATGTCACTCCTTATTAATATCACAGCATTAGAAACCAGAGACAAAAGGGAGGAGGGGAAAAATTGTGTTGCTTTATTTAGAAACAAAGTACATGGGGAAAAAAATGTCTCACTCTTTACAAGGCACATGGTGATGTCACATTCCACAAATATTTTTGTGCAAGGAATATAACAGTCTGTATGTGATAATTTTTATAGCACTTAACACTAACTGGAGCAGAAGGGAAATACAGTATTTCCCTTTACTGCTAAATATAGGAATCCTATGGAGCCTGTAGGTAAATTCTTGTTATCTAAGGAATCGCTCATTACTCAGTCAAGTCTGCACAGGAAGACAAGGCTATCACACACATCTGAGATGTCTGATAGAGGCTGTTTAGAAAAGTACGACCCGAGCTCATTCTTAAGATAAATTACCTCTTGCAGTGTGTTCCTTGGCAAAGCAGGGTCTGCATGTCAGCTGTAGGGCAGATGGCTCTGTATGGATGATACCTGTATGCACACAGTGCCTCCCACAGCCTCCATTCCTGTAAAAGGAACCTTGAATGGTCGAGAAAGAAAACTGCTGCAGTGCAGTCCCCAAGTTTTTCACAGTCTGTGCAGCTGGAAACTGAAGCTGCAGAAGGAGCCAGTCAACCTGCCATGAAAGGGCAGCCAAACAATGGTAACAGAATCTCAGTACACCAAATTATTGTGTACATAAAGGTGTGCAATCTCATGTGACATGAGTACTCAGAGGAAAGGGTATTTTATTGATTTGGATCATGAACACCTTCTGGCAATATCATGATGTTGACAAGATATTCAATTCTGTACCCACGTTATAATACACCATCATATGCATTTTTTTAGTCAAAAAATTTCTATGTAACTTCTTTGCCACACTTTTTTTTTTCACCTTTCCAGGCTGATAAGTGTTATTTTTAACAGAAATTTTGAAAATTGAAATAATTGGTCATCCACATGTGTAACAGGCATGAGAACAGAATCGACACCTTCAGACACTGACAGCTAAATTATCAGTGCTTTAAAAAAGTTTTTTCTTCTGACAGTTCTTAAAGGAGTCTGATAGCAACTGTTGATACCAGGAAGCACGATGTTATTCAATGCATACATGTAAACAAAATATACAATTCAGAAAGTTATGCCTGGCTGAAATCTATTTTATCTGTTTTGAAACAAAAGTATGAGGTGATAAATAGGCTAAGTATGATTTACTTCACTGTTTGCAGTTCATGGGTGATAAATACTCCTTAATAACCATGAAAGCTGATGGACACTTGAAATATAACACACAATTTTCACTGTGCTTTCCCTGAGTTGTCAAGATTCTGAAATTAGCAAATGTTTGGTCATACATTTGAAAGTGTACAGCACTATTTCTGCCTCCAGCATCTTCAAGACAATCAGAACACCATGTGACTGCAGCTACTGACTACTGGACATCACTTGCAGGTGATGTTTCAAAGTGTTTCACGAAGTTTTCTGTTCTTGTGTAATTTAATATTACATAGATGCTGTAGAAATTTTTAAAATTTTGACAAATGCATGTCTTCTACCCACTTCTACATCAAAACCTGGGCATAAAGATTGAATGGCAAGCTATCTGATGATATATTATAGACTGCACATCTGAGGATTTAAATGTCCCAAGTAAAAAAGATTCCCAGTCCTCAGAAGAACTGTAGAAGTTAAACATTCCTCATTCTAATGCCTCCAAGGATTGAAATGTCCAGGCTCAGTTTTTCCCATACACTCTTGTGTGAGTGCTGATGGGCTCAGCCATCCATGCCATGCAGAGAGGGACAGTGCTCACATTACGCTGCCACAAATGTGTTGTATCCTCATGCCTTGTGGAGAGTGGAATTTGGTAACCAAAGCTCCTCATACCTAAAAGCTGACTGCTTGGCAAACTACTGGTTATGCTCTTTAGTTTCTTCAGTTGTGCTGAAATACTAATGGGGATACTGATTCCTACTACAGGCATTTTAGAAATTGTTTTGATGCTGGGAAAAAAGGTGCCCAACCCTTCCCAGCATTTGAAGTGCTGTGTTAATTCAATCTTTATTCTTTACTGGGGAGGCCCAAATACACCTTTAGTGAGTGTTACGGTAAAGGCATTACTGCTTTGGAGATTAATATCTGTTAATTTGCTGATTTGGTAAGGGAGTAGAATGATAGTTTACTAAAAACACAGCCATATGGGTGGGAAGAATGGATTCTATTTTTCTCTCTTCATGTTACTTTAAATTTATCCCTTCCATTTCTACAAAGAAAGCTGTAATTTCAGTTCACATGTATCAAAAGACTTGGTGCAATGATTCTTTTAAAAGAGGGTATTTTGATACTTGTATAAACAGTGCCTAAAAATATTTTTGCATGCTATTTTCATTTTAATTAGTAGTGTTCAGCCAATCCCCATTTATTCACAGATTTTGCAAACTTTTTGTCTCTATTTTTAAGCGAACCATGAAAAATCTAAAAAAACCAAATGAATTTAGAAAAATCTAAAATTGATCTCTGCCTTAACCTCTCCTGGTAAAGCCCATGCAAAAAAACATGGCCCTTGGGATAGCTACAAAATGGGCTTCATGGTGGTACCCTGCTTCATGTTTTTTGCTTATAAAAGTTGCACAAATACTAAGAACATTGGGTTATATAAAAATATTGAGTATGTAAACATCATATGTCTGGACTGCAGTTAAGGGAGAGAGAAAGGAGCCTCCAGTGAGCCATTCATTCCACTTAAAATAATTGGTTGCTTGGGAATTACAGAAATAATTGTCCAACCCTTTCTCTTCCCCAGAGATGGACAAGTAGCTTAGAAATTGCACTTATTTTTCAGCAGATGAAATATGTTGCTATGAAAAAGAAAGTAGAACTAGTTTTCAGTTTTTCTTAAAAACTAGGAAGATCAAAGTTTGAGAGGTTTCTACCCTCTTTGGTGTGAGTGTTTTAGTATTTTTCTGCTTAACATACTATTTCTGTCAGCTTGTTCTAGGTTTCTTCAGATTGGCTGTGAGTTCTTGGCTGCATGCTAATACACCTCGAAAATAGGTCCCATATGGTTCTGGACACCACCCAATACTAAAATCAGAAGGATGGTGAAGGAATTCAAATCTATCCCACACTCATAAATCTGAAAGCATTCGGATTCAAAGTTCTTTTTTGTCTGGGCTCTACTTAACATCAGAAGTCTAAATGTAAAATACATGACAAGAGGAAGACAACGCGGGGAGAGGAAAGAGTGAGTAGGCAGAATTCCACTCTGCAAGGCCAGGAATAGACTTGCTGCCATGAGCAGATCTGCCACTAAACACAGCACACAATGCTGTAAATATCCCAGCATGGCACTATCTGCATCTTGCAAAAGATCACACCAGGGCAATACTGATGTGGTCTCTCTACTGTACACGGCTCCAGCAAGAAAAGACGGGAGAGTTGCCATCATCCTCATACATTTTATGCTGTGAAAAGACTGCAAGATATTTTTATAGCTGTCTGGTTTCCCTCTTTTCCTTTAGGCGTCTTTCCTCAGGCAGCCTTCCAAATGGAAGGCCATCATACAAGAAAAGTAAACAAATAAAATAACTGGATTAGCACTGCATATAAAAAATTAAGGAATTTTAGAGAAGCGGGTCAGAAATGTGGGGTTTGCAAGGCTTGCAGTCTGAAAGGTCAGAAAGCAGCTAAAACCTGGCAGCTAATCTCCAGTGCTCACTGACAATGTCCTAAACCTGCCTTTTAATGTTTTATTCTTGAAAAGAATATAAAATAGTCTGTAATTACAAAAAATGTGGGGAACGTTACATTCTTTGATTATGTTCAATTTTTCTTCAGTGGTGTTTCATTCAGGATCAACCTTTTATAATCCATGTGATTTGCAGGCACATGGAGAGTAAAAGGTTTGCAAAGCTCTTCCAAACAAATTAGATAGAACGGAAGTGATTGGCATCATTGACCATAGTTAAAGCCCATAGTCATTGGCCAAATTGTTTTTGATGGAATCAGATCCAAGTAAGAATTTTACAGGCCAAAAGCAGCATTTCTTCAAGATTTACTGGGAAGCATGCATTGTTGCTATTGTCCTCTCTTCGCGGCTGCCCATGACTCATCTTCTAGAGCACTGCAACTGCTGGAACTCCAGAGAAAAATATTTCCAACCCATTCTGTGCATGAGTGGGAGGACTGAGAGAATCCATAATGCTGTACTCTTCTGGGAATACAAATATTGCCAGCATAAGGATTAGGATAGATGGGAATTATTAAGGCCAGCTGATTCAATGTAGGATTTCCTCTCTCATCACATCTCTGAACAGACACATGTTCTTTTTGCATGGCTCAAGGTTCATGCAAGGGACAGTATCACAACCCCATTTATCCTGAAACTACTGCTGTGACTAAAGACAGGATTTTTCACTAATATAAGGCAATATTAAGTTGTTTTATTTTTTTCCTGGTCAACAGAAAGAACCAGTTAGGTAAATGAAGATATTTGTAAAGACAATTTGAATATAGAAAGAACCTCCCACATGAAAAGATATGAGAAATGGACAAAAAAAAGTGATTGAATTAAGCTAGAATTGGAAGTGGAATAATATTAGTTCTAATATTATTACAAGACAGGATGATTGAGGTATACACAACTGGGAACAGAGATATGTCTTAGGAAGGCCAGAATAAGGGGAATACTAGCATTTATTCACCATTTCAAAATGAAGGGAAAAGTCTGGAAATTTTTTCAGACAGGTATGAAGACAAAATCACAGAGAAAGAATGAGATGTGAAATTGTAGAAAATCTCAGGAAAACTAAATAATTCTAGAAAGCCTTTATTTTTGTTCAAGGTATCTGAATTTTAGATATTTATGCTATAGTGTGAATCCTACTTTGCCTCTTATTTTCATTTCTCATCATGTAGAATCATCTTTTTGCTACTCAGTGCTTCATTGTGTCACTGGGAAAGAAAAAACACACGTTTTCCTGCTGATCCAAATCCCTCCAGTTATTCTGAATTTTGTCAGGTTTTTTTTTATTTATGCTCTGTCTTTGTGCATTGCAACACAGCCTTACCAGAAAACTCATGGTAATATGTAGAAAATCTTTTCATAGAATTCTGCATCATATGTGCCCTGAAAAATCAAGACTTGAACGTTTCTGTGTATACATACCTAACAAGGACTCAGTCACTGAGGTAAGAAAGAAAGGCAATGAGAATTCATTGTTTGAGGCCTGATAGACTTTGGCAGCTCTGCAAGAGTGACAGACTTGTTTCTTGAAGGGCAGAAGGTCATGAACAAACAGAAGGTGGATGTATAAGAAATATAGACTATAGAAAAATATAATATTACATATTTAATTCCACATATCCAAGGAATTGTGCATACTGATTGACCAGGAGAGAAAGAGAAAGAAACATAGACTTTCTGCAGAAGTATTCATCAAGCGAGAAACACAGAGGATGGTGTTGCAGAGTGTGGGGTGAGAGAACCCACAGCTGAGGGAGATAACAGGAGGAATAATGCAAGTTGGTAGATTAAAGAGTACAGAACTAATTAATTAAGTGGGACTTGCAATATTGCACTGTGGCATTACTGCAGGCAAAATACAGAGCACTTTCTTGAAGGGTGTGATCAGCAAGTTGGGTTTTCTCAGATTTTTAACTTAAAATATGCTATGTTATTCTTGTATCAGGGAAGACAGTATAGATCACAGTTGCACCGCCATCAGTAAAGTAGTAAAAGATCCAGTGTCCAAGGGTTGTGGGTTAATCCTGACCAGCAGCTCCACCACATAGAGACTCTTTCTCACTTACTCCGGTGGGATAGAGGGGAGAATTCAAAAAGTGAGAAAACCAGGGAGTTGAGATAAGAACAGTTTAATATGGAAAGGGAAACAAATCCTGTTTATGCAGGCAACGTAAGGAATTAATTCACTGGCAGGCAGCTGTTCATTTCCATTCCAAGTTCAAGCTGTTCATGTCCCATTTCCAAGAAGGGCTCCATCATACCTAAGAGTTACTCTGGAAGACAAATGCTCTAATTCCAAATATGTCTCCCACCCTTCCTTCTTCTTTCCCTAGCTTTTTATTACTGAACATAAAATCATGTGGCATGGAATACTCCTTTGGTCAGCTGGGGACAGCTGTCACAGCTGTGTCCCCACTTTTTTGTGTACCCCCAGCCTGATTTCTGTTAGGTTGAGGGTGAGAAATCACAGAATCACAGAATGGGTCAGGCTGGAAGAGACCACAGTGGGTCATCTGCTGCAACCTCCCTGCTCAAGAGCACTTGGCACAAGATTGACCCAGACAGTTCTTGAATATCTCCAGTGAGAGAAATTTCACAACCTCCCTGCACAACCTGATCCATTGCTCGGTCACTCACACAGTAAGGAAGCTTTTCCTCACATTCAGGTGGAACTTTCTGTGCATCAGTTTCTGCCCATTGCCCCTTGCCCAATTGTTTGGCAGCACCAAGAAGAGTTTGATGCTGTGTAAGCACTGCTCAGCAGTACAATAGCAAAAACACTGCTGGCTTATCCATACTGTTTTGTTCACAAATCTGAAAAATAGCAACCTACCAGCTGATATGAAGAAAATTATCCTTCAACTCTGTGAAAAAAATAGGGTCTCTCCATGTTATCTTTTTATTACAAAACGTGGGAATTTATTGAGAATTAACTTGGCAAGCAATGGATAAGGAGAGGAAACTTAGACATCTGCATGTGCAAGAGAGGACTTGCAACATCCTGCCCTTACTTTTTGAGCATGTTTCTTTTGATGATTTGTGGGGAGCTCTCTGTCACACAAATGGAGCTTCCTTTTCAGGATGGGTCTGGAACTGCCACCATCAATACTGCCAGCTCGTGGGGCAGGGACTGTCATGCAATGGGGGAAATGGCTGAAGCAAAACCAACCCCTTAGCACTTCTCCCCTCTGTACTTGCCTTCAGGGATGCCTTGGATGAGTGCTCAAAAATTATATAACCTGGCAGCAGCTCTTCAGGCTGTTTTGTGAGCCTACAATATTTGCTATGGCTTGCTCTGAGTAAAACAGATGTGCTTGTTCAGAGTTATTTAAATACTTCTGTCATGGATGTAGCTTCTCTCAGAAGTCAAGAATCATCAAAAGTTCACATTTTTTTCTAATTAAAACAGTTTGCAATAATTAAATTGTATGTGTCTGTGTTTCTGCTTCAAAAAGGCTAAATAGTTGGCAAACATCCTAAAGCAGGATTAGACCGCAGACCAGCTCAGACAATGCTTCCAGGCATCGAGGATGTACTGCAGAATCAGTTTAATAAAGTCTGATTAGATTACTTTCTCTGGTCAATTTGAAGCACTGTGGCCATGGGATAAATCATCTTTTTATCTCACCATGCTGCTCTTTTTCTTTGCTGAATCATATTTTAAAAGCACTAAACATATTTTGGAATATCTATTTATTTACAGATGCAAAGAAGCATAACCTCATGAATTCCCTTTTGTCCCAATGCAGTTTGATAAAGCATCTCAGTTGAAAGGATCGACTTTGCTCACAAAGTCTGTACTCAGGTTTCCTTCGTAATATATCTCTTTTTCCTCAACATAAATAACCTTGTTAGTATTACAAGAAAACAGTCCTGAATCTCTTATCTTGATTTGTCAGGACAACCGCTTGTACTGAAAACAGCCATAAAGTTAGCTGTTGCTGACAAATTGCTGGTATAAGCAGGGTGTTGAACTCCAGACATTTGTGTTAACATGTACATGGATCTGATTATGCTTAAACTTGATTTATTGTGTGCTATGTGGAACAAAAAAAGAGGTTTTCAGAATAGAGTCTAGAGTCTAGAACTCCTTTGTTTTAGTTTTTAATGCTTACAGCAACAGAGATTGCATTTTGCTAGTTTCCTAGCTAATGCCATGATTAAAAGAAGCTGTATTTAAGGATTTAACTCAACACAAAATGTGTCTTCCTCCAACCTCTTCTTATGATGGTGTGTTATGCCAACAGACCTTAGTAGCCAGTTCAGGTCCTTGAAAATGCATTACTCCAATCTGGTCTGCCTTTCAACAGTCTGTGCCCAGTCAGTTTTTCAGTCTCTGATGTGGTCTGGACTTTCTTATGTTGACATAAAAATTCTGCTGTATTGTGTACATTTGCATTCCATTTACCATTGGAATAAATAAATATTTCACCTTCTTCTGAAGTTATTATTTCCATATAGTACCATATTAAGAAATAGATAGTGCTCCCCATGGACTCAGGAATAAGATTCAGTAAAACTACTTGTAGTACTTGGAGGTAATAAGAACATGCGGTGTCCAAACCAAAGGCCATCTTCTATATCAAGGAACAACCCTATGAAATGCTGCTTAAGTTTCCGTCTCTGTTTCTGTTGAATTCTGAACAAGGTTTTTCAATGGTTTACAGGCTCATTCAAGTGAAATGGCCTAGGATGTGCTTTAAAAATAATTTTAAAATTGCATTATAATTGTCTACTGTCACAAGAATGAAGACTTATGAAAAATAAAGGGGAAAAAATAAAATCAAGTATTTCCAGAGTTCCAATTAAAATGCATTGTTGAAGTTTATATCATTAAGCTGATAATATAAAACAGATTATGCCCATGTGGTCTGTCCACACATTCTTGTGTTCATGCATTCTTCTAGTTTATTTTCATCTAACATAATTAACCTATAATTTCCCTCAAATTACATTTATGCACTGCTTTCAAGTCGGATGGAGATAGAGATAGAGAAACAAGGAGGAAAGAAAGAGAAGCAAAAGCTTTCACTCATATTTTCTGGGAAGTCCTCAAAGACCAGACAAGGTCTTTGACACATCCTGACAGGTTGCTGCTAAAAATTAAAAAAGAAATGAGACTGCAGTACTCATGTGGTGACGTTTTTAGTAAGCTTTTTGCAATTTTCTCACTTGGCATTAGCTACCATTAATAGCTGGTGCACAGTAAAGATATATTTCAAGCTTCTACAGGGAGATGCAGCAACCCAGACATATATACAGTTTGAAAGACTGACATGTCTAGTCTGGAAAACCATGTTTCCTTAGTTCCTCTGAGACATTCGTTCTCCTATGAAACCTTACAAAAATTGAACATTGATGCACTTTGCAGCCTGGATTTTTGGGACTCATCTGCTTGCTAGTGAAATGTCACTAGATGCTGTTAAAACTTGGTTAAACCTTACAAACCAACTCACTCAGCAAAACATGTTAAAATAATCTGGAGAGGAGCCAGAAGAGATGAGACAGGATTATTTAAATCTAATATGTGTTAGAATACAGCTTAAGTCCTCTGACCCTAATCACTTTCCACCGGAGTACATCAAATTAGGATCCTGGGACAATTTACGTGGGAGTCTGAGTAAATGTACTAGCTTTACCCTACAGAAGAATTCATGAAAAATTCTTCCATGAAAAAACATGGATAGCCTCATATCAGTTCCAGAGGCTATTTATATGCATGAGAAAGCCCAGCATAAAGTCTTCAGCACTGGTCTGACCCTGGAGTGTACATACAGTGAATGATGAGATGTGCTGCACCTTTAACAGCTTCTGCTGCTGCTCTTTTTCACATTGCCTCTTAAAGTTAACTTTGTGCAATAATAATTTCTGTATAGTTTGTAGGCTTTCGTTTTCTTTAAGTATTCTCTTAGAATTCTGTATGCTTTCAAAACTGCCTTTCTCAGCTAATGATGTGGAAAAAGCTGAGGTGGACTTGGGTGACATGATCCTCTCTGCTGTGCATTGTTAGAGAAATGTCAATCAGGTCATGATAATGACATTGCTTTAATGAGGGAATTTAAATTCTTGAGAGAGTTGTGACATGGCAATACTAAGTGTTTTGGACCTCTCCAATTACCTCTTTTACTCTAAATAAATGGGGTGCCTTGAAGTAACTAGAGATCATTAGTGCTACTCTTTTTTTGGGGTTGTTTATTTGGCACAGATATTTATTCCTGTTTGTTCCTGATGGGGGTTATTAGATAGGTTGGAGATAAAATATGTCAATTTTTCACTTTGCTTTACCTGATTTTCCATTTTTTCATTATTGCATTTATTTTTCTTGGGGTGTTCAAAATAACACAGTTCTCAAAGCAAGACTGAGCAGCTTGCCATCAAACCACTAGCAAAGAACCATATTTCTGATCATTTAGTCGTATAGGTGTCAATAAATAGTCTTCAACATTTTACTGTGTTTAATTATGGAGAGCTAGTCAGGTAAGTAAACAATTAGATTTACAGGTATAGTTCCTTAGGTACCTCCTAGCTGGTTTTTACCTCTTTTGTGTCACAGGAGTCCATGCAGCTAGCTTTATCCAGCTTAGGAATATACTATGAAGCACATAAAAAATAGAAGGCCAGTTGAAATAGCTATTACCTGGATCTTAAAGATATATCTCTTTAAGATATTTATAAATACATTTTATATTTATAAATATAAATAATTGTAAATATTTAATATTTACAATTTTATATATATATATATATATACATATATATATATATACCATGGGAAGATTTGTGGTCTATTTTGATACCAACAGAAAGAATACAAGATGATTTTTCGGAGCAATGAGTTCAAAAAGAAATATATGTTTAGAAGACTAATGTGTATAGGGTGGTGCTGTTTTAAACTGGCAGCAGCCAAATGTCTCTGCAGTATTTGACTTTCTGAACAAGATGAAGCTGGACATCTCTGACAAGCTTTTAAAAAGCAACTGCAGCTGTGACAGTCTGTTTTTTAAGTTAACATTTTCTGTTATTTTGTCAAGTTTCTTTCAGGGTAATAGAACTGTGGAAACATTTCTGCACTCAAAATAAAAAGCCAAGAAACTCCTGGCTTTTCACCAGAACTGAAGCATTCTAGAAAGAATTTCACCTAAGGTACTGCAGTGGCAGCATTTACTTTTGTGAATGAGAGCTACTATTTCCACTTAGGAAGCAATTCCCATCAGCCTGTACATTAAGGACTTTTAAAAATGTTCCCTATTCCCTCACAAAATCCTTCAATTTCTCAATAATTAAAGTGACACAATTCTCAATGATCTAAATAATGTAATAGAGATGAATAAATCATTTGATCACAAGACGACATTTGAATTTTTATTTATAGTCTCACAAGGGACAAAAATGTTTATCCTAATCATTATCTCCTATTGTTCTGCTGTTCTTGCTATGCATCGATGAGGCTGTGACTTTAAACTCTCTCTAGATAAAAATTCATATTTATTTTGAGGCTTAGATTAGAATCCATACCAGAATCAGCCGTAGTACCATGACAGTGAATGAAATCAATGTCAATCATCTGTTTAAGATACCTGTCTCATTTCAATACAACTTCTCTTCTGGAAGCAAGAAATCCTTCACAGATAATAAAAACAAACTTCAGTTAAATGCAGTTCAGAACTGTGACTAACCACATAAAGCTGAAGAATTTTCTGCTGCAGTGGTTGCTACAGTTCATGTCCAGCCATATGGAGGAATTCTTTTAACAACTGCAAAAACAATACTGCAAAGCTTGCTGTGTTCCCTTTGCAGAACTGAGTAAAGGCCCACTGAACTATGGTTTTTACTTATCATCTTCTCCCCATCTAGATTTATACCTAAAGCAGGTAATTAATTGTATGATAAGAAGGATTCTTATAGGAAATGATTGTTACATTGTAAAAAGATGCAGTGTTTAATGGGAAGCTTCTCAAATCTAAAATGGCCAAATTCAAGAGATGTGTGTAAAAGCCAAGGTGTCAGGACACCACTCAGTCCCAGCTGTTAAGTTAATCTCAGTCCACAATAGCCCCAGAAGATACCCAAACCAGGAATTTATAGCTTTCCTCTCTTTCTTCCTCTCCCTTTCAGATTTCTTTGTGATTAATTCACAACAGAATAGGTCCAGATGGACTGGCTTAGTTTTGCTGACTCTGTTGTGATGGCCTTTCTTATGTTTTCTGCTTATGGTTTCTGTTCCCAGACTTCAGTCCTGTCCTTCTTCCTTTTCTGTCTTCTTCCCTTCTGTGTAACTAGCTTTATTCACAACTTTATTTTTTTTCCAGCATGTATGGATGTTACTTTCAATTATTACAAGTTTCACAGTTCTTTGCTGACTGTTAAGTGTCTCCTTTGAAGTTCTGCTTTAAGTAGTTAAAAGGTTTTAATGGGTTCTTGAAAGCTCAAAGTCCTGTTTACATATGGATGAGCAGAACTGGGGGCCAGTATTACCTGGTAATTATATATAGCATCACTGGGAAGGAACATCTGTAGCTGTGTTGAGGATGTGCCTCTACTTTCATTATTTTTTATGTTTGAAAACATAATTTCTTTCTAATGGTAAAATCCTCACCCAATGATTGAATTGCAGATATTTAAAGAAAGGAATACACAAGATTTTGATGCAGAAAATGAAACTTTTTTTCATCCTGTTAACTGTTTGTATTTATCTGACTATGTAGATCAGATATTTTAAATCTAAACTCCCCACTGAATATAAAGTCATTTGGGGTGAATAAAAAAGTCAAAACAGACATTGTACTTTAAAACTAGCAAATTGCCACAGCTGGAAAACGTTTGTTTCTTCTCCTCAACAGTGTGAAAAGAGAAAGAGAGAGAAAACTATCAGTCTGTTTATTCAAGCTGCTGGTAATCTCGACCCTGCTGCTGTCAGTCTGTCCCTTTCTCCAATCAGAGTGATTGGCAGTCATAATAAACATGTTCTTCCCTTTCAAAAGTCAAATCTGGGCATCCTGGCAGAACTGCTTGCTGACAGGTAGAAATTACCCAAGGTTGTGATGTATTTAGCATGATACTTTGGTACTTTATACATGATACTTTGTGCTAGGTGTGAACACTCTCAAGAAAAAAAGTAGGGTAGCTGTTTGCTGGGAAACTCATTACACCTGTCAGAAACTGAACTTTAATTCTGCATCTTTGGATTTTTGCTGTGCAATTGAAAAGTGTTTGCAATTGTTTAATGATTTGAAAAATCAGGGAAGTCAGTTGTAAGTACAATGCATTTGAAAATTAATATGTGATTATTGACATGGTATATAAACTTATCTTCCATGTGCCTTAGGCTTATAAGCAGGGATTAGAAATAAGCAAGTATGTAGTGACATGAACAAAGACTGCCGCTACAGCACCTGTAGAGCCATGGTACTTTGGTAAGACAAAACATCTCAAAAGCAGGTATAAAAAAATGCACAAGGGTTCCTTAGCTGGAACTCTCACATTTTTAGCAGTATGCTCTGTTGATGCCAGATAAACAATTCTGCTTGCTGGCTGAGGAGGTGCAGGCAGTGGAGAACCAGGCAGCAGATAAAGAGTGCATACCTTTTTAGCCAATCACTTTCACTAATACATGGTATGTTTAAGAAATCCTTTTACCATAAGCTTGCTTGACACAATCTTAAGACTTATTACTAATCCCTCTAAAGGATTGTTTTTTTCTTGATTGTCTAATGAAAGAACTCAAGTAAGTGGACTGAGCAAATTAAAAAATGAGGCTGGCTGAGGGAAGCAAGACAGAAAATCATTGATGAAATGCAGGGGGTCAAGAGAGTTTCAAGTGGGATGATGCATAAGGATAGGGGAAATAGTTGTTTAAAGCATAAGAATAAAGATGGGTTATGCAACTCCATGCTTTATTGACCAAATGCAGCTATAACACCATCTGCTCATAGTACTCTTTCTGCACTTTGGGAGATGACTACCTCTGTCTCTCAAGGAACTGGCCCATGTCCTCCAATCCAAATGTAATTTTCCACTCATTTTTGCAGCTGAGCTACATGGGTTTGGCTTTTTGAGAAACTTCCACATCCAGAGAGCTGAAAACCGTATTTTATATTGAATACAAAATTTTTACTACTGACATCTTCCAGCATCATCAATAGAAAATGTCCTTCCTTTGTACTAATTTGAAAACATTCAAGATACCATAAACGAGTAAATTTGTGGTGGTTTGACCCTGGCTGAATGCCAGACACCCACTAAAGCGATTCTATCACTCCCCTCCTCAGTTGGACAGGGAAAAGAAAACAACAAAAAGTCACTAGTTGAGATAAGGGCAGGGAGGGATCACTCACCAATTGCCATCACGGGCATAACAGACTTGACTTAGAGAAATTAGCTGAATTTATTACCAATCAAAATCAGAGAGAGATTATGGGAAATAAATCCAAAAACACCTTCTCCCCACCCCTCTCTCCTTCCCAAGCCTAATTCCTAGTTGCCTACCTTCTCCCTGCCAGCACCACGGGGCAATGATGGTTACAGTCAATTCTTTGCATGTTGTTTCTGCTGCTGTTTCCTCCTAAGGAAGAGGAGTCCTTTGCCTGCTCCACCAAGTGGCAAAGGACAGGAAAGTCTTCTGTGGGACACTTCCTGCTTCAGGAATTCCACCTTCTCTATCATGGGGGTCCTGCAGATGGATCTCTGCTTCCCCATGAACTCCCATGCAGGGGTACATCCTGCCTCACCATGGTCTGCACCACAGGCTGCAGGGGAATCTCAGCTCCAGCAGCTGGACCACCTTCTTCTCCTCCTTCTCCACTGACCTTGGTATGTGCACAGCTGTTTCTCTCACATATTCTCACTTATGTCTTCTCTGGCCACAATTACTCATGCACAATAACTTTTTATCCTTCTGAAATAAACTCTCAAAGAGGTGTTACTGTGTTTTCTAATGGGCTCAGCCTACGACACTGGCAGGTCAGTCTTGGAATCTTGGGTTGGAATTGGCTCTCTCAGACACAGGGGATGCTATTAGCAAAGCAAAGAAACCACCCTTGTAGTCTCCCCCACAACAAAATCGTGGCCACACAAACACAATATAAAATTATTGGTGGTTAATTAAGGATGTGGGTTTGCCATACCACTAGCAAGGTAAAGGGGATGTCTAAATAAAGGAGGTAAAAATTTTGAGATTAGGCATGGTGATTCAAGTGAGGCAATGGTCAAATCAAGGCTGTAGGTACTTACAACTCCAGGCTTTAAAGTTCATTTTGCAGAAGTATGGGTTGATAAGGTTGAGTCACCACTACGTGATACAGCAGTGAGAAGAAGTGTCAAGATAAGTTCTAAAAGTGTGGCGTGTGTCTGAAAATGTGCCATACAATTTTAATGAATAATATTCAGAGACACTCTAGAATGATTTCAATATTTCTTGTAGACTCAAGATTTCAAGGTCAACATAAACCACAATGCCTTTCTTTTAGAGACTGCCAAAAAGGAAAGCCTATTGTTAAGTGTAGGTAATAATAACCAAGATGAGTTTTCTGAAAGCAATGAAGACTGCACAAAGTGTGACACACTAGAACTACGAGAAAAAATTTAAATCTGACAATAAGCAACACTGAAAAAGTGGCCATAATTACTCCTATGCCAAAACTTAAGGATTCATTTATAACTTCTACCCTCTCAGATGCATGTTGTACACCACTAATGAGTCCTTTTAGACTAGACTTCTTTCAGACACTTCTCTTTGCATCAGGTTTAAACGCATTTGCCATTTGTGATTGGTCTTTCTGTCCAAACTCTATCACAAGTGACACGGAATGTAGAGGTACAAAGATTTTTGTGAGCTTTTTCAAAGGGAAGAATATCTTTCAAAAACAACAACAAAAATATTTACTTCGTGTCTTTTCTGCACTTCTATTGACAACATATCCTATAGAAACAGGAGAAATATAGATTTTTCAGGACACATAACTTGAGGAAAGCATGTGGTACCACGTAAATGTGGGTTTGGTTTTTTTTTGTTTGTTTGTTTTTTGTGGTTTGTTTGTTTGTTTGTTTGTTTGTTGGTTTTTGGGTTGTTGTTTTTTTTTTTTGTAAGAAACCTTCTACAGAGACTGTAACGGACATACTGGTTAAATCTAAATGTAGAAAAGGGCAATAGCAGGCAATGAGGTTAAGCAGAGATCTAAAGATTAGTGGAAGCAATAAACAGAAGGATTTTAAAAATGAAAACAATATTGGAAGTCTGGGAAGGAGAAAGATGTAGGAACTATAAAGTGCAGAAAACAAAAAATATACTGCAAATTTAGCTACAGATAATACTCTGGTACATATTTGTAAGTTATCAGAATGCTCATTTAAATGTAAGTAAAAATAAAAGGCTCAGGAACAGGTAGCTGATGAACTAGAGAAAATAAATATAGCTAGCTTCATAAAGTAATATATTTGCTGAAGCAATTTTTGTATTTAGAAAAACAAATATATGTAGCAATAAGAAGAAGAGAATAGAGAAGGCTAATGAAGAATGATAATGTGGAACTGGTATTATAAAAATACTAATGAAAAGCAGCTTTATAAGTAAAGATCAGAAGTTTGATATTTCACAGGAGATTTAAATGAGAGAAAATAAAGACTAAAACATATTTATAGCCTTAGTTTCTGGTTTGGCTTGGGTTTTTTCCTCTTTTAGGTTATCTTGACTTTTAGCAATTTTAAATTCAGCAATTTAATATTCCTAAAAGTACAGTTTATTCTAAATGAAAAACGCATATAAGAGATGATGACAGCTTCAGAGTGTTTTTGGACTGCAGAACCAAATTTGCTGTCATATGGTTGCAATTTATTGCCTCTTTAATATCAATATCTAAATGAGTTTTGCTCACAGAAGGAAGTATAAGTTAGAATACAGAAGAACAGGAGAGAACTTTTCTGTTCTGAAATTATTAAGTGAACATTGATGCTAAATTAATGAGCTGATTAAGTGGGTTCATTATACTCTCTTTAAGAAAGCCAAGGGACCTTTTTTTTACTAGATAGAAATTGCAAAGTTGTTTTTTTAGATCAGCCCTCCTCTGGAAATAAATATGAGATGTATTCACTAGTGTAAGTAGAAAACATTCTTCTGAATTTGACACAAAACAAAGGTTAGGAAAAGCAGTGTTGCTGACCATCACACAACGCTGGCTATACTGCTCCAAGTTTCTGACCTTGAGTGATCAGCTTAGGGCCTGCTTTTCAATGTGTCCCTTCCTAATATGAGCAAGAGTGTCTGTATTGTAAGAGCTTCATGACCTGTCCTTTTCTGTGCATTCATGTACACACACACTGGGTGGACATTTTAATATTCTGTAGAGAGGTATATTTAGATGATGTAAGTGTTCTTGAAATGTATAACAGGAGTTGGAGCCACAATTTTCTTGTGTGAAAAAATAACTGGTAAAGTAAAAGGCTCTTCATTTTTTGATATAAAAGCTAGTGTCCAACTTAAATCACAGCTGATAAATCTTTGTATTTATTTAAAAATACAATTTAAAATAGTATTAGTATATTAGTAAAAAAAATTAGTAAATGTTATTTATTTATTTGTATTTTATTCTCTAGCTCCTTATTATTTCATAATGCAAAATAGAAAAGAACTGCTAGTACAAAAATTAACATTCAGTCTTATGCATAAAAAACCAAATCTTTTCCATAGAAGTACCTTCTCTGACTGATGAGTGGCCCAGAAGTTTGTACCATTCAGTTATTTATGCAGCTTATGAAGGGAACTCCTTTGGTTTGTTTCATGTTGAGGACCAGCTCCAAATAAGATTCCCATGCAGTTTCACATTTGCTTAATACAGGTACAATTACACATACTCAAATGGAACCAAGTTGTCTGCATTTCTGGCAGAGTAAATATGGTGCAAAGGACCTTGTGCCTGTTACCATTCTATGTTCCATGGAGTTGTGCAGGACTTTTCACAAGAACTCATGTGCTGTGTTTCAAACCCAGCCAGCAACTGAGCTCCATGCAGATGCTTGTTTCCCCTCCCTGGTACCACTAGGAGAGAATCAGAGGAGTGAAAGTGAAAAAACTAGTGGGTTGAGATAAAAACAGGTCAATAGGGAAAGAAGCTGCATGTGCAAGGAAGGCAAAAACCCAAGGAATTAATTCACCACTTTCTGAGGGCAGGCAGGTGTTCAGCCATCCCTAGGAAAGCAGGACTCTGTCATAAAGCAACCTGGGAAGACAAACACAGTCACTGTGAACCTTCTCCCCTTCCCCCTTTTTGACCACTCTTTATACATTGATCATGTTGCCATATGGTATAAAGTATTTCTTTGGTCACCTGGGGTCAGCTGTGCCAGCTGTGTCCCCTCCCAAATTCATGTGCACCTGCAGTCCCCTCACTGGTGGGGTGATAAGCAGAAAAGGATTTGGCTCTATGCAAGCCCTGCAGAGCAATAACAAAAACACCCCTGTATTACCAATAGAGTTTCCAGCACAAACCCAAAACATAACTACTTACTATTTACTGTGAAGAAAATTAACTATATCCCAGCCAAAAGTAGCACACCATAGGTTAGAATCTTAGTGTGACAGCTAAAGACTTCTCCCTGGTAGCCACTTGTCCTACTTAGTCTTTAATATCTTTTCACACCAGCTCTCAGAGTGCCAAACAAAATCTGCAAAATTGCCTAGTTTTGTGCTGGGTCTGAGAGCACAGTATCAATATTTAATTTCCCCAAATCAATTCACTTCTCTGCTTTGGACAACACAGTGTTTGATACTGGTTCATTCATATTTAAAAGACAATTCTTGTATCATTTTCTCACTTCAAGGAAAGTTACATAAGAGAGTAAAAAAAAAAATACATAAAGAAAAAATATTTGGTCAAAAGTGAAAACTTGAAAGCTGCGTGTCAGGTGTAGCAGAAAGAAATATCAAAGGAGTCAAGAATGGGAATCAAAAGGAAAAGGGAGAACAAAACCTGGTGCAACACTGTTCCAAGGGAACCATGAGACATGGGAAAAATCCCAGCAGAGCAAGGGTGAAGACTTGAGAGGCATAAAAAACCAGCTTGGTTGAAGCCAATGACTAAACTGAGGGGTTTAGACATCTTAGTGTGTGTGCAGAAAACTAGTTAACAACATTAGTGATGGCATTCTCATTGGTGACACAGGAGAAAAAGAACTTTACTTTTGAAACTATGTGTCACTGACATCCATTAATGTAGGTAGTATTGTTGTTACAGACATATTTTAAACAAAGATACTACTTTACCTTGATAGAACAGAATACTCCAGTAAAAAGATTTCAATCTGTTACAAATCATTTACTACATTACATGATTTACTAATTGCACAATTAGCAGAAATAATTGAGAAAAAAAATTTATGTAAGTAAATGAACAAAATATTTTTTTATATTTCTTGATTTTTTTACTCTAATTTTCACCAATTAAAACATATTTACCCTCCTTTGAAAGATGAAATTTAATGTGAAATTTAATAAATTAATCTTTCTCCTTTTCCCTCTGTTAATGTATAGCTCCCATCCACATTAAGAAAATGGAACCAACTCATATATTCAGAGCACACTTCTAGGCAAAAACTTTTGCTTGCTTAACTTTTCAGTACAATGAGAAGAGACAAATAATAATTATTTTTGAGTTGAAAGGATAAAAAGTCCAAGTCTTGCCAACTGGTGGATATTCTGACTCCTTTGGTAGAAGGAGTCAAACCTAAGACATCCAACAGGAAAAAGCCTAACACAGAACCATGCAGAAAATTGAATTTTGAATAAATCCAAAGACATCTTTTGGTACATCAGCCTCAAAAACTGTTCAAAGTTTTTTTTTTCTAAGTAGTACATGCTTGTTTTCCAACTGTCCATTAAAAAGAAAATACCTGTTTTGGGTGTGCATTGTACAATGCAGCAGCCTAAGATTTTTTTACTAGGAGTCATATAGAACATATCTGTGGGCTCATCATGACTCCAGAATAAAGGAGAGTTGGTATGTTGGTTTGGTCATCTCTCTGGAACTATTTTTTCTGAAATTATCTGTGGCTTACTTTGACATTTCTGGTAAAAAATTTTAATTTTTCTGTCTCAGTTAAACAGTGAGGACTTTCTGAGGGGAAGAAAAAGAATTTTTGGGTGAGCAAAATATTTTTCTGAAGAAGCTGACTAAATAAGACTAACTAGATAAATAAGACTAACTAGAGTCCATGGTAATGTGTGTGGGTAGGTGTGTGAAGTTTTTGAATCCTATAAAATTTTGGACTATGGTGTAAAATATTTTTATGGTTCAGGAGGTTATCTAACATATGTTGATGAACATTCAAGAAAAGATATGCTACAACATCAGCAAACACAGAAAATAGAAATCAAATATCAGAGAGATGTGACATCTTTCCATAAGTCCACATACCATACATGAATCTTTGCTGCAGGTCTTTCACCTGATGTCAAAAATTAAATACATCAGAGAGCAGAAAATTAATTTTTACAGTTTTTAAAATCTGACTTGGAAGGGACCCACAAGGGTCTCTTAGTCCAGAAGGGTCATTTAGTCCAACCCCTGGCCCTGCACAGGACACCCAAAGAGTCGCACCATGAGCCTGAGAATTGTAACAGCAGCGAGGTCTCCCCTCAGTCTCCTCCAGGCTGAACAGAACAAGTGACCTCCGCCTCATACAACCTCACATCAAGGCCCTTCACCATCTCGCTTAGACACGACCTAACAGCTTTACATTCTTACATGTTGTGGTGCAAAACTGCATCACACAACTTTGTGGTGCAAAACTGCAACACAACTGAGGCCGCCCCAACTCAGAGCAGAGTGGGACAATCCCCTCCCTTGCCCAGCTGTGATGCTGTGCCTGATGAACCCCAGGGCAGGGCTGGCCCTCCTGGCTGCCAGGGCACTGCTGACTCATGTTCAGCTTGCCATGGACCCCAAGGGGCCTTTCCTGTGGTGCTGCTTTCCAGCCTCTCATTCCTGGTTTGTGTCTCTATCCAGGGTTGCCCTAGGGTGCAGGGAATTCTGTGTAGAGTTCTGTTAACGGCCTGTGACTGATAAGAGTTCTTCCATGCTACTTACTTTATTTCAGCTTTTTGGAAAATATCTGAACTGAAGTGTTTCCCTAGTAGCTCCTGATCTCTGGAGTAGTTAAAAGAATGTGAAATTCTATGAAATATCCTTGCAAAATCCTTTTCCAAAAAATTGTTTGTTACTAATGCAATAAGCTCAGTGTGCCTTTTTACATAAACAAAAAAGATCAGACTAAAAGAAAATAATAAAATCAAAACCTGTACTTTTTCTATTTTTGATCCCAAAACTTTTCTGTTCACTCTCAGGTAGAGATCAACTCTCACCTATTTCATTTTCTTGTAGAAAACCTGAACGTTTAGATAATGACTTTGAAGCCGTGTTCATTTCTCCTAGGCAAATGTCTCAGGGTTTCACCTTTTATAATAAAACTATGAATTTGCAAGTACTGAGAAAAGATGGTAGAATCTATACATGCATGGGATATCTAGTTTGATAAACTGTCTTCTGTCTAGTGATTTTAGTTTTGTCCTGAAATTTTGCAAACTGCTTTTACACTCTTTTGCCAGACCTGAAACAAGAAGACACTAATATAAAAAAGTGGTTTGCAAAAAAGATGGGGAGAACAATCCTAGTCTTTAGGTCAGTGAAAAAATAACACTCATTTCAGTTTTGTCAAAATAAAAGCAAAGTAAATTATATTTGGACATTAAATAGTATTTGGAATTAGATTGAGCAGTATCATTTTTATAAATTCATGTAGTTTATATTCAAAACTATTAATTGCATTTAAAGCAGAATACAGTTAAAATTGCCTCTGGATAAGGACTTTAATCCATAATAATCCAATCACAGGTGTACCAATGCAATATATAACATTGAAAAAAAAATTGAGAAATAAAACAGGAAACATCAAAGTAAAACACAGTTACATTTTTACAGTTTACATTTGTTTTTCCTTCCTTTAATGTTTCCTAATGACCCAAAGCTAAACAAATGTTGAAAGTACTCTCAAGGACATTGTAACAGGAAGGCTTCAGAAAGGTGACTCCTAAAAAGGGAGGATTTTAATATTATTTAATCTGAAAAACTAGGATAAATTGAGCTTATCCCAATTTGTAAAATCAGTTTTAATTTGATGCACAGGACAAGGATAATTTAATTTCAAGAGGTCAGGAGTTTGCCTAGATATGTACACAGTCTCTGTTTATTTAATAGGTGACAAAGTTTGCATCAAAGGAAGTTTGTCCTTGTAAATTGTAAGATATTGTCAAATACCCATGACAAAACCCAGGGCTGAACACACAGTTTCAGGTGGTTTTGCAAAACTCATACAGAGGACTAATTCATGATGTGATTTAGATTGGTTCAAAATATTTTCTCTTTTCTTCAAATACATGTAACTGAGGTGCAAATCTCAGGTGGCTTCTTGTACGAGGTATTTGAGCAAAAGGTTTGACCTGAGAAGTGAGCTGATTTTAGGGATAACTTCTAGACTACAGTTATGGTCGAGACAAGATGTTATATAATCTCTTTCTTGGCATGTCCAAAATATATTCATCCTTTAAAGAAATATAACAGCTGGTGTTTTCAAGATGTCAGCAAAAACTAAGATTCAAAGGGTCAGCCTACAACTGAGCTTGACACTTTTTATTTACAGCTGCTGCAGCAAAACAGAGGGAAACCCAAGTGAATCTAAGACATTGAATACCTGACAATACATTTTTTTTTAGTTGATGCAAGATTGAGTTTGTTTCAGATTTGCTTATGATTGGTTTTGATTAATCTCTGCTAACTTTCATAAACTTTAAGGTACAGATGAAAAGAAGAACGGTTTTTGAGATGGTGATCCTTTCTGCTTTTAGACTGAAAAAAATCATCAGTATTGTTTTTCTCAAATACTTATCTTCCATAAAAAGGGAGAGGGAGGAAACTAGGGCGTTGTTTTTAATCAAGCAGAAGCTTTATTATATTCCCTGAGGTAACAGAAGTCTGGTTTTCACCCTGTATTTTCCTATACAAGGCACTGTCTATGTTTCCAGGTTCACTTTTTTCTTCTGTTGACACTTAGTCCTTTAAATTCATGGTAGAAATTCAAGATCTGAAGACAGGTATTAAGAAATGGAATTGCCAATATATATTTTTCTTCAATTTGTTTTTCAGACAGATCCTATATAAAATTCTGTCAGCGATAATAAATTTGCCTTATTTTATCATGTTTTTTTCTTCAAGTGCCCTTTCCCTTGCCTGCAATAAATAGCAGATTCTTTGCTTGCAGCAGCTTCTATCACACCAAAAGTTAATCAAAAAACATATGTTACCTGTTCTGTCATAAGCAACAGAAAGACCATGAGAGCAATTTTACTTTCTGTGCTGTCAGGCATAGGTTTAGGTGAGATAGATAGGATGTTGCTTAAACTTGCTACAGGCATTTTATCCCAACAGCTCTCATCTGTTTCCAGTGAACCATTTTATCAAGGTACTATTTCACTGGAGTGTGAAGTAGCAAACGTTATCCTCATACAAGCTGTTCTGTTGTAAATGTCATTCATGTTTAAGGTTTTAATTTTTTTTAATTTTATGCATAATTACAGGTTAAAATATATAATATTTACATGGAAGTTTTATAACTTGTTCCCTACAAAGTTATGAAAATCATTGTCTTGATGAGAGAAGCTTGGCTTGATGGAATGATCCAGATTTGAAATTCTGAGCTATTCTCATCTAAATGCAAACTGACTACTAAAGAAGAGACTAAATTTCTAGAAAATATGTGATTTATTTGCTGTTTAATGCAGAACAGACCTTTTTAAAAAGTGTTTCTATTATTTACTAGACCAAAGGATTTCTGAGCAGTAAGCACTTTCTCCATTTGAAATGTGGCTTTCTGAACATAGAGAAGTGCAGATGTGAAAGGATCAGAAGCAAGCCACACAAACATGTAATTTTTTTCTAGTCCATACCAAAACCCCCTGTGCTCTACTTTACTTACATAATGTTTCCTTTTCGATTACTATGCTGTCAAGAAAAGCCAGTCATAAATATAGTCACATACACAGTAGTATGTGGCTTTACTAATGAACAGAAAAAACTACATGTTGTTCCTGTGACAAAGCTGTCTTCTGACATTCCTGTTCTGAGACTGAGAAAAATGGTGCAATCAATGGACAGAAAATCCTCTACCATGCTTTTAAAAAAAATTTTTCAATTACAAGAGGAAAATCATTATTACTGTTTCTCTCAGCAGGCTGGAATTCTCATGTTCAATACTGGACTGTTATTTTGCTTTTAAACACTAATCTATCAAATTGAATAAAGCTTATGTCTCTTTCTAATGCATATCCTGTTGAAGTATACAGTGACAGTGGAGCCCAGCACACAAATGGCATTTCAGGAAGTAGATATTCACTGTACATGAATAGATGGTGCAGACTGCTAAAAGTGTGGATCAAGTCACATTAGAACCTGAATCTCTGAGGGGATAATGCTGCTTGTCAATGAGACATCATGAGTGCCCTGTGGAGAGTGGGGGAAAGCCATGACATCTACCTAAAGTATCATGGGAAGGAAGTTAGTATCCATAAACTCTCTATACATGAAAAAAACCCGCATATATGAGGCTCTTAAAGAGAGTGATCTGAAGCGTGTTCTGAATTTACTTCTTGTTGAAATATGAGTCAAAAAGCAAGTAGCCTCCTGGTCTAGACATAACTACTGTTTGTCAGCATAAAGAGCTATAAACTTTGGTGAACTATATTTGTTTCATAAAAGTAAGAAAATCTAAGTGAAAACTGTCTAATCTATTTTGGGAAATCCATCTTCTTTCATGTCAGGCAGAAGTCCAGAGACCTTACCTGTCCCCTTGAAGAAATGCTATTTTAAAGGAGTCTTTATTTTCCATGCTATCATATGCTTTTTAAGTGGAACAGCTAGTGAAACTTTGAAAGTGGAACACAGTGGAGCTGAGCTGAATAATAAACTAAAATTTGCTTCTAGCCAAAAAAAGTTTAAACTCTTTTTTCTTCTTTTTTCTGCTATGCTTCCATGTCTTTACTTCCTTGCAGTTCCCAAAGGACGGAAGATAATAGCCTTCAACACAGACACTGCAGAATGGGTAAGATGTCTGTAATGTATAATTCAGCTTGACTTCTCCAGTCTGTAGCATAAGAAATGGTACTGTTATCACCTTTTACAAAGAGCTAGCATTCATTTATTGGTTGCATTTCCTTTTTTTTTAATCCTATGTGTGCTAATCTGAATGGGAGAAAACATTGAAGGGAGTGATGAATAGACTGGACTCTCCAGGGAATAAGGATTATTTATGAAGTTACTCCAGTTCAGTGAACAGTGTAATTCATGTCAAAGTGTGTGACTTAAGCCCAGTGAATTACAAACTTCACTCCAGGAGAGGATTTGAAACCTGGAGTTCAAAGGAAATCTGTGACAAGGCAGTGTTTAAAGCACATTTCCTAACAAACCTTTTCTACTACATGCATAAAGAAGTCACAGCTCCAAAACTGCGCAGATTTCGGATCACAGATATTATTTAGTCTTTGCAATTATTTCACTATGTCATACAACTACCTTTGAAGTGACAGGCAAGCTCAATAACACAATGAACTTTTGAAATGTTTACAATTGAAGTGTCTGTGTGAGAAATTACTATAGCTAACACTCTGCAGAGGGTGTTAGCAGATTTTCTTGTCTATGGGGTATTTTAAGATCAAAGATAGCATTTTATGGAAAAACTTATCAATGTTGAGCATCACCCTGTTTGTTTATCACTTCCTGTTTATTTTCAGACCAGATCTGTCACATCAACACAATGGTGCTAGCAGGAACTCTTTTAGTTGTGATTCAAATCATTCCATTCTATTTCTGGTTCTCATTCAACTTCTGCTCTGCAACAAAACATGTTCTGCTCCTCTATATTTTGTATGTTGCAAAGCACGTAAGATTCACAAAATATTTAAGTTTGCCATCAAATATTTGTATATATTCAGTGGATTTCATCTCAATGAGGATATCACCCTAAAAGTATTAAGGAAAAACAAATGAAACAAGCATGTAATAGATTCACAGTAAACACATGTCTTCTTAATAAAATGTGCTGCTAGGAGTGGCTCCAAGTTACTTCATGGATTTCTTTATCTAGATTAAGACGACATATGGGCAAGTTAAATGAAAAAATATGGGACATTGTAGACTGTGTCATTCTTCTTAATTCCTCCAGATTTTACATTAGAAAGTTGCAGTGGTAGTCTATATATAACTTCTGAGCATCTCCCGGTCATCCAACAAGCCAGGCAGGATTTTTGAGGGCAATCATCAAATATTCTACACAAAGTCCAGTGCAGGTACCCTGAATGGAACTGGGCTTCCTACCCTGCACCCTATTTTCCCCAGACTCTTGCCATGTAAGCCATTCAGAACTAGACTAAACCCTATTTTTCCCAGGCAGCTTCCTCCCTTCAGGTCTTTCTTTTTCCTCAATTATTTTAATTAACTTTTATCATGGCCTTCCTTTTTGGAGGGGAAACAGGAAGGGCTATTTAGCTTTCCAGCCCTGTTTCTTTGTATTTTCAGTCTTCTCTATTTTACCCTGACTCTGCCACCCGAGGCTGGGGCACGTGGTGGCCTCTGAGCGCCAGTCGCTGGGGCAGAGCCTGGAGCTTCCTCCCGTGCATGTGAGTTGGCTGATTGCATTAGGGTGGCTGTCAGAGCATGGACAGAAGGTGGGCGGTTTTGAAGGATCTCTTCTCTATGAAAATACGGCTGCAAGAGCACAGTCACCCTGAGGACTGGAGGATCTGGGACACACAATATTTTTATTATTTTTTTTCAGTGTGGCCCAGCAAGAAGCAGATGAAAAAATCATGCAGTTGAAAAAAAAGAAATAAAGCATTGACACAGCAATGCTTAAGACAACCCTCTAATTGTAAAAGTCTTTCAATAATGCACTGATGTTTTCATCCTTGATATAGACTAGCACGATGTTTCAAATCCCCTCTTTTTTTATTCCTCTTAGCATCTCTTCAAATTCTCTTCTGCTGTAGGACACTCAGAAAGCAGAAATCTAAACAGCAGAGCCTACAAAGATCTGTTGTTACTGCTTGTACTTGATCAGGAATTCATAATTCTCGTACTTCTGTTAATTTGTCCCTGTTCCCTTCTCTAACCTGCTTCTTTGTTGCACCCACCTGCTTAGGGTTTGTAATCCCAGTGGCATTCTCTTGATTTTTCCCAATGGTCTAGATGAGTACGTCCTACAAGTTCAGAAATAATATAACATTATTTCTTGTTAATTAATACCTACATCTCAGTGAGTGTTTGGACTGGATGACAGAGAGCTGTGTCTTGTCACATTGAACATCATTACAGAGTCTTTAAACATTCAAAACAGAAAGAGAGGAAGTCTCAGATTATCGATGAAACTCCAGAATTTCTGTAAAAACATGGAACCATATAATTGTTAAAGTTGGAAGAGACTTCCTAGATCATCAAATGCCCCTGCTAATCTAGCACCGCTGTGTTCACTACAAAACCACAAACCTAAGTGTCACATCTACATGTCCTTTAAATATCTCCAGCAATGGTGATTCTGCCACTTCCCTGGGAATCCTGTTCCTGTGCCTGACCAACGGTTCCCTGAAGAAGTTTTTGCTCATATACCACATAAAACTCCCCTGGCACAACCTATTTTGTCTCATTCTGACCTTTGTTACTTGGGAGAAGAGAACAACCCCCATCTCCTACATCCTCTTTTCAGCTATTTGTAGGAACAATAATGTCCCCCTGAGCCTCATTTTCTCCAGGCTAAACACCCCCAGCTCCTTTAGCTGCTTTTCATATGAACTGTGCCCCAGACCCTTGACCCCTCCTCAGCTCTGTTGCCCTTCTCTGGACATGCTCCAGCATTTCAATGTGTTTCTTGTATTGAGGGACCCAGAACTGGACACAGGATTGGAGGTGTGGCCTCACCAGTGCCAAGTACAGAGCTCAATCACCTTCCTGGTCCTGCTGGCCACACTATTTCTGGTACAAGCCAGGATGCCACTGGCCTTCTTGGCCACCTTGGCACATGCTAGCTCATGTCCAGCTCACTGTCAACCAGCGATTCCAGGTTCTTTGTCCACCAGGCAGTTTTTCAGCCCTGAACCCCAAGAAAGTAGTGCTGCCTGGAGTTTTTGTGATGCAATTGCAGGACCTGGCACTTGGTTTTGTTGTACACTGTAACTCTGCCCTTGGCCAGATCCTTCTGTAGAGCCTTCCTGCCCTCCAGCAGATCAACACTCCCATCCAGCCTGGTGTCATCTGCAAACTGACTGAGGGTGTGCTCGATCTCCTCATCCAGATCATTGACAAAAATACTAAACAGGACTGGCCCAATACTGAGCCCTTGAGAACTACACTTGTGAGCAGTCACTGTTTGGACTTAGCTTCATTTGCCACTAGTTTCTGGCCCAACCACCCATTTTTTTACCCAGTCAAGAGTGCACCCATCCAAGCCATGAGCAGTCAGTTTCTCCAGGAGAAGGCTGTGGAAGCCATTGTCAAAGGCTTTACTAAAGACCAGGAAGGCAATATCCATAGTCTTTCTATCATCCACTAAGCAGGTCTCCTTGTCATCGATGGAGATGCTGTTGTTTGAGCAGGACCTGCCTTTCAAGAAGCCGTGCTGGCTGGGCCTGAGTCCCTGGCTGTCCTGTATGTGCAGCATGTTGGCATCAGGACGATCGGTTTCGTGACCTTCCCTGGCACTGAGACTGACAGGCCTGTAGTTCCCTGTATCCTCCTTCCAGCCTTTTCTGTAGATACACATCACATGTGATAGCCTCCAGTCAACTGTGACTTCCCCAGCTCTCCAGGGCTGCAGGTAGATGATGGAGGGGTCCTCAGGGAGCACTTCTGTCACCTCCTTTGATACCCTTGGGTGGATTCCATCTGGCCCCATAGACTTGTGCATGTCTGTGTGGTACAGCAGTTCTGAGCATTTCCCCTTAAATTCTGAGGACTTCATTCTGCTTCTGTCTCTGTCTTACAGCACAGGGGATTGGGTACCTGGAGAACAGGTTGTAGCAGCTATTTTTATCTGGCATGCATTTCTTCATTTTCATGAAACTGATATATAAGTAGCATACCAAAAATAGCTGCATCTTATAATTTTTGCTGGAAATTAAACTTTTAACAGAGATTGAGGAATTAATTCTTGAATTAAAAGCAGAGGATGAATGTTAGGAATCCCTAATAATGAAAAAAATCAGATATCATAAGCTTTATTTAATCTTTTCTACATAATAAGATGCTGACAGAAATATTGTATTCATTGTCTAGTAAGTACTGCTCTAATTTCTTTATTTTCCTATAACTCCTAGCCATGTAAAAAAAATTCAAACTTTGTTCAATGCCTTTTGGGCAGACAGGCATGATAAGCACTTTTTTTCAGACGTGAAACTTACTGCAATCTCTGTGTTGAATAATGAAATAAAACCTTAAAATGCAATAATTTTTTCAACTGCTTGTAGAGTGTGTAAAAAAGTGTTAAGCCACAAGGCAAAATTCAGATTTCCATTTAAACAAGGACTACCAAAATGCTATAACTTCTTGTTAATCTCATATTAAAGCACTGTTTTCTGGTCTGAAGCCTCTACACGGAGAATGCTTCAAGTCCTTTCACAGGGGCATTACATGATCTGTCTTCCATCAGAGCTGAACTCAGGGATTTTTAGTGTCAACAAATTAAAGCAAATGTCATGCAACTGTCTTGCCTAACAGCCTAGCTCTACAGGGAGCCCAGCAAGCACACTTCAGCTGAAATAACCTCAAGATCAACACACAGTTTGAGATCTGCAAACAGGCAGAAAAGCAAGGTCAAGCAACAAAACACTGAATGATTCACAGGCTTGAGACAAAATTTCATGCCTAATGATGCTGGTACACATGTATTTCTTCTACAACACAAAGAATAACTGTAAATCACACAATTCAGTCTCAATACATCAGGATCTGTGTTCATCGAAGGAAAAATTTGTAAATCTAAATAATAAGATGGACTGGCTATTTTTTTCTTTTTCCTTTTAAAATTTGGCTGCTATTATATTGTGTCTGCTGTGACAACCAACCTAGTTCCATCTTTTTCTGCTCATTACTATCTAGACAAATATGAAAAATTGAGGGTTTTGGACACCTCAGTTCTAATGATGTTACTAACTATATTATTTAGCTCTTCACTATTCTAAGCATGGCTAAAGATGATTTTTAGAGGATGAATTGACAAGATTTATTAAGTTTGCTGCAGTGGTTTAAGAGTTTATTGTGTGCAAAGTGGTGGTAGAAATCTTAAAACTGTCAATTCTATGAACAAGGAGAAGACAGAGTATATCTATCCTATAAAACACTAATAGTAACCTAAGACTAGTAGGGCACTGACTTTTCATACAAAGTTAGGAACACTTAACTGAGAATGAAAATACCTGATAGTTAAGCTCTGTCATTGTAGAACTGGAACTCCTGAAAAAATCACTTTGAGTGATATTTTCAAAATACCACACCTATGGTTAAAATTTCCAAAAACTTTATGCATTTTTGAAATGTAACTTATATTTGAAAAAATGTATGGAATTTGAAATCTCATTGCAATCCAATAATACATAAGGTCTTCAGTTAATTATGCATAAAAAATAAATATGGGGTCTTGAGTTAAGTAGCTGATTTTTGAAATATTACTTTTAATATTAACCCAAAGACAAAATATATATTTTTGGGTGTATTATTATTGAATTATACTATAGAAAAACACACTTGTCCACGAGTTTTTAAAATGTTACCTTCTGTCTCCCTGCCCCAAGTTCATTCATCTATAATTTTGAGATATATAATACACTTATAACATGCCATATTGATATCTAGAAATCCAAGTATGAAGCTGTATGTAAAATACTGTATGTTTATTTCATTTGCATATTATATGCAGTAATTCCTTACAAAGCAAAAACTTGTCCTGTAATGTGATCTGATGTGACCATTAAATCATAGATAAAATATTAATAATTCATTTTGTATTAAAATGGTAACACTTCTCTGAAATGCTTTTAAAGTATTTCACCCTAATACTGAAGACACAAATTATTAAGCACTAAAAAATTCTTAGTTTCTGCCACATTTTTTGTGAAAGAAATCATGTTTCTGCTGATGTTTTAAAGAACCCAAAGATATTTTATCTTCTGTTCAGATGTCCAGTTATGGTATTTTGCAAGTTTCAAAATACTGCAAGTGAAAAGTGATGTCTCCATTATTTTTTTCAGGTAAGCTGTTTTAAAATAATCTAAATAATATTGCAACTCCTGAGACTCTTCTGCTTAAATTAAAATAAGAAATTGAGGAGGTGGTTTCAGTATCTTCTGCCCATGGTGGGAAACAGCTTGTCTGACAAGACAGTACTTCCTGTCCATTGCCCTGGAAGGATCAAACATAAAATCCCACATAAGACAGAACATCTGTTTATCCCCACAATCCCTTCCCCATTCATCCATGCAGGCTGGATGTTTATCCATTCTGAGTTTTCTTTCATCCATCAGGAAGAAATTGGGGAAAGCTGTTAGTGCAACCTGTAGAGCTCTGTGTGTAACTGGGTGACATTACACAGCCACTGCAAGGCACATGCCTGTTTTGAGTTCTGCTTTCTTGTCCCAGTATTAACTGTCACTATAAATAGTTACTTTTGGGAAAATAAAATTTTACACAACACTGGATAGCAGCAGAATTTAAGGGAAGTATAAAAGCTGACTGAATAAGATATTCTTAGCAGCAGCTGCCAGATAGTTTGATCTTTGTTCATTAGTAGCAGTATTAAATTTGTCTAAATAGAGCCTTTCCTAATTAGCTTTAGTGACAAAAGGGAGTCTTCTAAACCACATCATCCAAATTGGCTGCAGGGAGAGATTCCAAACTAGACTCAAGGTACCATGTAAAATATTCTACTGTAGCTCATCTTCTGCTATTGTAATTCAGGTTCCTCCTAAGCTTATTAATTCAGAAGGAGTCCTAATGATAATATAATCCTCTTATGTTTCTATTGTTTTTCTTTTGCAAGAAGTAGGGTAGAACTGCCAATGTGCTATCTAATGAGTCATTAAATTCATTTCTAAATAGTGAGAAAAAGAGGCCACACAGGCATAATTTAGGATTTTGCTTCAACAGTTTAACAGGATTTCTTGCTTGCTTAGATTTGGCCAAATAGTCTTTGAGAATCTTGATTTGTATACGATCAAGTAACTTTTTTCTCATTATGAAGACTTAACTGAGCTTATAATCCTAAAACAAACTGGTCTGAGAGAATACACTACAGCAAATACAAACATTTTGGTCATGGCTGACATATCGAGTGATGTACCATTGATTCCTGTCCTCACAAACTATCATTGATAAGTCCTGATCAAATACTTGTTTTGTTTTGCCAGTGAGCTATCATATTCATATTTAATAAAGGACTTCCATTTCTGCTTAAATTTCACCTAAGACCACATGAGTTACACCTTTAGGCTAAGAAAAGGATGTATTTTAATGATTTTTTTTAAGATGGTCAGAAATTGTGGTCAACAAAATGGAGATGCTTAGCTGTATTGACCTATTTTCTTACCTTTATTTTCCTTCTTTTTCTTTATCAAAATATTATTTATCCTATAAAAACAAAATAATGATAACATTTTTGTCCGTACTTCATGCATATATAATATGAATTATTAATATTATTAAGAACTAAAAATATTTTATCAGTTTTTAACAATCCACTATTTTATAGCAATTTTTTTAAATGCAGAAATTGGAAATAAATATTCTTGTATTTACAAGCTACATCTTCTGAAAATCACTGGATTACATTTGTTTATTTTTTTAATAGAAAAGGAAGCAAGATAAAATTTGTCAAAGTACTGGATTTATATGATATACAAGTTCTATCAAGACATTGAAAACAGTAAAGATAGCCAAGAATGTAGAGCACCATCATGAAACTTGTCATGCTGAAATTACAGTTTCATTTTTCATTTTATTATTTATTCATTCTATTTTATTTACTGTGTTCCTAAGTTAATTTTTTTGTGTATATTACCGTTCACTTTCAAACATTCTTGAGACCTACACTTCCTACATAGAGCATGTAGTGCATATATATCTGACTCTTCATTAAACACCTAAAGGCATTTTGAATCAAAATCTGTAATCATTTTTAAATGAAGGAAACAATTTATGAGCATTCCCAGTTCATTAATCACTGGATAGTTTCTGTATATATTCCACATCTGCAGTAGGGACTGAGATCATTTGTGTCAAGCTTACAAATGGTTAATTTCCAAAAAGATATGCGTCAAGAGTTGTTAACAGTTTCAACCCTTCTCTGTAAGAGTCCCACATGAAGACTGACCCATTTGATGCATCAGATCCTTTTAACCTGTGTATCCAGGCTCCACAGCCACACTGATCTCCAAGTTCTGCAGCATTCTTACTTTAGCCAGAAAGCCAGACTTTGGAGCAGATGCCTTGCTATTGTTATCGACTGTTTGCCACATATTGCATGCATTTGGGAAAAGACCAAAAATGGCTGAGCATTAGAAGTGGAATCGTTTCTGACGGCCACCTTGAGATTTCTGGTGGCTAAAAGGAAGGTGTTTCCCTAGTGAGTTAAGGAAAGCAAATATCAAAAGATTGGATGCGATATAATTAGTTTGAAAAAATTCAAGCTAAATTCAAAAAAGTTCAATTCAAAAGGGTTAATTGAATAATAGACAACTTTCATTGCATTCTTTGCAGGTATCCATTGTAAAAGTCAGGGAGTTCTGCTAGTGGCTTAAAAGGGGTAGTAAAAATATCTTTTGGAGAAAAATCAGATATTCCTCCCATTTGTATCAGAGAATGATCGCTTGCTTTGTCTTTCATTGAAAATATGCATCGGAGTGGGAATGACACAAAATCTTACCATGCTTAGATCAGTTGGTGTCTTTTGAACTGCCCTGTTTAAATCCTAAGTTTCTTGAGATTTGAACTACTTCCCATTTTTATTTTACTCAGGATCAGCATAGGTCAGTGAGATATATCTCTTGTATATCTGTTAGCAGCAGTTTATGATAGCTACTCTCAGAGAGTGGCAGAGTAAAATAAAAACAATCGTAAAACAGTAGCGGAGTTTAGTCATAACATTGAGAAAACAAACTGCGTAGCTCAGTTAAAACAACTCCACTCTTGAATTCAAGATTTGGTTGGCAAGCAAACCTTATAATCTTCATAGTGTGAAATGAAACCTGAAGATGATAAATGCAACTAGAACACTCATCAGAAAACATTTTGCATTTAATTGCTTGCTAGTTGAAACTAATTGCAATTCAAAACCCAGAGATTTACTTAAGAGGCTAAATTGGAAAATATGTACAGACAATACCATAGGGACTATTCCAACACAGCATAAATCTGGAAAATTGTAACTTGTCACTAAATGGATTAATTTGCTGTGGTGGTACAGTACAAGCAGAGACAAGTAACAAAGGGAGGACGTGGCAAGTATGTGTTTCAGTGGTAATGACTTAATAAGTGACTCTGAGGATCTGTACCTTTTGGGTGATAGATTGAGATCCTCATTCCCAAAAGTCAAAGTGCCTTCCTATAAAACTTTTACACAAACACCGTTCACATGTTGTGGTCCCTATTTGCTTAACTTCTAAAATAAAGTATAAAAACTCAATTAAAGGAACAGCATAACTTACTGTAGAGAACCTGCCTGGACCTCTGCACTCAAGGACTATCAAGTCCCAGAATGATCTATAAATGTCTTCTGAATGGTCAGTACACACAGCCTAAAAACTGGTTTGAAATTAAGCATGCTTGTTATGTGTTTCATGTAACCTCTTGAGAGCTGCTTAGACATGGATATTGTTCCTGAAAGAATTTAAGTCTTAATTTTAAAATGCTGCTGAATTCAAAAGAGGGCATAATCCACACAGTGCAAAGATTCCTGAACCAAGAAGTAGAGTTTGTTGGTTCTGTTGAACTCAAGTGTACACTTAGACTATGTCTGGGCTCAGAGCTAGGCTGAGTTCTGAATTCTAACTCAGATTATCCCCATACCACCCCCCACAACAAGATTTAACTAGCAAATTCTTCTTGGACTCAGAGCATTTGTATGCGGGTTTTTTTGCTTTGTTTTTTTTTTAACTAGACCACTGTTCAGGATTTAGTAAAAAAGCAAAAAGTGATCCACCATTGCAAAATATGCAACCAAACTCGTCACCTCAAGAGGAAAGGTTCAAACCTGCTAGATATTTGTATGAATGGCATCAGCAGTGGATTAACTGCTACTATAGGTAACTAGGGATTGTCCCATGCTGCATAGCTGATATTATCATAGGAAATAAATCAATAGCCATGACCTACTAGATTTCAAGCCATTCAGGCTTCAATTAGCATTAGTATTATTTTCTGCAGATTCCACAGTTCATTAGCAAGACTTGACAGTCCTGACAGCTGGTGCTTTGAAGCACTGCTGTATAGCATTCTTCTGTGACCTTGATGAACCTTTTAAATCACTTTAGCTCTGTTTTGGAGAACAGATTGTCCATGCTGAATTTATAACCTGCACTGCTACTGAAGAAGCTTTCTTGGCCAGCTTCTGTCTCCCAGTTTCTGAACATCTGCTATTCAGAAAATCTAAGTCATCACCTGAATACTGGATGAACTTACAGGTAGCCAAATTTATAAGGACATAATTTGCTTTTTTTCCCATAGAATATAATAGGGTTAATATGAATGTTCTTAATTCCTACTGTACTGCTCTTTACAAAATGAAATTACTGAAAGTGAGCTTTTCATCATGTAAATATACCAGCACAGTCAGCAATCCCTGAAACTGCTACAGAAGTATTTGCTGTCATGCCCTAGAAAAAATGAACTTTGGTTCCTTTACAGTCTTAGATTTTTTGTTTATTTCACTGTTGTTGTTTTCTTGCCAGCTAGCAGCATCCCTCTCTATAATCCTGCATTCTCCTGTGAGTCAGAACCAATTTTGTCTGTCACTATAGATTTAGGATTTTTGGACAATTGCCCAGACACTCAGCAGAGTCGCTTTTCTCCTTTGCCTTTCCAGTCAGTATGCACTAAGTGCTCATAAGTCACATTAACTAGAATTGAGGCAAAGCAACAAATTGAATAAATAAGTATAATGACTGGCAGGAAGAGCAGAGACCTGTTTATAATTGCTTGGTTTGCTGAGTACATGAATGTTAACATGACTTACTCAAGGGCAATTATTTTGTAGCTTCTGACAGGTGTGATATGGTATTGTTGATTTTGGCAGATATCTCTAGCACAAGTGCTCCAGTTGACCTTGAAAAATCTGGTGTCAGCAGTCACTACCATGGCCCTGATGCTGATCCTTCTCTTCTATAAGAAATGAAACTTTAGTCCTTTTCACTAATATTTAAAAAAAAAAAAAAAATCCCTGGTTTACCTCCTTATTTATTTTAAATTTTTGGTTTTGTTTTTGGGGGGTTTTTCTGATTTTGGTGGGTTTGGGTTTTTGGTTTTGGTTTTTTGTTTTTTTGGTTTTTTGTTTTTTTTGGGTTTTTTTTTTTTTTGTTTGTTTTTTTTTTTGTTTGTTTGTTTTTTAATTTTCCTTTCATTCCCAGAATCATAGAATCATTAAGGCTGGAAAAGACCTTTAAGGTCATCAAATCCAGCTGCCAAAATAGTACCACCACTATGCTCACTATTAAACCATGTCCTCAAATACCATATTCACGTTTTTTAAACACTTCCAGGGATGGTCACTCATGTGTGTTACCATCCCTGAGTAGTTTCTTTACAACTTATTCTGTGAAAAAATTTCCTTAGCTTGTAATCCACACCTCTCCTGGTGCAATATGCCATTCTTTTTCAATATTTCCAGCAGATAATAGTGTGCTTCTCCCCCTTTCTGTGCACAAATGTTAACAGATACTTAAGAACTACCTTTATTCATATTAACTCAGGTCTTTGGGGTGAAACTTTCATTTCTTTTGAGCTAATGTCTCAATATTTCCCCCTGAAGTTCCCACAGTATCTGGGAGCAGTGGTTATTCATGGTTATTGCACAGGGCTCTTTCCATTCTCTGACTAAGTATCAAGTCTGGCAACTTGTAATCAACAAAGTTTTGCTGATTTGCCATGAGGATAGTGATTCGAACACCAAAAGTATTTTAAAATTACCTGGTGGGATAAAAATAAGTATTTAGCCCACCTTAAAAGTCAAGCACTTTAAGTATATCTGGTTTTGACATAAAAGTGTAAACTATTTAAAACTTAACTTGGCTTCTGTACACAGTCATTTCAGGAAAATTCAATTATTAAGCATTACTGAAAAGGTCCTTAAATGGGGACATAATTTCAGCTGAAATAAACTCATTTTTCTTACAGAGAAATGTTCAAGGAATATTCTTTTTTCTTTGCCAAGCTCTGACACTTATTGACCTTCGGTTGAGTGTAAAGCAGACTGCAGCTATCACTGCAGCGTTTTCTTAAAGTTTAAGCTCCCAGAATTTAAAAGAACCCAAGTGATATGGAATAAGCAAATACATTTTGTGCTCTAATTATGAACACACACTGATTAAAACTCCTAGGCAAAATCAAAGACTGATTTCTTCCCCAGCATTTAAAGTGTACTGTGATTAAGAACATTCTAATACACAGTAAAAAATAATTATCAAAATATACATTGGAAGCTTTAGCAAAGGCAATGAAACTATTCTCCACATTGCAAAAAGATGCACAAGAAACTTCTATTGTCCTGAGAATGTGGCAAAGTGACTTAAGTGAAATTCTTGCCTTACACAGCAGTCTTTCATAGCATGCTATAACTAGTAATCTACCCGGGACCAGAGCCAAAGAGGGATTAACCCATCACAGAAAGACATTCTATTTTCGGCAGCAGGCATAAATGCCTAGTGACTGAACACACTGAGCTTTGTGCAATATGCCACTGCAGTTTGCTGCTTGGTGAAAAAGGGTACTATAATTTATCTTAAGCTCATAATGCTGTGTTGATGTATCACACCTGTTAAATTCATGTTAGTGCAGTAAACTGGTAGATCAGATACATCTTCCAAAATCCTTCTTTGGTGATTCTTGAAGTTTAGAAAACACAGCTATGTCTTAACAGCAGAATTAGATACTTCCTACCATCTCAGAAAGTCCCTACATCTAGAAAAGAGTTGGCCAGCTGATCAATTTTTTTATTCTTTTATTAAACTGGCTGTTGAACCATTTATTGCAAGTCCCCAGAGAAATAGCTTTAGTCCTTGTACTAGAATTCATGAATCTGATACAGGGTTTGGAAAAATATTTCTGTGTAAGGGACACGTGTGCACTCTTTTGAGCTATTATCTGTGCCCATGTACTGTAAGACTGGAGTTATTTCTCTGGAATATTCTACACCTGACTGTGACACGGTGTCTGACATAAGACTGCAGTGGTTAAAAAAAGCTACTCAACAATCAAGAGAAATGCTCATAGTTGGGTGGGAAATATTACAACTTTAATATTTTAGCTATGTTATCATAGAAACATTTCTGATCAGCATTTCCCAGATGACAGACCAAGGAATATAACTAATAGACCCAAAAGTCATCTTGAGAATAAAGTACTTCATGTCACTTTGTAAAATGCATGTTAACCCCTTTGAATTTATTCTGGTAGATCTTTGCTATTATTGATTTTAAAACACAATTAAAAGTATTCTCTGGAATTGATGGGTCCATGAAGATCTCTGTCTAATGCAGGTTTTATGAAAGCAGTTCATAATTTAAACAAGCCAAAAACATGTCCTTCATCTAGCTTTGTTCATCATTAAATGTTTCTGAAAATCTTATCCACCCATTTTCATACACTTTAAAGTAATATTTCATAATTTAGATGTATTTTCTCATTTTGTGCAGTAGAAAAAGACTAGCTATTTCTTATTCTGCTAAATTTTCATAAATGGTTGTGTGATACAGTCTTGTTTAAGGCACATCAATTGATCTCTTTTCTGCACACCCGGTTATTTACCTCCATTTGTCCAATGTTCATAACTCTTCACAAATATTATTAATATTCATTTTCATTACTGTGGAAACTGGTATTTCTGTCAGATACATAAATACAGAATTCTGCACTAATTTGGATTCCCAGTTTCAAGTCCTTCTGCAAAGAAATTGTAATTCTGTGCATGTATGTACAAAAGACAGGTTTTGCTTTTAGTTACAATTTTAAATGCCCAGCCTTTCCAATTAAGAGATCAGCAACACAACTCACATCTTCAGAAATGAATGATTGCGTGTTGAAAGCCAGTCTAAATTTACACTACACAGAAACTATGTGACAGACTCAAGGGTAGAATCCAGCTCCCTAGAGTGAGTGTCCAATTTTTTTACTTTTTTTGAGCTTACCCATTCCTCTATATATCTCACAAATCCTCCACAAATGGAACAGTTATCCCAGAGATAGCAAACTAATTCAGCCACAGTACAGATCTACCTGGTGCACTGAAGTAGGCATGGCTGAGGGGAAAATGGTGTGTGATCATGTCATTTTAGATCAGAACTCCATAGGTTACAAAACTAGAAGGGCCCATCTTGATCATCTAGTCTGACAACTTTTATAGGAACAGGCCATGGGAACGGCTCAGAATGAATTCTGCTTTCATAATGCATAAGTACAGAGGAACAGAATTAAAAACGTGTAAGCAACTTTCATTCTGACAGTCCACAATTTTGAATGCATCTTTTTGCAGTGTAAATGTTTTTTTGAGAGAGGAAAAAGGGTGAAAAACTGTTTCATGTTTAATTCCTAGCTGCTGTTTTTTCCAAAGCAATCAGAAAGTCCATCTGAATAATCTATAAATATCCTCCTGATTCAATTTCCTTCCCTCTGGGGTGTGTAAAGTACTGGCTTTGTAGTGTGCCAGTGAAGCGACCATGTTGTCTCACTGTCCTAGATGCCAAGGAAGGGAGCCTGTGGAAGCATTGCCACCAGAGATTAAGGTATGTCATTTGTGGGGCACTGAAGGAGGTTGCAGGGTGGGATAGAGGGTTGTGTTTACAGCTGGGAAAGAAAGAGCTTGGACAGAAGCAGAAAGAGAGGTTTATTATGCTTTATTCTCTTCATGTGTTCTCATGTCATGGCATGTGCTCCTTGGAACAGAACCCATTTCCATAACTATTTCGCTGTTTTATTTACTTACAGACTAAGTACTGTTTCTAAGGTCCTCACACATTTTAGTGGCAAACACCAAGGCCACCATATTAATTACCAAGGCCACCATATTAATTACTGGCAATTAATAGCCTCACCTAGGAGGTGTCTGATAGACAGAATGTTTCCCTGTTGATTGTAAATAAAGAGCACTGAAACTTGGCAATCTCTCCCTATGTATTAAATGCCATTGAATTATGTGTCAATGCCTGGTCAGAATAGGGTGGATTGAGCACTAAGCAAAGAACAGAAGGAATGCCTACTGCTCTCTGCATCAGCTGGACAGGTAGGTCTGCTGGGGTTCCATCAACAGGAGGCAACACTTTGGGAGCAGAGGAAGCAGCAGAGTACCTGCCTCTACTGCCCTTCCACACCACACCCGCCCTCAGTGTCACACAACGCGTGTTCTGTGCCCCAGGCTTGCTCGGCCAGACAGCTCTCATCCTGCATGCCTAAGGGCGCTAGTTTTACCTCTAGGTGCCTGACTTCCTGCAAAGTTGTACATAGAAATTATCATAACAATCATCACAGCTTGCAGTTGTGGGCCAAATCCTGCTTTCAGGCATACTTGAGTAAAGTTGGAATTGAATAGTTAGACATTTTTCAGATCTGAGAGGACATCATCTATTTCCCTCATCCAAATGTCTCATCTTTTAATCCAATCAGACAGGAAGTTTGATCCCCACTATGCAGATTTGATTTGCAAAATCAAATGGAAATGGCCAGCATAAAGCCTGCAGTATGTTTTACCCACAGTCATCATGCAGTTAATGCTAGAAAGTAACAGTGCTGTGTTTGGGGGATGGGCTAAAGCCCTGCCTGGATGTTTCTTATCTAAGAAGGGAAGAGATCTTTCTTATTGCTGCTATTCGTCTGACAGCAGTGCTGGAGGGACCAATTCAAATTTAAGAGCTAAATTTAATCTGAAATTATCAATACCCTGGAACTTGCCATGTCCCAAAAGATTAGGCCAAATAGCAGCATCATATATTCTGAGCTCATGTTGAAAACCACTGTGTAGTTACTAATTCTATTAGGGAGAGCATATCTCCTCCTCCTCCTCACCCATTTCTAGTGGATAAGCCCATGCTAATGAATTTGACGTTCAGTGTTCAGAGAATCAATGGTTAGGAACATACAGAAAAACCTTTGGAGCCAAGGAAAAATGTATTTCATGTATCTGTCATAAGAGAAATACTTATTTTTTAATCCAAACGGGTAATGCCTTTACGATCAGTAAGTGAATTTTTAAAGCTAGTATTTGTTCCTGACATACAAATCCTTTAAAGGCACATTGTGCATGAAGATGTGTACCACAAGCTTAGGGGGCCATCCATCCACACAAAGATTCTTTCAAAGCAGAGTTTTAGGTGTTTTCCAATCTTCACCCTAGCACACATCTAAAAGTCACTGTGTCACTGGTGCTGGCAGCTTGTCTTAGCTCAATATGCAAAACTTAGCTTTGGGTTCTGAGCAATGTGACAAGCACTTTCGAAGCTTTTTTAAGGGTTAGATTCTTTTTTTTTTTTTTTTTTTTTTTTTTTTTTCATTTTTAAAAAAGTTTTTTTTTACCCCTTTTTTTTTTTTTTTTTACATATTATACAAGGATTTTCTGTAACCCTTTATTCTTTCTGTATGGCGCCTGGTATAGAATGACTGAATTATGTACAGAGGTGCCGATCTTTTCTGGTATTTTCTGGAAGCTAAGCTATTATGTACAAAACCACCAGACCTTGGGAGAATCATACATCTTGAGTTATTACAGGCTCATAGTCTATTATTTTTTTTTTCTTATTCAGTAGCAATGTGGACCAGTAATTGTGGACCAGACAATGACCCATATAAAGTAACACTAACATCAGCATTATTTAAATACAGGTTTTGGTGAAGAGGGATAGTTTTAATTATGAGCTATGTACCTTCTGTGTTTCTAAATCAGCCATAGGCACATATGCATATACTCTTACCATGTTGAAATCAAAGATTTGACTGAGAGTAAAAGTAGGTAACCTCAACTGAGATAAAGGAAAATATATTCCATTGAATTCAATTGAGCTTCAGCACTTTCAGAATATTGGACAGATTTAAAGACTTTCAGAGTTGGAATGTGTATATTTGCCTTTCCAAAAAGTGCATAAATTAAATTACATATGCCAAGTATCTGCATATATCTCTAGCCCCCAAGTAGTCTAATTCTGCAGTTGAAGAGACAGCAGAGAAAAAAATCTGGATATACTCACAGTGTAAACATCTAAAAGACATAATTATTTTTTTTAAAGCTATGTCCAGATAAAGCTTTTTTTTAAGCTATGTTCAGATTTTTATAAAGCTATATCCACAATTTTCTAATGTCAATCTCTATTGAAAGAAGCATGAAAAGAAGGTTGAATGTGTGTACAGAAAGTTGAGACCCAAAGTTGTTTTTAACTTCACTCTCTACTTAACATCCAGTTGCTGTACCAACTGCAGTAGCAACTGCTTGGCTTGGAGCCCTCTTCTGCTTCTCTTTGTTTTGGTATGACTGACATGGCATTATGTTAAAATGTGAATAGCTGGTTTGGAGATTGTGTAGAAGTTTTTAAGGATTCCCTAAAAAAAGAGAGATGGAAAAACCTGAAGGTAAAAACCACCTGTTGTCTGTAGTACAAGTTGTATTCTCCCCCACCCCCACCCCCCAAAAAAAAATCCCCACATTTTGTTTGAAACGGTTGCCTCAGTACATACAGGTTTCTTTATATGAAGGATGTTCAGTTCTGAACATTATCACCCATCAAATATGGGAGCCATTTATATATTCTACAGAGCAATAAAAACCCTTTGTCTGCTCAGCTTTGTAACTGGCATTACCATCAGACTATCCAGTGATAAATGCCTAGCAAAAGCTAAGCTCTCCTTTCTGATTTAGAAACAAACAAGCCCTTCCACTCCAAGGTGTTACTTTTCTGCCCCACTATCAGTCTGAAAACGCACAACAGCCATTAATCAGAGCATCCATTTACCAGCTTCTTCCTGTTCCATTGAAAGTCAATACCAGAACTGCCTTAGTATGCAATGTCATAGCAAAATTTGTTCTGGTTCTGGTCAGCTGCTGATACCTAAAAACAACTCTGCATGGCTTTTTACTTTTGCAGGAAATATAAGAGCAAAGAAACAAGTACAGCAAGAGGACAGCAATGTGACCTTCTTCTGCAGCATCTCACAAAGCCTTAAGAGCAGTGTAAATCCAAACTGTCTCCCTGCTGTACAGTTGGGGAGGATACTCTGCCTTTCTGATTCATGGCTGATCCCTGAGTTTTCATCACCCTGTACTTGGTCTTGTGTATTGGTAATAATCGCCCACCTTCCTCATTTGACCTAACACTCATACTTCTGTAAATCTGTATTTCTACATCATGTAATGCACAACTGTTTAGAGATACTATGGTTTATCCCCCAAAGAAGCAAAGTTCACTAGCTAACACAGAATACTCAGCTAGTATTCAGCTGGCTGACAGAGACACATTATGCCATATAAATAACTTGATAAAATTATCAAATATCATTCTGTTACTGACAATGGCAAAAAGCATCCTACCAAACCAAATATGGCCAGGATCTCATCATAAACATATTTCAGCCATTTAAGTGGGAGGCAAGCATGTAAATTCCTTTTTTAAAGCAAAAATCACTGTCATAGTGATACCTGGTGATTTTTCAGTGTCAACAAAGGAACTCTAGTCCTTAAGACTCTCAGGAACACCAGAGAAACATGCAAGCATAAACATAAAGCTTTAAGGAAGCTTTAACTAGCACATGAATTAGTATTTTGCACACAGGAGAGTTTTCCATTGAGCATTTAAATACAGAGATTTAGTTCCCTAAATATAAACGTGCGGGTTAATAACAATATATCTGGAAAAGTATTTGAAATACAAGTATTTTTTCTTGCAGTCTGTCATGTGTCACTCAGTGCCCTTAGCCCAAGATGAAACTGGAAGTCTGTTTTCCTGAAAAATGCAGAGAGCCTGCTACAACTTTCTTCTGTGTCTGCCAGAAAACTCTGACTGCGAGATTTAATGGCTGCCGGTTCCGCATATGTTTCTGTCAACGTGATCCCCAACTCCAACTGTGTCTTACAGAGAAATGCTTGAACACATGAGAGCTACAGCTGAGCTGCACAATGACAGAGGCAAAGCTGACACAGTGATCTGGTTTTAGAATAGAGATAATATCTTAATTCATTATCTAGAATATAAAATGTACTGCTTGAATAGGATGCCATGATTCATAGCTGGATTTCCATCATGTGTGCTTTTTACATAAGGCAGCAAATAGATTTGATAAGGCTCTCTTAATTATTAACTGTTAATTTATTCTAAATGGCATATTGCATGAAGTCACAAAATGAAATCTGGTCCAACTTGCTTTACTGGGTTGCTACTTCACCTGCATTACCTGTCAGCCAAAATTCCTTTATTTTTCTCTCTATGGAAACTTTTCATATTATTAATAGTCACACAAACATTAAGGATTGCCTACAATATTCTGTAAGACTTTAAGAAAGATACACATCACATTCCTTGTCTTCACTCATTCCTTTCAAAGGTGTAGGTTTACAAACACAGAGCTCAGCAAAAGAGGTTTGCTAATTTAAGAAACCATCCAAAAAAGGGCCATCAAATCTGAATCAAAATAAGGCCAACTCAGCAGTTTGGCCTGAGATTTTGGGGTTTTTTTCATATCAAAACCTGGTTCATAAGCTCCCAATAAATAAATCCAGCTGTCATTCTATTCTAATCTCACTGCCTACTGATAATGAAAAGAGAAGAATTTTCTTGGGCAGAGCAGGTGTTAGAAAAAAAGGAGCCAGTCTGAGCCACAGACCCAGTACGTGGCTATGTCCCTGCTGGGTTAAGTTACGAAGAAATTCAAATCATTCAGTACGTGGGTGAAAGAGGGAGAGGTCCATGCCTTTCTTTCTCCTTAGGCTCCTCATGAGACTAACACTGCCCCTCCTCTTTGAATATGGTTATCAACAAATCCATCTCAGAACAGCAACTAAGGATATTCATGACGACAGCAGCTGCAAAGTTGTTAAAAATATACAAAATTTCATTGTGTGGGTGGAAAGATTGCCCTTGCTGAACAGAAAGAGAAATCCTAGCACCTGATGTTTTAGGATACAGCTTGCTATATTTTGATACATAGACTAGAAAGCCCAATCCAAGTTGTGCTTGTTGTCCTGAAATCTTTTAAATACAATGTTTAAAAATAAAATCCTGAGGCCACAATTTTTTCCCCTCTTGAACAAGGCTCTCACTTTCAGAGATGAGACAAGAGAAATGATTTTTCCACCTGCTATCAATACACCAGGCCAAGCTGCCTGGGGTAGCTAAAAAAAAAGCGTTCCACAACTCCACATGGATTTCAGTGGATTGCTTAGCAGAGCCAAGATTTTCAGCTTTCAGCTGCTCCTGTGGGTTTGTGAGGCAAAGTGCACAGAAAATGTCATGCCAGCCATTCCTTCAGAGCAGATGGGGAGAGGCATATTTATTAATCATCACAAAACCTGTTATATATGTGTAAGTCTTCTTTATAAAAACAATTTTCTTTTCAGCCATTTATTGAACAGCTACTAAACTGAACCTCTGCTCAGCAGTATGTGACTACAAAATCAGAGTTTTACTTCTCTCCAGGATCCAGCTGGACAATGAATGACAATGATCACATCATGCTCCCAAGTGTAACTCTGACTTCTAGCAGTCTTTCTGACAGCTAAAATTTTCTAATACTTTCTGGTCCTGTATTTCTGAAACTAAACTTAATCACAACTGATGCAGAACCTGATATCTAAAAGTAGAAATTGTTTTGTTTAATCTCGCTTATTTTTCCATAGTGGCATAAATTACCTATAGAAATGCACTCAAACCAAGCTAAGAGATATGTCACACATAACTACCATTACTCAAAGCTGTACTTTGCTTTCTAGCCCTATATCCATGTCTGTAACATAACCTTGAAAAAGATGTGAGTCTCTTGTCTTCTCCAAAAGCTTCTCAAAGCACCTAAAGAAATTTTAAAAGTATCTTAAGACTCAAATCATATTTTCTACAATTGAAGGCAAATTATACTCGAAAATGTGTGTGCTTGACAGTTATTTTCCCTTGTTCCTGGCCAAAGGTGATGACTATTAGATTTCTTGTGCATGTAGTGAAGAAAGACTAAACAAATAGCTATGCATCCTCTCAAAATCACTGCTGCACTCTGCAATTTCCTCATCTATCATAAAGCTAATACACAAATGACTTATAATATCAAGCACACAAAGACAGCCCAGCTCTGTGGTTTCACAGCTGCCAGGGTGCTGGCTGCAGGAGGCAGTGCCGCAGAATGAACGAGCCTGTGGAACCTGTCTGCATGGGCTCTCCTTGCACATTATTCACTCAAGATTTGTCTGTGCTGGGGTTTTTACCTTGCACACCCCCAGTATGCCTGTCGCATTTTCGTCTTCCACTGAAAGGGTTTGAGATAGCAACAGACTCCATTCCCTATGATTCAACCTGAGGTTCCACTCCTGGCAAAGACTCCTTGCTACCACATTACTGTAATTTTTAAGAATTATTAGTAACAATGTTATTAGCACATTGCAGCTATTCCATTTTATATTCTGCAGTATATGCTCCACTGATCCTTTTTGCATTTCTCTAATTCCTGTGTTTGTCTCTAGTTTGAGGAAATTTTCTACTGAATGAATTTATAACCATTACATCTTAGTATTTTATAAGCTGGATTGTATGCCTTCTATACTTCAGTTACTTGTATTTCTCATTCATTTCTTGCATTATCTGCAGTGTGTTCACTTTAAACAGCAACACTTCTTGATGTTTCTGAAAGGTTCATTTTAAAGCAATAAATAAAAATAGCTTAAGACACCATCTTGTGTCCTCAAGAAACAGTATCATTTGTTTACAGTTAAGAATCAGGACAGCAGCTGCTTGCTGTCCAGGCTTGCACTGATTATTATGCCGTGGTATCATAAGAATGTTTCCTCTACTTGTATTACAGATATATTAGAGCTATCACTCACAATTAAAATGTCTGCATGAAAACTCTGATGAAAGAAATAGGTACTGACACCTAGAATAGTGAGAGAAACTGTGATAGAAGCACTCAGAGAAATAATACATTTCTTATGAAAAAAAAGAAGATCCTGAAAAGCCAGAAGACAATTTGCCCCAGGAGCAGCAGAACTGCAAAGCGTGGTTTCCTGTAGATTTGTAACCTTTATCCCAGCCTCTCTCCTGCTGCTTACCTTATTATGATGATTACAGCTCCTTCTGTCTTCCTTTGAACCCTCCACTGGGGAAGAGACAGCATGAGCTGAGGCCTGTTACCAGTTGCATTTTCACCAATTGGCCATGGAGTTATTCTTAAACAGACAGTAAGTTTGGCATTGGGAGCTCTTGTCTTCCCTCTATTAATTTTCTTAAAACTTCAAGGATATTAATTGTCTCTGGAATTTTCCTATCCTTTTTTAAATCACTCTGTAGGCTAGAAAACTGTCAGGCAAGGAATAGGCTCAGTAGATAGACATTCTGCTTGCATAAGCCCTTTGCCTTTAGGAAACCAGTCTAAGAAATGTTACTTTTCTCTTGGAAAGACAGCTACAGCTCTGTTAAAGTGGAATGGTTCAGGAGTTAAACTTCACAAAAATCATTTCCAGTAGTCACCTAGTATTTAGCTAGTCTATTTTGAACAGTACAGAGATAAGTATTCCTAATTTGTCTTATTCATATCAGCAGAGACAGAGAGTAACAGAATTTCAATAGGAACAATATAGAAATGGCAATCTGTTGTTTGAGCAGGGTAAAATGAAGTTAAATAACACAGCCAGTGTTACCAGTAGAGCTGACAGCTTCCTACCTTGCACCAAAGAAGTGAGAGAGATCCAGCTTCTTGTGATTTTCCAACAAGAACAGAGGGCATGCACAAACTGGATGGACTAGTGGTAGAGCCAAGCACAATCCATAAGGATCAGTTTAAAGGATGTGATGCATGTTGCTCCTCTGGTACAGCTTGATATTCATCGCTCCTGCAGCCAGCAAGAACTTCACTTCTATTGTCAAAGCTGCGTCATGCTCTAGAGCAAGAGACATTTATTTTAAGTCAGTCATGGCCCAGAAGAATGCAAGGCTGTGCACTGACTTCTGAAAAATAGCTTACACTGTGTAAATTTGAAGTACATATCTTGTATGAGCTCCATTTCACTACCTTTCTTGCCTCAAAGGACAGCACAAATTTGCTTCAATGCCAAAATAGGATCAAAGGTAGTAAGCAGTGATCTGGTATGTGCAAGTAACTCAACATAGTCAGGCTCAAAAGTAATTCTAGGAGCAGATGGCCATACAGAGTGAAGTGACTTATTGAAATGAGTGTTGAAAGAGATGGAATCCAAAGGGCTTCTAATGAAAGACAGAGTGAAAGAAACCATAAGCCTTTGAAGACTGAGTAGAAGACAGAAACTGGAGGAGGAAGCTGAAGTAGCAGGGAAGCATGAAGTGTACTCTAAAAGATTTTATGAAGATTACTTTAGTATCAAGGACCTGGACACAGAAAGAAGCACAAATCTTATCATGTATCATGTAATTTATAGCACAGGAGACTGAGTTTTGGATAAAGGCCATGACAGGAATAGAGAGATCGTAATTTGTGGGACATTAATGTTGATACTGGTTTTCATCGCAAAATATCATGTTGGAACCAAGTTATATGTCTGTACACATGCATATATGTAAGGATAATTCTTAAAAGAGTAAATACAGACAGTGCTCCAAGTAAAACTTTGTTAACCTAAATACATGACCTTTACAAGACGTACAAGCCATGAACACAAAAGCTACACTTTCCCAATGTGTCATCTCAGCTTCCAGCAGTCTGCACTTCAAAGATGTCCTGAGCCAGGGGTTAGACTGAGATGATTGTATTCAAAGTCCCAAGCAACTTTGCTTTCACAAATCTGTCAAATTAAGGGGTTTTCACTTAGGGGATAGAAAATGTTTCTTAGTAAAAACAATTCTAAAATTTCATTGAAAAATGTACAATTACCTAATGTGATTATTTTAAATATGTTGCTTTTGATGTGAAGTCAATGATAATAAGCAACAAACTTAAAGAAAAAATATTTCAAAACAATTTTCCTCTTACTATGTTCTGTGTTTTCTTTACTGTTGCACTTAACTATTCTAAGGTCCTTGCTGACTGAACTGGGAGAACATTTAAATTTTCAATAGCTGTCACAGCTTGGGGAAACATACTTCAAGAATACTTTTTTTCACAGAATCACAAACTGTGTAAGGTTGGAAAGGACCACAGTGGATCAGCTGGTCCAACCTCCCTGGTCAGGCAGGGACATCCTAGAGCGCATTGCATGGGATTGCTTCCAGATGGTTCTTAAATATCTCCAGTGAGGGAAACCTCACAACCTCTCTGTGCAACTGGTTCCAGTGCTCAGTCACACACAGAATAAAGGTTTTTTTTTTATTATTATTATTATTCATGCAAAACTTCCTGCCCATTGCATCTTGTCCTGTTTCTTGGCACCACCACAAGAGCCTGGCACAATCCCCTTGATACCCTCCCTTCAGATACTCACAGACATTGATGAGGTCCCCTTTCAACTGTCTTTTGTGGAGGCCGATCAGGCTCAGCTGCCTCCGCCTATAAGAGAGCCTATAAGAGAGTTGCTCCAGTCCCCTCATCATCTTCACAGTCCTTCACTGGACCTGCTCCAGGAGCTCCCTGTCTCTCCTGTCCTGAGGAGCCCAGAACTGGACACAGCACTCCAGATGTGGCCTTAGCCGGGCTGAGCAGAGGGGCAGGATCCCCTCCCTTGACCTGCTGGCCATGCTCTTCCTAATGCAGCTCAGGATCCCACTGGCCTTCTTGGCCACCAGGACACACTGCTGGCTCAGGACAGTTTGTTGTTCACCAGGACCCCCAGGTCCTTCTCCACAGAGCTGTTTTTCAGCAGCCCAGCCTCCAGCCCGTTACTGGAACAGGGGTTATTCTTACCCATGTGCAGGACCCTGCACCTGTCTTTGTTGAATTTCACAAAGTTCTTCTCTGCCCATCTCTCCAACCAGTCCAGGTCCTTCTGCAGGGCTGCACAGCCCTCTGGGGTATCAGTCACTCCTCCCAGCTTGATGTCACCAGTGAACTTGCTAAGGAGGGATCTGCACCTTCATCCAAGAATTTATGAATAAAGTAAACATGTGTCATGACAGTTTACATTTTACTGTTTAAATAAAAGGGATTTTTTTCAGTGTAGAGAAAACTGCAGCCAAATGTTCTAAAATGTTTTATAAACATTCTGGAAAAATGTTTATTAAAAAAAGAAAATATGTTCACATATTTATAATATTCCTTTTTACATCTAAAAATCAGCTGCAGGCACTTAAAAATAAGAAGAGCACAATAAGGTGTAAGGCAAATAGATGTTGGAAGCATACTCTCCTGAGTGCATGGAATTCTTAGCTATAATGGAGAGAAAGAATATGGAAAAAAAAAAACAGTGACTTCTTAAGGGCTGCCCAAGAGACAGTGGCAGCTATAAAACTAGATGGAGGGAAGAATCTGAGAGTCGTTTGCTTCAAAAAGGAAATTCAAGTGTTGTGAATGGAAGGGGTCAGTCAAGGATATGGGGACTGTAAAGCATTAAATTTAATCCAAAGACTTCACCCCAGTTACAGGAAATTCCAGAAAAATGCACAGATGTGAGACAATGAAGAGTAAATAGAAAGCAATAACCAATGTTTTATGACTGATCTCACTGGACTCCATAATAGAACTTCCTTTTACTGCATGACAATGCCCTAAGCAATAAAAAGGATGAATTCTCTCCTTTCTCAAATAAAAACAGTGGTGGAACTGGGTTGCACTAATAATTTCTTCATCTGACAACCCCAGAAGTCTACATAAAAACAGCAAAAAATTACTGAAGGATTTTTAGTTTTACTTTTCAAAAACATAGGCTAATATGAGAACAAAAATCTAAATAATTAGTTTTCTAGGTGCATTTAATTATTTATGCTTATGCTGGTCATTTTTTGGCACCAACAGGTGGACAGCTGGAGCCTTACAGCCTATATTACCAAGATGGTTATCTATACATTGTCATTCAGTGTCACAGAGAGCATACAAGGAATGTGATTTAGCTAACGTTTAGATGGCACAGTCCCCAGCAGACCTTAGTTATGCCACTTTACATAAATGAGCATAAGCAGATATGACAATGAAACTCCTGCTTTACCAGCTGCTAAGGAAAAATCTATTGTTAGGCAAAAGACTGTATCGTAAGGCAGCATAAATCCATCTGTGTTGTTCTATTTATGTGGTACAAATGCAAAAGGAGTGTGGCACATCACCAAGTTCCATGTCATTTACTGTGGAAGGAGTGGCACCCCATCCAAACCAAAAGAAACTGAAAGCATATGGGATTTAAAGCATAAAAAGCACCATTCAGCATATGAGAACTCCAAATCCTTAGCACAGACATTGTATAAAAATGACAACAGGCTTGAAGGGTGATGAAATGGTGAGGAAATGTACTTTTTTACACCTCCTGATATGCTATTTTCTTTTCAAGAAAGATGTTAGCAAAAAATTTAATTTTTGTCACCTCTTATTTAATCAGCATCAGCCTCCCAGCTAGTGAAAAAGGTCACAGTTATTCTAGGCCCACCATTTTTTTATAACTGACCATTCATAATAAAAAGTCACTCAGACAGACTCTATGTCACATACCTACTAGATAACTTTTTCCTTCTGGTAGAGATCATAGAAGGTTCAAATTGTTAATACATGTCTCTATCTTCTCTAGGAAAAGTAAATTGGTTGTCAAAAGCAAAACGGAGCAGAAATAAATTGTCATAGTCCATACAGTTTACTGCAAACAGTTTAGAGCTCTGGGGTTTCCCCCCCTCTCATTGTGTTAAATACTAACAGCAGAGAGTGCTTAGCTAAACTGTTCTTTCTGAACTGGGATGTCAAAACTGTCAGAAATTATACAGGAGCAAGAATTTGTATCCTCCTGATTTAGATGTTCCAAACTCTGACCTTTTCATGCCCCCCTCTTAAAGTCAGACACATACCCCTGGTCCCCTGTTCTTTCCTACATTAAACTTCTGGCCCATCTCCAGAGCAGAGACTGCAGAGTAAGGAGGAATGAAGCCATCTCCTTCAAGTGAACTCTTTTATGTGGGTAGGATTTCATGCTCACAGTGGACAGCCTTTCCAGTGCAGGATAATTCTGGGATATGAATCAACCTTTCCTTAGGCACAGGGAAGAACAAAGGATAGGAATGCAGATGATGAGGAAATACTCTCTTTTTCTAACCCACTTTTTTAATGGAGAAGTGTTGATTGTTTTTAAATTTCTTGATTCCCTGTCTGAAAAATTCTAGGTTTCACTTAAAAAAGTGAAAAGCACAACTTAAAACAGATGGAAACACTTAAAATGTTTTAAAAGTGCTAATTACCCTCAATGATGGAGCAATATTGAGAGAATAATAAAGTAATGTTTCTATAGTAAACCAAAAATGAAATTATGCTTCTTATTCCAAAATAAAGAGGAATAAAAATACTTTCTGTCTTATTTACAATGCTTTTTCTTCCATTTGCTGTAAATGTTCTTTTGAACACTTCAACAAGCAACAAATAAATCATAGTACTTTCAAAGTGCATTAATACAATTTTTAATTGCATTTATATGGTAAATCAGAGCATAACAGTATATTTGTTAAATCAACAAAGTACATTTGAATACTTAATATATGGCAAACTATTTGAAAACTCTAAGTTATACAGACAAGCTATTTCATTGATATCATGTAACACAGGAATTCCAGACTTTCTATGTCTCTTCATTCAGAAAATGAAGGATTTAACTCATCAGATTATGAATTCTAGCGTATTATATCCTATCTCTTTGCAAAAGCTGTGCTTCAAGGCTGTTTTTTTATCTGCAGATACAGATTTCAGCTCTCTCTCATTCTTCAGTTTCACATCATTTTGACTGCAGCCACATACAATTAGTGTTTATATTGGCAGACCAACAAGTCATACAAAACAGAATAGAAACAATTGTGCTTCTCACTTTTCCAGCTGCTCTGCAATGGGCAAAAAGTTTTCCTTTAAGCAGCAGCCAAGTTGTTCCATGTGTGCAGTATAGTTCCAGCTCACTGCACAACCTCATGAGGCTTTCTAGGTTTTACCTCAGAAACTCACACATTCAACCATCGATGGAGCTTTGCAAGCCCAAGGCAGGCAGTGTGTCTCTTTTCCTCGATAATTCCTGATGAGTCTAATGTCTGTAAGCAGTAGTGAGGCCCCTAGCCAACCTCAACATTTTCATTTCATTTGTTAACGAGGTGTTCAAATCCTACGACACAGTTTGCTAGAGTTTTGTCATTGATACCTTACTAGAGATCAAGAAAAATTCCCACAGCACTTAGTCAAATGTTTCTACAAGTAAAGGTTTTTACAGTTTTATCTGGCCCAGAGTGCAGGTTGACAAGCGCAGAGGAAGAGCAGTCTCTGTGTAGTACTTTTGATGAACACTGTGCACACACCACTTGCCAGGTCTTTAGATGATTTAATTTTCAGTGCTAGAAGCAAATTAAATCTTGTCCATGAGTTCTCACTATTAAGGGATTATCACTCGTTGTTAATGAGATGAGCATGCATTCCCTCACTGCCATCATTTCCTCAGCACAATATACTGCTATTAGGAGTCCTTGCATGGCATTCAATGCTCAGACATCAGATGTCTCTGGGCAGTTTACCTAGAGAGAAAGTATCACATTAAAAGATCAGAGTGCTAAGTACTGGGAACAATTTAAGTGCAAATGTCATATCTAATAGTTCTTAAACCATCAGTTTGAGCTTTTTAAAATGCAGCAAGATATATATCCTACTGTTCTGTTTTGGCTCTGACACTGCATAAGCAAGGTCATTTCAGGTGATCTATATATAGAGAAAGATCTTAGTCTCCTGAATACTACACTGTAAAAACCCTGCATAATTGACTGCTACAGGGAGTGAATCCAGCTCATTATTTGAATTACACATCCATCTGTTTCAGTCAGGGGGGTTTACAAAGAGCTTGCAAGAGCTCGTTGAAATTGTTAAATAGCACATAGGATAATTTTAAACTATAGAAGAAGTTTAATATGTACTTACTCTTGTGAATCAGCAATTTTAATGGGGAGGAAAAAAAAGTTTATTCTGTAATCCAGGGATTTTAAGGAGCTTATACCATCCTCTTTTTGTCCCTGGACTTCCATTATCATGAGCCAGAATGTTATGTATTCCTTGCCCCTTTGCTTTCTAATTAATTTACTGTGTTCACTTTAACTTTCAAGTAATTTTTCAGTATTAAATATTAAAACAGTGTTTTAAACAATAACTTACATAAAAATATATTTAAAATACATTAAAAATATACATCTTTTGCTTGTGCATTTCTCTAAAATATTATGGAAAGGAAGAATGAAAACATTTCTTGCTAGATTCATGTTACATTTTATCAGCATTCAATTTCTTCATGTTTTAGCTACTAAGAGATTAGGCAGATTTTGACTATGTGATTTTATGCAATCTGTTAATATGGCTCACATATAGAAATTTCCATTTACTGTCTTCTTTTCCTTGCTCTTTGTACTAGCTGCTCTAAGATGAGGCCCCCACTGTGTCTGATGCTGAGGTGCAATCCATTGTGCCTTGCTTCTGATCTTTTACAAAATCAAAACCTGATTTTCATAATCTTGAATTTCTTATGATCTCAATGAGAATCATTAGTGCAATTTACTTTCTGCTTTATTTTTTATTGTGTACACATCATTCTTCAAACCTCTGATTCCCTTAAGCTCCAGATTCCTATAAATAGCTTGCCTTTATGATTTTTAGTCTAGATGCTAAATTCAGAATGTTGAAAGGTGTATTGCTTTGAAAACTTACATTTTCCACATGGTCTGGGAAAGTATCTCAACTTCTAGACATATGTCCTGTCATAAAAAGAATAACTGGAATAAAAGAGAAGTTGGGTAAATATGTTCAGATAAGATTTGTCCTCAGTAATTACTGGAGGAAACTGATAAAACCAGAATAATCCATACACTCTTCCTGTATCTTCAATTCAAACAAAGTTTATTCTTAACCTTATAAGGTTATTCTTCATATGTCAGACTATTAATTTCTAGGTGTTCTTCCAGTTCAGCTTCTACTATAAAATTTTGCTTATGTTTGCAGTGCTGTTTTGTTTGAGTACAATGTGGTAGAATTTATCCTCCAATCCAAACCATTTAAAAATGTGTCTTAAAAGAGGTCAAGAGGATGCCTCTCCTTCTAAACACCTCCGAACCCATACCTCTGCATGTGGCCTTGCTATTTTTATTACAAAAAAGGCAAACTTCCCCAGACCTACTTCAGGCCACTCTTACTTGGGGATACTTTTGCATCTTTTTGATAATAGATGAGGTGGGAATTACCCAGTAAATATGAACTTGTGTCATCTATTATTAAAACTCACAGACACACCAGTTTATTTTTGTCCAGAAGAATGGATTGAGATTACATGAATTTCTCTTTTTTTAACCACAGAAAATAAGTCAACCCTAACCTACCAAATATGCCTGTCTTACCTTCATTCTTTGGCCTGCTAGGAGCATGTTAGCTCAATGATTAAGTACAGCAACCTTGCTATTCACACAGAGATAAAGTGCAAGACAGTCATTTATGATACCACCCTCACAGTATTTTTGTCCAGTTAACAATAAAACACAGATGTTATGAATCCTGGTCTACAGTTTCAAAATTGCAATGAGTAACAGTTAACATTTCCACCCCACAGAGATATTTTCCCAATAGAAAGGTACATATTTTTCAGATGGGCCTGCCATTACCTCTTTGATTGTCCTCCTTCAATCACATGTTGTCACCAGACCAGGTCTTTTACGACCTGCAAGGTCACAAGTCTTCTCTACGGCTCAGAGGAGACAGGACAACTTGCAATATCAGATGAGCTCATATTCTCCAAATGGGAGCAGAAGTGCATCTGAGGGTGCAAGGCATCAGCAATTCACTCTGCCCATGCTCAGTGTACTGCTTGTGAGAGTCAAGATACAAAGGTGAACCCTGAAGAGGAGTCAGACTGCCTCTCTGTCTCCCACTTAGTTTTCAATGACTGTCAAGAGAACAAAATAATTCAGTCTGCTATCTGCCCATGCCTTCTTCTACCCATTCTTCTTTTTTTTTTTTTGCCAGTTATTTACATAACTTGCTTGAATAAAAATGTCTTAAAACAAGTCTTTGAAATGGCTCACAGGGAATCAATTATTATTTAACAGTCCAGTGTTCTGGCCCATAAGTCCACTTGCCCCCAAGATATTGCAAGGTTAGACCAGCCATAAGCCTTTTCTCAACAGAATGGTAGTTTTCCAGACTGACAAAGGACTGCAGCTGACAATGCCTGCACTTCCAGCTGTGGTGAAGGACAGAAAATGCTCATGTGAATCCCTCTTCTTCTACATTAAATGGAAATGAAACCAAAATATAAATAACTGCACTCAACAGAACCAGGCTTCAGATAGATCAGCCTTGATTTTAATCCTTAAAATGTCATAACTGTTGCAGACTATTCTGCATAGTGGATTTGGGGAAATGTAAAAAGACTAGAAGTGTTCACTTAGTGTATATCTGACAAGCATTTTTTCCTGTCATTATAAAGGAAAACTGCTGCTTCAAGTAGAGTCTGAATCAGAACAACATTTCTGAGTGCAACATTTCTTTCTATGTTGATTTGGTTCTGTACTGAGCTGAACTGTTCTGATTCATTTGTAATTTATTTAGTGCAAATGTCACATAGTCATTGTTAGGAATACAGATATTATACAATACCTGAGACAGATGCTCTCAACAAAATTTCTCAAGAAGTGTAATTCCCTGAAAATATAAGAAGAGGGAAGAACATTCCGATATATGGTTCTGGTTCTGTTTCTCTTCAAATATCATTTCAGACACTCGTGATAGAGAAGAAAAATCAACTATTCTGAGTACTTAGGGTTCTGAGAAACGCATACCTAAAGACAAGAGAGTTTTCAAGCTTTTAGTTTTCAGATTAAACATTAGAAAAAAGTTTGCACAAAGAAGTAATTCCTCTGAATATAGCATTACTGAAAAAAATCCATTGAACATAGCTGAAAAATGAAACACACTGTAGACTTTAGTTCCTACTAAGCTTAAAAAAACTGGACAAATAAATATCCAAAGCCATAGGCTGCGGTATGGAAAAGTATTTAACCATACCCTTTTAGGAAAGTATTCAGATTCAGGCTGTCATTTAAGTATTTGATCAGTTTAAGGTACGGCATAATCTGGTGATTTTCCTTCAGAATTTTGACACATTATTTTCAGTGTCTGATATTATCTCAGGCATTTTCATTGAAACACCTGAGAAACTTTAATAACAGAGCACAAAACATCAGAATGGTGTTTGGAATATGTGTCTAACACCAGTTGCATGAAAAGCAACTGGCTCCTCCAGGCTATTCAGCGTGGCAGCAGAACTGCTACTGCCTTTTGTCCCTGAAGCCTTGGATTCAGGCGCCTCATCTGTTTATCTGAAATGGGGAGTCAAGTTCAATCCAGCATGGAAGTCTGCTCATTCCTCTCACACCTCTGGGTGCAGACTATTTTGGCTGCCAATCCAACAAAAATTCAAGTGTAATGCAAGTATATTTTTTCTAAATTCTTTATTCAAAAGAAAATTTTTAACTAATTTAAGAAAAAAAAAAAGGAACATACACATTTCAGACCACTTTATAGGTATGGAAAATGTCAGCTCATAAGATCACACAATTGCATATTATTCTATATGCCACAATTTCTATATATTAGGACCTTTAAAGAGGACACTCAATTTTCCATGGAATTGACAAGTTTGGAAATAAAAGATTCACAACACTCTGAAATGCTCTGAAGAGACACTCGAAGTTCAAGGGGAAGGCTACCCTTGTTAAAAGCCCTGAGTACCTCAAAAACCAGGCTTAAAGTCACTACAGTAATCCATACCCCTGCACTGTGTCTTGTGAACACAACCTCTCAGTAATTCAAATGGGACTGTATGTATCCATACAGTTCCACAAGATAACTCTATTAGGTTACTGATGCTTCTGGACTTATTCAGATCCTGTGTTTGACTGGAACAACAATGTCATCTATATCAACCCTACTGAAAAAGAAAAGATACCCTTGGTTGTTGGAGTTCTTCTCTGACAGCTCCCTTAGGAAATAATACAAAAGTATTTATTATTTATATAAAAGCCAGCATGTCAATGCATTTTTAGATAACTCTCTGTACATTTTTCTTTTTAACATTGGAAACTACAGAATAAATTATATATGACAATTGTGGCTATTCTAAGAAACTTGGTATTGCACAACTGACAATCTACAAATTAGATGTAAAATGCTGCATGGAATTGATATTTTTTGGTATGCTGTTATGTTCCTAACTATTTTGTGCCACTCTCTGTATAAAATTAAAGATTAAATCTACTCAACATAGTCTTCTGTAGTCTGATAATATCTGTCCACTTTGTGCACTTTCAGATGTCCTGAGGTGGTATGCCAGATGTTAGGAAGGTTGTATTTTACTTCAAAACCCACAGGTAGAGAGCGAACATATTTTGCTATGCATACCATCTGGTACCTGTTTTTTACCAGAGAACAGAGTGTGTTTAATCATTAAATCAAATCCTGTAGTAGTTAAATCAAATTAATTCATACAGATATATTCATTTTTCCCCCTATGGTTTTTTCTATCAAAGTAATCTGGTTACTTTATGTGACAGCAAATGAAGTCACTGGACCAAATTCTTCTCTTAGATACACACACATAACCAACAGGAAGTTGGTAGGTTTTTACAAATGTAAATGCTCACAGGATGATCAGATATGAACAATAACTATATTTAACAAAAGTATCTTACCCACATGGCAAAGCACTGTCTTCTATTTTCCTATTTTGATCCTCATTATTTAATTAATAAATCAAAATTAACTCAATATTAGTTTTAAAGATATGCATCAATGTTCTTCAACTTATTTTTTCCTGCAATATGGGTCTAATAACATTTCTTTTCTGATGCTGGTCAAAATTGAAGTGACAAAACCTTTATCTATTTCTCTGGCAGTTTCAATAAACAAGGACTTTTTCAAAGAATAAATAAGTTTTGGAACTGTTGCTTCATAACCTGTTCTGTCCGCTCTTTACTGGTTTCTGCCCTCTTTTACTGCAATCAATGATAGAAAAAAAAAAAGTTAATTATATATATAGGTTGGTTTTTTGTTTAAAAAATTATAAAGCACCTTCACAGAGTTTTTTGGTACAGAGATTTGGTACAGAAGATGTTTACCTCTCAGCTCAAGAAGTAGTGTTTCCACAGGATTCTTTTCCTCATCTGGCCTGAGATGCCCATGTCATAGAGGTATTAATCACTGTGAATTTGTTTGCAGCTTTCATCACATTTGAGATTCATTGCATTCTGTGGTTATTTTATAAGCAAGCCCACCTTATTAGAAAAGACCTGTCATGTCCCCACACCATTCATGTTCCTTTCCCTAGCGGACAGGTAGCTGCTAAAAAAAGTGAAATTGGACAGTTTGAAGAGCCTGACTTAAACAGCAGTATTAAATGGCATATAGTGGCTGAGGAACCACAATACCTGTAAGAGTGACACTGAACAAATTAAGGTGATTACCCAGACTAAATACAATCATTATGGCTACCAAATGTTACTGGAAGATTTTCTGTCAGGACAGCAGTCTGCTATGAATTTCCACACTTGTTTAACACAGACAAGCCAGAAATATTTACTTCACTAGGTAGAGAGTGCAAATGTAGCAGCACTGATCATACCCCTGTCTTTGTGTGCAATAGCCACTAAATTAGTGAGAAAGTGACTAAAGGTGATGAGCATTTTACATTGTCTTTGCTAAATCTCAAGCAATAATAGTGAGCTGTTCATTGAGATTAACCTTGCATGAAGACATTGCTCAATAGTCTCAGTTAAGAGGAAGAATAAATTAAAACAGATTAGGTACAAAGTTTTAATTTTCAAAGGTAATTTGCTAAATTAAGAAAAGTGGTCAAAGGAATTACTTATGCTGAAGAGCATTTCTTCTGTCAGTAAAAAAAAGGCTGAAATTTCTTTCAAGCAGATTTGCAAAAAGTACCTAGAATTTGTATCCCAAACAAATAAAAAAACTTTTAAGGAAATATTCTGTATTCAAGAGTGCTCACCTTGAAAAATGAAAACTGATTTTCACAGTAATTTAATTTTTAAAATTTATTGCAATTTTCTCAATAAATCAGTACAAATTTATATGTGCACACTTTTTTTTTTTTTTTGTGGAAATGAAGAAAACAAGTTTAAAATTAAAATCCACTCCTCACTAAAATGAAAACATTATTTGGTGGTTAGAAAAAGCGGACCTGCAAAGCTGATAATCAGTAATCCATACAAATAATTTTGCAGAAGCTGGAAGGCTGCAATTAGATGCGTATCTCACCTTTCCCCTTGATATCAAGTTCTCTTCAGGTGTCACCACACTACATATGGAGAATATTTTTTGAATTGCCAGTTCTTTCACCTTCAAGATTTTTGCATAATGAGATTCACTTCTATTCATCTGGTTTTGCTCAGAAAAGCTGACGAATTACACATTACTTTCTTATAAGCATCCTTGGTTTGGGATCAAGTGATTAAAGCCAATTAATGAACAGAAATTCTAAATGTTTCTTCTTGTCGAGAGTTTTAGACAGTGGTCAGACCCTCCTGACATAAAACTGGCCTACATCTGAATGAGTTCTTGGTCCTAAATCATAACACCTTCAACAGCACCAAATGCTGGCTCCATGCAGAAGTGCCATAGCAAGTATGAAAATTTCATCATGCATGAAAATGTTGCATGATTTTCAGGGAAATTATCATTTCCTACACAATCCAAAGCTTCTGCTAGTCTTTCAGGTGCTGATAGCAGGACTTCCAGGTGCTGTGAGATTTTGAACTGTTTGCAATCCCTGACCTGAGGTGAGCAGACAATCCTCCACTCTGGCTAATCCTGTACTAGAAGTACTGGCTGTCCCTCTGCTTTGCCCTTTTACTGATCTACAGGCTTAATTGACTCCCAGATCTTGCTTTATTTTTCCAGGATATTTTTAGGGTCATGAACACCTCCGTAGGCATAACAGGTGAACCTGAAAGTGGAGAGAACTGATGTTATTCTGCTTTCCTTATGCTTCTTTTTGTGCAGCACTGTAAGACAGAGGGTGAGAGAAAGATGTGTGAAATCTATTTAACTACAGGTTCTTACCTAGAACAAACTCACTCAAAGCAAGAATTTTTAATATAACAATTTAACAAACAGCTGCAGCTACTTAGAAACACCAGGGGCAGTCTTTTGGCCTTTGTGCTTTATTATAGGAATGCCAGGAGAAGACTTTGAGTTATATTGATGGGATTTAGTGATGAATTATTTAGAGATTATGTGATTTAGTAACGTGGCTCATATATGAGTTAAAAAGGTGAATGATAATGAACCTGGCAAAGCTGAGTTACTTAATGACTTAGATGTGATAGGTATGATATATCACTTATGTGTGATATATCAGTTAACAGATTCAAATTGATGCTTGAATATCTTCCTAGTAATTTCAAATAAGGGTTCACCAACTATTAAGGACAGAACACTAGAAACCAGTCAGATGTCGATTTTTAATTGCTAGGCCTTTGGTTTTCCTCTAAGTTTTATTCTGGACTCTGGCAATTATTTTCCTGATGTTGTGTAACTTATGTCTCTGCCATATTTTTTCCCACCTGGCAGCCACAGACTGCTATTTGCACATAAGATATCAAAAGATAGTACATGGAAAAAAGCTGTATTTGAAGAAATAAGAAACCTCACGCAGTCAAGGAAGGAAACAAAATTAATAAGACATAGAGGAGTAACTAAAAGTTCCTGCAATAAAACATTCCATTGAAGATTATTGTTATTTTTGTGACATAACATCAACATTTTTCATAAAACTGCTGATGAGTCCTCTTGTTTTATCATGGCCATATAACAACAGAAAAAAAAATGGATTTCACTTCACAACTTTCTCTTTTATAACAGTGTAGTCCTACCAAAATCTAAAGGTTCATGGAAAACCCGCAGTACACTGCGGATAGAGTCCCCAAATTGCCCAAAGTGGAATATAACAAAACCTGTGTTCAGTTAAACTGTGGCCATTGAACAGGAATGCCACATTGAACATTGTGGCAGGATTGCACTCAGCAGACATTAAGGGGGTGGTATGACAGGATGGCCAGGCTCATTACAGCATCTGAGCATAGCTGTGCAGCTGCAGCATGGAAATACTCCCGGTGAGTGAGAGACTGACAGCAAAGTGTAGAGGGACTAGATGGCTCACAGAGATGTACAGATTTCCTCCAAGTACTCAGGTCTGTAGAGTAGCTAAACAAGTATAACTGCCAAATTCCACATGTGTGGTTGCACAAAATAACCCTTAAATAAAGGTGACTGAATTTTCTCTCACTGTGATAACAAGACATTCTGCTGTGCCATGGGGCTGAGCCATTCACTTTCCTTAACAAGTGTTTCTGTCATTAGCTTTTAAAGTCACCTGAATGAAGTCAAAAGAAGCCTATGGCTAAGCAGCTGTCGAAGAACTGTGCACATGGAAGACCTAGGGTGTCTGTGCAATGAACAGGATTTTTTTATAATGTTTCCTTTCACAAGGATTTAAAGGACAACTTAAATACAGATACAGTCAATACAACCTCAGATCTCTACTATACACATATATATATATATTTTAATCTTTTGACACACATGTGAGTTTAATGAGGAACTAGCAAATTGGCCAAAAATGTGAATGAAATAATTTTTTTTTTAAAGCTGTCTTACTCATTTTGAGGTGTCATACAGTTCTACAGTTCACATTGATGTAAAAGCTGTAACAATTGTGCAACAGAATAACCTGCATTATTTTTTATGACATTACCTAGTTGTCAAAACAGTGCCATATTTTGTCTCTGTTGAAATGGTGAAAATGTGATTTTAGACATTCTACTAATCTCAGTGAAGTCATCCCCTCTGTTCATAGGTGGTAAGTGTCCAGACCACAATGGACAACCCATACTGCAAATATTTCTGCATATTTTTTGTCATTTAGCTGTTTATGTCCTTGTCTTTCCCATGTCTGTTGCACTTACTGCACTGCCTTTAGAGAGGACAGGCAGTGAGCTGCTGTTTCCCAGTGATCTCAGACCTGCCATCTGAAATAGAACATTGCAAAATTGTTCAAGTAGACGTTGCTGGGATTCTAACAGAACATTCATGAGAGGCATTTTATATGCTCTGAAATACTTTCTCCTGTGCCTGTCAACAGCCATCGAGCTGACAAATAGGGACAGAGTTACAAGTGCAACAAGGGCTGAGATACAGTCTATCATTTGAACTAAGCAGATTAATAAAATGAATGACACCAGAAAAAAAATTAACAAAACAAGTCTACCTGTTCCTTCGTGGTTTTAGGAAAGAGTAAATCAAAGATGGTCAAAATTTTCCAGATTTTACGTTTTTGCTAATGCACTTTAAATAACACAGCTGTCAAAGTGAATAGAATAATGGAAACTACAGTATATATAAAAGGCTAATTTATTTTGCCTTTTAAATTAAAACTTTAGATGCAAATTACTCTAAATGCTCAGAAACCCTGCTGCCTTTACAGAAATCATGGCTTTCTTCCTGTTGATTTGGCCATAGAGCTTAATGTCTTGATCCCAGGAAAAAAAACTAGTGCATGCCTTTTTAGGACAGAATCTGTTTTGTCAGCTGAGAATGGGATCTAAGGGTGTTGATAGGTATGGGAGCCTAAGATTGTTGATAGTTATGGGATCTAAGAGTGCAGAAGAACCAGCGAAAATGTTTTAAGTCACTGATGCCAGGTCTCAGATCCTCTTCTCTGCAGGAGACTCCTCAGGACTCAATTCTTCAATGTCAAGCCAACTTTTATTCATGTTATTGTGAAATTCTTCCACTTAGTTGAGGAAAGAACTGACAAAAAGCAATTGACTACACTTACAAAATAAGCAGAATAAACCTTCCCTATCTGCACAGCTCAACTTTCTCTTTAAAAATCTTACCATTGTAGTTAAATCTCCTTCAGCACTTTGAAAGGAGTGTTAGAGGACATTGCACAGGTACAGCCACAACAAATTCAGATTTTCTATCATGCATTTCTGCTATAAGATCTCAGAGAATCATAGGAAATATTCTAAAAACTGCATTTATACCTGGCAAAAGATTTTTATGTGATCAAAGCTCATCTGCACACCCACAAAAGAAGAGAGAGAGATAACAGCAGGTGGGAAAACTCAAAATACACCCTTCCCAACTACTGCCACACCCATTACAGGAGCCAGCAGCCCATAAAATACTCATCTCTACAAGACCAGAGAGGTGCAATAGCACAAAAGCAAGGAGAAGACCCAAACTAAAGATTCAAAGGAAGGATTGCTCTGTCTAGGTTTCTCTCAGAATTGTCCTAGTAAAGCCTCAGCACCAAAGTCTGGATATTAAGACCATCAACATGAATGATGAGTACAGCATCATTTCAGCCTCACCTTAGCTGAGGCTGGGGAATGTGCCTAAGGATATGGGATTTATCTTGGGATGCAAGAGAAGTTCATTTCAAGATTTATTCTGGGATGTTTAGGGGACAAGCCAAAGGTGGGGAAAGAAAGTGATCTAGACAATTTTGGGAGGAACAAGTGTGAGGATAAAAAACAAAGAGGCCAGTTCTCTCCAGTTTTTCTATCCAGTTCTCTCCTTGGTGTGCTTCTCTGGCCAGAGCTGCACCTGAACCTCTCAGCCTGTCCCATCTTTCAAAATTTCTTTCAGTGAGGGGCTCTCTACTGTGCGTGTCTGTACCTGGGTCTGGGTGCCAGCAGCTGCAGTCAGACCACGAGTCAGGAATTCCTGTATGGAAGCGATGGGAAAGGCCTGAGTAAGTGAAACCCAGGGGCAGCTTTGGGTATGTGTGTATGTGTGTATCCCTGTGTGAGTGCAGGCTCTGCACCAGCAGCTGCAGGGAGGCTGCAGCCTCAGGGGCTCGTATGTGCAGGTGACAGCAACCAAGGAGACTGAGATCTAGTGGCAAGTTGTACATGTATATATTTATATATATATACATATATATATATACATATATATATATAAATACATGTATATATATACAGACATATATATTTTCACTGGGGTATCTCCATGCCACACACAACAGATGGAAGTGGGATGAGCTCCATGCGAGTGTTCTGTGTCTGATCTGTGTAGCCAGCCACGTTTATGCGTGATGGATGTTCATGTGTGTGCAGCTGTGCATGTGCATCCTGAGAATATGTGTTCAGTCTTGCTGCTGGTTGGACCTGGGCCGTGAAGCTTACCCGTTTCAGGGCTATCACATCCAGCAAAGTATAAATTCACCACACAATATGTTAAATATTTTTTAGTGACTATCTTAATTCATTGCCTCAGTTCTTTAAACACTTTAAGTTACTCTCTTCTGGCACTTGTTTAATTATTGCATTGATAAATTCTGTTTTACAAAACAATTCAAAGTATTTCCAGAGTGTACAGCCAACTATATTTTTCTTCTCTGGAAGATCTTTAAATTTGAGGATTTTTATCTATTTAAGTATTTTCATATTCAGTATCGAACTATCCTGGAGCTCTGTGTGTGATGAGTATGAGAAGAAAGTTTTCTAAAAAGATTTTTAAAAAACAGCACAAGGACAATCACATATTATGCTTATCAGTAGTAAAAAAAAAGTTCAGGAGGAAGTTCAGGGTTTTTACCTATAATGAGATTTTTTTATAAATATAGGGGAACTTTTTAGAAAACTTTTTTAGAAACTTTTTTAGAAAAAGTTAACCTAATTTTTTGCAATCTTCTCTCTAATTTGCATGTGACATTATGTTCTTTTCCAGACAAGTCTAAGGATTTCTAATTGACATTGACACGAGTATCCTCACGTTTCCTTAGGTAGAATTTAATAAGAAATATGTGTTAATTCTGTAATGAGTCAGCATTTCTGGATGAATGTTCCAACATAAAGAATTTTGCTATGCATATCTCTTAGCAACTGAGAAATAACAGCCTTCATTTAATTTTAAAAATCTTGTGTTTAATAAACCTTTTTAACCTTTTTGTTGTTGTTGTTGTTGTTGTTGACTGTGGAGTGAATTATCAAGGCTTGCCTTGGACTCTTGGTAATTCAGCTGTCTTGCACAAGATATTGTTCTGAAGGATGGTGAAAGACTCCCTGGACAAGTGAGAATTAGCAAATGCCAGGGTCTTTCGGTTGCTGAGCCCATTACAGCCCCTGCAAAGGCACCAGCAGGCAGGAGAGAGCAGCAAGTAAATCCCAGAGCTCACCAGAGCTGCTGGGTCCGGGGAACGGTCACATATGCGAGGTGACAGGCGCCTCTGAGAAGTGAGGACGGGGTGAAGGCAAGGACAAGCACAGCTTTCCTTCCCACTTCTCCTTAGCAGCAGAAAACTGGCAAAGCCAGCTCTTCCTGTTCTCTCTCCCTCCCTCCCCCGTGGTTTTGCTTAATGCTGCTGAACAGGCTGGAGCCAGTTTTGTGTTCTTTAGTTCCTGTGAGGATATGAGCCACTGTCCTAGGATAAAATCTGAGAAAGAATGGTTACTTGAATGAGAGTTTTGACTCTATTGTGTGAAAAGGTGCTGGCCAAAACAAATTAGAGAGGTTAGCTGTTTTAATAGTTAAGCAAGTCGTACAGTACTTTCAAGACAGACAGACAACCAGTGGCAACTCAGATGTTAATTACAATTAAATTGTTTCATACAGGGTTACAGTAGCCTTGCAGAAGCTCTCACAGCCTCATAGTATCATTCATAGTCTAGCAGGGGACATTTCTAAGCAAAACTCTAGTTTGAATAGGACTGGTAGTCTAAACACAGTTCCTTTTTTTTATATTTTTGTTTCAGAAGCTGTCACATTTGCTAAGGAGACAGCATGGTCAAGGACCTCCTGACCATAATATTGGCAGAATTCCAATTTTCTCCTTTATTCAAAGCAAGGTCACTGTAACAAATATTCATAGGCTTTTCAGTACTGAAAGGAATCAAATATCCAATGCTGCAGAGTTCCTTGGCACACTGTATTGCTATAAACTCTTACACTGCAATGTGTAAGGTTCTGTTCCAATGGTGCCACAGTTTCAATGTATCAAATTTGACACCTTTTCAATAAAATAGGCTAAATTTAGATAACCATATGCTCATGCTGACAAACTAGCTTCTCCCTGATATGTGTTTTCATTAAAGAGTACAAGAGGGCCTCAAAGTTTAATTAGTCTTAAATTAATTCAAAATATTGTATTAATTTACAGTAGAAAGGTCAAGTTGTTGAGCAAACAGCAAGAATGAATATTTTTTATTCAATGCAAAGATTCAGCTGTAAAAATTCCATTAATGTTAATAGGAGTCATGCTGCCAAATTCAAAAATCACGCTATAAATATTTTATCTGTCTATGCTCTTACTGCGCTCTAATAAAACTTGTACAATTAAAGCACCTTCTCTCTTGACTACCTGCTAAGCAAAGTTGAAGGGTACACACATATGAACAAAGAAGTACTACTCTGCACTGGGGCAGCCTCACCTTGAATGCTGTGTGCAGTTTTGGGCACCACAATGTACAAAAGACATGGAGTTCTTAGAGAATGTACAAAGAAAGGCCACGAGGATGGGGGAGGCTCTGGAGGGCAGCTGTATAAGGAGTGGCTGAGGTCACTTGTTCTGCTCAGCCTGAAGAAAAGGAGGCTCAGGGGAGACCTCATTGCAGTCTGCAGCTTCCCTGTGAGGGGATGGGGAGGGGCAGGAGCTGATCTCTTCTCTGTGGTGACACTGACAGAACCCGAGGGAATGTCATGAACCTGGGGAGAGCTTTAGGTTGGATATCAGGAAAAGGTTCTTCACTGAGAGGGAGGTTGGGCACTGGAACAGGATCCCCAGGGAAGGGGTCACAGCACCAGCCTGATAGAGCTCAGGAAGTGTTTGGACACTGCTCTGAGGCTCAGCGTGTGACTCTTGGGGTGTCCTGTGCAGGGCCAGGGGTTGGACTGCATGATCCTTATGGATCACTTCCAAATCAGCATATTCTGTGATTCTGTGAAGTGTTTTATCAATAGAGATGTATCTATAATTTGTGCTTCAGTAACTTAAGGTGAGCAAGTGTCACAGTTACATTTCAATATTTCCATAATTTTAAGAGATTTTTTTAAAACTACTTGAAAAAACCTAAAAATGTAATGATTTTAAAGAAATCCTTCTTATTAGTAACTATGTCTTTTTCTTGGTATGACTCCCAACAATACATGACATGACACACTTATGTGTGATTAGGCCATAAAGAGCAATTTAATTAATATATGTTATTTATATGATCAACATCACTCTAAAATTCACTTCTTGTTCAATGTATTCATTAAGCATTATAATTCTCTTGATAGTTCTTGCTGTGTGTTTCTTACTTCTTTTTGGTCCTATTGGTCCAAAGTTGAAATTTGAGCTATAAATGAGCTACATAGATGAAGGCAGATAAAATTTTCAGTCTCCACTAACATAAAAATTACATTAATAAATGCAGGAGATATAATTTCTAAAAATGGAATAATAATTAGATTATGTTTTACCAGGCTTTTTAAACAAAACTCCCACAAACTAAATAAAACATAATTGAATGCCTTGTACATGTTTTTTGAAAAATTCTATATTTTGCTGACACTTTAAGAATTACAATACCTTGACATATGAGCAGAATCTGAGTTAATAATAATAATAATTTTAAAAGAAAACCAGAAAAATTACAGTTCCCTGTAGTTGTATGAGACACAATCCAAACAATAACCAGAATATTAAATTGAAGAATACATCAAGAAAATTTGCACCACACATAATTAAAAATAAATAAATAAAAACCCAAAGCCCAAGTTGCGACATTAATAAAAACATGTTAAATTATTTTTTTTTAAATGTGCTTCAAGCTTTTTATAAACAGAGAAACTTCAAAAGTTTCGTGAGAGAGAAATATGAAGAATTTCACTTTGGGAAAATTGGTACAAACATATGTAGCAGATGTAACAAATTATTTCCTTGGTCCTACAAATTATGTTTCCTCTTGCCTGTGAGAAAATGGTGGTAAAGACTTGAATGTGTTGTCTCTCTATATATGCAAAACTAAATATTGCTCAACTAACACTTGCTGGTGGGCATCTAATAATGTCAGACGTGCACTCCTCTCAGAGTTGTACATATGTACATATGTAGAATTGTACATGTTCTTACACAAAGAACATTGCTAGAACAGGTTTTGTCTTCTTGTTTCAAAGGAGAAAATAAAGGAATTGCTATGTCCCTTCTCTTCCTTCAGAACCCCTGAATCTCTTGCACCTGAATATCACATGCAGTACAAATGTGGAAGTCTCTTTATTTAAGTTGTTTTGGCCTTGCAGTAACTCCATTCTCAATGCGCTCGTCACAAGTCACCCTTAATGCGCAACTTTAAGTCTGGTTGCTCCATTAAAGTCTGCTTGATATCCATGTCAAGCACCACCCGTTTTCAGGCAGGCAGGATTTCTGGTGGCAAAATGGCTTTCCTTACAGAGCAGTGGTGCATTTTCAAAAAAACCCTGAAGTCAGGGGTGAAACTAGGGACACCAATATTCATTATGGCTTTGGACCAATGGCTTTGTAATGCACTATTTAAATTATTCAAAGTAAAACTGGAAAATAGTTGGAAATAATTTCTAGAAACATTTTGCTTACGTAAGAGATAATGCAGAGAATTTTGTATATTTGTTCGGAATATGTTCTGAATATGCTTTAATACCTAAACTGTTAAGTAGGGAAAAGTAAGTCCATAGCATACCTACTTTTTTCTAATGTTCACAAATCCTTACTTTTTTCCCCCAGTTTTCTGCTATACATTTCCTTAAAGGTATCTCTTCACAATATGTACTTCTAATACATTAAAAAATCTCTGCTCAGTGTAAATTTAAAAAAAAAAAAAAAAAGATTTGACAAATAAAGCTTGTCAGTGAAAAGGAAACCATCTCTTCCAAATGTAAAGTTGCTTTACTGGTACAAATAATTCTCTATTTTAGCATTGCTCAAACAAAACCCCAAACTGTTAGCAGATTTAAAATATAGGATTAATTATTATAACGCGTTTCAAAACATAGAGAACTGATTTCAAACAGTAATCTTTTAACCTTTCTCTGAAAAAAATGAAAACATCAATCACGATTTCATTGGAAACTTCTCAAAATATTTAAAAAATGAAAGTTACACTTAATTATGTGCCATGAAATATATTTATAGATAAATCATATGCAGAAAATGCTGTCTTCAGTGAAAGAAACAAAAGTCAAGATTTGTGTAATCAATTTAGGGTGTATTAGTTGTTATCCAGGTACTGGTAACCCTTCTATGTCCTTTTTTGCAACACTACATATGCAAAAGATAGATGGATTAATACCTTACTTTCACATTTTAATTCATTACCTTACTTTCACATTCTTTGAATTCAGAAGTAATTCTCGCTTTGAGGGGATATCAGGAAGCCATTTTATATGTGAGTCTCCATAACCTAGAGATCAAATTCATCCTGTATTTCAGGCACCACCAAGAAAAAGCTGATAGATTTTAAAGTTGTGAAGACAAGTCTCTTAAAAGCTGTCACTTAGAGAGGCACCTGCTTAGCTAAACTCTCTAAAAAACTGGTATAGCCCATAGCCCCAGAAGTCACAGGAAAAGGGTAATTGTTGGGGGTTTTTGAATGAACAATAACCATTCAGGTCATTGCATCCACTTCAGTTTCTAACCATTTCTGGATATGGGACTTCTGTATCCACCTCTGAAATTCAATCTGTAGCACACTAATTCAGTTTAGGTAAAATCTTTAAATAATCTTGCAAACATTTATTTTCATATGTAAATCTATACGCATGGTTTATTTTTAATGCAGTGCCAGGGAACACTCCATATCTGCACCTATCTAATGGACTGCTGACTCTTGATCGACTTCTTTAGCACATTTTAATAGACAAAATATGAAGCACTTCCTAGCCCAATTTTTCTTCATAGAGATACTATCAGAATTTCATTGAGACGATGTGATGTTTAGGATCTAGTATTAGTAGCTGATACTAACTTAGTGTGTCTTCTGAAATCTTACAATAAAACAGAATTTCTGGAAAGAACATTCCAAAATATCCAGGGATGGGTGTGCAATACAGAAATGCTGTAATCTCTCTTGTTAATCGCATGAAATAAAAGCATTTCACCCAGCTGAGAATTGACTTGATCCCACAGAAAATTAAGTCTTGTCATTAAATTCATGAAGTACCAGACCAGACTCTAAGTACTGAAAACATATGCCTGTGTTCTCCTCATATGACCTAATTTTTTAATTCCCATTTCTATACTTGTGCACCAAACAAAGACTCCTAACCTGTTTTCCTGAAGGAGCAAGGTGAAACAGTTATATTCAAGCAAAATAAAGCCAAAAGAATGCAGGCATGATGTCCACCTTATCCAGCCTCTTGCCCTGAAATAAATGAAATCTTTTAAAACTTCAGGAAAATACTTCCTCACACTTAACGTTCCATGTACATCCTTTCCTACAGTTCTCTACATAGCAGCAGCTTTGTCCTACACTGGTAGGTATTATGCAAGAAAAGCATTGCACCCACTCTGAAGATTCTGAGTGTTTCTTACTTCTTTAGTGTAAAACAAAGTAAAATCCATCTGACCACTTCTGTGATTCATTAATCCCAGTTGATGTCTCCGTTCTTCAGTTTTCCCCTGAAAAAGCTGAAAACCCTTCAGTCAGAGGTCTCTCTAAAACTAAACTCTTTATGGGAGCAGTGAATTCACCTTCCATATGCAAAAATGTTACATGTAAAAATGCAGCTAGTTTTCATTACGAAAAAATAAAATTCTTATTTTAAAAAATATTTAATGGACTCTCATTGTATCTTATACATATCTGGTGAAATGGTTCATAACCCCTATGTAAATAGTTTTTGAAATTCACACAGGTGTGGAAAGCACAAGATCAAGTCTATATAGAAATGAAAAAAGTCATTATTTTATGTGCATTTTAAAATTCCATGAAACTGATGGTTTATTAGATTCTGTTGCAATTTTCCATAGGAGCTTAGTGAATATAGCATTAATGTCTACACTTAACATGACACATAATGTTTTCCACCAGTGCAAAACAATGTAAACAATGAAGAAAACAAACATTAACTCAATTTTCATTTTTAATATCTGATCCTTACAGAGATGTAAATGGTGAGACTAATTTATTTCACTGAGGCAGGAGCAAGACCTAAGTAGCCAGTAATGTGCTCTTCAGCTTCATGTTCACTCAGTTCTGTTCAGTTAACACACTTTTCCATTGCTGTGACAATTTTAAAGCATTTATTCTGTAAATGAATAGTCAGCTTTCATGCAAACAGTCCATTAGCATTAATCATATGATTCTCACATACATTGACAAAAAACGTGTTTGCTATATTTCTCTTGTCCATGACAAATGAGTAGTTGGTAAGAAATGAAAAATAACAATTTAAAAGGACGGTTAGAACAACAGATCTCTTGACACATTTCATCTCTCATCTGAAATATTAAAAGCTATATTCCAAGTATATCATCCAAGGATGATGTTTCTGTTGATCAAAATATAAGTCTTTGCCTACTTTATCTCTGATCCTGTTACATAAATCAGCATTTACATTTCCTGATATTCTTGTCTTTGGACAAATCTGAAGAATCCCAACTTACTGGAGTACAAATGTGCAACTACATTTAAAAAAAAATAATTAACTGAGTCATTTGCATTGACTAACATAAACAGATACTTTCTAAATATTACCTTAAAATTTTAAGGTATTAAAATCTTATCTCTTTCAAGACATGCACCTTCACTAGAATTTGACTAAAAACTGCTATGCAGCCACTGGAAAAAACTTGCATTAGGGCTTCTGCCTAACAGGAAAATATGCTGAACCTGAAGCAAAGCCCAATGAAGTTGCTTTTTCAACTTTAATTTGTACTGGATCAAGTGCTTTGCACACAATCTCTCATTTCTTCAACTTTAAAGGAGTGCTAATGACTGTCAAAGAATATTTTTCCTTTCAATATCTGTTCAAAATGAGATTTTGAAAACCATCCCAGGACTCTGCAAAATGAAAATCAGACTTGGATTTGTGTGTCAAATAATAATCTTCAGAAGCTTGTTATTTTGCAGATGGAGATTTTAGCTGCCATGTTGTCCTTCTAAAAATAACATGCAGTTTTCCAGTGAGCATGCAGTCAACTAGCAATATCAGTGTGCGTTTTTATCACAAAGAATTTGAGAAATCCATCTTTAGAGGTTTCTATCATCAAATCAGGAAAACTCTTAAATTTATACATAAGGAAAAATATTTTTTAAATCTTTAAAAACATGACACATCTTTAATGCTTCACAGTGGAAGAAAAAAGACAACAGATGAAAGTGATAATGGATAGACTATCTAAGAATTAATCAACGTTTTTTAAAGTGACAATGCTGGCAAACGACAAGAATGGAATGTTAAGGTATTTGTTGTAAGCCAAGAGGAAAAGATTTATGTGCATCATCTCCAAGCCAATACATAATAAAATCCATTTTCAGGCTTGACATAAAATACAATCAAAAGGCCATTTGTGATGCTGAGCCCATGTCTCCTTCTTATGTTATAAAGTACCCCAGATTTTCCAGCACCATTTTGGCCCTTTTCTTTAAAGGGCAGATACTATTTAGTTAGAAATGCACTTATATGTTTTTTAGTCCTGATCCAACTCCTACTGCTGCCAGATAAATATTTTCTGTTGTATTCAGAAGGAATTTAAAAAATGTTTTAAAAAATCATTAAGTAAACCTTAGTAACCTATTCTGTATTAAGATAATTGCTGTTAACAGAGATTCATCTGAGACTGCCCCAGTGGCTTGCCAGTAAGTTGATGGGACATGAACAACATATTTCTTAAACCAGCTGTAAGGCAGAAAAGCTGAGGTTACTATTTGGATTCCCTGATGAAAAGCTGCAATTGTTTCATTTATGGGTAAATGTATTCTGGCTATTCCTAGAGTGACCTTGGCAGCCAACTGTGTTGCCCTTAGTGTCAGCAGAAAGAAGGCTGTTGGTGTCAGTGGGCTTTGGATCAGGCTTTAAAGACAGAGGAAGCTTGCTTAAGGAGGAAAACAGACATAAAAAACAGTCCTGATTTCCCAGGTTTTGTTGCTTAGAGTTTAGAATACCAACAAGACATTTTAAACCCTGAAGAATAATTGTTGTAAGTCAATTATTTTAACCCTGTAAGTTTTTTTACAGTTGTATACAAGAATAAAGAACGAATTTCTCTGGCTTACAAAAAAAAAAAAAAAAAAGGCAAGAATTTATTTATCAATAGATACTTTAGCTGCTTTTTACACCATTGCAATGACTAACCAAATCACATAAAATAAACAAAAGAGAGTATAAAATCATTTCACTCCAGCTGGTATCCCAAGACAACCTTTTGACTAAGTACAGAGTTAGATGTTTCAAGTATGGCACTTATATAAATAAGAGCAGAGAAAAGAAGATATATTCACAGTTAAATGCAATGAACTCTCTTCCTTTGGTATGTGTGTCATCATAGGTGGCTGTAGGTAAATGCGTAACTCGGCTGGCAAGAACCAACTCTGTCTTGTTCATGCACATATTAGGGAATCAATCAAAATGTACTGATATATTCTGCAGATCACAACTAATGCAAGACGTTTAAGGTCTCTGGTGGATGTGTGTGTGTGTGTGTGTGTGTGTGTGTGTGTGTGTGTGGACAGGCAAAGAAAAAAATGGCAAAATTATATTCAGCATTTATTTTTAGCAGGACTAATTGATGCACAAACCATGATAGAAAATAGATAATAATACACACCAGGAATAGAGTCTGTGATTTAGACAAACAAAATAAGACATCTGTGAGATACGTGAACGCAGATATCCTGACTGAGCTGTGGTTAGGTTCCTTACAGTGTGCTTACCCTCCTTTTAAAACATGCTTATGCCTGCACATTGCAACAGCGTCCCCCACCCCACCCCACCCCATATAGAGTATCCTTGCAGAGTTTTTGATATGAACATTCTACACATTTACAACAATTAGTCAGACAGTTCAAACTGTAAACATCCTAATGACAACCAAAAAGCTGTTTCACTGACAGATAAAACCCAATCATTAGAAAGAAAAGTAGGAATAATAGTAGCTGTGCTGTAAGGCTAGGTCAAGCATGGTTTTATAGCTGTTTTTTCAGTCTTTTATATAGAGCTGCATTTTGCAGCTAGTTCAGTAAGTGGAGATCCAATACCTTAATGGCTTTCTTGGTGGTTTGATAAAATGCTTGCCTAAGCAATGTACCTTTCTCTAATGGTATCTGGGTCTGTTCCACCTGGCACAGTGTTTCAGTTCTGTCACAGCCTCACACATAAGCTGAGTCACTTGACTGAGTCCTGCCGAAGTTAGGCATGCTCATTCTTGGCAGGTCCTTATTTCTGATTTCATATATGGATTTCCTTTTTGCCTGTACTCCTCTCACTGCCATTTTGATCTTTCTCCAGCCCAAGTGGTTCAGTTCTGCCAAATTAAGCACCACACAAATCCCACTGACAGCAAACATGAATACCAAGAATACAGTCTTCTCAGTGGGTCTAGAAACATAGCACTCTACTTCTTTAATGCAAGGGTATCTGTCACATTCGTACATGGAAGGGACATTGAATCCGTACAGAAAATACTGTCCCACTAAGAATCCAATCTCTAGGGCATTTCGAAAGACCACTTGGATGATATAAAATCGAGAAATGCCTTCTTGCCTCCTCATCTTTGATTTTGTAGTTCTGATAGCAGGATTGGGGATTTCCTTCACTTCTAAGCAGTCTGGTTCTGCCTCTTTGGTGGAGTTCTCAGTGTTTTGCAGCACCCCATTGACAATAGTGTTCTTGATTTTCTTACTGTCCTCACGCTTCATTGAATCCTGGTCCCTTTCCAAGGTAAGGAAGACAGTGGAGTACCTCCGTTCCCTTTGTTTAGCAGACTGGTGAACGGAGTATGTTATGAAGCACAGGCTGGGAGTGCACACCATGATGATCTGGAACACCCAGTACCTTATGTGAGAAATGGGGAAAGCCTGGTCATAACAAGCCTGGTTGCAGCCTGGCTGCAGCGTGTTACAGACAAACATCGTTTGCTCGTCATCGTACACCGTCTCCCCTACAATGGCCACAATGAGAATTCTGAAGATCACCACCACGGTCAGCAGGATCCTGCAACAGAGAAGCCCGTCAGTGCGCGCCGCCGCCGCGCGGCCGGGAGCTGTCCAGTGCTGACCGGGCCCCGGCGCCGCGGTACCGCCGACCGGGACCGGCCCCGGCCCCGACACGGGCACCGGCCTCGGCACAGCGAACCGGGCCCGGCCCCTCCGACCGGCCCCGCTTCCGCGCGGGGGGCGCGCAGGCTGTGCGGCATGGCCTCGGCGCGGCCGTGTGCCACAGACCGCGGCCGGCGGTCAGCGCTGGCCCCCGCCCGGCCCCTTCGGCCGAAGGGCGATCGCACGGCCCTGGGGCCCCCGAGAGCACGGTCGGTGGAGGAGCGGGGCTGCGCCGGCAGCGGGACCCCGATGGCAGGGGGGTCTTCCCGACGACCGTCCGGAGCCCCGTGGCTCCTCGGGGACAAGGACGGCGGCGCTTGCGGTGTCCCCGCGCCTCCGCGCTCCGGTGCCGCATACCAGCCTCCCCAGCACACACACACACACACACACACACACACACACACACACACACACGCACACACGCAAACACGCTAGCTCCAGGCACACCCCGAAAGAGCCCGGCCGAAGGGCACCGCGCAGCCGGGACCCGCCGTGCGCCGCCGACCGCCCGGCCGGCCGGCTCGGACAGGCGGGGGTCCCCCCGTGCTCCCCGCAGCTCTCCCGCGACCCTTACCTCCCTATCATAGTAGAATGCTGCTGCACGGCAGCTTCCAGTAGCCTCTCTAGAATAGTCCATTCCCCCATCGCTGTTCATCCGGAGACAAAGACTTTGGCAAGCGTAGGGGATCTCTTCACTTCTGCCTTTTTTCACCCCTCCTATTTTTTTTTTTTTTTTTTTTCGGGGGAGGGAAAACAAACCGAAGAGCAGCCCGTCTCTACTGCCCGCAGTCCGGCGGCGGGAGGGCGGGAGGCGGCAGCCTTGCCGAGGGTTCCCGGCTCGGCTCGGCTCTGCGGGGCTCGGGGCCGCTCGGGAGCCGCCACCGGGCCGGCCCGCTCGGCTCGTGGCGCGGCGCGGCGGGCGGACCGGCGGCGTGGAGGGAGGAAGGTTGGCTTTAATGTCTTGCTGCCTCTAATCTGCCTTTAAGTAGTCTCCGCTTGCGTCACTGACAGGTTGGTGGAGAGCAGCCAAAAGCAGCGCTCGGATTTTCTCATTTTTTATTATTCCGGTGAATACAAACAAATAAATGCAATAAAAATAAATGAAATAAATAAACGGAGGAGGAGGAGGGAGGGCGGAGGAAGGGCTGCCCCGGCAGGCACGAGGCTCGTTGTGCAGCCTCCTTGCCGGAGCGCCCCGGCCGGGCTCCCGCTGCCCCGCCGCCCCCGCCCGCCGGCACACCCCGCGCTCCGCCCGGGAGCCAGCCCCGACAGCTGCTGTCCCAAACGCTGCTCTAGGACCGCAGGACCACACACGGCCCCTCCAGCCACGCGCCCCTGACCCATTGCCTCGCTCCTAGAGATCAAAACAGAAGTGGAATACAGCAGTGACCTTACGTGTTAGAATTGCTAAGCCCTGGAAGATATTTGACTTCAAATTGCATCTTTATTCTCCCCTGATAACAGTTATAACAATCACTGCAGGGAAATGAAGCTCATTTATACACATTTCAGAGAAGTCTGAGACTGAGATTGTATTTATGCTAGAAAAGACACCAAATCTTCATAAAAAGCATCTCTAAACAGTACAAGAAAAAAGTATATTGAATAAATCCCTGCATTATAATCAGTCTGCACATTTTGCTCTCATTCATTTTACTGATGCCCTTACAGACTGTATCTGAGACATCACCAAACATTTCCACACAAAACATTGGTACCAATTGGAATTGACTTCTCCAGTGAAGCAGTGTAAAATATATTCTCATATTCTGTATATTTACAAAATAATCAAGTAAACCTTCACACCAGCTCAACTAATCTCATTAAAGAACAAACATAAGAAAAAATTTTATCAGTCTTATCATAATATTCCTACCATTGAACTCAGTAAAATCAAATTCTTTCTAAAGCAGAACTGCACAGGCCATAATAAATAGTGTAGTGTTCTTTTTGTTTGTTGGTTTTTTGGGGTTTTTTTAGCTCATGAACCAATTCCATGTCATATTAAAGATGTTAATTGTTTTCTGAATAAATGGGACCATGTTTCATCTGTGCAAGAAGGCATCTGTATGCTTTAGACTCCCCAAGGTTTGTTGTCTTTTCATTTGGAGTATGCAGATGGTCTCTGCTTCACGAGATACTGGGTCAGTTGACTGATTGAATTAGGAAAGTATCAAACAGAAGAGGATCAGTGAATACACAGAAATTCTGCACAGAAATTGAAAGATTTTTATTCTCTCCCACTCAAGAGTTGTTGGCTTTTTGTATATTGTTTCCAAAAATTGCTGCTGCAACAACAGCAAAGCTAAAAAGAATAAGTTGGAGTTTGGTTTGGTTTGGTTTGTTTTAAGAGGCCTGTGGTATCTATCCAACTACCCTGACAACTGAGTGTCTCATATAGACCAAAACTGTTTGCAGATGGATCTGAAAAAGAGAGAAATCAAAGCAGTAAGGGAAGCAGTAAGGCATGTGTAGAATGAGAGAGGGCAGGGAATATGCTAAGAAGCTAATGATGATAATCCTATTTAACACACCAAACAGAGGGAAAACCTATGTTTGAAGTCACTGAAGAGAGGGGACAAGATTTTGTCTCCATAGACAAATAACAGAATTTCTACAAAGGAAAGCTGTTCCCTAGTACTGGGATAGAACACCCATTTATCTGAGTTTTTAGGACCCTTAAATGAAAAAGAATTACATTCTGATCATATCAAACACTGTTCTATTAATTAACAGTTAGTCAGTGTTTGCTGTGTTACTGACAGCCAAGTCATGAAGACAGGAGGTGAAATATCATAAATGAATTCTGCAAACATATAAACATTGTTATTAAATTGCTTTTGATTTAATTATGGTTTGAAATTAAATTCTTTCAGACCGTCTTTTACAGAAGTAACATCTCATTCTGGAATACCTGACATCTCCTTTTTCAGCAGTAACCTCATACGCCACCCTGCAACCACATTCACTCATACAATACTTGGTCTTTCTCGTGAGAAAATTTACAGGACTTCAGACCATGGTGAGTTTTGAAAAAAAAAAAAAAATTCAGTGAGAAGGGCAACATTTATTTTACATGGCTAAAAAATTCAAAGGAAGTTTTTATATCTTAAATTTACATGTATGATTTCAGAGGCTATGAATTTCTGTCCTTTATCTGAGGCCTGACTTGCTGTCAAAATAGAAGTAATAAGAATCAACGTGATGTTCTCTGAATGTTTTACACAACAGTAAAAAGCATATGAAGAATGCAATTAACTGCATTTCCATTTACAGCAACCTCTGGACTTATCTGACAAATTGTCTAAATCAAAAAGTGCTCAGACTATGTATAGTGATGACAGTAAGTTGTAGACATAAGAAGATTTTCAGCTTCTAAAGGTTCATCTTAGTTTTTACACCATTCCCCTGAATGCTTCAGCCAATGTTAAACCAGGATTTGCAGAGCAGCAGGCTGCCAGAGATGGTGTGGATGTATGTTGCACAGTGTAGATATTCAGATTGGAAACCCATGCTTCTTTTACAAAGAACTGTTTCCTAATGAAGCAGCAATAACAGTTCGCAACAGGGACAAGCTTGTCTTGTTCAATATTTTTATCTGTTGCATAGAAAGGAAACAAAATCAGCTTGCTATTCCACACATAGGCTTTTGGGTGGTAGGGTGTATTTGTGTTCCTCGTGCTTTGCATTCAAAGAGACTAAGTGTTCCTGTTCCATCCAAATTCAGTATATACTCTGTCATTCCTAACAGGATCTCAAACAAGCTTTGCAAAAAGAAAATTCAATCTGCATGTGTTCAAAGATGCCAGGGCCGTGATATTAATTTCTGATGAAGTAATGTAGACTAAGTTGATCTTGGATTAGGCCTGAAGAATGAGACTGTATGTGTCCTCAGTTTGAAGCCAAACTGAGGTTAATCTGTCTGTAAGAAGCTGTAGGCCAGATTCTCTCTAAGAAATCCAGCCCTTTTGCCCTGATCTGGTTTTGTAAAGGGTCTGGAGAGCAATCAAGTCTTGCAGAATGCACATTCCTCAAGGATGGAGCAGAACAGACTGAGAGCAGAACTGACACATTTGGCTTGTCTGTCAGACCCCCTGCAACCTGGACGTGGATGACATGAGGGGTTCAGGCTGAGGTAGCCACATGGCCAGTGCTAAACAGCATCATTGCCCTGCTTCACTACTTTCTCTGCTGAGGTTTACTAATGTAAAAACACAATACAGATCTTACATGAGCATTCCACACTCGCTGCCTCCTTTTAAAGTTATAAATTTGTTCTAAATTTACTCCGAATATTTTATCTTAAAATAAATCAAATCAATTATTAGTACTGTGCCAGCAATCTCCCTCAATGCAATCTTTTGCAGCTGCTTGCAGTGTATCCATCATCATAGTATGTGAATATATGTCATATTTATATTCTAAAACTGCATGGCAAATGACCGTATTTCATTGTTACATTGGAAACCACTATTTCCACCATGTGTAGCAACTTGAAGCAAATGAATGAAATATATTAAAATTAAATAAATATAGGCTATTAATAAAGAAAATAATGGAGTTTTCTTTCAGCAGTTTTTGTGAAAAAATTACATTGCCCAATATCTGTATAACATATAATGTGACTGCATTTTTCAGCATTACTTTCATAAAGCTTTAGAACATTCTTTGGAAGACTGGTACAATAAATGTTTCATTTCTGCTAGTATTTGGTGTTGTCCATGAAATCTAAGTCATTAGCTACTTAAACTGAAAATGTCTTTTTAAGACCTCTCATAGCCATCTGCTATGCTCTGTTTTCATTTGGTGCCATGTGTGTATTAATGAAATGATTGCATCAGATGAAATCTTTTATTCATAAAATCATCTAGGTCATCTGTTTCTACCTACACTTTCACTCTCATTAAAATGAGAATTTGTGTGTATGTTGCATGACTACAATTCTAGCTGCAATTAGCTGCTAAATGTAGATCTTAATAAGAAGTCCCTCTCGGTGTCTTTTTCTCAAATGGAATTCCCTCAAAGATAACTCTAGTATATCACAGCAGAGAAAGTGTATTTTTTCTGTAGTTTTGAAGGTAATGACATCCCAAAAGGTAAAAGATTTGAATGTGCTAATGACTGCAGTCCTTCACAGGAGAAAGCAACGTTGCAAGAATACTCATTTTGCTGCCAAGAAATGGGTAGAACACTCTTCCCATCCAGTCAACAGTGTTTGTGTCAAAGCTGTCAACCGCAGGGTGGGCTCTTGTGGTCCTTGCTGTGAGCATGGAATAGAGCCTGCATTTATATGCTTCATGCTTGACAGTAGCAGTGTCAAGTGCACAGAATTCAGGGTTTCCTTTAATGCACAAACAGACAAAACACTCAGTTAACTTAATAATCAAATTAAGACTCTATTATGCATCAGAAGTCCATATCTACAAATGAAGATTGCTATAAATGGAAAGCTATTCAGGAAAGCAAAGAATATAATCAGTGAAGAAGGAATGAATCTAGGAATAGTCATGAACTTTGAAAGTGAGGCTTCATAAGTCATGTTGAAGTTCCATAACTATTCTTGCAAGGGGTAGGGGGCTACCATAAGAAATATTCACAATGGGGGCAGGTACTAAGTAAATATTCCACAATCTTCTGAGCTAAGGGGATTTAAAATATCAAAATAGAACTGCTTTAACAACAACAAAAACAAAAAAATAATCATACTTTCTAGTTACAGAATATTTTATTTCCTGACAGAAAAAAATCACCTAAGTTTTATAGGGCTCTTGTAAGCTGTCCGCAGGGACCATTCTATGCACAAATTAACAGCTCAAATCAATTTCCTAGGAAATAACTTGGACCTATATAGTGAATTACACTTGCATTTACTTCTAGCATATTTACAGCTCCTAATGCAGCAGCATTTGCACTTCTTGCAAACTCAGATTTATTTTCAGGTAGGATGCAACCACGGGAAGGAAAATATCTTTGAAACAAATACTTATTACTTGACAGGCTCTGCAAAGAAATACAAAATAAGTAAAATATTCTACTGACCAGATCATCTGCTGCCAGTCTGTTGAGTTTCCTTTCTAACTCTCACCAATCTCAAAAAAAAACCACTCACATTGTGCTAAAGCATCCAAACCTCCATTAATGCAATTTCACAGATTATGATGATCTAAACATAAATTTGTAAGCCAATCTTATGTGGGTTTTCATTTCAGTTTTCTTTTTAAGTTTTCATATACACTAATGAAAGAGTCTTTCAAAAATATCTTGGACAGAAAAGAGTGTGAAGAAAAGAGTGTGTCTCTATAAACAGATTTAGCACACATTTTAAGGATGCAAAAAATATCTACCTACATAATTATTGCTATCTACATAATATAATAATTAATTCAATATGGGAGTGAAAATTTTTCACTGTTGAACAAATGATTTTATTCCTAGAGTCTATTCTTTCAAAGATACATATTACAAAATAAATGTAACCCAATATGACTGATTAGGGAATTGTGATAAAATACCAGCCAATTATACCACCAGTATGCCAGAGCCAGTGCAGTGTATTGTTAGACTCAGTTTGGCAAACCTTATTTTTCTCTTTTCCATCAAAAAGAGTCACAAATTTTCACCAGAAGAAACATAATTATATTTAACTTTAATAATACCTTTAAAAATTTATATCATAATATCACCATCCTGTGGTAGTAAATTTTCATTGTACTAATAGCAATTCCCATTGGCTTTAGATGAGCCAGAATTTTAAAACCTTGAAGATATTTATACCAGAACATTTTAAAATTTCCTATGGCATAATATGAATTATGAGAAAGTTATTGAATGGTTCAGAATATCCAGAACAAAAAAGCAAGATCCAGTAATAAGGAAAGAGTCCTCTCTACTGGAACTCCTGGTAGCATTTTGATGCTTTTCCTATTCCATACAAAAAGAAGAAAATGAAGTATGAGAAATCATGCTTCAGTATTTCAGCATGAATGCATTACATCAAGCACTTTTTCAGACCTACTGCTTATCTCTGCCCTATCTACATTTGTCTTCAACCAAATGCTGAATATCTGTACTCCCAGCTGCTTTCAGTCTGATGACGTGATTTACCAAGGAGATCTTTTCCTTTGTTTTGATTGTTACACCACCATATGTCTTCAGTATTCCTGGTGCCCCCCACTCTTGTTCTCTCCCTCCCCATCTCACCAGTCGCAGAAGGGAATTCACATTACATTAAAGCTTCCCTTCAGAAGCCAGGCTGAAACAATCTCTTGAAATAACTAGGGCATTCAAGTGATTGACTTGAAAGTAAACTATGTCAGTGAACGGGAGTGAAAAAGCAGGAGCTCAGTAAGAAATGCAGAGGGGTTTTAATCCTTCTGTCATTCAAAGATTCTACAGTTGTAACAGTTGTAACAAAAATTTGTGAAATATATTTGATATTAATTCTATTCCAGATACATAAGGTATAAATACATATTCATGCGTGTGCAGATGCATGTATTTATGCATGTGTGTCCTGTCTGGGGAGTCCTATGTAGTGAGACAGAAACTATTGAGGGGCGAGGTGGATCAATTCAGGTTGCAGAGCTGAAACCCATCCAGCTGGATTTGCACATCACTGAACAAGAGAAATGGCTAGTGCTCCACCTCTACACTGTGGCATAAATGGCAGCAAAAGTTGTAGGAGTGTGGCTGGACCAATGGAAAAAGACCCGTTGGCAGTGCAGAGGGAAACCTTCTGGGCTACTGAACTGTGGCAAGACGTCAGTGCCTGGGCAGAGAAGTTGTCTGTAAAAGTACATCAAGAGATGAACATGTGCTCAAGAGCTGGACTATGGAAAAACACCGCAATGGACAAGTGGATTGGGCTGCCAGGATTAAAGTGTCTCAGGTGGATCTGGACTGACAAGATAAGGGTGAATATTTCTGGCTTGGTGGGCCCATGACACCTCAGGTCATTAGGGAAGAGATGCAACATCCAGGTGGGGTTCATGACTGAGGGGTGGACTTAACCATGGGCAGTATCTCCCAGATTATCCATAACTGTGAAACACACACTGCAATCAATCAGGCCAAGTGGGTAAAGCTCTGTGGTGTAGGGGATAAAAGTTAAAACGTAAGTATGGGGAGGCCTGGCAGATTGACTACATCACCCTTCTCCAAACCAGCCAAGGCAAGCACTATGTGCTGACCACAGTAGAAGCAGCCACAGGATGGTTGGAGACCTATCCTGTGCCTCATGCCACTGCCCAGAAGACCATCCTGGGCCTTGAAAAGCAAGTCCTGTGTAGACATGGCACTCCAGAAAGAATTGAGCTGGACAATGGGACTCATTTTCAAAATAACCACATAGACGCCTGGGCCAGAGAGTGATTGGGGATGTCATATTCTCTATCAAGCACTGGCCTCTGGGAAAATTGAGTGGTACAATGGAGTGTTAAAAAACACACTGAAAGTAATGAGTGGTGGAAATTCCAAACATTGAGATTTACATTTTAGTGAAAATTAGTTAACACTTGATTAGTTAACACCTGATTAGTTAATGCTACAGGCTCCACCTCTCGAGCTGGCCCTGCTCAGTCAGAACCTGCTTACCACGGAAGGGGATAAAGCCCCCATAGTGCATATGAGGAATGTGTTAGGGAAGAGTGGCTGGATTAAGCAAAGGCAAATCCATCCATAGGAATTCTCCAGGAATCCTCTTCTGTGAGATTACTGAAGTGAGTTAAATTTGTTCTGTGAGGAAAATATATTTAAATTCCACAAGATTTTAGACTTTGTCTCAGGTAAGATCCTAGGTAAAAGCTATTGAATTTTGGCTTTCAGTAATTGGACCAAGAACATATAGTCATGGGTTTGAGAAAAGAAACTTATGTACTTTGTGGAGGTCATTAAATATTTTTTTAGTTATTTTCAAATTAATGCAAGTTTAAAAATATTCATTAGTATCAGTTTTTTAGTCTAGAATCTCAGTCTAGTATATAGAGCTAAGCACTTTTACTGGAAATTACCAGTAAAACTTACAGAGCCAGAACGCTTTCTCAGACCCATTCCAATCATGCACATCTGAAATTTCACAGGTGGTGATTAAAACTGGCATTTTTGTGAGTTCCACAACTGTTACTAACAAACAGCATCTGCTCAGTGCTGTGCAATGCTTTGTTTTCATAACACCATTTGTTAATCTTTCCTAAAGAAAAATATTTCCAGGATGAGTATTTAATTACATTTTGGTAATGTTTCCATTTCAAAATGGAGCAAAATCAAATTCAGAATATCAATTTCTCTTACCCCACAGGAAATTGAATGCTTACCTATAGATTTTCCAAAATATTTCATGTTCTGAAATATTCAACTCATAACTATATTTTTCAGAATCTATTAGAAATGGTGTACTTTCAACTATAATGCAGGAATCTGTGACACAACAAGAGAAAAAGATAAATTCGATCATTCATGAAACATTGTAGGACAGCTGCAAATGTGTATGATTTATTTACATGTACTTAAGAAAAGGACAAATCAGCATTATGTTTAATGTTGCTATAGATTGGAAGTTACAGCTTATTTTTCTAGATGACAGTGAAACCCACATAATTTCTTGCATAGGTTAGAGTTGCTCAAGAACTGCACTGATTTATGTACATCCTATGCAAACCTGTCCTCGTTTGAATCAAGTATTTACTTGGCATTTTACATTTAGAAATTCTGCTCTGCAGTGTTTGCAACCTCTTTCACACTTTTCCTGCAGGAACATGAGGATTGCTTTCCTCTGATCAACTTAACCAAGCTATCACTGATTTATAGAAAAAAAAATAAAGAAAACATTTTTCATGGTACCTTGCATCATGATTTCACTAATCTAAAGCTGTGTCCGCTCTACAAGTAGGAAAGAGCATGGAGAGACATATCTTCCATCACTCTGTCCACATCTTTACCACATTCCCAGGAGCTGGGGCCTGGGGTGGGCAGGGTGGCTCACCCTACCAGCAGCACCAAGCACCTCTTTGAGCCACCCCTGGACACGTTTCCACCTTGTGCTCCACACCTCGCTGAGGATCAAGGGAAGCTGAAGGGCTGCATTACACACCCTGCATTACACACCTCTTGTGTGGATAAACACCTAAATCAGAGCCTGAACTAAAGAGTCTTTAAAATGTTTGTCAGTTGAACTTCAAAGGATGCAACAGAGTGTGAATGTCATATATTTACATTTACATGCAAATGGATAAATATTTTATATCATAAACATTTTTACCAACGGTTGATTTTTTACCAGTTACTAAGATGCATTACCAATATTTCATCAGGTTTTACCTATGTTTTCTGGGGTTTTTTCAGGTTTTCAAGCATCTCTTACACCTGTATGTCTCTGTATGTCTGTACCTGCCAAAACACAATAAAGGAAATATATTTTCTTCAGTAGCCCTCCACATAATATCTTCATTTCACATACAAATTCCTCATTACAGAGTCATTCAAGCCCATAAGGAGGTCATACCTCCTAACATGGGACAGTAACTCTCCCTTTCCCCATCCTGATTTACTGCACAGAGGCAGGATGAAACACATTCTTCCTGGTGGAGACTTCTAAGAATGAATCTGTGAAGGACTTGTTGCATCCCAGAGATTTCCCTTTGCCTAAAAAGGAAAGAGGGTTTAGAGTGAATCAAAAAGCCAGCAGGACTAGGGCTCCCAAGCTTTCGATTTAATTAAGATTTTTCAATGCTTAAAATAGATGAAAATTACACACAGCTTTCAGATGGGAGTTTCAAGATGCCATGGTGAGACACAGCTTCCCAGTGTTTTCTCATAACAGACCCTCTCCTGATCTTAAAAAATAGAAATCAGTTGATTTCCAGCCTGGGTTTCACTGTGTAAATATATCCACCCTACAGTTTTAGTGGACAAAAATCAGACAAGGTGATACAAGTATTTTCTGACAAGCACTTGAAGGTTTCAACAGTTTAAAATGTATTTCAATCAGTAACATGCCAAAAAAAAAAACATGGATAAATTATTGATCTGCTTTTTTTTATTAGTGTTTTTTGATACATTTCATAATTTTAACTATTTCCTTGGCATGAGGAATAAGCCTTGGGACAGAAACTGTATCACAAAGGGGAAAGGCTCACAGGAATTCTAGTGCAATGGGAAGAGAAAAAAATGTCAGCCAGTCCCACAGGGCTTTAATAAATATTTGTGAAGCATATTTAGTATAATTACACTAACTAGTTATCAATGTCCCAAGCCATTCTACCTGAAATGTCAGTGCAAACTGTACCTTGGGCTTGAAGGCACAATGCACAGCAAAAATAAATGTGTGAAATCCAAATATGACTGCCACAAAAACAAACAAGGCATGAGAGAAAACACGAGCTCAAAGATAGATCAATTAATCCAAAGAACACCAACTAGACAGGTGGATGAGTCATACACTCGGTGTAGGCACAGCTTCTGCTGAATGGAAAATACAACTTAACACTGCATGTTTCACTCTGAAAGACAATGAAGCCAACAAGATAAACTAAATTGGGTGGCAAAACTCCTACCTGTACCGTGACTGTAGAAACATTCTCAAACAGGAAGCAGGGTCTGAGTTTCCCCTTTTGAAAGGTCATTCTTCAGCCCTTCTCAATAATGTGATTTTCTTTGTTTTTAAGATGGAGGGGGCGGGAGGAAGTATAATGTAAAGACATTGATTTTGACATCAAAAAGATGCTATGCTTTCTTTTCACTGGGTTGGTCAGCAAAATATATCAAGTGTATATATCAAAAGAATTAAATTAAAGATATTTAATTTTTCTTTTCCCAGCAGCAGGGGAAAACAGTCTTTCCAGAACTAGAAAATGCCAACATACTTGCTTCACAGGGCATGATGATTGTCCTGCAGAGACCTATCACAGCTGCCTCTGAAACAAATCAAGCATGCTGCTACAATGGCTTTAATTAACTTGTTAAAATATTTTTCTTTTTCATTAAGTGAATGTGTAGATAAGAAAACCAAATCACAATACATACAGAAAAGGCAAAGTTAAGGAAGTACATAACCCAAATTCTAAGTGGTCTTCTGTGACTGGGTATTATTGCCTTCTTACTCAAGAGAGCACAAAAGTGTTTCTTATGTATGATATTTATTATGAAAATCATTTTCTCAGAAGTCAGAAAGTACATTCAGAGGTATGCATCAGGTTGCACTAGCAGCTAGATTGAATCACACAGTGTGAAATATCCACACAAAGTGCCCTTTCACAAAGACAAAAATCCACTTGGTTCTTTTTAGCTGCTATATTCAGTGGCTGACTGGAAGCATGCACTGGAGATTTACAGCATAGGAAGGAAAAAAAACTGTTTTGGAAAATAGCCATACCCTCACCTACTTTAGACAGCCCTACTAGTATCATCAGCTTCAAAACAAGAGCAGTGTTTAGATTTATTTGACTTGAGATTTTGGCACTTTTTTCTTTTCTTTTTCTCTTTCTTTTTTTTTTTTTTTTTTATGGACCTAAGAATAGAGTGCAGCCTTTTTGTTCCACATTTAAGGTATATCTGAAGTTCTAGTCCTCCAAAGAAATACTCACTGAAGCAAAATACATTAGACTCTTTAAGAGATTTTTCAAAAGGTAAATTTGTGTAAATTTTAAATGATTATAGAAATGGCTGAAGTTGGAAACAGTACCCTGTTTTCCTACCCTACTTCCCTCCATTGCTTTCACCAGGCAAATTGTGTTTTTAGAAAGACCAGGGAATTTGGAAGAGAATAGCAAATGAATGTGAAGAGTTCATGTCATGAACTAACATTAGGAGTGACTTGTGGCACACAGGTCTTGTTGATAGCCCAGGAATTTCATTATATACTCTTCAGTGCCATCTGCTGTAATCAGATGCATTCAAAAATGTAAGAGATAATGAAATGGCCAGTCTCAATAGCTGCATGTCAGGGAACTCTAGGCTTAGGGCTGGTCCATGAGGCTAGAATCCATTAAGGAATCAGTGCACATCACTGCCAAAGATTAAGAACTTGGTCTCAACTATGGACACATTCTTTCAACATTTTTCCTCAATTTCTTAAGCTGTAGCAAAACACTCTTTACACAATTTAGAGAGAATTGTTACTTTTGCACCACAACACCTCCTCCAGCCAAGCAGGGACAGAACTGCACCTGCTGGTGGGACTTGAGGGCAGCTGTCCATTTCACGTTCACCCTGGGAGCTTGGGAAAAAGAAGTCAAGAAATAACATCTTCCAAGGCACAAGTTGGATTTGGGTGCCTAGGCTCCACAAACCTAAACTCATAAGACAAAAGCAAAGCCTTCATCTCCTCTACCACCAACTACTGAAGCTGCTTTCTTAGATGAAGAAAATATAGCTCTGTTAAACACTCTATTATCATAATGTCTTTTCTGCAGTTATTGCAAAGAAAATAAAGATGACTTTTGTGTGTTTCTTAGAGCAAGTGTACAGTGTGATTGATTATATCAATTCTGTCCTTCAGGATTTAAACAGAGCTCCAAAGCTGAGAGTTGTAGAGAACAACTATCTGCAGAAATGTAATTTTTTCCAGTAGGAATTCCAAAACTGTCCATCACAAGTTACATAATGTATTTTCCAATAGAACATTTCATAAAATTCATGCACTATCATGTACATTTTGTCTGTGTGAATGATATGCCATAGCATCATAGAATCATAAAGGTTGGCAATGACCCCCAAGATCATCAAATCCAGCCCTTGCCCAAATATCACCACTAAACTATAACAACAAAGTAACAAAGTGTTAGTCCGTGATCTGGTTTTTGTTAGCTTTAGGATATTTAAACTTTGATAGGGACTCCATTTCTCTGGAGGCTATAGACAGACGCACTGAAAAATTTCCTATACATAAAACCTTTTAGTCTAAACAGCCAAAATAAAAGAAAAGAAAAATAATAACAAAAATTTTTTTGCTTTTTCATACTAAGAAATTCCAGCCAGTAGCACCAGAATGGAGAGTGCTGTAGATTTAGCAAAGAACCACCAGCAGTTGGGTTTTGGATAGCAGCATTTATCTGTTCTGTGGTATTTGTGGCATTCTCTATACTTAGATTGGCAAATGCCACAAATTCCATGATAAATTTAAACACTGTGAGTGATAAATGTCAAGCTTTTAATAGCACCCACTGTCCCTCTGTCACCACATGACCCTATTAGGAGATTGCACAATCACTATCTCTGTATAATTTCTTATACAAGAAATAGCCTTACAGCACTTTCAATGGCAAGATATTTGCTTTGTAAGCAATGGGACTCTTTGAATATCTCCTGCAAAAAGAAGAGGCTGCAGGGTACTTACTATTCCTGATGATTTCACTTGTTTTTTATTTACAAAAATAAAGTCAGAATGTAGTTTCCTATTTCTGTTAGGTGCCAGTAAAATGGAGAGAATTCATGATCTTAGTTGAAATGGCAGAAAAAGTTTGATGACAACAGGTGACAATATGTTCCATCAGAAGGAAAAGTCTACAAAACCATTGCTGCAGCCATTAAAATGCAGAATGTGACACCAGACATCACAAAAGTTTTCTCTGGCCATTTTTTACATTTTTCAGCAGCACAGTATCTCTGTGGCACTTTTTGACTGTAGATTGTAAGAAGGAAAGAGTATTTCACACTGTCACTAAAAATACTTAAACTCTGATCTCAGAATTCCAAAGTTCTGAGGTTTTCCTCTGAGCACAAAAATAAAGAATTAACTTCTGTCATAGGAACAAGGCCACAAAATATTCACAGTTTTGTCTTACGAAAATATCTCTGTGATGTTTCTGACCAGAAATATTTTCCTTTCCATTTGTTGTGTGGCACAGGCATGGTGTCTGAAACTTGTTACCAAGTCAGGGATGCCCTTCCATTGCAAAGTTAGAGAAGGCTTAGGGAAAATATTTGTATGCATATATATGTACAAATATGTAAAAATACATTTCTGTGTGCGTGTATGTATGTGTGTGTGTGTATATATATATATATATATATATATATATACACTTTATATATATATATAAAAGCAGTAAAATGGTTTTGTTCTTATAACACATTCAGTGGTTTCTCTTTAAAATCTGCTGAGATTTCTAGTTCTGCAAGAACTCTTCTCACTGACTTATCAGAGAATCAGAGCATTGTAAACACATAGATACACAGAGATCTAAAGTAGACAATTTTCTTGTTTAAGGTTAATGGTTCTTATTCTCTTTAGGTTTGGGGTTTGATTTGGTTTGGGTTTTTTAATATAAAATAGTGACTGTTTTTGAAGATAGAAGCCTGTGTCTTGAAAATAATTTACATCATCAAAATAAAAATAAGATTTAATGTGAAATTAAGTGTCAGAACTCATCTATTACATGAGGATGTGGCTTGCATTCCCTAAATGTTGATTCTTTTTTTTGATAGCAGATACTGTAAAATCACTGTGATTGTAGATGCTGTGGAAGATGTCCCCACAACTATTGGCCCAGCAGTATGTGCCTCCCAGAGCCTTTCCTTCCCAGAAGGCAATCAGCTCCACGTTTCACCTGTTTGCTGTCACAGCCAGCTGCAGGGAGCTGCACAGGGGGGTACTCATGTGGCAGGAGTTGCTGTGCTGCTGCATTTCCACTCTCTAGAACAGCTGGAGTTGAAGGCCCCCTCTGACATTCAGGAGCTCCTTGATTTCCCTTTGAGCACCATCTTTGTGCAAAAGCATGTCCAGGAGCCACACTGTAATTCCCAAGGCGTTTGGCAGCCCTTTGGAAAGAAAACTCATGTAGCCCTCATTATTGTTGACAATGACAATGTCAATGATAATGTTAATCACCCTTTCTGGTGATCTAAACCTGAGGGGCTTAGAGACTCAGAACTAATCTTTAAGCTCTTTCTTACTGCCTTCCTGTCTTCATCTTGTTGGGTACCTTCCCAGACTTATTATATCATTTACATGTTATACAAATCTATGTCAATAAACCTTTAAGCTATGCCTCATCCACTTTTTTCTCAGTGTGAATAATCATCTCTTGGCTAAAAAAATGTTTCTAAAGTACAATTTATTCCTCTACAGGAGCATATTACCCTGTATTTGGTAGATAACATATATATTGTATTTTGCGAATTCTACCTTTATGATGATGGCAACATAAAATTGCCACCAGATATATTAATTTGTGCTAATTCCTACTATATTAATTTAATCCAGTTTTATTTACAATGGACAGCTTAATCATAAATTAAATCCATCCTTTAAATATATAACAGCATTATAACATTCTTCCAATAATTAAGATTTCTGATTGCTTACTTTTTATGTTTCAGCAGTTGTAGCTGTCCTCAGGATAAAAAACAAAGGTAATTGGTAGTATATTAACTGCCTGAATTGCTTCTTATCTGAAGGATAATGAGTGAGATTTAATAATCACTCAAATTTATATTATTTTATTCTCTTTCTTGTGTCTTGATAATGACAGAGACTTCTGTCACAGGTTGCTTCAGGGTAGGACAGGATTCAGCTGTTACTGGAAGCAAGCATCATTTTCTGCCCAGGCCTCATATACAGTTATCCAAACAGCAGGAATTTATCTATTTTTTTTTTTCTACTATTTTAGTGTTAGTATTTTAGGTTAATCTGACTGTCACATATATTTAGAATCACTTGATGATTTCTAAGTATAAAACCCTCTCTCATTCTATGTTAAAATAATTACCACTCTACAGAATGCAATTATTCAAGCCAAAAATTTTCCTATTAGTGCTACCCCTCAGGCTGACTTTCTTAAAGTGTTAGCTAAAACAGCCTTTTAAGAAAAGATTAGTACAAAGTAGACAACACTATCAAATTTATGACTCTGCTACCAATTTTTTTAAGGAAACTTTAAGCACAAACAAACATCTGAAATATCTCTTTATTTCCTGTAAAAAACTCCACCCATCTTTTTAAGCAGAATCACAATGACTCCTTAGTACACACTTAGTACAGATATTAAAAGCATTGTGTTTTGATGGTAATTCTCAATACTCCTAAAATGCCTACAGTCTACAAGGGAAGTTTTCTGGAAGATCTGAGGGTCAGCCAGCAGTGGTAATACCTCAGTGCTTTCAGTCAGAAGCATAAGTACTGGGCACTGTTTTTCTGGCTGCCAGAACAGGCAATAAGATTCTGTCTCGGGTCTTACTGATGTATGCATTTCTTAATAGTACTTCTTAATACTGTTTAGCCCTTCCTACTGAATAAATCTTCTTTAAGTAGCTTAAAAATCACATCAGACCGACTTCCACAGAATTCCTTCCACTCCATTTTACATACAGAGCAGCAAGGAGCTGCAAAGTCAAATAACCAGACAACCTTCAGCGTGGCAGACATATTTTTTGCCACGTATCCACACTGCTTTTCAAAATATGTGTGATGAATCTATAATTTGGCTAAACATTTATTCTTGTTCTTCCATTGAAAGGGCAATCTTCAATCATCTCATCAAAAGCAGTGAAGGTTAGCTGGGTTCCTTTTCTCTTCAAATTAATGTCAATTTCTTCGTTAGGTGAGGTGTTTCAGAGGTGAAGATTGTTTACCACAGCAATCTTGGGTACAGATATTTTTAAATCTACCTTTTTCAAGGAAATATCCAAAGTAGTTTTATGTATCATATAGGTGCTCTGCAGTTAGTTTCTGCATCCCATTCCACCAACTTCATTTTGCATGCAAAATGTGTAGCACATTAATTCTTGTAAAATGTAAACAGACGGCTAAGTTTAACAGTGGCCCCTCTTACCAGTATTTTGAATCCTAGACTATGTGACTTAATATTCAAATTCCTCTCAATCAAATTAGATCTAGTTTTGCATCCATAAAAAGTTATTATAATTTCCATATGAATGAATGACTAGTTTTCATTGCATTGAGCAGGAATACGTCATTTTCAATGGCCAAATATGGGATAATTGCACTAAAAATTAACGCATCTGGAAAAACTCCATAAGAAGAGGAAAAGGGTAAGGCATTGATGCTTTTTTTGGTCCTGTCCTACCTATATGCAAGCACATGACTATTTTGTACAATCCTTGCTGCTCATAGCCATTTCCATAAACTGTGAATTACAAACCCTGAAATGCCTGCGGAAGGAATTTTTCCATCAATCCTGTAGTCAGTGGCTTCCTTCAATTCCCTGCTCATGCCCACACGCCCAGCAGTGAATCCCTGACCAGAGCTGTGAGTGTGGTGCCAACTGTTGCCTCCCATTCCTGACCTATCAGGCAGAGCCAGTCAAGGCAGACATCCACTGGGGTTGATTTAGCACGCCCTTTGCATACTTGCCTAACATTTTAAGCTCCAATTAGTTGCAATTTATGTCCAGTATCACCCTATTAATTCACACTAATACCTGAGATAACCTTTCTGCCCAGCCAAATCTTTCAAATTAGCAAGCAAGTCAAGCGAAAAAAGTGGAATGGTTCTAAATAGCGATATGTGAAAGTCATTGGCAAATGTCTGCGTTGGTCAGACATCTGGAAGAGTTCCCATGTTTTCAAGACATACAAAATTTCTCCATGGTGTGAACTTCAGAATAATTACCTTCGGTGGGAACCTTCTTGAGAGCAGTGGAGGCTGTTGACTTTGCCTTAACAAATTCACAGGCTAATAAAGTTATATTTTATTATGAAAAGGCCTGTTTGCAGCAACATTTCAGTAATACTGTGCGCACTATTAAAATGAGTATTTCACCATTTTGTTTAAATGTTCGTACTGCTAAATTTCATTTTTGCTTGCCTAAAATATTTAAATTAATGTCCATATTGTAAAACGTTTTATATGCCACGTTTATGTTTAAATTTCTTTATATTTGACAATTCCATCCAACTTCTCTGCCCAACCCCAAAAACATCTAGAAATATTTTAATATTTTGATTGCAAGGCAATGCCAGGAAATTACAGTGGTCCCCCAGTAAAATGCCTCCTAATAATAAGCAAATTGGGGACAAACATTAAATATATCTTCATCTTTTTGAAAAGAGTAAAACTGGTTCTATATAATTACAGATCACATCTTGTGACTATATTTAATGCCTTTCAAGAAAATAAGAGCAAAAAGGAACAGAAAGTTTCCCAACAAATGTGTAATTTTTTTTTTTTTTTTTTTAGTTAACATTGGATTATAAAGTTAGCATAAAGTCTTGTCTTTTCAAACAGGTCCAGTGAAACTCAGTTAACTACATACACATTTTGCTCCATGCTTTAACTGATTTCCTAAATCAAACTTGGGCATATTCCAGTCTCTACATAGTTCAAACTATGACACTGACTGGTTCTACTACTTTTATGAAAATGTCCCAGATCATTCTGTATTTCCCTTTTTAGCTACTTTTTGAAAAAAAAGCCAAAGACCCCAGTTATAAGAATTCTTGGAGAGGAACACAAACGCCCACAGAAAGTGTGCAGTTTATGATTCTAGTATCTGGGTCAAATAGCAAAGAAAGGATATCAAAGATTAAGGATTAAAAATTGCCTAAGACATATGAATGATGATGTGAAAATAATTGTGATTGTAAGAATTCTGGGTTTATACAACAAAAGTTTGAGTCTTGTGCATTAGTACAATAAAGACTTCACTTCTTTCTCTGGCTTTGAAGAGACAGGGGAAGATGAGTAAGCTGTCAGTTTCAATTAATGTTTTGTCATAAATATTTATAGCCCTTGGAAAACAATTGCATGACTCTTTAGGATTGAGCTAATTATTTATAAGTCACATTCTAAATGTATTAACATAATTCTTTTACAGAAGCTTTGGCTTTTAATAAATGAATATTAAAATGCCTGGGTTACAATTAATGGGATAGAAGAATCTTTCTAAAGTGAGTGAGTGAGGATGAGAGGTTTCTTTTCACTTGTTCCACTTACTGGGTCCACCCTAAGGCTTTTTCTTTATAAGCCTTGAAATATATTGCTTCTTTTGTTCCAAGTTTCAAGATTAAAACTGTAAAGTATAAATTCTTACTAACAGAAAACCATGACCTAACATGCCTGCATCAGTTAGGACATAGATGCAGTAGAAGTATTCATAGGTCTGATGGGAGTTTCCAAATCCCAGGGGCTTAGTCTCATTTTTCTGACCAAAAAATACTTGAAATAAAACAAAAGACAATATTTTGTAGGTTGCAAGTCCCAGATCTCATTTATTTATAAAGCAATAAATATTAGAAGCACAAATAAATTGCACGGGTGTGTAAACAAACTGTACAATGACTGAAGAGTTCGGGAAGGTTTGCCAGAAGACTCCAAGAAGCATATTGTCGTCATCCTGAGTGGGAAGTAAATTGAGGGGGGAAGTGCTTAGAAGCACTTGCGGTGTACAATGGATGGACCAGCTTCATCATACTCCTGTTTGCTGATCCACATTTGCTGGAAGGTGGACAGAGAGGCTAGAATGGATCCACCAATCCAGACAGAGTACTTGCGCTCAGGAGGAGCAATGATCTAGGATAAAGAAAAGCAACAAAATCCTCATTTCTGAACAGTGAATCCATATTGTCAATGCTACACACCACTATTTCCTCAAGCAAGTAAAGAACATTTCTATAATCGCATTGATCTTCAGCAGCTCCTAAAATACATGTAATGTATTAAAAAAATGTGTAATCATATTTTCTTCTCTTCTAACACTTGCTTCTAACCAACATAATTATTCTGATTAAATGGAATTTCTGCTCATCTGCCCATCAGCTGTTGATCTCATTTTTGAGTTGCTCCCATATCCCAGTTTAATGAAGCGGACATTGTCTCCACCTTTATCCACACTTTATAACACAAAGTTCCTTACCTTGATCTTCATAGTGCTAGGAGCAAGAGCAGTGATTTCTTTCTGCATGCGATCAGCAATGCCAGGGTACATTGTTGTACCACCTGAGAGGACGTTGTTAGCATAGAGGTCCTTACGGATATCAATATCACACTTCATGATGCTGTTATAGGTAGTTTCATGGATACCAGCAGATTCCATACCTTGAGAAAAAAAAGACAGTAGGCCAGTGAATTATACAAGAGGTCTCCATGAAATGAAATACTGGCATTCTTGATCATCATTAATATGAACTTCTTTGGCCTTTTTCTTGTAAAAATGTTTCCTGATTATAAAGTGTTACAGAAAAATATTTAAAAAAACAGAATTACAAAACTAATTTAGGAAGTGAACATTATTTGTTAGAAAAGGTAAGAATCATAATGCATGTGCAAAGGCAAGAGACTCAAAATACACAGTGAGATAAAGTAGTCATGTGAGATAAACTCGTTTAGTATATGGCAATGGAAGAAGGGTATCAAGAAGAGAAAACTTGAGTACTGGTTTACGTCAGTCTCACTAAAAGCATTAGTTGAATATAGTAAAAGACAGCAAATGAAGACAATAAAATAGTTCAAGTAGAACTAAAGAAGACAATAGTAACTTCTTCAGTCTACTCAAAGTGTAGTCTATATTACTCAGAGTCATCAAGGCAAGACATAACCGTGACACAGAATAGGATATTAGTACTTGATGGTAAGAAAAAAGAAACAAGAAGCAAGTCTTTGTAGGTTGCATTCCAATTTGTTAATTTTAACAGGTGCTTCCTGAAAGGCCTGACATTGGATCCACAGTAAAAAGTCAGCTGATGAACAACTGCATGTACTACTTGGGACTTAAGTGTATAACATTTGCTGTATCCGTCAGCTGCATGCACAACCAGCAAGGCTTACCACCTCGACCATGGCAATGTTAATTACAGTGTATATAAATATACACACACCTTCACTCCATGTCCTTCCCCTCTCTGACACTTTACTTCTTCATGGAAATAGATACTGTTTCAAGTGTAAGCCCTACAAATACAGCTCTGAAGTCTATTCTTGCCATCAGTGACAGAGAATCATAAAATGTCTTGAGTTGGAAGGGACCCATAAAGATCACAGAGTCCAACTCCTCCATGATGGTATTCTAACTGTATGTTTTATCATTAAAAAAATGTGATCCTAAAACTTGATCTAAAGCTTGCAGCAAGAGCCTGGAACTCAGCTAATTACATCATTAATTAACGATGTGAGCTTGATGAGCTCACATCAAACCCATCTTACAGGAAACCAAATTATGTAAATTATTATTCATTCATGTTGGATTTTGTGCCAAATTTAGGTAAGCAGGAAGAGGAGCGGGGCACCTTCCAAATCTTCTGATTCATTCATACCTCCTACAGAAAGGAGAATTTCCTGGGAACACTTACCAATAAAGGATGGCTGGAATAAGGTTTCAGGGCAGCGGAAACGTTCGTTACCAATTGTGATCACTTGACCATCAGGCAATTCATAGCTTTTCTCCAGAGAGGAGGAAGAGGCAGCAGTGGCCATTTCATTCTCAAAGTCCAGTGCAACATAGCACAATTTCTCTTTGATGTCACGAACAATCTCACGTTCCGCTGTAGGTACAGGAGAATCAAATCAAGCTTTGGATAAGCACAGTACTAGGGAAGATGATCAGCCAAGAGAGACGTGAGGATTTTCACAGCAGAGAAAAGCTGAAGCACTGACCTGTTGTCACAAAGGAGTAGCCACGCTCCGTGAGGATCTTCATGAGGTAGTCAGTCAGATCCCTGCCAGCCAGATCCAGACGCATGATAGCATGAGGCAAGGCATACCCTTCATAAATAGGCACATTGTGGGTGACACCATCTCCAGAATCAAGAACAATACCTGGGAGAGAAATGTCACAGAGCAGTTGGGATCACCTAACGAATGCTTAGAGCCCTTACACACAGGAAGCAGCAAGTAACACAACAAAATAAAGGATTTTTCAGGTAGTATAAAGTAGCATAATTCTTTTTCAGACACAAAGATCTTTCCAATTCTTTCTGCCTTTGCTTGCATGGACATTCCTGAGAGGTGTGAATTTTCACACAGAATAGTTGTTCCATACATATTTTAAGATAATCCATAAAACCAGTCTTCCTCTGCTACTACACCGAGCAGTAAGAGTATCTGCAATAGTGACTGTCTTGGTCTGATAACGGGCACCTTCATGTCCAGTTTAAACCCTTAAACTGGTGTAACAATTTTGTATCTGCAGTATCCCCACAGGAATGTCTCATTTGCACCACAACAAGCAGTGGCACAGTCAGTTCCATGGGGCCTCTCCGAAAGCAATGCAAATTGTCTGTGGAAAGAACAACGTGGACCTATTTTGTACAGGCTTTTATGCTACTGTTATTGTTAATTGCTATAAACCAAAAAGACCTATTTTTCTGTAAATTGAATGAGTTATGGTGTGTTTTCCTATTTGGAATGGAAAGGAGGGAGAGTTCCTGAAAGGAAATGAAACAGTATCTAAACAGTGTTTATTTGTTTGTTTTACCTGTTGTACGACCAGAAGCATACAGGGACAGGACAGCCTGGATTGCCACATACATAGCAGGTACATTGAAGGTCTCAAACATTATCTGGGTCATCTTTTCACGATTAGCTTTGGGGTTCAAGGGGGCTTCTGTGAGCAAAGTAGGGTGTTCCTCAGGGGCCACACGGAGTTCATTGTAGAAAGTGTGGTGCCAGATCTTTTCCATATCATCCCAGTTGGTGATGATGCCGTGTTCAATTGGGTATTTCAAAGTAAGGATACCTCTTTTGCTCTGAGCTTCGTCACCCACATAGGAATCTTTTTGACCCATACCAACCATAACACCCTAAGAGAAGAAAACACAGAAAAGCATTATTTGAGGAAGACAACATCACAGAGCCCAAACAACTACATCACAGACAACTGGCCAGAAGCTGAGTCAGGAGAGGTTTAGGCTGGATATTAGAAAAAGGTTCTTCACTCCGAGGGTGATTTGGCACTGAACAGGCTCCCCAGGGAAGTGGTCACAGCACCAACCTTGACAGGGTTCAAAAAGAATTTGGACAACTGCCTCAGGCATATGGTGTAACTCCCAGAGCTGTCCCATGCAAGGACTTTGATGATCCTTGTTGGTCCCTTCCAAGCCAGGATATTCTACGATTCTGCAATTCTAACTATCTTATTTTCAAGAAAGGTACAAGCAGTCACACCCCTGAAAGGCTGTTCAGGAAAATAAATTTAACATTACTAAAATATTAAGTCAACAAAATCTGAGGTGTTCTCATAAAATATTTTTCTCCTTCCATTAATGGATTTTTCCCCTTTTGTAAAACACCTCTTATATTAATATTCTTTTTTTCTTATTTGTTTCTTTCTGATTTCCAAAAATTTGACTGAAAATAAACTGCACAATATTATGAGCAGGAAAAGGAGTTTGTAAACAGGACAATACAGAGGGAAATCAGCATTCTACCGATCAAAGATACTTCATATTACTATGCAACATTAGCAGTAATTTATCTAGGATTAAAAAAAAATACAAATCGTAAATGTTTTCATTAAAAACCCATTTTCTATGGAGTGTCCTGCCTCGGTCCTGCCTCTGAATTTACCTGGTGCCTTGGGCGACCGACAATGGACGGGAAAACGGCCCTGGGAGCATCGTCCCCGGCAAAGCCCGCCTTGACCAGCCCCGAGCCATTGTCGCACACCAGTGCGGTGGTTTCCTCGTCGTCACACATCTTCGGAAGGAAGCACGAACCTGGAAAACAGCACGGCGGCACGCTCAGAGCCCCGCGGGCAGCCCTTCCGCGCCATCCCGGCGGGCACGGCCGGACGGCTGCGGCGGGAGCGGGAAATTCGAGTCGTCCCGGGAGGATGCTCGAGGCTCGTGGGCAGGGCTCTAAACGGGATCCATCAGCCGCTTTCTTCTCCGCGCTTTAAAAGCCGCCCCAGCTTGCAAGACGCTCAATTAGGGCGTCATTGGCGGATCCCTCTGGCCGCAGATCTCAAAGGGAGGGAAAGCTTTTTAAACCGCAGGGATCTGTCCTGCCCAGAGCGCCTCGGGGCGAAGCGGCCGATGCTACGCGGGGGCGGACGGGCGGGCGGTGTCCCCGGCAGCAGCAGCGCTCCGCCGGGAGCTGCACGGCCCGAGCTCCGGGCGACCGGCGTCCGCCGCCCGGTGGTGCCTTCCGTCCATCCTTCCCGTGTATTAGCTCCCTCCCATGTATTCCATCCCGTGCCGTCCCGTCCCGTCCCACCCAAAGCGTCCCGTCCCGCCCCTCGGGGCTGCGGGTGCTGCCGCGCTACTCACCAGACCAGCACCGGCGGCGGGGCGGGCAGCGGAGGAGACCCTGGCTGCTGGCTCGGCGGAGACGCCCCGATTTATACCCCCCGAGGGGCAGCGTCGCCCGGGGCCGCGGCGGGCCGGGGCAGCCACCTTGTCCTTATTTGGTCGGCTCCGCGCCACTGAGCGGCCGCGCAGCCATGAATGGAGCCGGGCCAGCCCCGGCGCGGCGCGGCCGCCCGGCCCATGTAAGGCAGGCGCGGGGCAGCGCGGCCCCGGCCGCCGCATGGCCAAATAGGGAACCCAGCGCAGCCCCCGGGGGTCAGCGCCGCCGGGCAGGGGCTGCGCTGGGGCCGGGAAGGGGCCGCCGCGCCCGCAGCCCCGCTCGGCCCCCGCGGTCAGCGGCCGCCGGTGCCCGGCCAGGTGCGGCGCCTCAAACTCGTGATGCTCGGGCTAGGCGGAGGGTGCGAGGGAAGCCGCGCGGGTGTTCTCTCCCCCGGCTTTTCATTTTTCCGCCGAAAAGAAAAGGCCAGTCGAGCTTCTGTTTAATCGAGTGATGAGATTACTTCGGTGCCAACAACTGAGGCTCCTCTCTGCACGGGGGTGGCATCTGCTCTCTATGTCGCCTTAGGAAGGAGCGGTACACACTCAATTTCTTTTAAACTTTGATGATCACATGCTGCAAAAATCACCCTTTTCTCTGCTTTTGGCTGACATCTATGGTGCAAAATGGAATGTATTCACTTATGTTAAGATGCATACACTTAAACTCCTCATATTTGCTCTTTTAATGCACACCAGATCATTTATATGTAATATGTCTAGGGCAGAGGACGAGATATGGAAATAGCTTGGACAAAACCCAGCTATGGTATTAATGTAATGTGACAGTTGTTTTCCTGCTCAGTTGTTGAAACATCCACATTGATAATTTGTTCCAGCGGTGAAACCTAGAAAATCCATGTGTCTTCAGGACTTTTTTTTTTTTGTTTGTTAAAAATAGAAAGACTGGAGAGGCATCCCTTGAGTGGGTTTGGCCTGGTATGTGAAAGCAGAGATTGTCAACTCATGTCCCAGAGAAACTCATTATAATGTGGAGTACAGTGTCCTCCAGGAGCTCATCTTGTAAAATGCCCCATGTCCGCCTGTGAAACAATGCTAGGACGGAGTGAATTGAGGTTTGGGACAGGAGGGAATGGTGAGATTCAAAGTCAAGAGAGGATCACCCAAGTGGATCAGCTGTTAAACACAGGTCCAGTTTATGAGATGCCATACAAAGGCTGGCAGACATCACATGGGTGTATACATCTTAAATTATGTGGAAGGAAAGAGCTTGTGAATGCTACACAACCTGCAGTCTGGGGGCTTTGAGAAGTGTTCACAGAAGAGCAATCTGCACGGTGGTTTAACTCTGACAAAGCACATAACAACTGGAAGTCATTATTTGTTTCTAAACGATATCCAAAGGGGGCATCAGAGACCCTCAGACTTTGATTTCTTCTGAAATCAGAGATTGTGGAATCAGTTTCCTTTTTTCTAGCACAATTAATGAGGTGGTTAGCTCCACCCCAACCCATGTATCTTGGGTTTGTGCCAAATTATGAGCACAGCTCTGAAAGAGATGTAGCAGCAAACTTCTTGGATAAGCTCCTGCTTTTCTTTAAATGTTGTGAGGAAAGAGAACCTGTTCCAGGTGAGACACCATTTTTGTACAGAGTTGTGTATGTACATTTAATACATCAGTATATATAAATATGTATGCCCATATATATTTTACATAAGCATGTATTTATCTGTGTGTGTATGTATTTATTTATATATTGCTTTTTTGTTTTTCTTAGCAACCTAAGAAAGGCTGTGTAGGACTGTGAAGTGCAGTGACCTCAAAAGGTCAAAGCAGCAAAACACTGTGATTCAATGCCTCTGCTCTGGACAAGCTTTAGCTCTGTTTGCTTTGTCTTGATGGAAAATCAACCAAAATCAATACTGGTGGGATAAGGATCCCAAGCAAGTATATGTTTATCTAAATTGATCAGGGCCACGTAACAGACACTTGGAAATACTTTGGTGGTAGCGATGCCTGTTTATACAAGAATTCATACAGATGCAGGGATTTCTAAGCACATACACCCTGGCACACAGCATCCTTTCAAAGAAAAAAACCACCATATGTTGCTTTCAGTTTTAAAAAGTCAGCATATTTTACCCCATGGTAAGTTGCCATATATAGTTTAAATCTGCTTCTTTTTTTTTTTTTTTTTTTTTTTTCCCTCGGACATCTTTTCTACAGAAACCATATAATGTGAGGGATTGACCAGCTTTGCCAGCACTAGAGATTAGTTTACAGTGTTATCTCAGCTGTTGCTTGGTTCAGAGGTGTTGCAGTATTTACATAGAAGTCCAATGCTGATAGCTGCATTGAATTCCTCCCCAATCAGACCCTCTCTGACACATCCTACATTCCCTCTGGCTAGAGAGAGACAGACTCTGCTGCAACTGTGACAGAGCCAGCTCTCACTGAAAAATCTATGGAACAGTTTGTATTTTCTTGTTTACTGCCTAACTAAATTTTTGCTGTCTCTACTATCTCCTCAAGTTTTACATTTCTAATCCAGCAGGACTCACAGTTAGGATCCCGGTGCTCTTGGGAACTCATCAGTCCACACACCAACACACTCCCATATATTGCAAGGTCAAATGAAAAGGGCACCACACAACGTACATAATTCCAAAATATCATTTCCTTTCTTGTAGCCACTTGAAAATTGCCCAGCTAAAGTTATTCCTTAGGCCGAAATAATTCTGCTTTCTGCAATAAAGTGTCATCACAGACTCAAGTAAACCAGAGAAGCAAAAACCTGCTTGAGGTATGTTATGCAATGTCATCTGCAGGAATAACACTCTAGCTCTGACTGACCAGGGCCCCCACATGCTGTGAACATTTCTCATGACTTAGCTGTTGGGAGTGACCCCAGGGACAAGGGAAACACAGGCTGTACAGGGTGTTGGAGAGCAGACAGATCTGCAGTGGACGTGATCTGCATGTCCCTAGAACAGCCTGAAAACACAGAAGCATGAAGCCTCAGTGTGTTATTAATGATTATTAATAGGAGCGCAAAATTATATATATGTATGTCTGTATATATATAGAGAGATATATATATAGGAGACACATGCATATAGGCAATACTGGATGTGTTGTTCAACCAACAAGACACTGTTGTGGCTGCAGCCAAAATCAGAACATGAGTCCTTACCACTCATGGTCAAAAATCACATTGTGATCTTTTGATGCCTAGAAATCCTCACAACTGCATGGTAAAAAAAGTGAACCTCTGCATGGTAAAAAATCACATTGTGATCTTGTGATGCCTAGAAATCCTCACAAATGCTATTCATCTTTTGACCAAAAAAAAAAAAAATACAAACACTTAAAAATATAGCCATGATTCTTTAAAAGCTTTAAAGCATAGAACACTTATTACAACAGACTTCAGATTATTTACAGTATTTAGCAATGCATTCAGAAATTCAGCCTTTCAGTTTATGATTTTTTTCCTGTAAATTTCCCAATAAAAGCAATAAATTTTTCAAAATATACCAAACAATTTTATATACAGTACATCCTGACCTATCAGATTCTACAGCAACTTCTCACTTAAAATCACTTTTTTCTAAATCCAATGGATGTTGACATATAAAATCTGTCCTAGCACAGAGCCAAATGTTACCTCTCTTAAGCCTCAGGCCAGTGTAGTCTTTGAAAAAAACTTAACATTTTAAAGAATAAGAAGAAAATGCCATTCTGACAGGTTTTCTTTTGTCTCTTTTGTCTCACAACAGCTGTTTGGAGCTATATGGTCTTTAGAAATATAAGCAGCATTGCAGCAGAGTCTTGTTGATGGGCAGAAGTCCTGATGAGATAAGAATGCCAAACATGCAATATATGATGAAAATCACTGTCATGAAGGAGTCACTGTCACGAAGGAGCCATGTGTTGTTATCAATGTCTGTGCAGTTATGAATCTCCCTGTGTATGCAGACATACCAAGAGAAGCCAGAGAAGACAGTTCTGCAGTCACCACAAATTCCCTATGAAACTGGTGAAGTCTTGAACCTTCCAAATGAGAAATCTTTCTCCTAGAAGAGTTACCCAGTTTAATAATTACATTGTCTGGTAAACTTTTCCAGAGAATTTACTGGGTGTTCACCTCTCTTAGTTATGTCTCATCCACCCTACTAGCCCATGTTTCATGCTTTATATATTCCTTGTCTCCTTAGCATTTAAACCCTTGGCATAATTGCAGGCTCTTATCATCTCCCTGCGAGTCTCTCTCACTCACTCACGTGCTGCTGCACTTCTATAATTAACCTAAAGCATCTTAAGTGTGCGCTGAAAGGGTAAAATCATGAGGTGGGCACTGGGAGTCAGACGTGCAGCTAAAACTTCTTGTTCTGAAGCTGACAGGTTTAGGCACGGGGCAGCATGAGTGGCAGTCAAAGGAGTTTGTTTTTCTAAGTCTCTCACTCTCCAGGAGTATTGTTTGCCACATGTCAGTTCCAAAGAAAGGATGAGATTCTTACACCCATTCTGCACCTCTGCTATGAGGAAAAGCTGAGAGAATTGGGAGTGTTCAGCCTGGAAAAAGGAAGGCTTTGGCGTGACCTAATTGTGGCCTTCCAGTACCTGCAAGTAGCCTACAAGAAAAATGGAGAGGGACTTCTTACAACGGCCTGGAGTGACAGGACAGGGGGGAATGGCTTCACATTGAAAGAGAGTAGATTTGTATTAGGCATTAGGAAGAAATTATTTTAATTTCAAACTAAAGGACCTTGAATCTACCAGCTGCTGCAAAGTAAGGTGAAAGTATCCAGATTGTTTCTCAGCTGCCTTTCAGTTTTCCAGAATCAGAGGCAGATGTCTCATGATTACAACAAAACCAGCAATTTAACAGTCTATTATAGTTGCATTCTCACTAAAGAATTACCCTTTAATAGAGGAAACCATCAAATACTTGCTTTTCTCTTAACCTTTCTGCATGCATTTGCTTATGCTGTGTGTGAAAGCACACATTTCTTAATCTGCATAGGCTAAGGAGAGAAGGAAATGACGCTTTAGAGCTGAGAAGCTAAGCTTCAGCATGATGAAGCCACCCTGGAAATTGGCAGTTTCTGTAAGAATTGAATCCTGCTCCCGAAGACCAGTTCTGCCATAGAATAAGAAGCACTCCATTGCTCTCAGATATGAGTACATAAGATTTTCTGAATCTGTGGTCTGTGCAGAGAGTTTGCTTTGCCACAATTCATAGATATATCTTTCTGAAGAAATGTTGTGTTACAAGACCCATGGATTCTGCTGATGATATAAGGAAAACAAATATATTTGATGAGTCTTAAAAAATTGCAATGCTTCCCACATACAATTTTGCAAAGCTTTGAGATGATTTTGATAAAAACATCTCAGTTATTAACAGAGGGTTTAGCTGCACTGTGTTACATGGAGTTGAAGTAAGTGGATTCAGGTGTAGAACCAGATGATGCAGAGACTGGCTTGGAAATTTCTTTAAAAATTCTTTATCTTGCTAAAAAAACCAAAGCTCCAACAAAATACATTTACCCCAGAAGTTTGCTACTCCATTTTTCAAAGAATGGTCTCAAGTCAGCTCATTTTACTTTCTTACAATTTAAAAAAATCCACAAAGCCACAGATTTACTTCATAGAGGAACACTATCCAAATTATGAAGAAAAACATTTATTTGATGGGAACTATTTTTTCCCAAATTTTGTTTCTAAGTATGTTGATATTTTTGTCCCCCAGACAAATTCAGTAGAAAAATTATTTTTGTCTCACTGTTTTCAAAAGATGAAAAATTATCTCAAATGTAACAGTTTATTAAGCAAAGCTAAAACTCTAATAACCAAAAAAAAAAAAAAGAAAGAAAATTCTCTGGAATCTTGGTGACCATCAGATTCCCTTGAAAATTGAGCAATTATCAATTAAGCAACTGGCTACAAGATTGAAGAAGCTTCCACAAGGTTACCTTATAAAGAGAGTTTATGTAATAAAAAAAATTCTTATAAGAGTAAGTTCATATATTGTGATTGCGTATCATGTTACAAATGCAAATTGTATCCAACTTGATAGTAAGAGAGATAGAGAGACTGGGAGACAGAGAAAGCATAATTCAAAAATCTACACTCACCAGGGAAGGAATCGTTATGTAATGTGGGTTTCTTTTCCTGAATTTTCAGGAACCACAAATTTTGCTTTCATAGGGAACCTATAATATGGCTACCTTTTTTGTGCAGGTTTGGCTTAGGCTTTTTACCAGATTTTATCAAACAATCGTTACTTGCATAGTGTGTTTTATAAAGAACACACAAATATTTACACAATCAGTATCTTACAATGAGCTGTCTTCAGTAATGCAATCTTAACTCCAATCCAGAATTTCCATAATATATTCAGTACAACTAATAAGAATCCCTAGCAGACTGACATTTTTCATTTTAACAATAAAATATATGTGCAACATTTTAACAGTACTGACAGACTTTTAACATCTCAGAGAGCATATTTTAAGTTACTCCTATTAAGTACCTACAGGTTAAAAAACCAATACCACAACAAAAAATCAGAGTGAAATCAGAATAGCAAACCCATATTTTAAACCATTATAGAATGCTTGGTGATGGGAACAATCTCAGTGGACTAAAAGGGGATTACGTCGAGGGTTTAATAACTTTCTAAATAGTGGGAAATATTTTCTACCAGTCCTTATTTTGTCACTTACTTATTCAAAGTCCTAACTACAGAAAAAATATAAGTGAGGGTATTGGTTCCACCTGCAATATGTGAGAATTTGTTTCTGAACAAATTCTCCTTTTTCTTGCTAAAAAGCCCTGTTTTATGCAAGACTAAGCATTGCCAAGGTGTCATTAACATGATAGAAAGTGGAGACTTTCTGAGTTAATTGTAGAACAGAATACTGGATTTCCAAGGTATTGGAATACTTTATTTGAGGTACTGTCTTCCTTAACATAGGAAGTTATGTTACTGGCTCATCAAACTTAATAATTATTTATGCTTGCTACAAAGGTGTCTAAAATTCAAATTTCATTTAGCATTTTGTATAAAGTTGTCCAGTTTGTACTGCAGGTAGGAGTCGTAGACAGCAGCAATAGAATTTTTCATTTAAAATACTGTTAAGGCATAGCTAAAATTTCTATTGATTGTCATTCATCCAGTAAAGAATTGACAAACAGGAACTATTCTAAGCTTGGGAGCAATGATCCGCTGCAGGTGCGGGTTTGACTCCTTGCAAAATCCTGGAAAACTTCTGGGAAAAAAGAGTCAAAATTGAAAGGTTAAATGCATATTCAAGGAGCAGGTAATGTATCTAAAATCTCAGTAATTCAAGATCAGAGAAAGTACCAGATGGAAATCAGTAAAATCTCACTGGAAAAAGTTCATCATTTAAGTCAGCTGGGGAAAATGTTGCTGAAAACACAGTTTTAATAGGTTGCCTTAAGCATAGTAGATGTTCAGGGGAAAAAAAAGAAAGGTCAATTCAATGGTACATAAAGCAATTATTTCCCCATAAAATATTTTCGAAAATAATACACATAGTACAACCAAAGGCAGTGACCACAAGGAAAATCTAAATGTTTTCCTACTTTGCAAAATGGTATCTAAACTACCAGGCCACGAGGTTGCCCTCAGAGGAATGGCTCTCATGAGAAGCAGCTGTTTCCCAGTGCCAAAATGTCTTGTCTTGGATTATGTTGTCTTCACGGCATAGCTTGACATGAAGAAAATTTCTAATATATCATACTGCATTTCAAAATGAGATAAAATGGCCTTAACAAAGGATTCAGCAAAAACTAGTAAAAAAGAGCAGTTACTTGCTGAGGGTTCCAAGCCATCTCACATATTGCAGGTGGAACCAACACACCTACGCCAATTCTCTAGACTCCTGCTGAGTGAGAGGCAACTAAGAATTAGGTATGCAGCACCTCCAACCTTCCTTACATTTAGCACTCTACACATATTTTTTTGAAAATAACAATTAAAATCTATGATGCTTTCAAAAATGATACCATTTCTTTTTAAAGCTAAAGGTCTTAAATACAGAATCTCTACTGAAATGCAAATTTTGTTAAAGCTTTTGGAAACTGAAAAGAAATACTTTGTCTTCTGTAAGACTCATCTGCATTGCTGCGTCCTTTCTTCTGTCATTCATGGTCAAGCTGATTCCCACGAGGACCCTATGATAACTCAGATGGAAGCTCTCTAAATGGCTGCTGTGAGAATTAAACCATTGCATGCAGAATGCAGGTTCTAAGTACTCCAGTCCAAGAAAAATGGGAATAAACTCCGGAAATTCTCAAACATGATATGTTTGAGAGCAAATCTTTAGAAGAAAGCTTAAGGAGTTCATAAAAACTGCACCAAAATTCTTACTAACTCTCACTGAATTTATTGGCTTTGGAATAAGCCCAAGAAGAATTGTCTAGGGTATATTGCTTTCCTATCAATTTAAGAAGGACATAACAACTATTTATAGTTAAATAGAAGGCATTAGGATAAAGAAATATTTGTTTGATAGAAATATAACTAGCGTATTTACTCTGGCCATTAATTATGAAACATTGTGTACCCTACAAAACTGTTAATTTAGGTTGTCACCTTGAAAGGATACTGGAAGAGTTCAAACCACAGCAGAAACTGCACTATTCCTATTGAACTAAGCAACTGACAGATTATTGTGCTGAGTCAATTTCCATAATACCAGGAAGAAAATGCATTTCCATACAAGCTACAAGCACAAAATAAATTCAAGATTACATAAATAATAGGATGAATATTGAAAATATCGTGTCTAAATATACTCTGAAAATTTCAGCTGGCCTGGAAGCATATACACTAAGAAGCATATAAACTAAATGAGGTCTCAAAGCCTGAACATTAAGAGAAAAATATAGAGTATGGCTAGCTAACAACCTGCCTCTGTCCTAGAGTCAGTAGTTTTCTGGATCTTCAGAGGTCTTCCAGTTTGATATAACTAAGATGTTCATGCTTCTTAGTGAATTTTCCACTCCCAAAAATCCTGTGAGTCTTCTATGCATAAAGCAATGAGGTACAGGTTAAATGGGTTACTGATAAATAGGAAATTGTTGATCAACCCAAAAAAGAAAAAAATTTTCTAAGTACCACTCCAATGTTTTAAGCATCAGTCCTACAGTCCTCAAATTTTCTAAATATCGCCATTCCTTTGAGTGTTTTGGGGAATGCAGTTTTACAGATGACTTTGACATTATGACATAGTTGTCAACATGAAGAAACTCCTTTACTCAGCCATATTTTCCAAGCTGATCTTCTTGAAAGCCCTAGAAAGTACTGCTGGTTTCAGCAATTATACCCACCTGAAGCCAAAGAGCAGTAAGATTCTGCGTTCAATTATTATTAAAAAGGAAACTAAATACTGGAGGCCTTACCTTTAGAAAAATTATCTCTACATTATTCAAATGAAAAAAAAAAAAAAACTTGAGCACAGGAACACAAGAAGTTTGAAAATCACAGCTTAACATATCTTCTTGGTTTACCTCCTGGTTCTAGAACTGTTGGGAGAATGTAGTTGGATATAAAAATGTCACTGCTACCAAAACAATTAGTATGATATAATGAGAGATTAATTACTTAGCATGGAAAAAAACTTGTGAGATAGGTGAACTCTAAAAGGAAAACTGAAGAAATTATCCTAGAAATTTGAGTTAGGGAAAAGAATGTTACAAAAGGTAAATGCTGTGGGATCCAAGTGGCATGCAAGGACCGAAGGGGCTGCACAAGACAATCCACTGGGGTGCGGGAGGAAAACATTCATTGTACCATTAATAGATAGGATAAAAAATATTTTTAAATTGTGTTTTTTTCATCTTTATCTCATTCACTCCATAATTTTGGGGCTTTTTTAATGTTTTATAGTGTACAGAATGTGTTATTACAGTAGCACTCATACATAAGTTATACATTAATAAATATACATAGATTGGATGTGCTCGCTTAAAAATTTTACTGATAGAGGTGTGCAATCAAAAAACTTTGAAAACCACCAGCCTAGAACACTTAATGCTGGAGGCCCATTCCAACTAGGAAACAACAGTGGGATGTAGTCCAAAATCTGATCAAGGATGGCTGAACAAGAAAACTTAATAACATAAGGTTTAACAGACTGTGATCCAAAAAACACAACAAAAAACCAAAACACCACAACACAAAATGCAACAACGCCTTAAGACACACTCAGCACAAGGAATTCTACAATTGTTATGTCAGGCATAAAAACAGCTTTTTAAATATAAAAGGGACTTTAACAAAGTACGGTGTGTAATGGAAAAGGTAGAAAATATAATGAAGGAAAATAAAATCCATTAACAAAATCTCAAATTTTAAAAAAAAATCTTACAAGAAAGAAAGAAAAAGAGGACATAATTACAATTAACTAAAGAAAAACCCAGCAAAAATAGGAAAAATAGAGGAAAGACTTAAAGAGAATAAAGATGGATAGCACATCAAGAGTGAAAGGAAAGGAAAAGAATGGAGGCTATTCGGACTGACATTCACATCTGTCTTGATTGGATGGCTCCAAAACTCATTGCAATCCAAAAGTTTTTGAGCAATCAGCTACCAATTTTTAATTTGAGGGAGATGGGGAGGGAAGAGCAAGGAGGTGCTCATAGACATCACTCAACATTCTCATTCCCAGTGTACGTCTCACAAATCCTCCTGGGACTCTGGGCCACAGACACAGCCTTGACATGTTGGTACCCTGTGGGTGTGTAACTGGGTGTGTGACAAAAGTGACACAAAGAGCCAAGCAGCTACTGCTCCAGTACTCCCAGGATGCTCCTGCTAGGCTTGAGTAGCTTAAAGATGTTTATACATTGGATGTTTGTACATTGTTCCGTTTTACCAGCCAGTACAATCACTGCTGGAAGTCACACAGCAATATTTATGATTGAGAAGGAAATCTAATTAAAAGATTGTCTTTTAGAAAGTGGACTTCTATGCAGAACAAAAATTAACATGTACAGATATTTCAAAATCAGCTTTCAACAAAAAAATCTGATTTTTCAGAAGTTTTTCTCAATACTGTTTGATGGTTATGGAGCTATAAAAGAGAGAGAAAAGAGAAAATATCTGAGTCACTCTGTCTGTGCTAATAAGTCAAACAAAAAATATGCTTTCATTCCAGCACTTAAATACCAACCTACAGTGATTCCCTCACGTGAACCATATACTAAGTTTAGTATGGGTAGGGTTTGAGTTTGGGTGTATTTATTTTTCTTATTTTTAATATCAAAAACACATACTGTACCCAATCTAAATCTCATATTTCCGCCTGATGTATTAACATGAATGTTAGATGAATGTTTAATATCTATGTTTTATCTGTCTGCTCTGCCCTAGCAGAATTCACAGCTCCCATGTTAATCCACAGGGCAAGTTAAATGTTTCAGAGAACAGAATCAGCAAAAAAAAAACCCCAGTGAATCACCTCAGTCAGTATATTCTCTGATCCTATCCTCTAAAATATTGAATTTCTCCTGTGTATCATCACCCAGTTCAGCATAAGATGATGCTTGAAGGTTGAAGCTAAATGAGGACAAGGGTATTTCTGAAATACCATTCATCTTCAAAGCTTAGATGCTCTTTTTTTGCCAGTTTGGATTCACAGCCTGAAACCACTTTCTAAAGGCTCAAAAATGCATCAGTTATGGCCAACTTTATTTTCCAGTGGCTTTTTAATTGCAGTAACTTGTTCATAAATAGTGTATATAATTCTTTTGTGTTCCTACTGAGGTAGAAACACATATATCACTACCTCTTGGAGCCAAGTTCAAGGCAGTTCTAGACAGATGCTATTACAAGCGTAATTATGGATAGCTATACACAGGATTGAATCTCTCACTATACCCTAATGATTAGGTGCATCCTCAAAAAGAGGTAATTTTTGAGGTATTTGGGGATTGTTTCTCTATGTATTCTTCCCTTTCAATAGCTAAAAAGTACCTGCATTACATAAATACTGTAAACAGCCTTGGAGATGGTTCTCTAAGCTGTAGGCTGGAGAAGAGGAACTCTGGTTTCCTCAGGCATTTTCCCGCAGCCTTCTTCACCACAGAGTTTTCGGAGGGTCCTGCAGAACAAGAGGATTCATTGATTTCCACATATGAAAAGCTCTGGAATAGGTTTGAATAAAATTAAGGTCTGAAGCATCACACCCAGAGCACATCCCTGTAGTACCCAGAGTGATACCAAACCCCTGCTGAAGAAAATATATTCAGTCATTTAACTTCTACTTAATCAGTAAGAGAAACATTCCTGACTTTGCAAGCATGGTATACTTTCACTGAATTGTCATTGCACTAAGGCTTCAGGGATATTTAAAAAAGGAAACTGAAATTCAGAAGTGACATCATATAGCACCATAATGCTTTTTCCCTGGTGAGCTTTGTGTCTTTACTTTCACCAATATTACTGTCACAGTAATATATGTTTTCCACAACCGTATTGGAGATAAGTATCATTCCTGGGTCCATTGTTTTCCTCTAAGTCTTTCAACAACATCTCATCAGCCCTATAACCTCATTCTTACTTACTTCCATTCAAGTCTATCTCCACAGTATAACCTTGGCTGCCCTTTTCTCCTCCTGTTTTCAGTCTTTTCTAATTAATTAGATTTTGACACTGAGTTCAAAACCTGACAAATGCATATATATATATCTACCTTTTCCAAGTAAGCTACTTTCTAAAAGTACAAGGTATCATTACTCATTTTCACTACAATAGATTCCATTGTATATTTTAGGAGACAAACCTCTGGATTGTTGAGGTTTCTGTAACATGCTCAAGAAAAAGGTCGTTCAGACCTCAAAAACAAGGATTAACATAGTAAACTATGAAATCCAACAGCCTACAGCTGAGAGCTGGTCTGATGCAGAGCTGTCTCCACTGCCTGGCACAGGAGCTGCCCATTGTGTGCATTCTGAGCATGCTGCCTCCCCAGACATGCGCCCTTCAGCAACACTTCGCTTCATTCATCAGGTCCTGCTGAAGCCAAGGGAGGAGAGAGGAATCCAGGGAGGGCACACAAGGCTACACCTATGGGCCAGCCAAGAAACACCAGCACAATGAGGCATGAGGCAAAATAAGCTCCATGATATGCAGATGGCAGTGGTTTCTGCCATCTGAAACCACTGACATGGAAAAGAAGGGTTGATTTTGACTGCAAGTGCATATAGAGATATATAGATAGACCTCTTTTGTTTGAATTTTTTTTTTTTTTTGAGGGAGAGAGTGAAAGATATTTGCAGCCAAGAAAGATCTGTTTCCTCTATTTAACAAAAGTTTAATTTAAAAAATACCAAGTCACACGTGCCTTTTGGGGCTTTCTTCCTGAGGAAGAAAGGAAAATACCAGATTCTCTTTAATGAGTAGCATTCTAAAGCAGAATGAGTTAGATGCAAACTTCTAACACAGCTCTACAGAGATAAGTTTCAGTGTCCCTTCAATGCATGGTAAAATATGGCTATAAATGAAGAAGAAAATTAATGTATGGAAGAAAATACATTTGGAATATAATACATTATTAAAATCTCAAGAATTAGACTGTGGCTAGTCCATAAATCTGCAGAACATCTCAGGCTGACAACATTGGTTATTTTCTGGCTTAACAAGGAATAGATTGCACACAACCAGTAGCAGGTTAATTGAGTTTGCATATCTGCTGGTTCTTTTCATTATCACCTACTCCCTGTGATGAGCTTTGAGACTATGTGCTTTATTTAACAGATCCATCAAGCCTATTATCCACTAAGAATATTAACAGCTATCTCCCCAATGACTGAGATGGGTTGTGAGCTGTCAGAGTATTTTATTTCTGCTTTGCTCATTCTTTCAGCAGACTGGAAAATTGCAGATATATTTATGATAACACCACACAATTGAAAACACAATCTGCTGTTTTCTGATGGTGTTGTGAGAAGTCCAACAACTAAATAAACCTAGAAAAAGGATGCAATGGAAAAATAAAGCATCATATCTAAAATACTGAGACATTTTTAATAATTCATAATTGAGATTTCATGGTAAAAATATAAGCTGCTCAGGAAATTATTTTAAAATTAGAATCCAAGAACTCTGTACACTCTTGGTTGTCAGATGACTGCTGTTAGCTAATTATATATACAAGGTGATAAAGGGGTTAAACATCAAGGAGAGAGAAAAAAGCAAAAGTTGGGGTAAAAAACAGTATTACTCAGCCTAATGAGAGATAACTTGATATGGTACAGTATTATTGAGTTAAACAGATTGCTCTAATTCAGATACATGAACAACACACAGGAGGAACCTCTTTAAAATCATGACAAAGTAAACAATGACATGAAAAATAAGAGTATCTCTGGGTGTATGGGCAACATACACAGTTCCATTTCTTCGGACAAGTTCTGCTTACAAAGCATTTAAAGTATGAATGTTTTCTTGAACACTATAGCTTTACCGAGAAAGTGTTGCTCATAGACTAATTTCATAGCAATCACACTGATCATACTAACACAATCACACAATCTAACATACTAATCTAACATACTGCTGCAGTTTTCATCATTCCTGTTAATGAAAATGGACCAAAGAATGGATCAAAGATTAGAAGGTGTGAATTAACTAGCTGAATTTTTACTGCCTTACGATATCATACTGTAAAGCACACAAATTTATCAATTATGAGTAAAATCAGAAAAATATATCTGAAACAGCCTTCCTTACCTTGGCAGCACAGATTTATGGCTTGCTAAATGATCATATTTTCTCCAGTAGGCATTCACCAAAGCAGGAAACCAATATGAATACAATGTTTGACACACACCTGTCTCCTATTGTGTCACCAACCCCACCATAGCCAAAACAGGGCCGTGCCACAGAGACAGGGGTGGTCTCAGGAAGTGGCTCATGCTTCAGGAGGGCTGCAAGGAATGGAGGGACTTCTGTGGACAGCAAATGCCTCTCAGGAACTGAGGTGCTCTTAAGCCTGACATTCCCCAACACTCACACCTGTAAACCAGCGACCATGGCAGGAAATATCTTTGTGCTGGCTCATGGAATCCCAGCTGGTGGCTGGGCTGTCTGGAGCTGCTGGGCAAGGACAGAAGTGTGCAGAAGTCACCAGCATCAGCCAGAGACTGCTCATCCCAAGAGGCATTGATGGCTGCCCTGGTAAGACCCTTGTATGTCACCTGTTTTGAAGAGCTGAAGATGCAGCTTCCAGCCTCAGCCATGGTTTGGCAGATGCATTTTAGTGAATACAGTAAGTTTCTTCTGATCTCAGCTACAAAAAACATGAGGCAGGGAAACTAAAAACAGACACTAATGCATATGCATGCTGTGTTTTGATTAGTGAAAACTTCTGGAGGAGAGACATGGCACACATGAAGATATTCAAAATTAGTCCCTCCATTCCTTCCATGACAGGAATAATAAAATAAGGAGGGCTAGAAAAGTTTTGCAGTGACCTTACAGAAAACTTCCCTGTGATTACTGTGAAGGAGCATATTCTTCATGTCATTCACATGGCATGAAGCTGAATCAGGTGAGGTTTAGATTGGACATCAGAAAAACATTCTTCCCCCAGAGGGTGGTTGGACACTGAACAGGGTCCCCAGGTACATGGTCATAGCCCCAAACCTGACAGAGCTCAAGAAATGTTTGGACAGTGCTCTCAGGCACATGGTGTGACCCTTGGGGATGGTGCTGTGCAGGGCCAGGAGCTGGACTCGGTGATCGTTTTTTTACCCCTTCAACCCAAAATATTCTGCGATTCTGTGATTTTGGTACAGGCATAGAAAAGAAAGAGAAAACAGCCAGACAGGGAGGAAAACATGTCCCAAAAGCCCTATGCCAACGTTTCTGCTTTTATTCATTATACAAGCACTTCCTCAAATCCTCCAATTTACTTGTCTTTGCCATCATTTTGCTAGATGACAAGAACATTCTATGACTTCCAGGGAATGTTCAGTCTGTATTTCTGTTAGCACATTTGGTAATTTTTTAAAAGGCATTTAACAAATGCTTTTGTATAGACAGCTTTTTTTATAATTCAACAATGTTTATGCTTCAGAAAGTTCTGTTAAAATCCACTTAGACTATATTAAATCAAATCAGAATTAAATGCTGTAAGATATTCTAAGTAACTTTCGTCTTGTGGAGATATCTCAAAGAAAGTCTCTGCCACAAAATGAGTTGAGCTTTTAGTTTAACAAAACATCTTATAGTCAATGTAAATATATTTTGATTTGAACTATGTCAACATTTTTTTTCACAGTGTATATGAAGAAGTCAGGTTTTTTTCATAAATTTATTCCATCACTGAAGTGCTAAACAAATATTTTGGTTGAAAATTTAAGTATATGGATGTCATGATATTCACAGTTATAATGCTTCTGGCAAGCCTGACAACTTGTCAGCTGAAATTTTAAACACACAGTCAACTTAAGCAAAAGAACAAATTAAAATAAAGTAAATGCACCGGACACAGCAAAATAATGGCACTATATCTTCAGTCTCATATTTGCTGAACAGGCCCTTAACATTCATTTGGAGATGGTCTGAATTTTTTCTTCCATTCGAAAACAAACAAAACCTTCACTCTGAACACGTACCCACAGAAAAAGTATTGCAAATTAGTGCTTAATTTCTGATTGTCTTTCCTAAACAATTAAATAGCTAATTAAATCTGTCTTCAAAGTTCTCAGTTATGAATAAATTTACCATGTCCCAAGTCTGGCTTCAAGCTAGAACAAGAGAAGAAAGTGCAGTCTTTGTTGTTCTATTGGGTGATGGAGTTTCCTATTTTAAACAGATTTTATAAGTGATAGTCCAAAAAATTTAATGAAAACATTATGAATGCATTCAAGTCTTTTCTCAGAATTACCCAAAAGATTGCTATGAATAATTGTTCCTTGTCTTCAAGATTGCTGTTTTGAAAAGATACTGATACGCATACAGCATAGAGGTGGATCTGAAAGGAAAAACCCCTATCCAAACCAAAACTTTTGTGAATACAACAGCATGTAAACATCAAAATATAAAACCATAACCTGAAAATCTGTGCATAGCTCCTACCTAATGCCACAGGGTTGTGTGGCTTAAGAGTGACTTTGATGTACATGGCTGACATTGAGTCAGGCAGTGGCAGTTACCCTTATAAACCTTATACAGGTTTCGTCTTATGAGCAAATTCTTTCTTTTTCGCATTTATTTCTCAGAGGCTCACCTTGCAAGGTGAAGTTTATGTCTTTCCCTTCAACTGTATGTTGAATGTGGCCGTATCTAGAGTGCAAAACGCTGCAAAACTTATTCAACAATGTTTCCAAGCTGAGAAGTTCCTATCAACAGCAAACTGAGGCAGAAGGCAGAAGGTAGGGGAAGATTCCCACTAAGGCTTTTCTGGTTGACTTGAGGAAGAGAGCTTGGCTCTGTGAGAACAGAGACAACACTGTGAGAACAGTAACAAACACAGTTGCCTCTTGCTTCTCAAAGGAGAAAAGTAGCCTGAGGTGCAGACAGGTGCCAACTGGGAAAATATTTTATCAAAGCAGATGTATTTATAGCCCATTTACAAGATGTTGCCAGAAGAAACACGGAGCTGTTGCTACATTCATAAATTAAAGCTAAATCACTGAGGTACATATTTAGTTTACTGCCACACATTACTGGGCATCTCCTCACGCTGTGCTCATGGCATATTATGCACCTCTGATCTAAAGTTCTCGCCACCTTATACCTATTGCCTTCCAGGTCCCAGTTACTGTCATGCAATCCCTTACAAAAAGTTTGGGTAGCAATTTTTAGGACAAATTTATATATGGGTAAATTTAGCATCTTTCTCTAAGGTCTAGGAGAATCAAGATAAATAGTTTCGATCCAAAGCCTCATTTGCTTGGGTGAAACATGCTTTCCTCTAGTACTCTCCTTTGCTGGCAGAATTCAGGAATGTAAGAGAGGGATTGCCTTCTCCACACCTCCTCCTCCATGGTAGAGGAGCATTAGCAATAACATTAACTTGCATTGGCCCTTTATTCTACTATATTCATTTTGAAACACTGTAAGACATCATTTCTAAATGTAATACAATAAATGCAAATAGAATAATTTTGCAGGACAAACCCTTTTATGTTGTTTAAATTGAAAGGCTTTTTGCATAGAAAAGAAAGCATGGGTACCTATTCACTCATAGTTCTTTAAAATGAAACAGTATCAAAAACCTGGTTTAAACCAATAATTTACAAAATAGGCTTTACCTTATATTTATATAAAATCTCAGGCTTCATACTGACAAAACTGAACACACTTGTGATAATAGTAAGAGATTCTCTTTAGAATCAGCTTGATATAAATTTACCACTACACAAGGTATGCATGTGTACTTCCACTGATATTTGTGTTTCAATAGATAAAAATTTGAAGTATTATACCTGCTGTGTTTGCTCAGTATTTGTTTCCAATTTACAGTGATTGTTCCAGCTCAGTTACAGGAAGGTACTGAGCACCGAGATGAGTCAGGAGCAGCAGCTGTCCTCAGTGTCTCAGCTCATTACGCAGCTCAGACTGACAGAACGCCAGTGGGTGAGCACTGCAGGAGCAGGGAGCAATCTAGGACAACTGTCCCATCACTGAAGTATCTGTGTATGCAGGAACAAGATTAGTTCATAGTACATTAGAGATCAAATGAGATAAAGGACAGAGCCTGTGAAAATTTCTTAGCATTTCTTAGCTCTGAGTAAAACTAGCAGGTGCCTCAAACATGGACAGAGTGGACAAGGAAAGAAACATTATGGTACTACATCTTTTACCAGGACAGGAAGGCAGAGCATTTAGGACAATTCCAATAGCTTGAACTTTATGAAGACTATAGTGAATCACTCACTTCTGCACAGAGATTGGCCATTTTTCAAAACTGGAACTCAATCAGTAGTGGAGGAATGGCTCAACATTCAAATATATTTGACCAGAGCTGGTCACAATTTGACGTTTTCATTTTGTGTGAAACTCCAAATTTTAAATTCGTTTCAGTGCTAATTGGATCAACAAACAAAACAAAACCACTGAAATTTTAAACAATCAAATGTTGGGGTGTTTGTTTTGTTTTTTTTTTTTTTTGTTTGCTTTTGGTGTTTTTCAATATTGCACCTTTCACTTTCTATTTCATCCCTTGACTTCCTAAAAATGTATAATTCAGGTAAGGGAAAAGTGCATTACTAAAGGAAAGTGCTTGAACAGTTTCTATTTGTTGTTTGTTTTTAAATAAGTGCCCAACAAATTGCAACATTAATACAATATTTTGGGAAAAGCATTGCTTTGGGAAAATTGTCATCATGTCTAAAACCCCATTAATTTTTAAACTAATATCCTACAGGAATTTCCAAATAATGTAATTTATTTTCTGTTCAAAACCCCATAGTTCATCACTTAAAGTGTATGTAAAACACATCTGTTGCAATAGTTCAGATACAAAGTTATAATACAGAATTGAACTGGAAGCCTTGGGTTCTGGCCTTGCCCTCCACAAGATTTCTCACTACTACACATCAACAGAGATAAGAGAATCCAGATCAATACACAGTAGGCTGTGAGTAAAAAAACAGTCTGCAAAATAAGAACTCAAAATTTTCTTGAAGGTGAATATGTAGCATTGTCCTCTAGAATCTGTATGAAACCACAAAACTCCTATCAGAGATTTAGTAAATATTTTAACCAAAGAATAGTAATTTTCAGTATATCTTTCTCATGTGCAAAACCATTATCTCATCTTAAATTTAGTCATTATTAGTTTTAATTCAGAGCTATACAGAGGCAATATTTGAATTTTCATGAGTTCTCTTCAAATTTAGATCATACATTACGTTGCATAATTACAATACAGCAGTTTATTTAACCCTGGTCACATTTCCAGGGGTTGTCAGTGACAGACAGCAAGAAAACCTTTCCACAGCTGGACTTTTTTCATCCCAGTTAGTCCTGTTCCAGTGCTGTTGAATGTGTCCTCAGCAGAGGAAGATTATCGGTGAGTCGATTTCTCCCCTCTCTGACTCAGCTTGCAAAACATGGTCTCATTTTAGAAAACAGGAATTGCCCAATAGGACATGACTGCTGCTGCCATAAATCACTCTGAAAAAATAGGGCAAGCCTAAACTGCTGTGGCTTATGGTCAGAAACAGAATCTTTGTGCCTCTATACTGAGCTTCTCCCTACCCACTTGTGCTGCCCCTGAACTACTTGCTTTCTTCCTTTACAGTAGTTAAGACACGTTCTGTTCCTAACGACTGTCCCATCTAAAAATAAGTGCTCTTGACACACAAGAGATGTCAGACTAGCACAGCAGGATGCTGAAGCGTCTCTAGATGCATAGCAGGGCTTCTCTTACAGTGGGTTGCAGCAATTTAGGAATTCACACTTGATAAACACAATATGGGCGGCTTCTTTTTATCTCTTGCAAATGGTGCCAGGACTGATGTATTCCTGATCCTTATTTGGCAATCCAGCTTGCTTCTTTTATGCTGTTCTTTGGAATCACAAAATTCTAATGTTTGATTCAGCAAACATGAACTGTTTTTGTATATAGCTTTTTCACTGACATCTATAGGTGAACTAAGTCATTGTCAGCTGCTGGTTCAACCTTTTGTTTGGGTCTACATTTTCTTAGAACATGTACAGAAACATACTCTGCTCTGACTTTAGTGCTTCTAAAGCAGAAAGATAACACCTGAACTCTGGGAAGTTTCTTACCTATAGCTGAAACAACTCCTCTTCAGCTTCTTTTTGAATCTGGTTTTCCAGATATAGTGATACAGCAACAGACTACTCTGTATTCCACATAATGCTATTACTCGATCCAATTATTATTGCCCTTGCTCCTTTTTCAAGGTAAGAGAAAATCATAATGGCAGCTAAATAAAACACAGTCTTTCTTAATAACAACATATTACATTATCCCTTATATTGGTTAGATTAAGCTAAAGGTCTGCCAGAGCAAGGCCTGGAGAGATGATCTGTCCTTGTTACCTACCCTAAGTGTGGGGAAAAAAATCACTTTCTCATTACTGTAGTAGTGTTTAGTCTGAAATACTACTATTTAGAAACTTAGAGGGAGTAAGTAACTACAATTATTGTTTCTCTCCCTCCTCTATTCTCTTTAATGTAGCAATTTTGTAGATGCTCATGTTTGCAAGGTTTGGAAGTTTGTGTACTGTACTTTTTCAGATACCTCCCAAAAACTTAGGAAAACACATAATTTACAGAGGATATGTAGCTGAAAGCCATTCAAGAACATTCTTCTGCAATTTGCAATGGAAACAGCATTCTCTGAAAACATTATAGCATATGAACATTACACTGTTATTGGGCTTTTCCAACAGGTACCTAAGCAACCAATACTTCGAGAAAAAGGATTGCAAAAGAACTACGCTTGAGAAACCACATAGCAAAGACAACACTAAGCGCCATAAAAACAGCTTCCAAAACTCCCACAAAAACATTCATTTTCGATTGATTATCTCTCCTGAGAGCATCACCATATTTGGCAAAGGAAACTATGCTGTCATATATCTTAACAGCACTCACAGCTTCTTGACTGCTGTGCGTTGGGATTCATTTGTTGACCAGGATATTCACTTTTGTCTGCTTGCTACAAGAGTTCAAGTGTTACTGGCTCCTTGTTTCAATAGAACTGTATGTCACCAGGTTTATCCAGCATGTGATCATCACCACCTCTAGGTCTTCTTTCAAAAGAATTCAGTGATTTCAGAAAGCTGGTCTCTCTGGTCCTGTCAGCAAAGCCATTCTGTTAAAAAACACCCCTTAATTTCTACTCCATGTGAGAATACTTTTCTTCAGGATTCACAGCCTTTTACATGCCAGGAAATGGCAAGATCCATTCCAAGAGAGAAGGGAAACTGCCAGTGTTTGCTTCCCCTCCAAAGGAAGTTAGGTTCTACCTTACTGAACACACAGAGCAGTACTCAGCATACCCTACTAAAGCAAATACCATGTAGGGTAGCAAAAAGTAATGGCCCTATCTTTAGAAGTTCATCATATATTATTATATTTAATATTATAGATTATATATATTGTATGTCTTACATTTACTTGTCCCTTCTTTTCCCTTGAAACTGCTTCTGAATGTTCTAGTCCTGACTTACCCACCACCTTTGCCAAGCCCTTTCAAAGTCCCTACAACTAAAGCAAAAGCAAACCGTGCTCTGAGAGTTACCAAGGCATTTTCTTTGATAATACCAAAACCTGCACTTACTGCATTATTTCAATCACAGACAGAAACCAGCCTGCATTTATACAGCATTATTTCACCTACATGTGGATGACAGAGCCCAAAGTAAATTGCTCTCTACCTTTCTTTTTCTGGCTATTACAGAAATGAACAGGACATTGCATTACATTTTTACATTAGCACTACATCAGCACCCAAGGGTTCAGCTGTTTCCAAACCAGTCTCTAAGTCTAGGAAGCAGTAACTAAGTTGTTTTGCAGGCTCAGTGTAAGAGGAAAATGAGCCAATTCATGGAAGGGTTGGCTAAATAAATATGAAGAAAAAACACTAATAGCTATTTAGTTTCACTCAAATGTCCTTAATGGATTTCTCACTCTATAGCTTTGGAACAATAATATAAAGCAATTTTATATAATTTCCTCCAGTTTGTACCCTTATGGGATCTTGCCCTCAGAAAGATTTTAATTTTGTTCACTAGGTTTTCATGCACTGCTATAATCTTTGCAATAATGTTTATAAAGATTTTTTTAAAACAATTAACAATTATTGTTGTTCATTTAAAGATTCTTTTTAAAGTAATTAAATTTGTATTTTTTAAAATTTCAATACATTTAGTTTAACAACTGGATATTGTTGTTCACTTGAATAGAGATGCTAAATCCTAAGCAAATATTGCCATTGGAAAACAAACCACATAGATCAAAATTACAGTTTTAGACTCCTTCACTTCTCCCACCTAATCCTTCTTGAAAGAAAATGTGAATCAATCATTAAAAAAACTATTTTGGTGGAAAAAACAAAATTCATCCTTTACCAAAAATTAAAAACAGAACTAAAAAGCTTTGGAAGTAAAAGGCCCCAAACCCGACCTCACGCTCCAAAGCAAAGCCTCAAGAACTTTCCAACCACTGCTAGAACGATGACATGATTTTCCCAAATTCCTGAGGGTGTATTCTCCTAATGTCTCTGAAAAAAAAAGCCAATAAAAATTTTTTTTAAAAAAGCACATTTAAGCTGTTCCAGCTTTTACAATTGTTTGCAGTTCCACTGCCTCTTCCTGCACTTTAACCAGAAACAACCTCCATTGCCACTCCTCTCATCACTTCAGGGCAATGCTGAGGTCTAGAACAACTCCACACTTAGCTGCTGCTCTACAAGGACTGAGCCAGAGTGACCAGACACACCCAGGGCCTGCACAGAGCACAGCGTGGCACAGCCAGGTGTGGACACTGTCCACTGCAAACTGCACCACTCAAAAAGGTCTCTGCACCCCCTTCAGCTTCGGGTGCTCATTAAGAGCCATTCTGTCCTAATTTTTTATAGAACCTCTGTCAGTTAAATTACTCATTTTGGAAAAAAAATCCCGAACAACAGGAGAACCCTTTTCAAATTCCTAAAATACTAAAGTAAGTAAATGATTGTCAAACTCAAAATTTTGGGGGAATTTAGGGAAATTTCTGAGAATTTTGGGGGATTTTGGGGAGAAATTGGGGGGATTTTGGGGGAATTTTGGGGATTTTGGAGGGAGCTTGGAGAATTTGGGGAAATTTGGGGAAATTTGGGGAGAATTTGGGAGATTTTGGGGAAATTTGGGGAGAATTTGGGAGATTTTGGGGGATTTGGGGGAAATTGGGGAATTTTGGGGGATGTTGGAGGGAAATTTTTGGGATTGGGGGAGTTTTGGGAGATTTTGGGACATTTGGGGGATTTTGGGGAGATTTGGGTGAATTTGGGGGGATTTATTCATTTTTGGGTGGATTTTCGGGTTTTTTTTTTTGGGTGGTTTTGGGATATTTTGGGGATTTTTGTGAATTTTGGGGCAGTATTTTTGGGATTTTTTAGGTTTATTTTGGGATTATTTCTGGATTTTTGGGGATAATTTGATTTTTTTGGTTTTATTTTTTGGATATTTTGGGGTCATTTTTGTGTATTTGGGGTATTTTCGGGATATTTTTGGGATATTTTTGGGATATTTTTGGGGTATTTTGGTTTTTTTTGGGGTATTCTCGCATTTTTTGGGGTCATTTTTGGGGATATTTTGGGGTATTTTCGTGTATTTCGGCAGAATTTTGCACATTTTGGGGCTATTTTGGGGGGTTTTTGGGGTATTTTTGGGGTTTTTTTGGGGTTTTTGGGGTATTTTTTAATATTTTGGGAATTTGGGGGATTTTTGGGGATATTTTGAGCCCATTTTTGTGAATTTTGGGGCATTTTTGGGACTTTTTTGGGGAGGTTTTTTGTTATTTTTGGGGATATTTTTTTGCATTTTTGGGGGATTTTTTGGGTAAATTTTTGGGGAATTTTGTGAATTTTTTTTTTTGGTTTTTTGGGGTATTTTGGGGTGGTTTTGGGGATGTATTTTGGGTTTTTTTGGGGGGATTTTTAAACAGTTTTTTGGCTTTTTTGGGGGTTTTTTGGGTCTTTTTTTGGCATTTTGGGGGATTTTGGGGGTATTTTTGGGAGGTTTTGGGGGTATTTTTGGGAGGTTTTGGGGATATTTTTGGGAGGTTTTGGGGGTATTTTTGGGATATATTTTGGGGGTATTTTCCTGGAATTAAAAATAAAAATTGGGCTTTTTTTGGTGCATTTTTTGGGCAGATTTTTTTTGATTTTTGGAGGGACTCAGTCGAATTTTGGGGGATTTTGGGTGGATTTGGGGAAATTTTGGGGGAATTTAGGGAAATTTCTGAGAATTTTGGGGGATTTTGGGGAGAAATTGGGGGGATTTTGGGGGAATTTTGGGGATTTTGGCGGGAGCTTGGAGAATTTGGGGAAATTTGGGGAAATTTTGGGGGATTTTCTTTGAATTTTGGGGAAATTTTGGGATTTCTTGGTGGAATTCGGGGAGAAATTGGGGGAATTTTAAGAAATTTTGGGGAAATTTCTGCAGGTTTTGGGAAATTTAGGGGATTCTGGGGGGATTTTGGGGGGAATTTGGGGATTTTTTGGGTGGTTTTGGGATATTTTGGGGATTTTTGGGGGGATTTTGGGGGGAAGGGCGGATTTTGGGGTGGAATTTGGGGATTTTTGGGTGGTTTTGGGATATTTTGGGGATTTTTGTGAATTTTGGGGCAGTATTTTTGGGATTTTTTAGGTTTATTTTGGGATTATTTCTGGATTTTTGGGGATAATTTGATTTTTTTGGTTTTATTTTTTGGATATTTTGGGGTCATTTTTGTGTATTTGGGGTATTTTTGGGATATTTTTGGATATTTTTGGGGTATTTTTGGGGTATTTTTGGGGTATTTTGGTTTTTTTTTTGGGGTATTCTCGCATTTTTGGGGTCATTTTTGGGAATATTTTGGGGCATTTTCGTGTATTTCGGCAGAATTTTGCACATTTTGGGGCTGTTTTTGGGGTATTTTTGGGGTTTTTTTGGGGTTTTTGGGGTATTTTTTAATATTTTGGGAATTTGGGGGATTTTTGGGGATATTTTGAGCCCATTTTTGTGAATTTTGGGGCATTTTTGGGACTTTTTTGGGGAGGTTTTTTGTTATTTTTGGGGATATTTTTTTGCATTTTTGGGGGATTTTTTGGGTAAATTTTTGGGGAATTTTGTGAATTTTTTTTTTTGGTTTTTTGGGGTATTTTGGGGTGGTTTTGGGGATGTATTTTGGGTTTTTTTGGGGGGATTTTTAAACAGTTTTTTGGCTTTTTTGGGGGTTTTTTGGGTCTTTTTTTGGCATTTTGGGGGATTTTGGGGGTATTTTTGGGGGATTTTGGGGGTATTTTTGGGAGGTTTTGGGGGTATTTTTGGGATATATTTTGGGGGTATTTTCCTGGAATTAAAAATAAAAATTGGGCTTTTTTTGGTGCATTTTTTGGGCAGTTTTGGGCTATTTTTTGGGGTATTTTTGGGGTCTGTTTTGGGGGGATTTTTGGGGATTTTTAAACAGTTTTTTTGGCTTTTTTGGGGTATTTTTGTGCAATTTTTGGGGGCATTTTTGGGGTGTTTTGGGTGGTTTGGGGGATATTTTTGGGGTATACTTTGGGGGTATTTTTGTGCCTTTTTTGGGGT